>NC_035441.2:173944309-174596071 GCF_002127325.2 Helianthus annuus
CAGAAATGCTCCAGAAAGCTTGCCTTGAGAGTTCTTGAGAGAATGTGTTCTTGACCACTTTGGTTACTATGAAATATGATCAAGAATTGGCCCTTCAATCTGATTTAAAAGCAGGGATTTGAGGTTACTGTTGATGGTAGGCTTGCATGAAAGTTTATTGGCTTAATTGGAGGCAAGAACCAGCTGTTATGCACTTGAATCGGACCTCAAATGACCCAAACTCACAATCTGGTCGCTGGCAGCCCCATGCGGCCCGCTTGGGCTTTCCCAGGCGGGTCGCCTGGCCTCTGGTTCAGCCAAACAACTTTCGTGTATTGACAGAATTGGTCCCTGAGCTTGAACGTGCCGTTTCGGCTACTTTTCTCGACCCGTAAACCCCCAAACTTGGTTTTTTAAGAACCTTAGGACTTTTACCAACATGGTAATGCCTCGGACAACTTTGCGCTCAACCGAAAAGCCCTGAAAATTCGACGTTGACAGCTTTCTAGTCCCTTAAGTACGGTTTTGGCCATAACTTTCTCATACGTTGACGAAACTTCATGAAATTTTTACCACATATTCTAGTGAGTATATTTTAGCTATACCAAGCTTCGGGTCTGCCAAAAGTTCACTCAGAGGTTATAAATTAAACATGTTGACACTTTTGGCCCCTATAATTTACGATACTTCACTTTTGGGCAATTTCCGCGTCGTATGATCCATGAACCATCCGTTAAATGTTATAAACATTATGTGGGGTTATCATAGAGCCTATTTATCCATTGTTGACACTTTGAACCCTTACGTTCCATAGTTTTTCACTGTTTGTCACTTTTAGTCCCTCTAAAGTATGTTTTCACATAACGGAACCTTATGACACGTGTCAAGACATTATTGGACGAAATTTTCGAGGTGTTACATCCTCACCCCCTTAAAAGAAATCTCGACCCCGAGATTTATTCAAACAAATGGGGATATTTTTCTCTCATCGTGGATTCCACTTCCCACGTGTATTCGGGACCTCTACGGGCATCCCATTTGACCTTAACAATAGGCACTTGCTTCCTTCGAAGCTTCTTTACCTGTCGATCCTCGATCGACAAAGGTTTTTCGACAAACTTTAGACTTTCGTCTATGTGTATATCTGTATGCGGTATAACCAGTGAATCGTCAGCGAAACACTTCTTCAAATTACAGATGTGAAACACATTATGAATGGCACTAAGCTCTTCAGGCAAGTTTAACTTGTAAGCGACTGCCCCGACACGTTCGATTATCTCGAAAGGTCCTATATATCTCGGGCTTAGCTTGCCTTTCTTTCCAAATCGCATTACACCTTTCCAAGGTGATACCTTAAGCAACACTTTTTCACCTACATCAAAGTGAAAATCTTTGCGCTTAGGATCCGCATAACTTTTCTGCCTATCCCTGGCAGCTTTCAAACGATCACGGATCTGAACGATCTTGTCTGTCGTTTCAAAGACGATTTCTGGTCCAGACAACTGGACATCTCCAACTTCTGCCCAACAAATGGGCGATCTACACTTCCTACCGTATAGGGCCTCAAAAGGCGCAGCCTTTATGCTGGAATGGTAGCTATTGTTGTAGGAGAATTCAATCAGTGGTAGGTGCTTATCCCAACTACCACCTAAGTCGATCGCACATGCTCGAAGCATGTCTTCCAGAGTTTGAATAGTACGCTCACTCTGACCATCAGTCTGAGGATGATAAGCCGTACTGAAATTCAAACGAGTGCCCAACGACTGTTGGAAACTCTTCCAAAAATGCGACGTATATCTAGTATCTCTATCCGAGATAATAGATATAGGTATACCATGTAGCGCTACTATCTTATCGACGTATAATTGTGCTAACATATCTGAGCTATACGTCTCTTTGATGGGTAGAAAATGAGCTGACTTCGTCAGTCTGTCAACTATAACCCATATGGTATCATTTCCCTTTTTCGTCTTTGGCAACTTGGTGATGAAATCCATTGTCACCATTTCCCATTTCCATTTGGGAATTTCAGGTTGTTGAAGCAAACCTGACGGCTTCTGATGCTCAGCCTTGACTTGCGCACAAGTCAAACACTTGGCCACATACTCGGCCACGGACTTTTTCAAACCAATCCACCAGTAGTTTGACTTCAAATCCTGGTACATCTTATCTGCCCCAGGATGAACTGAGTATTTAGAGCTGTGGGCTTCCTGGAGGATAACATTCCGAAGTCCTCCATATACTGGAACCCATATTCGTCCGTTTAGGCGTAACATTCCATCTTTGTCGTGGGACAATTGCTCCTCAGTTACTCCCAACTTTTCTGCAGGATAGTTAGCTTCCAGCACAGCTTCCTTCTGCGCAGCTAACACCCTTTCATCCAAATTATTTCTTATTTCAATGCGCTTGGCATTGATTCTGATCGGTTTAACCCTTTCTTTTCTGCTTAAGGCGTCGGCAACCACATTTGCCTTGCCTGGATGGTATCGTATCTCGCAGTCATAATCATTGAGGGTTTCCATCCATCGCCTTTGACGCATGTTCAATTCCTTCTGATTGAACAAGTGCTGAAGACTCTTGTGATCTGAATAAATGATACACTTGGTTCCATACAAGTAATGTCTCCATAGCTTCAGAGCAAATACAACTGCACCCAATTCCAAATCATGGGTGGTGTAGTTCTTCTCATGCACCTTGAGTTGTCGTGAAGCGTAGGCAATGACTTTGCCTTTCTGCATGAGTACACAGCCCATGCCAGTATGTGATGCGTCACAGTACACCACAAATTCCTCTATTCCATCGGGCAATGTCAATACTGGTGCATTGCTTAACTTCTTCTTCAAGATATCAAAGGATTCCTGCTGCTTAGGGCCCCAATCAAACTTAATCTTCTTACGGGTCAATGAGGTTAGGGGCGCAGCAATCCTTGAGAAGTTCTCGATGAATCTTCTGTAATATCCTGCCAATCCGAGGAAACTGCGAATCTCAGTAGGAGTCTTCGGCTCCTGCCAATTCATAACTGCTTCGACTTTAGCGGGATCTACTTGAATACCACGCTCGCTTACAACATGTCCAAGGAACTGGACTTCACGAAGCCAAAATTCACACTTCGAGAATTTGGCATAAAGCTTCTCTTGATTCAGAAGTTTGAGAATACAACGAAGGTGTTTCTCATGATCAGCTTGGCTCTTCGAGTAGATAAGAATGTCATCAATAAAGACGATAACGAACTTATCTAAGTAGGGTTTGCAGACGCGGTTCATGAGGTCCATGAACGCGGCTGGTGCGTTTGTGAGCCCAAACGGCATCACTAGGAACTCGTAATGTCCATAACGAGTCCTAAACGCGGTCTTGTGTACGTCTTCCTCCTTGACCTTCAACTGATGATAACCTGACCTCAGGTCAATCTTGGAGAAATAACTTGCTCCTTGCAACTGATCAAACAGATCGTCGATCCTGGGTAACGGATACCGGTTCTTGATAGTGACCTTGTTAAGCTCACGATAATCGATGCACAGACGCATCGAACCATCCTTCTTTTTCACGAACAAGATTGGCGCTCCCCAAGGAGACGAGCTAGGTCTAATAAAACCTTTGGCTAAAAGCTCATCCAACTGCGTCCTCAACTCCTTCATCTCCGTTGGTGCCAATCGGTATGGTGCTCTTGCTACAGGTGCTGCACCTGGTATGATATCTATCCGAAACTCCACTTGTCTATCCGGTGGCAACCCTGGTAGCTCTTCAGGAAATACTTCAGGATATTCCGAGATGACAGGAATATCTTCAATCTTCGGCTTCGGCTCATCAATGGTAACTTGTGCCATATAAATGACACATCCCTTCTGCATGCATCTGGATGCTTTGAGCATGGACACTTGCTCCGGCAATCCATGCTGGGTATCTCCTTGAATAGTAAGTGACTCACCGGACGGAGTCTTAACTATTACTTGCTTTCTGTTGCACAGAATCTGGGCTTGGTTACTCGACAACCAATCCATGCCTATTACTATGTCGAATCCAGCTAACTTAAAGGGAAGCAAGGATAACGGGAAGGAATGATTCCTAATGGATATAACACATCCATCTAGAACAGTCGAGGCGGTTTCTAAAGTTCCATCGGCTAATTCCACCTCATATTTCACACTTAAGGTTTTAACAGGAAGGTTCAACAGTTTACAAAACTTATTATCTACAAACGATTTATCAGCCCCCGAATCAAACAAAACTCTAGCAAAAATATCGTTTACAAGAAACGTACCGGTAATGACGTTATCATCAAGGACTGCTTCCTTTGCGTCCATTTTGAAGACTCTCGCATTAGTCTTCTTCCCTTCCTCGGCCTTCTTTGCAAACTTTGGGCAGTTGGGCCGAATGTGACCTTTTTCGTTGCAACCAAAACACGTTGCATCCTTCATCTTCTTGCAATCCACAGCCTTATGATCTGTGGACTTGCAGATTCCACATCGTTTCTCCGAAGACTGGGATTTTGTTTCAAACCGACACCTCCCAAAGTGGTGTCTCCTACAAAACTTGCATCTGGGTTTCTCACCCGACTGATGATCATTCTTCCTAGACCCCGACCCTTTCCTGTGGTCGTTGTTCCCTCTATGTCGCTTTTCGGATCTCCGTGAGGTGTCATCCTCACGTTTTCGTTTGTTCTCCTCAGAGCTCCTTATGGCTCTCAATCTAACCACGTCTTGAGTGAGGGAGAGGGATAGATCCGCTACGGATCGAAATGTTGTAGGTCTTGAAGCTTTAACACTCGCCTTTATTTCCGGTGCCAGACCCCCGATAAATCGAGCAATCCTACGCGGCTCCGGGGTCACCAAGTAAGGCACTAAACGAGACAGCGTGTTGAACGTAGTAAGATACGTTTGACAGTCGAGGTTCTTCATGACTAAGGATACAAAATCCGATTCGATTCGCTCGACCTCGTGCTGCGGACAGAAGTTTTCTTTAATCAGGGCCACAAACTGTTCCCATGACAAACTGTACAGTGTGGCCTTACCGGCAGCTTGTAGGAGTGACCTCCACCATGCTAACGCATCTCCTTTGAATGATTGGGACACGTACTTAACGACGTCCCTATCAGCACACCCGCTGATATCAACTACAGTGTCCATCTCGTCGATCCATGTCATACAATCGACGGCTCCCTTTTCCCCAGTGAAATCTCTGGGCTTGCAGGATACAAAATATTTGTACGTACAGGACCTGCTGTACGTGTCACGTTTCAGCTCAATCTCCTGCTTCGGGACGCTGCTGTGGTTGGAGGAATGGTTATCATCCTCAACTTTCTTTGGCTCACTCTTTTTAGACGGCGGCTTACTATGAGCCCCAGAATGAGTCTTAGCCTTGACATGCGTCACTGAGCGGGTTCTACTCTGAGTACCACTAGATTCTCTGAACTGCCTATCCATAGCCTTGGCGACAGCATTATCAATCAGTGCTTGCAGTTCTGCACCGGTAACGTGAATCTTTGCATTATCTGAGCGTTCCCCCGTATGACTGTTGGTTTCTTCCGATTTGGCCATCGTAGCTTTAAGCTACAATAAAGGACAAGGTCTTATTTAGAACCTAACAGTATTATCGTTCTAGACGATTTATTAACCATGGTATCAAAAACCTTAGCAGTTAATTTAGTAAGTTTCATTCAGGCTCTTATTAGCAATCAAGGAATGAAAATATATATATTGGCACCATAGGCCTAGTCACAAGGACAATCACTAAATTATAAATTTAGATTTTTATAGGACTATAAATTGTATAATTAAACAAATAATCCTTTACTAGACAGAGAGTCATAAACCACAACTGTCATCATATAACATAGTTATAACCCGTAGGTATCAAGCCATTAATAGACTTGTGTACAGATAAAATCTGTAGATAATTCTTTACTAGACAGGGAGTCATAGACCACAACTGCCACTATATGACATAGTCATAACCCGTAGGTATCAAGTCATTAATAGACTTGTATACAGATAAAATCTGTAGGTAATTTATCAAAAAGGGTGGCTTGTGTGATTTTACAGATCACGCTTGGCCAGGAATGTTAACATGTTCTCAGATGTTAACAGGGAGTTGAATCCTTTCAACCAGGTTTTACCATCAGGGCCAGGCCTGTCAATAAGGCATTCAAGCTAGGTTATACCTTACTAAGATTCTTATAAAATGGCAATTCAAATAAAAATTGATATTTTCCATTATTTTAATATTACTCATGCATATAAATAAAATGATAAATTCAAATTAACCATTTAAATTTCCAATAAAATACCAGTACATAATTGCCCTAAACGGGACTTTGAAATAACATAACTAGCATGAATAACATGCCCGCGCAGGGGCTAAACAAGTACAACAATAACAAAATAAAATAAAACAAACCCACGCAGGGGTTAACAAGATAACATACCCACACAGGGGTAGGGAATGATAGATATACCCACGCAGGGGTAGAGTACTGGAATAAATGTCCACGCAGGGACATGAGTACACGAAATAATAATCGAAGGATCAACGATCCTTCTTGCTCTTACCCTTGAGCAAATCGAATACCTTCTTAAACAAGCCACTGGTGCGTCGGCGATCCTCTCTCATATTGTGCTGAAACTCGCGTCGCATGCTATCAATCCCCTGCAGGATCTCCTGAACCTGCGGTGGCGACATCATAGGCGCCGATGGTGGTGGCTGGTAGTGCTGCGGCTGCGGCGGCTGGTAAGGCTGCGGCTGCGGTGGCTGCTGGTAACCCGGAGGGTAACCAAAAGTAGATGGGCCAGCAGCCCAAGGGTCTCCAAGTGGACCACTATGTGGGAGTGAGCTGTAGTTCACAGCTTGCCAATAAGGGTCTCCCGTGTAATCATAACCCTGAGGGAACACCTGCTCGAACGGGTTGAACTGAGCGGCACTAGCATAAGCCGGAATCGGCTCTCCAAAATTCTGCGGCGGCAGAGGCGGGATCGGAACAGAAGTAACCTCCGATACGGGATGCTGAGACTCCCCTGTCTCAGACTCCCCGGGTAGGGACGTGTAGCGGCTGCTACTAACACGTGGAGGGGTGCCTATGCGAATCCCTCCGCGCGTCGACATGCGCGCATTCCTCCTCGGCCTCTGAGGCGGAGGAGGTAAGACTGGTGGCGGCGGTGGTGACGGAGTGATCACGTCACGCCACAGGGCCTCAGATAGGTCCTGCGGTAGAGGCGGCTGCTGCTGGAGCTGCTGCTGCTGCGGGTGGTGCTGTGAGTGCACCGGCGAACCATGGAGCGATTGAAGCATCGGAGTACCATGGAGTGATTGAAGCATAGGAGAGTTGTGGCTAGGGGTGAAGTACCAATCATGCTGCTTGAACCTCTCCTGGAAGCTGTCCACACCATTAAATGGTGATCCTGTGTATGGCGACCCATCCGATATCTCAATCGGGTGGTTTGGTGTACCTGATGGTGGGAGCGAAGGGTCCGTCTCCTCATCTACGTCCATCTCGTGACCACCAGAAAAGTGGTCCTCCTGTCCAAGTGGGTTATGGCCCACTGGCTCCTCCACATAAGCATTAGGGTTATACAAACCCTGGTAGGCTGGCGCTGGGTGCTGGTGTGGTGACTGGTGCAACGGTATGTATGATCCAAGCGAATCATGGGGCCCGTTCTCCGAATGGGGCCCAAACGAGTGGGGTAATGACGGAGAAGTGCTCGCGGAAACCGAATGCCTAGCAGGCTCGGCAATAGACCTCCAAAGGTCGTTGGCGGCTGAGTGGTGTGTAGCAGATGGGGCCCGCCTATGCGAGGGACCAGCCTCATGATCGTGCGATGTAGGAAATCCTCCACGACCTCTCATCCTTGGCGGCATCCTGATCCTGTCAAAAGTCAAACAAGTTGCGCAACAAAATATATAAGACACTGCATTAATAAATAAAAATAATTAAACGAAATGTTGAACATTTCCTAAGTTCTTTGTCTAGACTCGAAAATCGAGGAATGTGCAATTGTGTAACTGAGATTAAACACATTAGGATAGTGTTTAATTCACTCAGCGTTGGCTCTGATACCAACCTGTCACACCCCCAAATTCCACGTGTCACCGGTGGGCCCGGTGTGGGGTACAGTGACGTAGTTGGCATCGTCATAGACAATCAACACAATATAATAATGCACAGCGGAAGCAGAATAGAAACATTTCAACTTTAATTAAAGTGCAATAATAAATATCACAGTCGTTGAAATGGATCCACAGGCGGATCAATAAAATACGATAAAATAATAGTTCAACAGATAAATGTCGTCCGAGTTTGCGAGACTATTGTGGACGCTCTCTAGGAAACAGCCAGCCTATTTCCGTATAGTACCTGCACTTAATCTTTTGGGAAAAATACGTCAGTTTACACTGGTAAATACAAATCGACCGACTCATTTTGAAAATGATTTAAAATTTATTTAAATGCACAAGGCATAAATATTTTTATTAACTTGGGATAATCATTTAATATGAACTTGTGAACGAATTACATGCACTTATATCTCTGGTGGCCCGGGATCTACTGTCCGGGCTAAAGATTTAATTGACACACCACATCAAAGAGTTATACACGACGGGTGTACGCCTACACCCCGTGCTCTGGTCGTGGCCATCTCGTAAGATAATGCCAAGGATATCCGGGACATGGTCAATAACCCCCCAAAGCCTTTAAGTAAGACAAAACTGTTTAAACGAAATCACACAAGCTATTCAAGACTGAACACCCATAGGGAGCAGGACTTGTGCGCCCGATCAAGCGGTATTTTAAATACCGTACCCCAAGCCCGTATAGGGAAAATAAGTCAAAATGTATTTACCTGAGCAAGTATAAGTCACAAACGATAAGTGGTGGTAGCTTTTACCGGGCTTCCTAATCTGGAACAAAGGTTTATAATTAACCTATTAGATTCCTAACGGCCTTTTATTTAAGCTTAAGCTTTGACCGGTTAGTTTTAGGAATGATACGGTTTACGCACGATTAAGCGAAAGACCGGATAGAATGTGATTTAGACCCGACAAGTTTGAATACTTGTATAATATGGGTATACTAAATACATTCTGGATTTTGAAGTAAAAATGATATCGTTTGACCCGTTTCGGTCAATTTACGCAAACTAGTTACGTAAACCGAACCGAACGCGATAAGGGCGATACGGGTAGCCAAAAGATTCAAATGCAAGTTTCCTGAGTTAATATGCTTAGAATATGATATTATATCAGTAAGTTATGTCCTATATTGCCCGGGATAATTTTAAACTCAATTTATGCCTTAGAAGGGCATTTTGGTCATTTAAAAGATAATAAAAGGGTAAATTTAGAAATCTGAGTTTCGGGTCTGGTTCATACAGTAAATATGCTTAATATAACATATTATATCAGTAGGGTATGACCCATATGTCAAATATATCATTTAAAACCAAACTATGCACCGTAGGGGTAATTTAGTAATTTCACAAGGGCTAAAAATGCCAAAACTGGAAATCTGAGTTCAAAATATCATACTTACTGTTATTATATGAAAATATGTGATTTACATCAGTAGGTATAAGTCTTGTAGGTATAAAACAAGTACAACGCTTACTATGCGCTTAAAACGCTAAAAATACGATTTAAGGGCGTTTTCGGGTTTTCAAATAAAATCTGAGATTTTTATATTTCCAGAAGTCTTATAATAATTTATTCATCGTACAAAATCAGTAGAAAAAGGTTTCGGGTCAAACGGATGTGTAAAACTCCTTTTATAGCTAAAACGGTCAAAACCGACATAAGCCGAAATGACTAGGTGATCGAGGATCCGTTCAGCCAAAAATTACTTAAAAATCATCAAAATTCCCAGAATATTATATATAATCAGTTGGTAAAAAGTTTTGTACCAAAACGTGGCCAGAAACGGGTTCTACGCAAAAAGGACCGTTTATGTAAATTTATAACATAGTTTACGCTAATGGCCATAACTCACAATCTGGACCACCAACTGATCCGAAACTTTCGGTGCAAGTTTATATAATAAAAATAAAGATTTCTATCCTTTCACTTTTCCAAAAATCCCGTTTTAAATCAAAAAGGGCAAAATAGTCAGCTTTATGCATAAACCGGAAACAAGCATTCGAATAGGCTAAACATAGACTCAATCAACGAAAATTCCAGAAAGTTTAACTATAATAAAAGTAGTCAAAAATACTTCCCAATACAGATCTTGTACATGCATGTATGAATCCGAGTCGATAGTCCATGAATTAATCGTTTTACAAGACTTTCGGTTCCGATTCGTGTCTATACTATAGATTGTCGAGTGGATGATGTTTAGAACATATTCTTATATTTATTACAAGTCATTTTTAATGATCAACCAGGTTGCATGTCAACTATATCATTAATCATGTTATTTTTCGCAAAAATCACTTCTGTTGACTTTTTAAAATTAGATTTGACTCGACATTAAGCATGCATGTAGTGGGAATCAGTTAGTACCCTTTAGAGGGTTTGTTTCCCACATAAATACCAATCTATAACAAGTTTCAATTCGAGAAATTACTGAAAGAAACTCGTTTAATCAGAAAGTCAAAGGTTATGAACCCCCAGTTTGACTTCTAGCAATTAACACAACATGAATGGATTAAATAACGAATTGAAGGCTTACAATAGTCCTATAGATGTTATATGATAACTAGGAGTCGGCCTTGATCTTCAGAAATGCTCCAGAAAGCTTGCCTTGAGAGTTCTTGAGAGAATGTGTTCTTGACCACTTTGGTTACTATGAAATATGATCAAGAATTGGCCCTTCAATCTGATTTAAAGCAGGGATTTGAGGTTACTGTTGATGGTAGGCTTGCATGAAAGTTTATTGGCTTAATTGGAGGCAAGACCAGCTGTTATGCACTTGGAATCGGACTCAAAATGACCCAAACTCACAATCTGGTCGCTGGCAGCCCCATGCGGCCCGCTTGGGCTTTCCCAGGCGGGTCGCCTGGCCTCTGGTTCAGCCAAACAACTTTCGTGTATTGACAGAATTGGTCCCTGAGCTTGAACGTGCCGTTTCGGCTACTTTTCTCGACCCGTAAACCCCCAAACTTGGTTTTTAAGAACCTTAGGACTTTTACCAACATGGTAATGCCCTCGGACAACTTTGCGCTCAACCGAAAAGCCCTGAAATTCGACGTTGACGCTTCTAGTCCCTTAAGTACGGTTTTGGCCATAACTTTCTCATACGTTGACGAAACTTCATGAAATTTTTACCACATATTCTAGTGAGTATATTTTAGCTATACCAAGCTTCGGGTCTGCCAAAAGTTCACTCAGAGGTATAAATTAAACATGTTGACACTTTTGGCCCCTATAATTTACGATACTTCACTTTTGGGCAATTTCCGCGTCGTATGATCCATGAACCATCCGTTAAATGTTATAAACATTATGTGGGGTTATCATAGAGCCTATTTATCCATTGTTGACACTTTGAACCCTTACGTTCCATAGTTTTCACTGTTTGTCACTTTTAGTCCCTCTAAAGTATGTTTTCACATAACGGAACCTTATGACACGTGTCAAGACATTATTGGACGAAATTTTTCGAGGTGTTACAGTATGTTAGGGGAGACATCAAAAGACCAACCATCATACTAGAAGCGGTGGCGTCGAATGATTTATGGATTTGGCATTCGTATTTCGGTGTTCCAGGTTCAAACAACAACATCAATGTGTTGCACACGTCGCCGTTGTTCCAAAGCGTAACGGATGGTACCGCACCTTCCTCTCCTTTCTATGTTAACGGTCGACATTACAGACGAGGCTTTTATCTTGTGGATGGTATCTACCCGTCTTGGTATGTTTTGTGAAAGCTCACTCATTTCCTGTCGATGCTAAAGAAAAGGCGTTCAAAAAATTGCAAGAATCGGCAAGAAAAGATGTTGAGAGGGCATTTGGTGTTTTAAAGGGTAGATGGGGTATACTACACCGACCGGTTCGTGCGACGAGCAAGAAATCAATACATAGCATAGTGTATGCATGTATCATATTGCACAATATGCTTATCAAACAAGACGGACGTGCAATATCCCTGGATTTGGTGCCGGATCCTCCTACACAAGTTCAAGTTCCACAAAATATCCAACTAGAATTGCGTAATGAAGAAACTCACTTTCGGTTGAGATACGATTTAATCGAACTAGTATGTTCTCTAGGTTTGGAGTTTCCGGATTCGGACGAGGAGTAGGTTTTTTTTTTAAATTGTATGTTTCTAGTATGTTAAATTGAAGTAGTATGTTTTAAATTTAATGAAATTTTTAATTTTAGTGTTTTATTGTTAATTTCTAATTTAAAATAAAAAATTAAAAAAATTAGTGAGATTTATAATTTTGTTTTGAAATAAAATTAAAATTAAAATTTTCTAATTTTAAAATGAAAATTAAAAAAAAAATTGGGAGTGATAGAATTCCATCACTAATGATACCATCCCCCCTACATTTCTATCACTAGTGATAGAAATTTGGTTGATGACATGGCATGATTTGATTGGATAGTGGGAGTGATAGAATCTATCACTAGTGAACCACCCCTCCTCCCCTTACAAGATTACAATCTTGATGTATATATTTATATGTTTAAAAGTTCATGACAATGTCATATATGTGTTGTGTACCCAAATCAACCCATTTTTCTGTGAGGACCACAAACCATCATTGTGCCACAAAATGACGTGGCACCATTCGTGATGGTGGGTTTAGTTCATGACGTATCAAAACTTATAAGGTTGAATTAAGGAGCAATATAGTACTTTATGTACAATCATATAGGCGTATGGATCGATCCTAGGATAATGTTAATAAACCTGTTAGTGTGATTTGCCCACACTCCTATTCCCACATGGGCGTATGGGCTAGCTACCTTACGTCACCCACGTTAAATAAATATCCCATAGACTTTGAGTACCATATGATGACACGTTATGATTTACGTTTATGTTATTTAATGATCTGATTTGTTGAGACACGTTTTGACTGGACAAGCAATTCGTCGATGAAAACAAAATCGTGAGTTTCTAGACGGGCAACCCATCGGGGACAACGCAGACAATATCATGGCATGATTTACTTACGTTGTTACCTTACATCTGAAATCTTTTAGTTATCTTACTTATCAAACAACCTTTAATGTGTTCTAGTTTTTTCAATTGAAAACCATTTTATGAGATAACGCACTATGGTTTATCACCCTTTATTCTCTCACTGGGCAAATCTGCTTAGACGTACATGTGGTTTTTGTACGTTAGGTTCTTAAAGTTAATGAGAAGTTACGCAAAGGTACTCGAGAGTTAAAAGGGACCGTTGAAGCATTAAATGCAACAATTTTGTATTTATTTAAAGTTAATTTAACTACTTAAGAAATTACGTTTGTGACCTGATTACTGTATAAGTAACATGTCAGATCTAGCATGACGGGTGTTACAACATGCAAGATAGTTTCATCAAAGAGCCCATATAATGGGTATTTTGTGGAATGATTAACTGCACCTCTTCTACTCAAATTAACCAATGAAGGTATCCAGTGATGATCCTTAAAGATGAAGATAAGAACGCACATAAAAAGGCAATTCAAGCTTGTCTTAGCAACTTTATGGTTTATCTGGAGGCGAATAACGACAAATATATTATTGGGTTTCGTATAGGTTTTTAAAAAACTTTAACGCATAAGAAGACTTTTGTATGAACCATTTTTTATCCAAATAAAAATGTCCACCTGGAGTCTAGATGCTAATACAATAAAACAAATCACAACCAAACAAAGGTTTAGAGAAGGTGTACCTATCATATCCCAACCGATGGCGGAATCATTGGGGCGTGATACTGAGCGAAACAGATTGTCCAGAAGTTTTCATAACAACTATAATTACCAATTATTTAAAGCAACATGTCCCATACCATGTCATAAAAGATAACATAATTATTACAGACAAGATCTAGCCAAATTGTTCCGTTCTGACAACTCAGATTTCAAATACAAACAATTGTTTATTCGTTTCTAGACCTTTCCTAGCCTCGATTTCACAGCAAGCCAAGCATATAAACATCCTAAGCACCTATCACATACGTTAAAGTAAAAGTCAATACACATAGTGTAAAGGTGAGCATACAAGTTTAATAGATATAATAGAGTTCGAAATCGTTACGCATAACCAGCACGTACACAGTGTAAAATGAGGCATGTTAGTTATCGACATGAACCTATCGATACCAATGACTGCAGGTTGACTGCCCAAGGCAGTTCGTAATACACACTCACCACTGTGAGCCATGTAACAAATTGTCCTTAACAACCCCTAAGTGAACAAGTGTTGAGTCCAAACAAATAGTACTATCGTTGCTAAGGCAAGTAGACAGCATTCATGTGTAAACATAACAAACAAGCATTCATTAAGACACGTATAACATGCGGTATCGGTTAGCGATAAAGTATTGCGTATTGTGTTCGATGTGATTTAGAATAAGTAACGTATGTAACACCCAAAAGTGCGTAAAGCAAAAAGGGATCGAGTATGCTCACAGCGGTGATGGATTGAAGGGAGCGCTAGAGTGAGATTAGCCTGATTAAAACGATAGCATAACGATAAGTGATACGTAAATCGATGAGAAGTGTCAGTGGATCGGACGGTAATCCGATCGGATGGCAATCCGATTGGGTAGCCGGTCGATCGAGTGACAATCCGCTCGGATGGTCATTCGATCGGATGACCCTTTGAGTGGATTGTTTTTTCATTTAGGAAGGATATGTTTGTGTATGATGGCTTGTCTTTTGAAGTTTTCGTTGTAGCATTTTGAAAACAGAGAAGTATCTCTACCTTTCAGGTCGGTTGATCGAATAGCTGTTCGATTGGGCGATAATCCGATTGGTTTGACACTTTAGTGAGAACAAGTTCACAGCAGTTTGTCACTCGATTGGATTGTAGTCCGATCGGGTGGCAATCTGTTTGTATTGAACATGTTGAAAATTGTTTAAGTATGGAAGTCAGCACATCACATGGTCGAGTGGTAATCTGATCGGGTGGTAATCCGATCGGACATCATTTCGTTCAATGTTTAACTCCCAAAGTTTGAAAATAAAAGTTGAGTGTGGGTCCCAAGGTGCAATCCGATCGGGTGGCAGTCCAGTCGGGTGGCAATCCGATCTGACGGCAATCCGTCCCAGATGTCCCGGTTGTCTTCTTCCTTGGTCGTTTTGATAGTTTATCGTTTTATGAGATGATTTGATAACGTGCTAAGAAACAAAAACCTCGTCAATACTTGGTAACCTGATCGGACAGGAATCACCCAAATCCGACCAGTTAACTGTTCGAGATGGTGTTCCATGTTTAACCCGAAATCGGTAATCTCATGGATAGAATCCAGATCTTGAACCAACACAACCATAAGAATGAGTAGAAGGTTAGAACAAGCTCTGATTCTATCGGTTTTGAATGCATTGAGTGTAAAAGAGTTGAAAGAAAGTTAGAAACCATCTTTCAATCCTTTTTCACCATGAATATGTTCGGATCTATGCAATATCTTTGCTTATTTGTGTGGAAATCGTTCAGATCTAAGCTGTTCTTGGTGGATTGAAGCCAAAACATGAAGTTCCTAAGAACACCATGATAACATCATCCTAGAACACCTCAAATCTAGTGATTTCACGGTTAAAAGTTAAGATTCAAAAGATAGAAAGGTGTAGGAGTGCGTGTAGATCAAGAAAATACAAGATTTAGGTGGAAAACTTACAAGAATCACGAGAAATCTGGAGAAAAGTGGGCAAGAAGCGCTGGTCGGACGAGAGGTTCAGAAAAGGTAAGTTTGTGATGTTGACAGGGGTATTTATAGGGTTTCCATAAAAGGAAAGGAGAGGAGAGGGTTGGTCGATCGAGTGGCTACCCTGGTCGGGTGGCAGCCCGATCGAGTGGCACTTCGATCGGATGGCAGCTCGATCGGCTGGCCACTCGATTGGAGGGCATGGCGCGATGAGTTTTGCGATTTCGATTCGCGTGTTGAGCGTTGCGATGCGATAGAATTTCCTATTCAAATTACTTTTAATCTCAACTACTATATCAACATACAATCATCCTTATCTAACTTGCGTTTAGCGTTTGCGATTCGAGTTTCGATTGTGTTTCGATTAATCACCACAACATCTAAATAAACATGCACAAGTAACACATAAGGCACACACACGTAAAACAATATACAAAACACGTAATTTGAGTTGCGAGCGCGATTGCGATAAGCGATAAAACATGCGATGGACATCGAATAAACCTCGATTATTAATAGATACTCCACATAATACAACTAACGTAATGCGTAAAATAGACTATCTATGAGTCAAAGAAGTCAAAACAGGACTTGAGCAAGGAGTGACAGATCGCAATTAGCAATCTTGTCTCCCTTTGACTTCAATCTTGACTTTGACTTTGACTTTCGAAACACGGGGTGTTACAATACCCTTCAGGTTGTAAAAGTTGAACCTAAACAGAAACATCACGAGACAACTTGGTGGATGGATCCAATCCATGAAAATGCACCACACGTTATGGTCTTGCGAGAGGAATGACGACGTGGCAGTGATACACGACAAACACAACGACTGTAGGTTGGCTAGCAACAGTTCGGGTTGCGGTCGGTGTGTAGGATTTGCTTTTCTCAAAATAAAACTTTAGTAACCTAATAAGAGCACACACAATGGAGTCACCATTCCATTCCCCATACCCAAATTATAAGAAAAACTTGATATTTTGTTCATTTTCAATCCCCACATTGGAGTCCTCATCCTTATATCCAGATCCCCTATTTTATATGAGAAACTAAAGCAAAACCTCATATTTGAGGGTTCAATATCATATCCCTATCCATTATTTTAATGTGATTGTGAGTAAGAAATGTATTATTGAATTGAGTGTGAATATATATGGGGAATCGGATGTGGGTTAATGAACAAACTTTATGAATAAATGTATATTTTTGTTAAATTGTTTGGATAGAGATGAGGGTTTCATTGTGAATGTTCTAAAACCTTTAATCCTCTTTTTATAACCCACTAATCTAAGTTAAAACCTTAATGGATTTGAATATTAAATATACTAGGTTAGAACCCCGTATATTACACGGGTTGAATAAATTTAAATTTATATACTAAATAATAAAACAATATATCTTTAAAAAACATCATTTATTATACAGATTGAATAAATGTAATTTTATATATTAAATAATAAAAAATTTATATCATTAAGAACCTCATGTATTGTTAAGACCCACTAACTCTTGCTAGGAGAGGGAGTCGGTGTCGTTGGAGTTCTTCTTCGAACGCGACTTCTTCTTGGATTAGCTTGGAGATGCCATCTAGAAGTTAGAAAGAGAAGGAAAGGATGAGACTTGATCATAATTCAAAATAAAGTTTTGCATGTGTAAGCATGACGTATCACGTATGGTTCACATAATTAGCATGAATTCAACAAGTATTCACAAAGCATAAACACGTAAGAATGCGTAAAAAGAGTATAAATTTAGTTTGTTCACGAGTATTATTAGTGTTTTTGATTGAAAGAGACGTGTGAATCGTGTATCGGTTTTGAAATGAACGAGGTAACAAGTATAAAATCACATATAAATCGAATTAACATAAAAGAGAGGCTCAATAAAACATTGGATTGTTTCGGGTTTAGAAACGTCGACTATTCCAAAGTGAATCGAAAGTCTTTTCAAATTAGGGAAACGTGCTTTGCCTATAGGCAAGATACTCTCGTCGAGAAGCGATTAACGGTATCTTACCCTTCCAGTTACTACACGTCCCTCAATAGGTTATCTCATACTTAAATACTATATTTATTTAAGTTTATAAAAAATTATCAAATGATAATTCAAATTTTAAACTTATTAGCTATTAAAGAATTATATAATCTAAACTATTTAGTGTGTGTATCAAGAGGAGGGTTATTTTTTGAGAATTCATATATTTTATGAGAACTGTGATGTAACACCCTGTGTTTCGAAAGTCAAAGTCAAAGTCAAGATTGAAGTCAAAGGAAGAAAAGATTGCTAATTGCGATCTGTCACTCATTGCTCAACTCCTGTTTTGACTTCTTTGACTTGTAGATAGTCTATTTACTTTGTTACGTATGTGGAGTACTTATTAATAATCAAGTTTTAATCGTTATTTAACGCATGTTTTATCGCTTATCGCATCGCAATCGCATTCGCAACTCGAACTATGCGTTCTGGATATTGTTTTACGTGTGTGTGTGCCTTTATGTGTTACTTGTGCATTTTTATTTATGAATATGTTGTGATGATTAATCGAAACGCCATCGCAACTCAATCGCAAACGCTAAACGCAAGATATTTGGGATGATTGTATGTTAGATATAGTAGTTGGGATTAATTAACTAATGGGTGATTCTATCGCATCGCAAACTCACTCGAAACGCATCACAAAACCCAACGCACGAACGAAACGCCGAGACTCAAATCGTCGGAGCCACTCGATTGAGTGACTACTCGATCGGATGGTCAACCGATCAGATTGCCATCTGATCGGATTGCCACCAGATCGGACAACCATCCGATCGGTGACCCACTCGATCCACTGCACTTTCCTTTTTGGGAAACCATATAAATACCCTTCATATGTCACATCACTTGATGTGACAGCTCTCACTCAACCCAGCCGCACTTCAGCCTCTATTTCTCTCGATTTCTCGCGATTCTTGTAAGTTTTCAACCTAAACCTTGTACTTTCTTGATCTACACGCACTCCTACACCTTTCTATCTTTTGAATCTTAAATTTTAACCGTGAAATCACTAGATTTAAGGTGTTCTAGGATGATGTCATCATGGGGTTCTTAAGAACTTCATGTTTTGGCTTCAATCCACCAAGAAAAACTTAGATCTGGACGATTTCCACATGAATAAACAAGGATCTAGTATAGATCTGAATATAATCATGGTGAAAAGGATTTTAAGAGGGTTTTCCAACTTTCTTTCAACTCTTTTACACTCAATGCACTCAAAACCGATAGAATCGGAGCTTGTTCTGATCTTCTACTCTTACTTAGTGTTGTGTTGGTTCAAGATATGATTTCAATCAGAGAGACACCCGATTTCGGGTTAAACATGAACCACCGTCTCGGACAGTTAACTGGTCGGACTAGGGTGATTCCTGTCCGATCGGATTACTTAGATCTTGATGAGGTTTCTGTTGTTTAGCACGTATCGTATCGTCTCGAATCAAAACTACAAACTATCAAGATTACCAAGTGTCAAGACGATCAGGTCGCTAGGACGGATTGTCGTCTGATCGGATTGCCATCCGATCGGGCAGCCACCCGATCGACTGGCACATGGTCCCACACTCAAACTTTATTTTAACTTTTCAGAGGTTTTGAACATCAAACGGATTACCGTCCGATCGGATTACCATCCGATCGAACGACCGTCCGACCATGTGATGTTTGGAACTTCGACACTTAAACAATTTTCAACATGTTCAATGCCTTATCGGTTCCAACGGATTGCCACCCGATCGGTAGACCATCCGTTCGAGTGACAACACTGCTGTGAACTTGTTCTCTTAGAAATACCACGCCGAACGGATCGTCACTCGATCGAACCGTCGTTCGATCGACCGGCCTGAAAGGTAGAGATACTTCTTTGTTTTCAAAATGCTACAACGAAAACTTCAAAAGGCAAACCATCATACACAAACACATCCTCACCAAACGGGGTGTCAATCCAATCGAATGGCCATCCGATCGGATAACCATTCGACACTTATCACTTTGCACTGTTTAACGCGCCGCTCATCGTTTATGCTATCGTTAGCTGTTCAGGCTGATCTTTTCCAGCGTTCCCTTCAATCCAAGATAGTGTTTACTTGTTAAGCACAATTTGTGAGTATACTCGATCACTTTTTGCTTTATGCACTTTGGGTGTTACATACGTTACTTATTCAAAATCACAATCGACACACAACGCAAACACTATTTATACGCTAACCGTTATTGCATGCGACGTGTTATTCGATGAATGCTTGTATGTTATGTTAACACAGTTATTATTGCCTGACACCTTAGCAACGATAGTACTATACTTTGGTGATGCGTGTGTAGTGTGATAGGTTTTTATGTATATTTTAAGCCCTTTTTAACACTTTAGTCAAGTTTTAAATTTATAAAACACGATATTTTACTAACACTAAACACACATATGGGCAAGTGCACCCATCGTGAGTGTAGTATAGCGTTGGTAAGATACCAAGGTCGTCCAAGGACACAAGAGCTTTTAGCACCGGTTTATCCTCAACGTCTAATCAAATCAAAATTTTAGAAAAAGATTTAAACTTGAAAATAAAAACTAAAAATGCTGAAAATAAAAATAAAAATAAAAACTGATAGACAAGATGAATCACTTGGATCCGACTCGCCTTTAGTGTAACCTTTGATTATTTCCGCACTTTTGCACTTTTTAAGAGATTATCTTAGTTATAGTAGTAGGCCCCTCTTTTAAAGGTGACGTTACCCTCAACCCAGTAGTTTGAGTTAGCAAGGATACAATCCTAAAGGGTTGGATTATTGAAAGATAATTAATTAAATTATTAATGCATAATGTGGTAGGCCCCTCTTTTGAAGGTGACGTTGCCCTCGGCTAAGTAGTTTGAGTTAGCAGGGATACAATCCTAAGTAGCCGGGTTAATGTTTTAATAGTAGGGCTGTAAACGAACTGAACGTTCAGCGAATAGTTCGTGAACCGTTCGGCAGGAAGTTCGTTTGTGTTCGTTCGTTTAATAAACGAACGAACATGAACAAGAAATTTCGTTCGACTAGTTAAATGAACGAACATGAACATATGTCTCGTTCGTTCAATTGTGTTCGTGAACGTTCGGTAAGGTGTTCGTGAACATTCGTTCATTTGTGTTTGTTTATGTTCGTATGTTTGTGTTATAATTAAAGATTTTTGTACTTTCATATATTTTATCTATACTTTTTATATTATTAAAGTTTTATTTATTTTATTATCCTAATAATTAAGCTAGGAAACCCTGTTTCACCTTGTTTATGCACCACTTCCCTTTCCTTTCTCATTATTTACATCAACGTATACGATCGACCTCCGTTTCACAATAAGGGATTCAAGTTCTAGTGCTACTCTTTGGGCCATCCACCTTTATCTTTCATCGCGTTCGTCAAATTTATTTGTGTTTGTGAACCGTTCGTGAACACGCTCATTTCCTTAATGAACGAACACGAACATAAAATCTCGTTCGGTAAGTGTTCACGAACCGTTCGTGAACACATTTATTTCCTTAACGAACGAACACGAACAAGGCCTTGTTCGTGTTCGTTCGGTTCGTTTATAGCCCTATTTAATAGTAGTTTACATATGAGGGGATCAAGAAATTCGAACCCCCGCCATCCAATACCAGTGGGTATTGAAGGAGGTCCTACTAAGCTTGACCCAGGTCCTTGCAGGATCTATACACTGAACAAGGCAAGACGCTTACCAAACTATTCCCTTAACCCCCGACCAGGTAGCCAACATATCTCCATATAGACCGTGGAGATATGAATGGTGTAAATCTTTTATTTTATATAGACAGTAAAATAACGCCAAGACACCACGAACAAATGATAAGGAAGTTTCACCTTTAACATAAGAAACTAGTTATTAAAGTCATTAATACATAACCAAATAAAAAGTGCGAAAAGATTAAAAATAAAAAGTATTACACTAAATGCTTGTCTTCACCAAGTGATGTAAGAAACTTAGGCAAACATGGCCTTTGATTGTCAAGAACTCTTACTATCAATCTTGGATCCCGAGACTACTAGACACACTCTATGATGGATGATGGTGGTGGATGTGGGTTGTGATGGTGGTGGTGGGTAGGAGAAGTGTGAGAGAGGTGGTTTGCCAAGGGATGCATTTGAAGTGAACCAAGCACCTCTATTTATAGCCTACACAGAAGCCCGGGCACGGCCCCATGTCCATCCATCTTCTATTTCTTCATTAAATGCAGTTTGTCTGCATTAGTTGACCACGCCCCCGTGTCTGCTGGGCACGACCCCGTGTGCAGAAACGTATCTGTATTATCAAGATTTGCTTGGATTCTGCGAATCTTAGCATTGACCACGGCCCCGTGTCCGGTGGGCACGCCCCCGTGTTGGGAAATAGAAGCTTTTACAACTTTGTCTTTTCTGCAGACACTTGGGCACGCCCCCGTGTTCAATGAGCACGGGGCGTGTTCAGCCTTCTGTTCTCTTATTTTTGCTTGGGAAGATGCTGTCGAGGGGTCGGGCATGCCACGTTTATTCCTTTTCTTGTATTATTGTTAGATTTGGCTGCATTTTTGCTTCTTTTGTTCATTTAAGCTCTTTTATCCCTGAAAATACAAAAGGAAGACAAAAGCACGCTTTTTCCAACATTAGTACTTAAAAAGGGTTAGTTTTATGCCTCATTTGATGTAATTTATATGTTGCATTTTACACACATCATTTGGACTCAGCACCTGTCGTGGACAGGGGTTGTTAAGGGCTTTACTTCACGTATCCCGGTGGGGATATGTGTTGCGCATTCAACAACTCGCAGGCACGTCTGTGCATATTTCTCTGTTGATAACCTACTTGCCTTCACTTTACACATGTTACATGCTGGTTATGCGTAAACGATTTCGAACTCTATTATATCTATTAAACTTGTGTGCTCACCTTTACACTATGTGTACTGACCTTTATTTTAACGTATGTGACAGGTGTTTAGGATGCTATCTGCTAGGATACCTTGCTTGCTTTTCGTGGAATTCAAGTAGGGTTGAGAGTCTAGAAACAAAGACAATTTATTTTATTTGAAATCTGAGTTGTCGGAACGTGTTATTTGTTTTAGAGATATTGCTGTCTGTAATAACTTAATTTGCATGATGGGTTAAGGTATGGGACTTAATATTAACTATCTGGTAATGTAGTTGTTATGGAATTTCTCTTAAACAATCTGTTTCGCTCAATTTCGCGCCCCGATGTTTCCGTCATCGGTTGGGGTGTGACACGTGATAATTCAAATTTTAAACTTATTAGATATTAAAGAATTACATAATCTAAACTATTTAGTGTGTGTATAAAGAGGATGATTATTTTTTGAGAATTCATATATTTCATGAGAACCGTGATAAATTGATAAGAAAAACCATTCATATATGATAAAAATGAAACTAAATGAACAGTGAATTTATGGTATATTAGAATATGGGGTATGGGGTGGAGGTTGTGGCGTGGGTTGGGTACAAACGCCCAATTCATCACCCCGGGTGGGCTTGGGTTTCGGCGTGGCCCCTTGGGCGGGGGTTTCAGCCCGGGCGTTGGACGGGGCTATCAAGATGACATGGCGGGATCTCATTGGCCAAGACAAGTAGCCGTTTGGGCTAGCCATTGGCCAACGGCTATGTGTTTAAAAAAAATTATTCACTATAAATACTCACACTTCTATTCATTTTTTTACAATATGGGGTATGGGGCGGGGGTTGTGGCGTGGGTTGGGTACAAACGCCCAAGTCACCACCCCGGGTGGGCTTGGGTTTCGGCGTGGCCCCTTGGGCGGGGGTTTCAGCCCGGGGGCGGGGGTTGTGGCGTGGGTTGGGTACAAACGCCCAAGTCACCATCCCGGGTGGGCTTGGGTTTCGGCGTGGCCCCTTGGGCGGGGGTTTCAGCTCGGGGGCGGGGGTTGTGGCGTGGGTTGGGTACAAACGCCCAAGTCACCATCCCGGGTGGGCTTGGGTTTCGGCATGGCCCCTTGGGCGGGGGTTTCAGCCCGCGCGTTGGACGATGCTATCAAGATGACATGGCGAGATCTCATTGGCCAAAACAACTAGCCGTTTGGGCTAGCCGTTGGCCAACGGCTATGTGTTCAAAAAAAGAATTATTCACTGCAAATACTCACACTTCTATTCATTTTTTTTACCACTACTACTCCACCTCTTCTATAATCATCTCTATCTTATTTTTAAAAAAAAATTCTCATCCAACCACAATACGAAAAATGAATCCTCATAATCGTGATTTTCACCAGAACAATCCGTGGCCATTCCAAGAAACACCTAGCCCAGCATCCAATCGTCCAATTGCTCCCTTTTTAATACACTCCACGATGCCGGATATGGCTGGTTACGCATCGTTTATCTCGAATTGTTTGAAGAATGATGTCGGTCGAAAACACCAATGCCTTTCGCGCAAAGCTCGTTATTGAAAAACACTAGTTCAAATTCAAAATTACATATATCATTACTTTATTATTATCTACATATACAATTACAAGATGGGGGAATAGTGCCAGGCAGCTGCCTGGCACTCCTCCATTGGACCAACCTTTTTTTAATTTTATTTTATTTCCAGTTTAAAATTACGCTTTCGTCCTTCGTTTAAAAATACGTTTTTGCCCCTCAGTTCAAAATAAAATTATCATTTCGCCCCTATCTCAAAATTACGCTTTTTCCCTCGGTTCAAAAACTCATTTTTAATTTTCTTCTCAGTTTAAATTTATGGTTTTGCCCTTCGTTTAAAATTACAGTTTTGCCCCCAGTTCAAAATAAAATTTTGGTTTTCCCTCTACCTTAAAATTACGATTCTGCCCTCAGCTCAAAATTACGTTTTTGCCCACAGTTCAAAGTAAAATTACGATTCCCGCCCCCCCCCCAAACTCAAAATTATGATTTCGCCTCTAGCTCAAAATATAATTACGATTTTGCCCTCTATACAAACATACATGTTATGAGAGAGAAATATTCGGTTTATTGCCCCGCAACGCGGGCGGGGCAAAAACTAGTTAAAATACAAATAAAAATAAGCTTACACGTTTAAATTTAATTTTTTTCTAAATATAAAACTTTACTAGGTTATAACCCCGTGTATTACACGGGGTTGAATAAATAAATTTTATATAAACAAAATAATATATCTTAAAAACCTTATTTATTGTAAGTGTTGAATAAATATAATTTTATATATTAAATAATAAAAAGTTATATCTATAAGAACCATATTGTACGGGTTGAATAAATGTAATTTTATATGCCAAACAAAAAAGTTATATCTTTAAAACCATGTGTATAACACTGGTTGAATAAATGTAATATTTTTTACCAAATAATAAAATAATACGTTTTTAAATAACCTCATTTATTACACGCGTTGAATAAATGTAATTTTATTTACCAAACAATAAAAAATTACATCTTTAAAAATATGCGCATTACACGGTTTGAATAAATGTAATTTTCTTTACTAAATAATAAAAAATATATATCCTTAAAAACCCTGTGTATTGTACGAATTGAATAAATCTAAATTTATATATCAAATAATAAAAAGTTAAATCTTAAAAAAAACCTCATGTGTTACATGGTTTGAGTAAATGTAATTTTGTATAGTGAAAATAAAAATATTTAATATATTAATACAAAGTTTTGGTTTTCGTGATAAAAATAGATTATTCTGTTGTTTCAAAATTTGTTAACGAAGTCTCAATAAATTTAACCCTTTTATTTAAAACTCCGTAAATGTATAAATGATAAATAATATTAGTTAATTTTATTTTAAGTTTCGTAAAATTTATTTGATTCCAAACTAAACAAAACGTTCAAGTATAATTAATTCAAATAAATAATATTATAAATGAGAAGGAGATTAAACTAAATAATAATTCTCAATAAATTTAACCCTTTATTTAAAACTCCGTAAATGTGTAAATGATAAATAATATTAGTTAATTTTATTTTAAGTTTCGTAAAATTTATTTGATACCAAACTAAACAAAACATTCAAATATAATTAATTCAAATAAATAATATTATAAATGAGAAGGAGATTAAACTAAATAATAAGTATCCATAAGATATTAAACTAATAATATTTAGTAGGAGGGTTATCTATAATATAAGATATTAAATTAAATAATATTTAATAGCAGAGTTATCTATAATTAATTAAAAGAAAATTAAATTAAAATAATAATTATCTATAAGAGATGGCCTAATATGATTACAAGTGTCCCTAAAGTGATTTCTTTTATTATATAATAAGATATCTGTAAATTTACGGTTTACACCGTGTAAAAAATTATTAAAAATAATTATGAGATGAGCGATGTATTATTTGGAGAGTAAATTATTTTCTTATTCTTGTATGTTAATAATAGTAATGATAATATAAAAAGCTACAAACAGTTATCAAACACCATTTTAACATTAACTAATTTTATTTTCCGAATAATAATAACTAACTATTTGAAATCGATTATTTTCGAAATAATTATAAGGTCTCTTTTTGATTTCGTGCTACACTGTTTAATCTTTAAAAAACTTTTATTTGGTCGTTGCTCTCGGTGTAATCTTTTGGATCTTACCTAATTAGTAGTATTACCAAATGTCGTTACTTGAGCATATTAATCCTAACATATTCAATAGCATAAATTTGCACTAGGATAAAAAGGCAGAGAAATTAAAGGCGAACACAATACATTGGGAAAAAATAGGGTGAAATCGCAAACATTTTGATTGAAATTATTGGTGTATGCTTTTGTTTTTGAAACCACGATTTATACGTTATGAGTTATCACTCTGGCATCTTGCTAGTCCTCGTTTTTCTAATAATATTTATGACATCTTATTTTGATGTTACCCCATACTTGGATAACATCCTCAAATTTACGAATTTGCAACTGATCGAAAAGATTCAGCCAGGCGGCTACATTCTTGCAAATCGGCTCAATATATAGGTAAGGTCTAGTCAAGGGTATAAATAATTGGGAAGACATTAGGCTTTTAGTGGTTATGTATTCATCGGAATATTGCTAGAATTTTGGACTTTGTAGAGTAGTTGGTGGAATTTCTTTAATGGAATTGCCTTAATTTCATACTACAAGATCATATAATGTGAAGAAAAATGTAGATGTTGTCAATTTGCTTTAGTGACCGACGTCGAAGGGTACAGTCAAAGATAAGAAAAGAATGTGTGTTCCTAAGTACCTCTAACTAGATAGTAAGTAGTAAGCAGGGTTTCGAAACCACATGGGTAGTGTCCATCCGCCGATTAGCCATGCGCTAGTGAATACGCGCAAATGATCATCTGGATCTGTCAGCCTGTTAAACTTCCCTACGTTTGAAGGCAATTTTGCACGCTCAAGGGGAGCTAATGCAATCTCTATGACAAACTTGGAATTTTCGAAAGCTTCTGCTAGTCGATAGATTAAGTTGTAATCATATTTCGCTTCTGAATTATAAACCGCGCTTTTGGTTTATAACTTGCATGATCTTTTTGCAGCCGATTGAAAACACTTGTGTTATCGTCTTCATTGTATGTTCTATCGTATTCATCAGTTTGGGTGTCCCGCTTTTGTGAGAAACGCGGGCCCAATCGTGAATGAATCGATTGACGTTTTTGAGAGTGCTGCTCTTCACAATGATCTCGACGTCTAGATCCAGAATGAGTAGGCTCATATCTGGTGCTGGACTGAGAGTAAACTTATGTATCTTCGACTGACATGTATGACGGTGAATCATAATGTAACACTCGTGGTGTAGATGGAGCTCGTACCTGAGCTGCAGATCTACGTGTCTGTGGTGTCGTTTGAGCAATTTGTGCACAAAGTTGTGCGTAAACAACGTTCAACGCACCTTGGGACTTAACATACCAATAGATCGGGGTTTCTCCAGGAGGTAAAATTGAACTGAACGGAATTTCAGGTTGAATTCCTGGAGTACATCGTTATCATCAGACGCTTCTTCTACGATTCCTTAGACACAGGAAGCATGAGCAAAATTGCCCTATACTCTGGTCGAGGACCTGGTGGGTAATTCGACGGACCTTCTGCCATTAAAAACAGAAGAGAGAGAAATGAGTCGATCGAGAAGATGAAAATAGAAAATAGAAAATCGGTGAGCGCCAATAAAAAAACAGTGGATCTGAATTTACCGGAATCAATCAGATCTGTGGTATGGTTTCTGCATAAAAGGTTAATCTTCTCGTCGATTGCTGGTTGATGACTACTTCACCAAAGAACACTGCAAAACAGAAAGCCGTTAGACTCGCCACAGGCAGAATGGGAGTTCTCTCCGTAACCACCCTCTGGTGTGAGAATAAGTATGGTGATCTCAAAGGAAAAGATGAAGTAGTAGGAGTGAAAGTATGTGAAAGTAGCTTTTGAGATCATACCTGAAGTGTCCTATTTATAACCGAAATTTGGCGCCAAAAGGTGTAATGGAGATAGTAACGGAGAACACTTTTCCGTTGACAGTTATCTCTCTTTCTGTCAATAGTTAACTCCACATTCATGCACACGGATCGTGGATCTGATCGACGGCTGGGAAGATGCCACGTGGAAAGTGGTTTCATGTAGATCTTTCTTTAAGTTGTTACAATCGTCGTGATTTAGATGAGTGTCTAGGATTGTGCCACGTCACATTCGGTTATAACCGAATGAAGCCATTCACGATGAGCATTTAGGGCCTTCAAGAAGATCTGCAGCTGTAAACCTTTATACCTTTGCCACGTGTCCATTCTGTTGTAACAGAAAAGGTTCCTTTGTTCAAGTATTGATTTCATGTGCGCGGGCATGTTTAGGATTTTTGCTTTTATATCTTCAAACCTAATTGTACCCTTGCGCGAGCCCGCGCAAGGGTGTTTGTTTAAATATTTGTTCTTCCTTTCTCAGGTGCATGGTCATCAAAGACTAATCTCTCCAAATCTTGCGTAAGAACCGCCGCACGGTCACGCGAGTCTTGTTTAAGATGATTTTGGAATAAGGTTACGATATGGTCCTATGCGCGTGCGCAAGGTTTTTGGGACCATACCCCTTCACTATGTTAATTAGAAAACCATTTATGAAGCTTGCTATTGTATTTTTTTATCTTTTGATTTTGGTTGGGTTGAAAATAGAATTGGGTTGTCTAACAATTTGTGTTAGTGACAAAAACAAGATTCACGATTTATAACTATTAATTGCAATACTTTGAAATTGATTAAGAACAATGATTTATAAAAAGATTCACACCCGAGTTCAAAGTTATAAGCACTAAGTTTATATTTCACAACTAGGGTTTGAACTAAGATCAACAATCAGTATTAGCGGGGTTAGGTTTTATAGCTTAGGCATCAAGAATTATCAACATCAACAAATGGACAAAAGTATGCTTCGTTACTCAAGAACATAACAAACCTAAATTTAGTTAAAGTCCAATTAGCCGAATTCATTTCATAAAGTCAATGATGCAAGGAAATCTCGACAATTTACGAATTCAAAACAAGACTAACGCACTTCATACAATTGTTCAAACACATAAATGAAAAATCAATAATCCATAACCCAATTAGTGTATCAAGAACCTAAATAACTAACAATATCTACACGTAGGTGAAGCTTGGAGGATTAGCCGTTCAGGGTTGGAAGAACTTGGAATCCGGAAGAAAAACCTTGTAAAAGTTGCATTCAATCAAGATTTTCAGTCTTGGATGATGACTGAGAGAGTTTGGAATGATGAGTGATGATAAAGAATGGCTTCAAGATGTGCATATAACTCCCAAAATTTGAATTCCCCCTAATCAACGCCTTCAATTTGGGTATAAATGTGAAAAACAAGGAAATCGCGACTGCTGACCATAGATGGTCGTCGCCAATGGGGCTAGAGCAGTCGATAATGCCTTAGTGGTGTCGATGGCTTTGTTTGTTGTCCACGGCATGGCCGACATCATGCTAACCTGTCACTGATGCGGTAACTCCAATTTTTATGTTTTCCTTCATTTCTCCAATCCCGATGTCACACCCCAACCGATGGCGGAAACATCGGAGTGAGACGAACGAGATTGCTCAAAGACTTCATAACATTATGTGATAATAGTTTAATCCAAAACCGATTTCATTTCATAATAATATTTGTCAAGTACATCATGGAAATTCAAATTACAACATAGAAATAAAAAAAATACGACAAGTTTAACAAAAATGAGATAACAATTCTAGAAATTTAAAGATGCGTTTCTAGTGTCGTCCCTACTAGATTTCATCATAATCAGCATCATCAACCTGCAACATGTTAAAAAGTATAGTTCAAAACAAAAAGTATTGGCGAGTATACAAGTTTAAGTATATAGCATAAGTATAAAAAGTGTTTAAAACGAATCCATATGGCAACCTAAGTTATCAAGATTAACATATCAATGGCATGCAATATTCAAGTCAACCCTCTATTTACGCTATAAGAATGAAATTTAACATGACCTCTCGTTTAAGGGTGGTGCGTTACTCCTATAGCGTTATACATGTTAAATGGAGGCTCATACGAAGTTAATGACTATTGTATCACATAAGAATCACCGAAGAATATGAATCAAGTATAACAAGTAAGTATGCATGTATTTGGATTGTTTTGTGCATTGCATAAAGTATAAGGTATTGTGATTTGATAAGGTTAACATATTGTACCCAAAAAGTGTAAAGCGAAAAATGGGTCAAGTGTACTCACAGTTTTGCAATGATTCCTTTGAAATCCCGTGAAGAGTTGTAGGTTTGAGGAGGGAACACTGAGTCACCCTACAAGGGTAAACAAAGGTGTGTAAGTTCTTGTAATTTGGATGGAATAGTCGGACTTGGAATTTAAAGTATCAAAATCAAAAAGTATGTATATATGAATGTAATATCTAAGTTCTAAGAGCTTGTTCATGACACCATATTAAGTGGTTTCATGGGTCCCAAATTGCCTATTGGAATCATAACAAGTACCCTAGAATCTTCTATATGTTAGCTTAGGTTTATGATGATTAATCATAGCTTGATTAACATCACAACTTAGCCATGTTTTATATAGTTACTTATAGTTTATATAATAATAATAACATCCTAAAACTAAGTCCAATCAAGTATTATCATGTAGCATCATGTATGTCAAGCATTGAGGTTAGAAACCTCATTATATGATTCACCACTACACACACCATCATGAAGATGGTGGGAGGGTCATGAATAACAAGAAAGTAAATCTAATCTAACAAGTCATAAGAGTGTTCACAAGGTTCAAATGAAGGAGTGGAACTTAGTTTGGAAAGCCAATGCTTCCATTTGTTCACACTTCACAAGTCACAAGTTCATCATATGGAAGATGATGACTTGTGCTTGTTTTCATCATTAATTAACCATTTATAAATAGAATTAATAGGTGTTTGAACCCAAAACTTTGATGGAAATCCCCTAAACACAAACCCACAACCATAGACTAAGTTGTGAGCTTGGTGGGAACAAGATTCCACCAAGTTTCTATCAAGAACAAGAAGATTTAAAAAGATAAAAACAAGCAGAAAGTTTAGTACACTTTGGACCTCAAAAATGGTGAGGTTTCACCTTAGTTTGCCCAAGCAAACTTGTGAAAACCTTCCTAGAGGTTATCCAAGTGTTTTAGAATAAAGAACAAAGAAGAAATAGAAGGAGAAGTGAGTTAGAACTCACTTAGAAAGGCTGAAATTTTCTGTTGCAAACTGCTGAAACTCAACTGAGTTTATGAGTGATTTTGGAGTGTTTTGAGAGTTGTTAAAGTGGTAAAATGGTTGGAACAAGGGGGTATTTATAGGGTAGTAATTAGGGTTTAGGTTGGTTGAGCATTGAATGAAGTTAGGTGGTAGATAACATTGAAATAAGACAACTAAACACCCCTAATCAGTTCCGATCGGAACTATTGGCTGCAATAAGTTCTTTTTTTTTTTTTGTAACATTATAAGTTGTGTAATTGTTGCATATTAATGTGCTACATATAGTTTAATGTATAATTAACATTTACAAGGCCTAATATGTATGTAAGACATGAAATTAAATGTTAACAAGTATGTAAACATGATTGTTTTGTGTTTGTAAGAATAAAAATAAGTATTGCAAGGATTTAACAAGTATATGCATTGTATAATGAAGTGTCAATTAATTATAAGTCTCGTATTCGATAACCAAGTTCTTTGCATGTATGAAACGCTTAAGAATTACGAATACACGATAGTTGTTTACGAGTTACATTTATGATTATGAGAATTATGTATCATGTAACAAACAAGTGTATGTATCAATGTATAGTCATGTATAAACGATGTATTTTTCACATGAATGGTCAATTTTATTACAATCGAAGTCTCGAATTTACAATGATTCGAAATGAAATACGATTACAAAGGAAACGAGTTTCCAAAAATAGAATTACAAGATGAACTTTCTAAAAACGGAAAGCTGCGAAAAGCGAGGCGTTACACCCGATCCTCCTAGCTCCATTCCAAAGCCCCGTTTAGCTTCTGAAATGCGCCTTAAACCTATCAAATCATGCAAAACACAAATTGTATCAAAGTAGAGCATTTGAGAACTCAAATCCACATCAAAACACGAATTTAGACACAAGAAACTAAGGAATTTCAACCACCTATCATTTAGTAATTTGGGACTCCGCTTGTGACAACTGTAGCGTAAATAATAGGAAGAAGAAACAACACCATGGTTGGGGTCTGTGTTCATATATTGAGAGAGTATCATTTCAAAACATTATTATTATATTTGTAATAAAAAAAACGTAATTCATTTATTTATAAACCAACATTTTATAGTTTTTAGATCTTGTATTGTTTACATATAAACATATACATTTTAGGCTAAGTATTGGCATAAAACCTTAACTAATGAGAAAACCCCGAGAACTCCTATGTAAGAATTTTTTATTGTTGTTTTTTTTTTAAATCAAAACATGTAATATAATTAATGTTTATAAAGGTTTTGCACCAAAAATATTAAAAAAAAAAAAAACGTCGAGCCATTTTTTTAAACAAGTTTCTGCGTAACAATACGTAACGTGTCTGTTATATATGTTACGCGGAAACTTGTTTTCTAAAAGAATGGCTCGACGCTTTTTTTATTTTTATAGTTCAAAACCCTTAAAAACATGTATATTACATGTGTTAATTTTTTTTAAAGAAAATTATTACATAGGAGTTTCTAAGGTTTTCTCAATAACTATTGGATTCACGTATATCCTATCCCATCCTATACATGTTATGTACATCAAAAATGACCAAGCTAATTTCTTTATATTTTCCAATGGTTACCTACACATTTGTAGGCTTCATATATGCGTAGGGAGGGATCAAATGAAAACTCTAAGACCACCCGTAGTGGTTTAGAAAAATAATGCCCCTACGATGGGGCATTATCCGATACGTGTCATCCCAGTCAGCATGGGGCGTTATTGCAAAAGTGGCGTAGTGGGAATAATGCCTGATAATGCCTCTTCCAATCATTAAACAAAAAAAAAAACAAACTATTTTCTCATTGGTGGGTCAAACCCAGTCAAACCTTCCTTCTTCCAATTTAGGCGTTTTAATTATAATGCCCAAGCAATTTTTTTTCAAAAATAATGCCCCATAATGCCCTATGTAATGGGGGAGCGGACGTTTTTTTTTTTTTTTTTTTTTTGAAAATAATGCCCCACTACACATGGTTTAAATATTACAAGAACTATGATAATTTGCGAGAAACCAATCAAAACTCTAATTAATTAATTGATTTCTCTTTTCTATATCCTCTCCAAATTACCTTTAACAAGTTTATGCACACGAGTAAATGATAAACTTATACATTTGTAAATTTATAATGTAGGAATAATACATGTAAATTTACATACATAAATTCATATAAAAATGTTGTATTAATTGTATAAGCATCTATATTTAAAATATAGTCTCATTTTAGTTCCTATCACCCTATCTATTGTCGAGCCCTTGATATTTGCTTCAACATAACACCCGAATAATTATTCACCTCTTTGCCATCAAAAGCGGCCGCAGAACATTGTATCCTATATCTCCAATAGTTAGAGTTAGAGACCACGTCATTATCTTCAATGTGCAAATATGGAACCATTCTTGTCATAATCATCTCCATGAGTCGTATGCACGTTAAGAGTTTTAAACGATTAAAAGAAAGACTGAAGAAGGATGTGCATTGCTTGAGGACAAAGGCACCAAGGACACCAATCAAAGGTGTACGTAGCCGGTAAGCCTGAGTGTTGCTTGATGGAATGGCTCCGAATGCTACCGTACGAGTTGAGTGGCGTCCGTCGTGGTTTCCACCAAGTCGTATCTAGATTTTTGCCTTGAGAACAAATCGAGTTTGAGTGGGTGGAATGGTATGTGCCTTATCTGTGACCCGTTCCTACGTTCACCATGCACGTAAGTTATGGGAATGAAAGCATGCAACAACATGAGTGGAGAGGAAGACAAGCAATGGTTGCCGTTTGTTTTTGTCGATTATTTACTTCAGTCTTTTAATTAGTTAATGTCTTTTTTTAGTCTTCCTTAATCAGTGGCAACAAGTGGGATGCTTATTGTTAGTGGGTTACGTAGTTTACCTTTTCGAATTGTAAGCCAACTTAAGATCTTTCTTTGTGTTGAATGGATATGTAGAACATTAGTCTAAAAATATATCTCTAAACCTCCTAAGTTCTCTCTGGTTTCTTTCTATTTGCTTTAGCTAACAATTAACTTGTTGGAACCACAACATTCACTTAGTTAGATGTAGTGGTTTCTTCCCGAACAATCCACCATTTCTAGAAAAAAAAAAAAAAAAACAAGAGTGTTACATAATTTGAATATATTTTTTAATTATAGTTGTAACGCGTAAGTAATTTTTAGGGAGAGTAATGGGAATAAACGTTCAATCATACTTGTTTATCAATGCTGATTTTTTTAAATATGTGGATTTGTTTGTTACACATTATTAAAATTAAAACATCTATTCAATCAAAACATGTCATGTGCCCAAAATTATGTACTTTTTGCATCAATGAACACATATCTCTAAGTTTTATGTCAAAACTAGCATACCAATCAAATAATCACACTCTCACACTTGTGAGCACACCTCTCCCAGTTTTGCACCCATATTAGGTAAGTGTCACATTAGCGAATCGACGCATTTCTCTTCGAGTTTTTTGCACCCATGTTAGATAAGTGTCACGTTAGCGAATCGATGATGCAATTCTCTTCATGTTTTGCGTCAGCGGACACGAACTTTCGTCTATCGTTTATCTTAGTGGTTTTTTCTTTCTACTTTGTGGTTATATGTTAATGACATGACCAAAAGATTAAGAGAAATCAAAGTTACAATGCAACCTAACTCATAAACTCGATTAGGACGATTTCATTTACCACGTATAGAGATATGTTACAATTTTTTTTAGTATCCTAACATTTACAGTTTGTTAGAATTATTTTATCATAATTCCACGGAATATTGTTGTTGGTCCACATGGAATTGACACACTCACATATAATTAACATATAAAAGATAGTTGAAAGTGGTAGATATCATATGAGTCGTGACCACCAAAAAGGAACATAGACCCTTAATAATGTCCCAATATAGACAACGGGTAAAATAAAGCCAAAACTTAACCTTGTCTTAGACAATCCTCTAAACCACATACATGCATTACCCACTTGTACCCTTACTACTTACTTTACATATTCATCAACCCCACAAAAGCATTACAAGTGTTAAACCCATTATAGCCAAGAAACGAAAAGTGGTGGTTTCTTGATCTATCATGAACCCGTGGCTAACATCCGTGTTAATACCTGCTCCCGGACCCATTCCCGAGCCAAGACCGCCTCCTAACACGCCGGTGTTGGATGGGTTGTTGCCATAGGGAGAAGTGGTGGTGCTGCCCGCTGTCACAGTGGTGGAACCCGGTGTTCTCGTGTTGCCTGGCGAATTGGTCATTCCACTGCACCCACAATTTCAGTTGATTAATCTAATCTACCTTTGGTAAATGAGAAACAATGCTTTAAACGATTGTAACTTGTGCACTATGTTACATAGCCGAAAAAGGATCAAAAGCAAGAATTTACTTTTGATCAAAAGAAAATAAATCCTACTTTAGATTTTACTTATTCGTCTCATTTGCCTCTTTTCTTATGTACTTGAACAGGAAAGTAGTAAGTAGAATAAGCTAAAGTTGCATTTCTAGAATGCTAGGGCCTTTTGAAACAGCTTAAGTTGTGTCAAATAACCTTTACCCAAACACCTCCTAATTCATGAGTTCCATGGGAAAATGCTTACAACTAATTGTATAAACTTTTAAGAAAGTAAAACAATGTACAACTTCTAATGTGTAAGTTACAATTTACCAATTTTATAATAATATTAATATTAATGCATAAGTTTAAAGAGAACACAAATTATGGCTCTACAAGTTATAATTGTAAATTCCATAAAATAATTATTATATATCATAATTGATATTCAAAACCGGTTAGGAGATAAATCACATAAGGAAAAATTTAATATTAAAGTTGCGCAAATTAACTTTTCATACAGATTTGCTTGTAACATGTTGTAAGGGTGTGCTCGGGGCACTTTCCTGTACCCACGGTTACACCGCCGCTGTCCCTACCCGTAAGCTTGCAGCTTCAAACCACGGGTAATAGAACCCGGATATAGCAAGTGGAGTTTAACTTTTGTGGAAAACGGCACAAACAAATAGGGTTGCACGGGTATAACAGGTACACGCCGCAATGGATTTGGGTTCCGGAGTGAGATGAGGTGACTTTGGGTGATTAGGTGATGCCGTGATGGTGTGGGTAGTTTAATTACCCAAAAGAATTTGTTTGAAATTTTGAACATGCATTTTGGTTTGATATTTTGGTTTATATTTTTTTGTTTTTGAATATTTTGATAATAAAATGTTTAGTTACTTCCAAGTGTATTGTTACATTGAAAACTTAACCGTGAGTCCGTAGGCACCACACGGATAAATGGTTGACGAGATCTGTGTCGGTTGCATGATGATGTCATCGAATGTCATACGGGTAGTTTCACTTTTGTCGACCAGTTATGGAGGTCCAGATGGTTAAAAACCACATGGACATTGGATACCCATAGTGGTGGTATACTGTACTAGTGGAGGTACAAGTTTTTTTTTTTTTTTTGATGGTGCTACAAGCTAGTCAAAAAGCCATTTCCTAGATATTCTCAAAAAGTTAAAGATTAAAGAGGTTTTGTCCGGCTTGCGGCTTTGGTTTGCCCAGGATTTTTGGATTTTACTTTTTAATCTCTTGGATTTAAAAAAAAAACAATATATTTTACAAATTCAAAATATTACATATTTAAAAACAGGGGTGAGATCTAGTATAAACTTTTAACTTACGAATGGTATAAATAACAAGAATAGTTATGACTGTGCTAGGGTAATTATTATTACACTAATGTATAGATCTAGTGTAATAAAAATTACTTTAATTATTTGTCTTTAGTTATTTGAATGAGTCGAAAGTTGTTCGTATAATTTAATGGTACCATTTTTAAATAAAACTCAATATTTTTCAAATAACCTAGAAGGAGAATAAAATACCTGGCAGAAGAAGGATATGTACACCCATTAGCGCCTGTTGATACATATAAACAAAAAGGAAATTATTAATTAAAATACATGTAAGCTTGCTTGCCAGTGTGTATAGATAAGGTAGTGTTTGGGTACAAGGATAGTATACTAACTGGGGTCAGAGGTGGTAACCATGGCTGCACCATTGAAATCACATGAGCCAGGAGCCTGACCCTTGGCCTGAAAATAGCTGTTCACAGCGTAGTTGCAGTGGTCAATGACAGTGTTTGGGTTGTAGCATTTCCCACCTTGGTGCGTTTGGGTGCAGTCCGCACCATTTCCACACGCCCAGTCTATTGCCATCTGTAGAACCTTATCATTTCCACCTTTCTTGCACACACACCAAGTTCCACCTATACATACACACACATGGTTGAATATGGTTTGCAAATGTACAACTTTTAAGCACAATGTACAAGTCTATATAGCATGCTTGTTCTTGATGAAATTATTATATGTACAACTCTTACAGCATAAAGTACAAGTCTAGCAATGTAGAAATTTCATAACACAATATATGACACCAGAAAGAAAGGATTTATTAATTTTATTTATAGACTCAAATGCTACAAAGGGAATGTGTATAGTCATTTTTTAACATATATTTCTTTAAAAAAATACTAAGGTACAACTACCATAACTGCAACCCGTACAACTACCAGCCATTTATAGATCAAGTCATGTTGTTTGCTAATATTATTATTATTATTATTTGTATAACATGATGATGGAAAAAAAAAGGAAAAGAAAAAAGAAATGCTTACTAGAGTGAGCAACCATGGAGAAAATGAGCAGAAGAAGAAGCTGAGCAGCCATTAATTGTTATGATGAATGCAGAAGAGCAAGAAGATCGGAGAAGATGAAGAGAGGATGGTGAGGGTATGTGGGTAGCTTTAAAACCTTAAATGAAAAGTGTAGTCTTCTGTCAAGAGAAAAAGATGTCTTGTCCAGAAAATTATTGGTATGTGGATGTACTGAATGCATTGTGAGTTGTATATAAATCTGAATTTGGATATTCCCACTCTGGAAAAAGGAATTACCGAAATGATTGGCATGTATAATAATGTAAAAATTATTTTTTTTTAAACAGCAAGCAAACTGAATTCGGTCACTTTTTCACTTTAGTCCAAATTTAAAACATTTTGTATTTGTGTCCTTGTGCTTTCATTTTTTTTTGCCATTTTGGTTCAAAAAGTAAATTAGTTGATATTTCTCAAAACAAAAACACGTTTTTTTGTCCTTTTCCTAGGGGCAAAATGGTCATGAACTCAAATAATTTAAAGTTTATTTTTATCTATAATCTCAAATATAATCTTGGTTTGACTTTATAAAAGCTATCATCTTCCCTAAATGCAACCATAATACCCTAATTGTTCTTCCGCCGCCACCCCTGCTCGTGGTATATGCTCAGATCTGGATCATGTTGAGGTTACTTGCGATTCCCCTGTTACAATTAAACATCAATTCGGTCACCATTCGGTATCAAACCGTCCAATTGAACCAACAACAATCCCCAAATTTGCTACTCCTGTCTCTGGCTCAACAACTCGGGTCTTCTCTCTCTCTCTCCCTTTCTCTCTCTCTCTCTCTCTAACCAACCCCACCACCACTGACAGCCACCCCCGCCACCCCTTTCTTCCCCAACCGCCTCTGCAGATTCAACCACCATTCGAGTAACATAAACAATTCGACACCAAACAATTCAACCCGTCACCAAATCAAAACCCCACCCTTCACCATTCTCACCAAATCAGATTTAGCTACAAACAAAGTCGTTGATTACCTGGTGTCCAACGATTAAGGAGAAGTGAAGGGCTGTGACGGGTCGCCAAAGAGAACTCCAAAGCCTCGTGTTAAGTTTGGCCCTAATTCCTGTTCTGGTGATGAAGAACTTACTCGCATCAGGAGGTGGTGGGGCTGTGGTGGCTGGATTCGGTGGTGGTGGGTTTGTGGTGGCCGGATCCGGTAGTGGTGGGGCTCGATTTAGTGGTGGTGGCTAGGATACGGTGGTGGTGTTGGTGGTGGTGGAGGTTGATGGAAGAGAGAGATGAGGAGGTGGGGGATAGTTGAGAGGAAGAAACCTGTGCAAAGGACAAAAAACCAGGTTCTTTTTATAAATATCAGCTGATTTTCTTTTTGGACCAAAATGGCAAAAAAATGAAACCACAGGGACCCAGATGCAAAAGGTTTCAAATTTGGACTAAAGTGGCAAAAGTGACAAAACCTCAGGGACCAAAATGGCAGTTTACTTTTTTTTAAACGACAAATTTAGATCACTGATTAACTATTAGAGTATCGTCGTATCACTAGTGAAATCATCCAATCATATCCATCTCTGTTAGGCTATAATGTCGAAACACCAATTCAAGAGAAAACCCAACAATTGAAAAATATGGGTAAAACACTAAAATTTACTTGTGAGAATCAAACATAGAACTTAATGATTTTCAAGTTTTATCTTACCCCAAGATATAACTATGCAATTTTTTTTGTAAGATGGTAATGAAATGCGCCGCTACTTACCAGAAATGAGAACACATGTAAATTACCTTAATTATGATTGAAATTGGGGGAATTGGCATGTAATAATCTCATCTAGACCTTATTGGCCGTTAATAATCCCACCTCAGAATATTCCCTCCACCAGTCTCACCTTTCACCTATTTTTCCTACAATGGTCCCCCGTTAAAAAAACTTAACGGAGTTAAGCTTTTTTCCAAATTACAAACTGATTTTTTAGGGATTTTGATCAGAACGATGATACGAGTCCATTGATGTAAAACTTACTTTGAAATGGTGCTCCAAGTGACTTGATTTTGGTTAATTGGAATTTTAAACACCCGAATTGAAGCGTCGTTTTCATCTTTTGGAGCACCGTTTCGAGGCAAGTTTTACATCAATGGACTCGTATCGTCGTTCTAATCAAAAGCCCTAAAAAATCTGTTTGTAATTTGGAAAAAAGTTTAACTTCATTAAGGTTTTTTAACGGAGGACCATTATAGGAAAAATAGGTGAAAGGTGGGACTGGTGGAGGGAATATTCTGATGTGGGATTATTAATGGCCAATAAGGTCTAAGTGGGATTATTACAGGCCAATTTCTCTTGAAATTATGGATCCGTAAACATGTTTTTAATTTACAGGTTTTTTGTATTTTAAACATGTTATCATTTTTATAAATATTTTACTGTTAAAAAATGTCAACTTGGATTCATTATTTATTTATTTAAAGAGCATTAAATTAAATGGTGGGGGTGGACATGAGAGGCTGACCAGGGGCCCATGCGGCGAGTGTACTGTTGTCGGGTGATTGTATTGTGTGTTTTAAATTAGGTTGTTTGGCTTTTCTCCAACGGGTATATTTTCCAGATTTCAAACAACCGACTAAGGATAATGATAATGGTGATCATGGATGATCCGTCATGTGGGCGTTACATCATAGTCCTATAGAAGATGATCCGTCATGTTAAAAAACCGGAAATGAGAGGATGATCTTACCCACCAAATTTACTTTTTTTTTAATTTATCTATTTTTTTAACATTTATTAAATAAGATAGAAAAATAAATTCATTAATATTAAAAAACAAAACATTACATAAGTTAAAAAAATTCCTAACTTTTATACTTTTTCATGATTTTCTCTTGCATTTTTTTAAGTAGCGCGTTTTTGTTCGAGATAACTATCAACATGGTCGTCATTATGTCCCATTCTTTGAGTTCGTTTTTTTCTATGTTGACCCTAACCTTTTCTTCGGCCACGCGTACCTTTTCTCCTGTCACTCGTACCTTTTCTCTCGCCACGCGTACCCTTTCTTCGACCACCCGTTCCTTCGCCTTCGCCTTTTGGGCCGTGACCTCCGTATAAGCTTTGAATTGGGCCATAAACAACTTCATCTTCGAATAGCCACCCTTTTCGTTTTTTTCTTTATAGATGCCTCCTTTTTTTATTTGTCCCGGCCCGGAGGACGTTCCTCCTCTCGTACGACGTACTCTTCTTCGTCAAATTCGACGTCGTCGTTTAAATTAATTTGACAACATGCGTCCGAGCCGCCGGCACTAAAACTGCCGGTCTCCGAGAATTTTTGTCGTTTTGCCATCTCAACCTCATTCGGAACCGGCGCCCATTTCTTGGTCGTTCGTAAAACTTCCCAAGCCCGAATGTGTGGGAAAGCGGCTCTATGGTTCGTCTTGTATTTATCCATTGCCGATTTGAAGACATCCTCATCGCTCATCCTACTACGTCGCCCACTTGTATATATTTTATTATATTCCCCCGAAAACCGGTTCACGACCGTATTCATCTTTCGCCACTTCGAAGATATCGAGTCAAGATCTCGATATGGTCCTTGTTCCATTATCTCATGGAACTTTGATAATACTGCTTTCCAAAACCCCTCGCGCGGTTTGGTTGTTACCTATATTTAACAAAAGTATATATTACAAAAAAATTAATATTAAAAAGTATATGCTAAAAAATTAAAGTTAACTTTACATACCATTAACGGGGTGTGTGGATGAGCTAATATATGTCTTTGCTAAGGCTTCCTCCTCGAACGGCGTCCACTTTTTTGGCTTCGGTTTCGAAGGTTGATTTTGGCTGATCTATCCTAGTTCTTTGTAAATGAAAGTAACAAAGTGACCATTGCAACTTAGTTAAAAGAATATATATATATATATATATATATATATATATATATATATATATATATATATATATATATATATATAGGGTAGGGATCCTAAGAGAAGTCCATCCTATTTGAGAAACTTGAGAAGCATTCTGGACCACACATTTTCCTAAGCTTTTCGTAATATACACATATGTATAGTTTAAAATTGACTATATACATATGTGTATAATTCAAGATTTGACAATATACATATATGTATATAGTCAATTGTAAAATATACTATATGTGTATATTACGAAAAGCTTAGGGAAAATGTGTGGTCCAGAATGTTTCTCAAGTTTCTCAACTAGCCTAGTGCTTCTCACATGATCCTAACCCTATATATATTTTACTGCTGAAAGTATTTCATTTCAACCATCAGGGAAAATTACATAAGGATAGCAGGTAGACGAGCAACAAACTGCGTCGTCATCCCTTTTTGAATAGAAAACCCTAATCTACTAAAAACAAACCCTCGCCCCTGAGGGGTCGAAAAGTTGTTGTGGACCACACGCTGAACTCTAGACAAGAACCGAGCTGCCTCCGGCGCCAAGGAGCCGAACGTGTCAAATGCCAGGGGACAAATGCATGCTGATTATCCTCACAAGCTTTCGCGTGCTTTTCCACCTTCTTCGACTGTGCTTTCAGTACCGCTTGCCTCGCCACAAACCTATTTTCCCGGAACCTGACTAGGGGGAAACACCTGTGAGATCGACACAAGCATGTTTCCCACCCTCCCAACCAAACACTAGCACGTCAGCCGGGTGTAGGGTGGATCTCCCCTCCGACGGGTCTGTAAGAAAATTAACCGGTGTCTCTTTCTTTGCCGAGATCCCTGCTCGTCTGAGAATATCCATTAACGCGTCTCGAACAAAGTCATGCCGATACTTAAACCCCGGCAACTCTCTACAGTGTAACGCATGCTCCCCGTATTTATCCAGGCATGCTTTACGACAGACTGGACACGTTTCATCATTCGGGAATATGAGGATCATCAAACGGTACTTGAGGATTGACCGGTACTCCACTGCTGACATACGTTGGACCCAAACCTTCAATATGAATAATAGTTAAGAAATCCTAAGCGTCAGGTCTCTGTAAATATTCAATGACGGCTTTCTAGCGGGGGACAAATGAAAATTGATTTAATATCATAGAATGCATCTATAAGTTTTTAGATTCATCATCGGTAGAAACATAAACAATCCGTACGTCAACTACCAAGCTCGACAATTTCAACACAGGGCACAAATTAGGGTTTCTTGGGTGCAAAATCGAAGACACTCCGATCGATTAAACGCGACACAAAATTAGGGTTTCAACATCATTGATGCTGCTAATTGTCAATCTATTGTTTCTGTAGCATGTAGAAGATATGGTGAACAATCAAAGCGAATATTTACCTCCAGCAGGAGACATAATCGACACCAATCATCATGATCCATTATCATCATCATTAAGTGAGTACAAATGCCACGGGTTATGGTACACCGCCATTCTATCCATCCCTGCGGTATTATTTGTACTGTATTTAGGGTTTCATCTGAAAAAGAACATCAAGAAGCTCCGTCATCGTCGCTCACATGTTATGATCACTTACTATGTTCTTCTTTGGTTCTCTGCTACTCTTAATCTCGCATGGTGTTCTCTTCAGGTACCACTTTATAGGAATAGGATCTAGTTCTAGTGATCAAAGAAAATTTATATTAATTTAGCCCAGAGATATGATCATGTCACTTTAATTTATTTAGCCCATAAATTTGGTGGTTAGTACAGTCTAGGCTGAGAAATAACAATGATACATACGTTGCATACAAATTGCTCTGCTCTCCAACATGTATGTGTAGGGCTGTGCACCGTCGTTATTAGCATTAACCGTAACCGTAGTCACCGGTTAATTGGTTCGGTTAATTTGTCGGTTTTCAGTTCGGTTAATTTCGGTTGATAATCAAATCAAATAAGGGCTAAAATTTTTGCTTAGATTTACATGTAATGGAGGTATAAATACATGAAATAGATGTATAAATACATGAAATGGATGTATTTAGAAATGGAGGTATAAATACATGAAACGGAGGTATTAATAAATGAAATGGAGGCATAAATACATGAAATGAAAGTATAAAAAGCTAGAAATATATGAAAATATAAATGATTCGGTTCGGTTAATGTCGGTTAACCGATGGTACAAAAAATATCTGATAACCGACTTTCGGTTAATTCGGTTTTGGTTAATTTTCACACACTGCTTCTTTTAGTATATTTAAATGAGATTGGTTTGCCAAGTTTACTATTTGAATGATTTATCTAGGAATGGTAGTTTTTGACCAAGAAAAAGAAAAGGAGAGCATATTATTTAGTCTACTCACTCACTCACTCAGAGTTTGATACTTTGTGGATAGGTATATGTTCACCTAGGAGCTTTGATAACAAAATATGCTTGTGTTTTCTTCAGCGAATTGAAATGCTGTTGAATCTATGCATATAGTGTGAGTTTTGTGACTTTGTTCTTTATTTAATATAAAGCACATGGGTAAAAATGGTAATAGGTTGAGTTCATACTGCATGTTGCATCTATTTACAACATCGTTGTTAAATAGAGTGAAAATCCACCAATGAGTGTAACACACATGTCATTTTATTACCAAGTATTACAACTTTGGGCATTTTAGATTGTTTGGATTTATGAACCTCGCTCAAATGAACTACTAACATTGTTTTGATATTATAAATATCGTAATTCTTTCCAACTTTTCTTGTATGTTATCAATTTACATTTAATGTCTATTTTTGGGTTATAAGAGGCTGTGTAGTGATCTTGGATTATGCTGATGCAGGTATGGCAGTGCGTTCCTGGTAAGGAATTATCTTGGAACTTGTTGTCATTGCTCACAGCATTGGGAACACTATGTTTAGAGATTAGCTTGGTAGCCTTCTTATTGCAAGAAAGTTATGCGAGCGGGCTGGAAGCATTAGCTCACACATTCATTATTTCAGGGCTCATTGTTGGAGCAGACATACTTTTAAAGGTAATAAACATTTTTCATCTTGTGCCTGTTTATCTGTATTAACTAGTTTAATTATATAATAACCTATTAACCTTTTTGTATACCGTTTCTTGTTTCATGCTTTCACGTTATGCCATCAGGCAATTTGTGTGTTTGGATTCCACATTCCACTTTTCATGGATGGCGAAACCACCCATATAGGGAAATGGGGCTTGTGGACAGTTGATAAGCTATTGCTGACATGTACATATGGTTATATACTTTTTGTGCATTACTCAACGTGGAGAGATAAGCTACCTCGTAAGTCGACTCTTATAACGTCCACTTCAATCTTAATCTGTATTATATTTTCCAAAATTGCCAAGCCAATACGTAACGTGCCATCGTTTCTTTATGCAGCTAGGCCAGCATTTTACAATTACGTTGTTGTCATGTTTGTGATTACTGGGATAGCGTTATCTGGTTGTGGGCTTGCTGCAATTGGTGTGGGATTCGGACATTGGTACGTAAAAGTGAAAAACATACTATTATATTTAGAAAAACATTGTACCATGCAATGATTAGTTTGTATTATAATTATTGTATTTGTGCAGGCTGTATAGTTTGGTTGTTATCTGCTACCACACTTTCTATCTTCCCTTTGTTTATATAACTTTCCTAGCAGATTTCTTTCAGGTATGTGTGTGTGAATTGTTGCTTTGGTTGTATAATGAAGAATGCTATTTTTCTGGACAAATGATATGATTTTGGTGTTTTCAGGAGGAAGATTTGCTTTTGGATAATGCATACTACTCTGAGATGAAGGATGCTGGGTTTTTCGATTCTGATTTGGAATAAATGTAAATGATTATTGTCACTCAACTTTGTTTGGCATGATATAATCAGACTTCATTTGATCTGCTTTGGTTAAAAGTAATCTTGGGACAACTAGATGTCGCATTTTCCCTCTTAGCATACGGCATTAACTTCAGGACGCCTACCAACCGGATCGGGCACGAAGAAGGTAGGCACTGAAAGTGATCTTGATGAATGCTTGTTGGATAGAGCAACATTCATTCCCATCCTTTGGTTGTCCCTGGTTGGTCGACTTTGTTCTTTACTATGCGGGTCTAGTTCAACCTCATAAGTAGTGGCAAATTTCAATTCATTTACCGGGTTGATTTGGGTTGTATTTCTCTTTATCGAGTGAAATCTGTTAAAATATTAGAACTTAGCCACAAATATAATGGGCAGAATGATTTGACTTGATTAAATGGGTCAAAACTGGTTTAAATGCTTAAAAAGTATCTTGTAGACTGCTTTATTTTAATAAAGTATATGATTATTGTGACACAGTTTTTTTTTTTTTTAAATCTTTAATGTACTTTTTGGTAAAATTGTATGTTTTTAACTAAACACAAGGCTGAGTTACTACTAAAGTGAGTAAAAGACCACGACTTAACATTAATGTTGAAACTGTTACAAAACAATGGCCTAATAGCAACCAATATATGATGTATGTAAACAAGAATTGTAGAAGATCATAGAGAGAAAGATAGAAAGAAGAATTGAAGAACTTATTCTTATTGATATCTAAAAGGGATTACATATGCTTCTATTTATAGGCTTACAAGATGGGAGTTAAGTATATGGAGAGATGGGAGTTAAGTATATGGAGAGTCATAACACAAGTGGATAGTCACACAATAAATATACAATAATTCATAACACTCCCCCTAGCTGCATAAAGAAACGATAATGAATATTCATTTATATGTTGTGATAAATCCAATTCAATAATACCAATGGTAACTTTTCATCTTCTAATTTAATAATACTAATGGAAACTTATCATCTTCTAATTTAATAATACTAATGGAAACTTTTTCATTTTTCCAATGAGAAAACTTAAAAGAAATTCGAGTAGGTTTTAAACCGATCAAACAATAAATATTCATGGTTGTAAAGAAACCCACATCATATCAAACTGGTCAAAATAACACAATAATAAAGACAATGCAAAGTGGTATACCCAAAAGTTATGAACTACAATATGAGATGAAATTAAACACTTTTTAACGGATTATTTGATTATGATATCTCAACAACAAAAACAAACATAAGATTGGCATCGACCCATTGAAGTAAACCAACGAAAAACTGAACGTGACAAATCAATTGGACGGTCGACTCATATGAAGCAGTTTCTACATTCTAAAATTTTGTAGCATTTCTTTAAGCTCGTTTACTTAGATTCGAAAACACAACAATATTAGTTATATAAATCTCAATATATCCAAAATTGTATGAATTATAATATGGATTCTTTGAGAGATTTAAGATGATAACAATAACAAATTAATGACATACCTTATGATAATGTGATCCATCATCAAAAGTAACTCGTGCTGATAACGTGTTACAAAACAATGGCCTAATAGCAACCAATATATGATGTATGTAAACAAGAATTGTAGAAGATCATAGAGAGAAAGATAGAAAGAAGAATTGAAGAACTTATTCTTATTGATATCTAAAAGGGATTACATATGCCTCTATTTATAGGCTTACAAGATGGGAGTTAAGTATATGGAGAGATGGGAGTTAAGTATATGGAGAGTCATAACACAAGTGGATAGTCACACAATAAATATACAATAATTCATAACACTCCCCTTGACTATCCACATGACAAAATAATATATTATTCTTATAATACGCTTGGTGATGCTGCCTCGTTAAAAACCTCGCTAGGAAAACCCAGTGGGATAAAACCATAGCTAAGGAAAAAAGAGTGCAGCGCATATTTTCTCCCCCTGATACTTTTGGATCAGGTGTGTTACCTCATTAAAAACCTTACTAAGAAAACCCAATGGGACAAAACTTAGTCAAGGGAAAAAGAGTGCAACTTGAGTAAGTCTCCCCCTCATTTTAACATGTATCCTTTAAGTGATGTGTGTCCATCTTCCTTGAAAGTCGAATAAAGCTTTTGTAGCGAATGATTTGTCGCTTGATCCCTTAATGTGCAATCCTTTATGTTGAGCAATGTTGTATAATCTTCTAACGAGACTTTAGGTTTCTTTTTCCAAAAAAATATCATATGTCCACGACTGTGTTTTGTTACATTCCTGCAACTACAAGACTAACCAAACTTGTTTTGATGGGTTAGTAAAATATAATCAAATATCGTTTATACCTGAAATATTTCTTTGAACTCATTTCAATGTCTCTTCGCTTGACAAAGGTTATATCATGACAATATGGTCAAGTGAAAGATATTATAACCATACATAGCTAGCAAAACATATTAATGCACTTTATGCATTTAACGATGGTACTTCTAGAATGAGAATCTCAACTTTGGTAGGAGATAATGATAGGCATTTCTTATAACAAATGACTTAACAACCTTTAACATACTTTAAGGTTCAACTATGTCCTTACTAAAATATCCAAACATCATCTTCTAGATGTACTTGGGGGATTGGTAAAATATAATTACATATATATATATGCGAACTACAGTTCAAAAATAATTAGACCGTGCCAAGGTCATTCAAAAATTCTCCCTCTAAAAGCTCGACAATTTCTCTCGATGATGCCTAGACATCATCACTGTAAACTGCGATTATAGTGAACTTTTAAAAGTAGAACGTCGATAAAACATGGCTAATTTAATCAAACTTATATCCCTCTTTATGCAAATATCTCGAGTTGTATAACACTCGATCTAACTATTTTAGTCCATACATATTCTATGAACTTGATATAGTACGTTCTTGAGGTTTTGACATCATTAATGCTTCTAGCATTATCAATCCATGAGGGAATTCTTTTCATCTTATCCAAATATGCATGTGCTTTCACTCTTAGAAGTTTTGCTATATAAACTTGCCCTTTTAACACATAGATATCTATATCATATGCAAAAATATCAAGAACACTTGCTTTTATCTCCAAAATTCATATTGTACCATGTTTGTACACAGTGTACATTGAGATGCCATAATAACTAGGTACACATTTTCTATGTATGTTTATTGGAGTGTTGGTGCACTATAAATACATCTATAAGGTGTTTCAATTAACCTCTTAAGCACTCAAATGCTTTAGGATACTCATGGGGAGTTCCAATTATATTCAATTCAATAACATATACAACATGTATATGTATTCAGATCTGAATTTATATAATAATCATAATATTCTCGAGAACTTATTTTATATGACTTAGTATCAAGTGATACATAACATTCATAAGACGTGTGTCAATTCTCTTTTATATATTACCAGACTAATAAGATATTGGAAAGTCAATGCATCCACCACTGAAGAATACGTTTTCTCATAATCAGTCATAAGTATTTGTGAAATTCTTGTGCCAACAATTTTGACTTATATCACTTAATTTGATTTTCACATGATTCGCGTAAAAGACACTTTTGTATCCAGCATATTTTACAACTTCAGTTGTATGGACTGTTGGTCCAGAAACTTTCCATTTCATTAGAGAACTAAACTCTGCCTTATTTGCGTCTTTCTATTTTGGCCAATCATTTCTTAATATTCATTCATAGGCAGATCTTAAATCTTGATCCTCATCATTTAATCATTTTAAGCGCTACAATATATACAAAAGTATAACGACGTCGATTTTTATTTCGATTCCATATATATCTTAGACATGATACAACTTGGCGAGATCTCTTTATTTTCAGGTACCTGAGGTTCTTCTTGAACCATCATGTCTATTATTTCTTCAGGAGATCTTATTACTATAACCTCGACTTGACCATCTTAATTACTTGCTCCAATTTTCGAGGAATTTTATTATTGGAATCAACTAGTCTACCACGCTTTAAGCGTGCAATAGACTCATTACAAAAATATATTGTGTCCTCTTGGGACACAAATATAATTGGAGCATAAGCAGCTGATTATGTGACTTACTTAGTCACTCTATTTAGGTCAGTGAACTTGTCTGGTAATTTGTTCTTTACTATTGGTAAATGAATTATACTTTAAACTTCTAGTTCATAGTTTATAGTCTGAGGATCAAGATGACATGATAATTCATTTCACTTTTCACTTTCCAACTGCTTGTTATCTCCCCCTAATGTTGGGAACATTCAATTATTAAAGTGAAAACCAATGAGCCATAAACGAATTTTTCTCACTAATGGCTTTAAGTATTTAATCATAGACGATTATTTATACCCAACATATTCTCATACTTTTTATAAGTCTCATCTTTGTGCGGTGTGGTGGATGAGTTTCAATATGTATCGCACAACCAAAATCTTTGATGAGACATCTTTGGTTCCTGACCAAAAACCAACTGTATGGGGAGAACTATAACTTATTGGCTTGATGTGAATTGATGGTACTATATATAAAATTACATGTACCTAAATGAACTTTTGCTCCTCCCATGATCATTGGCTTTGTAACCAATAGTAGACGTTTAGTGATCATCTCAACAATAACACTTATTCATGATCGTTAATAACTTGGGAATCAAATTCACTATTATCAAATAAATATACTAATCTGGATTAATATGCTTGCTATCACATTAGCTAAGCCACAATCACACAAGCTTCAGGTTGTGGATTTGATAACCATTTAGACGATGCATCGATTTCAGAATACTAAATGGTATCATGTCAGGATACACATATTCCCTTATTATTTCCAAAATATTTAGGGATCTAAACCATACTTTAGTTGGTATATCATTAACTTCCCTTGAGAGCAAATATTGCATGTGTAAGTACCATGAAGAATCTTCTAGTTCTTTGATATTTTTCACATCATCTAGACTCGGTATGGTCTAACCGGTCATGCCAATTATTAAATGATTATGAACCATAAACTTCGGGTTTGTGATCATCATATATATGCTTTAAGTTTCACTCGTGTTTGTTCAATACACAAATAAAAATACAAGAGAATAACAATTATTATTTCAATCATTCATATTATAACATGTTTTCCATATTTTATTCTTGTATAATCACTCCCTTATATTGCCACTTCTTGTGGTCAATATAAACATGGTTGAGGTTCATTACAGTTTCCTCATTTACCATGATCATGACCTTTATAACGATCAATTTATAGTCATCGCAATATAAACATGGTTGATCTCATTACATGAGCATCATTCCTCAATTACCATGATCACGATCTTTGCACTAATTATTATATCATCACAATTTATTCAAGGAATAATCATAGAACATTCATGGTGGAATTATTACAATTTCCTTAGTTATTACATGATTATGACATTTCACTGATCGTTATTTCATTACATTCACTTTAGGGAATGGATAGCTCCACACAACTTTTATTCTAGTAATAACCATGAATATTCTTTAATAATATTGCTACTTTATGAGCATATGATCATATATGTATTACTTGCACTATGTTTTATGTGCACATTGTTTGTATACTAAACATATAAAATATGAGACAACATCGTATTAGCAACTCAAACTTTCAATACTTTATTCTCATATGATCACTCTCTTTATTCGCCTCTTTTGGTGGTCTATCTTGTTATTAGCATGACCATCATTACACGTTTTATAATCGATTTCATTATTAATCTGATCATCATACCATTTGTCAGTTACATCCATGATCACAATAATCAATATGTAGTCACACTCACTTCGAAGAACGAAGGAAAGCCAAAAAAAAAAAAATGTTTCATAGCTTTTCATTATATGAAATCATTTCAAACTTTTTATTTGATATTGCTATTTAAAGAGTATATCTAAGGTGTGACCAATGGAAAACTTTATCTTGTTTTTCCTTAAAAACAATCTTCTTTTCTTATTAATATATAATTTGAGAAAAACTTACATTACCGACTTGTATAAGATTTATTGGTCAACATATGACGACCTTTCAAAGAGTATGACACATGTTGAATGTCATACGTGAACATATTTATAATATTTTTTGAGAGTAATGATAAATCACAAATTTTGGTTTTTCATTTGCTTAATTTATCCAAAAAAAATATCTACATACTAACAATATATAACATATATTACAAAGTTAAATCAAGTAATACATAACTGTCACACCCCTAATTTCCACGTGTCACCGGTGGGCCCGGTGGGGGATTACGTGACGTAGTTAATATCATCATATGTCAAACAACACAAATTATAATGCACAGCGGAAGCAAATGAAAATAGATTTATTTCAACTATTAATTGTAATATCAAGTATCACAACCAGTCAAAATAGATCCACATGCGGATCGAAGAAAAAGAAAGAAATTGTTCAACAGATACATGCATCCCAAAAGCTTGTGAGACTCTACAATGCTAAGGAGAAACCAGCCTATTGCGTATAGCACCTGCACTTAATCTTTTTGGGGAAAATACGTCAGTTTGCACTGGTAAATACAATTTAACTGACTCATTTTGAAAATATTTAAAATTTGTTTTAAATGCACAAGGCACAAAACATTTTATAACTTGGGAATAATTAATCAGAGTTAAACTTGTAAAAGATTTACATGTTTGTTAACCGTTCAGTCGCCCGAGTCGTATCGGGTTTAAGGTTAAATGACACACCACATGGTATAAGTCCGCGGCGGGAAGCCAACGTTAATACCTTAGAAATAATGGACATAATACCGGGTGTACGCCTACACCCGGGTGTCAAGGTCGTGGCCAAAAATGATGCCAAGGATATCCGGGACATGGTCATTAAGCTCCCAAAGGCATAAAAACAAACAACACCAAGTTTTTAAACGGGTCCCATTGATAATACCCAACTACTAATGAGATGGGGTCAATCGCCCGACCAAGCGGTATTTTATATACCGTACCCCCAAGCCCGTATAAGGGAAAATAAGTTAAAAGTATTTACCTGAGCAAGTATAACCACAAATTCAGAAATGCACGTGTCTTTTACTGGGCTCCTATTCTGGAACGAAGGTTATAATAACCTATTAGAATCCTAACGGGTCTTTTAATATAGCCTAAGCTTAGACCGGTTAGTTTCGAAGAATAAGTATGGTTTAATCGCGAGGAATGCGAAAACGGGGAAGGAATGTGATTTAGACCCTACAAGCTTGGATACTTGTATAATATGGGTAAACTAAACACATTCTGAATTTTGAGACTTAGATGATATGGTTTGACCCGTTTCGGCTAATATGCGTGAACTAGTCACATAAACCGATCCGAACGCGAAAGTGCATAACGAGTAACCACATAAGTCATATGCAAGTTTCCTGAGATTATATGCACCAAATATATTGTAATATCAGTAAGGTATGTCCAAATACGCCCCAAATGTTTTTGAACGCCATTTACGCCTCATAAGGGCATTTTGGTAATTTTACATAGGCTAAAAGGGTAAAAACGGAAAATCTGAGTTTCCAACTTTAGTCTACTGTTATAATATATATTTTTATAAAATATATCAGTAGGTATTAGACCTTTTATATATAAACTCGTTCTGACATATACTATGACGTAAAAATGCCTAAAAGGCGATTTGGAGCCATTTCCGGGTTTTAAAAGGAAAGCTGATATTTTTATATTTCCAGAAGGCTCAAAATATCATATTTAATATAAAAAATCAGTAGGAAAAGGTTTGGGGTCAAAAGGTTATGTAAAACTCATTTTATGACCGTAAAGGGTAAAACCGGCATAAGCCGAAATAAGCTTAGAACCTCTAGTTATGCTCAGCCTAAAAATAGATAAAAATCTTTAAAATTCCCAAAATATTATTATATAACAGTGGGTATAAAGTTTTGGTATAAATTCGGGTTTAGATAGGTTATGCGTTAAATACGCTAATTATTTATTAAGAAAGCTTCTAATTACGCTAATGAGCATAACTCTTAATCTATACCTCAAACTGATGTCAAATTTTGGGGACAACTTTATATTTCAGTAACTAAGGTGTCTACCCTTTTACATTTTCAAAAATTATAATTTTTGGACATTCGGGCATAATGGTCAACATATGGGCATTTAACGGAAACATGCATATGAACAAGATATCTAATGAACCACATTGTATAATCACAGGAGGATATACTAACATATTAATAGGTTCAAAAGTAGCTCTAAGGTATTTTTAATCTTGACTAAAACGGGTCAGAACTGAAAGTCAAAGCGAAAGTCAAACTATGCGACTTTCGGTTCCGAACCGGGTCTAAACAGAAAATTGTCAAGTTGAACATGTTGGAACATGTTCTTTTGCTTATTACCAAGTTATATTCATGTTCAAACAGGTTACATACAACCTACATTGCTAATTATGCGTTAATTCGAAATTAAGCATTCTGTTGACTTTTTATAATTAGCTTTGACTCGACAATTGACATGCTTAGAGTGGGAATCTGGAAATACCCTTTTAAGGGTTTGTTACCCACTTAATTACCTTCCTAAAGGTATCTTTAATTCGTGATTAGACAAAGCACATTATGCTTAATCACGAAGTCAAACTTTAATTACGACGGTTTGACTTTTACTTAATTAACTAAGCTAGAAACGATTAAAGATGGTTAAGGACACTTACAAGAGTCCTAAGATGGATTAGAGAGCCTAAGAAAGTGAGGTGGTGACCAGAGGAGCTCCAGAAATTCTTTAGCCAAGGTTCCAAATGAGCAAGTCTCAAATGAACAAGCTTGAACTCTATTTATAGTGAACCCAATGCCCCAAGATCATGCCAAGCAACTCTAGGGTAGTTACAAGATCAACCCAAATGTCCCTAAGGGTCTATATACTGCCTAGGAAGCCCATAGAATCAGAATTTTACGTTTTAAGTCGGTTAAAGGGCTGGACAGGCAGCTGTCCAAAACATACTGCCAGCGACGGTCTTACGGACCGTAAGCTTGAGGCCTTACGGTCCGTAAGGACCTCTTGCGGACCGTATGCTACATGATTTGCGGTCCGTAACCGACTTTACTGAAACATGGTTCAGGTGCCCACCTTACGGACCGTAAGCCTAAGGCTTTGCGGTCCGTAACCGATCCATGCGGAACATTCCCAGGTACCCTGCTTACGGACCGTAAGCCAAGGGCCTTGCGGTCCGTAAGCGATGGCCAGAAGACAAAAGTTTGCAAACTTTTAAGTCTTGACCATGCAACCACAAAATTCGAAACATGCATTTCTTTTGCAGCTTGTGGGACCACTTACACAGCCATTGCATGAAGGGAAGACTCTTACATGTTCCCCATCCCATTTAACTCATAAGAGTCTTGAAAATTTGACGGAGATTACCAAGGATGAGTCTTGGATTTTCATAGAAGTTGGCCAAACTATAACAAAACTTATTAACCAGGATTTTATTTAGATTAGGAGTAGTAACAACCTATAATTCCATAGCCCTTAATAAAGATGAAACTTTATTTATTCGAGAGCAACCGGTTATCGTATTAGATGATCATCAATTGATTTTAAGGATCTTGGGATTTATAAAAAAAATGTCGGGTCGCTCAGAGGTGATTTAATAACGTGTCGCCCTTGGGTCGTTCAGAGGTATTTTAAATACATGATGCCCCTTTTTATTAGAAATCCTACCACATATCTCTTTATTAAAATCCGGTTTCTCTGACACGTCTGTCACACATGACACGTGTCTTTATTCTAATGGACAGGAATTTTCGAGGTGTTACAATAACATTATAACATGTCATCAAATAAAACAAGGTTATAATAAAACCTTATGAAATAATAATATGTCATCACATTCAAGCAAAATATACAAATTATATATTAACCTATCATGTCATAACCAATCACATGCATATCTTATAATAATATTTGTTGCTCTCACATTAAAAAAATAGAAACATCTATTAAGTATATTCAATACGAAATAAAGAAACCTACTAGTTACACCAAATAATATGTGATAATATCATGCACAATTATAAACTTCTTAGTTGATTTAGTTGATATTGAAATATTATGCAATTCAGTTAACACATGTTACAAAATAGTTTTGGTTCATGAATCAACAATTTGAAAAAATGCGCTTTACGTGTAATAAAAGCTAATATCGACTTAGAATATGTTTATATGGTTTGATCATTCTTATCATTTAAGGCATGTGTTATTAATGTACAAACAAGACAAATAGATTAACAATAATTTTCTAAAGTTACATATTTTGTCTAAACATAAGATAGAAACTAATATATGTGTGAGAATACAACTCCATGTTTATCTAATAGCAAAGACCTTTAAAATAATATACTGATTTAATTTTGTATACAATAAATAAATACGATGCTTAGCTTGATAGCGAGTTCTTATCCCATAATTAAAAGTATAAAGTAATTAAGCTTAAGTAAGATAAAGTATATCTTGAGAACAAAAATACTGAGTTATATGCCATACACAAATAACTTAATTATATAGACATAAAGCAAGATTCATTAAATAATATAATAAAATTAAATAATTGAAACCATTCATTGAAACTTTTCATATTAATACTACAATTAAAAAAAACTAAGATAATGGATATTCATTTATATGTTGTGATAAATCCAATTTAATAATACCGATGGTAACTTTTCATCTTCTAATTTAATAATACTAATGAAAACTTATCATCTTCTAATTTAATAATACTAATGGAAACTTTTTCATTTTTCCAATGAGAAAACTTAAAAGAAATTCGAGTAGGTTTTAAACCGATCAAACAATAAATATTCATGGTTGTAAAGAAACCCACATCATATCAAACTGGTCAAAATAACACAAAATTCGAAACATGCATTTCTTTTGCAGCTTGTGGGACCACTTACACAGCCATTGCATGAAGGGAAGACTCTTACATGTTCCCCATCCCATTTAACTCATAAGAGTCTTGAAAATTTGACGGAGATTACCAAGGATGAGTCTTGGATTTTCATAGAAGTTGGCCAAACTATAACAAAACTTATTAACCAGGATTTTATTTAGATTAGGAGTAGTAACAACCTATAATTCCATAGCCCTTAATAAAGATGAAACTTTATTTATTCGAGAGCAACCGGTTATCGTATTAGATGATCATCAATTGATTTTAAGGATCTTGTGATTTATAAAAAAAATGTCGGGTCGCTCAGAGGTGATTTAATAGCGTGTCGCCCTTGGGTCGTTCAGAGGTATTTTAAATACATGACGCCCCTTTTTATTAGAAATCCTACCACATATCTCTTTATTAAAATCCGGTTTCTCCGACACGTCTGTCACACATGACATGTGTCTTTATTCTAATGGACAGGAATTTTCGAGGTGTTACATCCTCACCCCCTTAAAAGAAATCTCGACCTCGAGATTTACTGAAATAATTGAGGGTATTTCTCCTTCATCGTGGATTCTAACTCCCACGTATAATCAGGACCTCTGCGGCCCTCCCATTTAACCTTAACAATGGGTACGTGCTTCCTTCGAAGCTTCTTTACCTGTCGGTCCTCAATCGACACAGGTTTTTCTATAAACTTCAAGCTTTCATCAATATGCACATCTGTATGTGGTATGACTAGCGATTCATCAGCCAGACACTTCTTCAAATTGCAGATGTGGAACACATTGTGAATACCACTAAGCTCTTTAGGTAAGTTCAACTTATAAGCCACTGATCCTACACATTCGATGATCTCGAATGGTCCAATGTATCTTGGGCTTAGCTTACCTTTCTTGCCAAGTCTCATTACCCCTTTCCAAGGTGATACCTTGAGCAAAACTTTATCGCCAACCTCAAATTTGAGGGACTTTCGCTTACCATCAGCATAGCTCCTTTGCCTATCACGGGCAGCTTTTAGGTGCTCCGTGATTTGGGTAACTTTGTCAGTCGTCTCCAGGACTAATTCGGGTCCTGATACTTGAACGTCTCCTACCTCTGCCCAACAAATGGGTGTTCTGCACTTCCTACCGTATAGTGCCTCAAAAGGCGCAGCCTTAATGCTGGTGTGGTAGCTATTATTGTATGAGAACTCGATCAGAGGCAGGTGTCTATCCCAACTTCCTCCTAGGTCTATCACACATGCACGAAGCATGTCCTCGAGGGTTTGAATAGTACGCTCGCTTTGCCCATCCGTCTGAGGATGATAAGCTGTACTAAAATTTAGCTGCGTACCCAATGACCTTTGGAAACTTTTCCAGAAGTGAGATGTATATCTGGTATCCCTATCAGAGATGATGGATACTGGTACGCCATGCAGGGCTACTATTTTATCCACGTACAGTTGGGCTAGCATGTCAGAACTGAAAGTTTCTCTAATGGGTAGGAAATGAGCTGACTTAGTCAGTCGATCAACTATCACCCAAATAGTGTCATTTCCCTTCGGCGTTTTAGGTAGCTTGGTAATGAAATCCATTGTCACCATTTCCCATTTCCAGGTGGGAATCTCATGCTGTTGCAGCAAACCTGACGGTTTCTGATGCTCAGCTTTAACTTGAGCGCACGTCAGACATTTAGCCACATGGGTGGCTATAGACTTTTTCAAGCCTATCCACCAGTAATTTGCCTTTACATCCTGGTACATCTTGTCCGCTCCAGGATGGACGGAATATTTGGAACTGTGGGCTTCCTTAAGGATAACGTCACGAAGACCTCCAAAAATAGGAACCATATTCTTCCATTCAATCTCAGGATTCCGTCTTTGCCATAGGATAACTGTTCTTCTGTCACTCCTAGCTTTTCATTCGGGTAGTTAGCTTCTAGCACTGCTTCTTTCTGTGCAGCTAACAACCTTTCATTTAGACTGTTCCTAACCTCAATGCTTTTGGCATTGATTTTGATTGGCTTTATCCTTTCCTTCCTGCTCAGGGCATCTGCGACTACATTGGCCTTGCCTGGATGGTATCGTATTTCACAATCATAGTCATTTAGAGTTTCCATCCATCGTCGCTGCCTCATGTTCAATTCTTTCTGGTTGAACAAGTGCTGAAGGCTTTTGTGATCAGAATAGATCATACATTTAGTGCCATACAAATAGTGCCTCCACAATTTTAGTGCAAATACAACGGCACCCAATTCCAAATCATGAGTGGTGTAATTCTTCTCGTGCACTTTCAATTGTCGCGAAGCGTAGGCAATGACCTTGCCTTTCTGCATCAACACACAACCCATCCCGGTGTGTGATGCATCACAATAGACTACAAATTCATCAATTCCATCAGGTAACGTTAACACAGGAGCGTTACTTAATTTCTGCTTCAAAGTATCGAATGACTCTTGCTGCTTAGGTCCCCAATTGAACTTGCTATTCTTGCGAGTCAGCAAAGTTAGGGGTGCTGCAATTCTTGAGAAATTTTCGATGAATCTCCTGTAGTATCCAGCTAAACCTAGGAAACTGCGGATTTCCGTAGGCGTCTTTGGCTCCTGCCAATTCATGACAGCTTCAACTTTAGCGGGATCCACTTGAATACCACGCTCACTAACCACATGTCTAAGAAATTGGACTTTTCTCAACCAAAACTCACATTTGGAAAACTTTGCATACAACTTTTCTTGATGAAGCAGCTTTAGAATACTGCGGAGGTGCTTCTCGTGATCAGCTTTACTCTTGGAATAAATGAGAATGTCGTCAATGAAGACGATGACGAATTTATCCAAGTAAGGTTTGCAAACGCGATTCATGGGATCCATGAATGCGGCAGGTGCGTTTGTGAGCCCGAAAGGCATCACTAGGAACTCGTAGTGGCCATAACGAGTCCTAAACGCAGTCTTGTGCACGTCTTCTTCCTTAACCTTCAACTGATGATATCCCGATCTCAGGTCGATCTTGGAGAAGTAGCTTGCCCCTTGAAGTTGATCGAATAGATCGTCGATCCTGGGTAGAGGATACCTATTCTTAATGGTAACTTTGTTGAGCTCTCGGTAATCGATACATAGACGCATCGAACCATCTTTCTTCTTGACGAATAAAATCGGTGCTCCCCAAGGAGACGAGCTAGGTCTAATGAAACCTTTGGCTAGCAAATCATCTAGCTGCGTTCTCAATTCCTTCATCTCCGTTGGTGCTAGCCTATAAGGCGCTCTAGCAATAGGTGCAGCTCCAGGAACGATATCGATTTTGAATTCCACTTGCCTGTCTGGTGGCAAATCAGGCAGTTCTTCTGGAAACACTTCAGGGTATTCGGATATAACGGGGATATCTTCAATCTTGGGCTTTTGCTCATCAATGGTCACTTGTGCCATATAGATGACACAACCATTTTTCAAACATTGGGATGCTTTGAGCATAGACATCTGCTTAGGCAACCCATGACGCGTATCTCCTTGAATGGTGAAAGACTCACCAGATGGAGTCTTGATTATTACTTGCCTTCTACTGCATACGATTTGGGCTTGGTTATGCGATAACCAATCCATGCCCAATACTACATCGAAACCGGCTAATTTGAAGGGTAGCAAGGATAGAGGAAAAGAGTGGTTCCTAATGGATATAGCACATCCATCTAACACAGTCGAGACTGTTTCTAAGGTACCATCTGCTAACTCTACCTCATACTTTGCACTAAGGGTTTTAACAGGCAATCCTAGCAGCTCACAAAATTTACTATCCACAAAAGACTTATCTGCGCCAGAATCAAATAATACTCTTGCGAAAACGTCATTAATGAGAAACGTACCAGTTATGACGTTATCGTTCTGGATGGCCTCTTGAACATTCATTTGAAAGACCCTGGCATTGGTCTTCTTTCCTTCTTCCGCCTTCTTGGCATTCTTCGGGCAGTTAGTCTTGATGTGCCCCTTCTCATTGCAACTGAAACAAGTTGCATCCTTTAACTTCTTGCATTCAAGAGTCCGGTGTTCAGAAGACTTGCATATCCCACACATCTTAGACTGGGATTTCTGTTCAAACCTGCACCTCCCAAAATGGTGCTTTTGACAGGTCTTGCACTTGGGCTTATCGCCCGACCGATGCTCGTTCCTCCTGGCCTCAGAGCCCTTCTTACCGTCATGGTTTCCCCTATGTTTCTTGTTTGATCGACGTGAATTATCATCTTCACGTTTTCTCTTGTCAGATTCCGAACTTCTTAGAGCTCTCTGTCTCGCTGCATCCTGAGTGAGAGACAGAGATAAGTCGGTGACAGATCGGAATGTAACAGGTCGCGAGGCCTTCACACTGGCCTTGATCTCTGGGGCCAAACCCCCAATAAAACGCGCGATCCTTTTTGGTTCAGGGGTTACCAGATAAGGTACCAATCTGGATAAGGTGTTGAAACTGGTGAGGTATGCTTGGCAATCAAGGTTCTTCATAACCAAGGATAGGAAATCGGATTCAATACGCTCAACCTCATGCTGAGGGCAGTAGTTTTCCTTGATAAGAGCAACAAACTGCTCCCAAGACATACTGTACAGGGTAGCTTTTCCAGAAGCCTGGATCAATGCTCCCCACCAGGCTAGAGCCTCACCTTTGAAAGACTGGGATGCAAACTTAACCATATCCCTCTCAGCACATCCACTGATGTCTACCACTGTCTCAATCTCATCAAGCCATGTCATACAGTCAACTGCCCCTTTCTCCCCTGTAAACTCTCGAGGTTTACATGACACGAAATACTTATACGTGCAACCCTTAGCACGTGGGGCTTCATCAACCACAAGCTTCTTGGGGTGAACACTGTTTTCATTTGAGGAATGACGATCCTCATCTTTCTTAGGTTTGGGAGGAGTAGGTGGCGGCTTGTTGCGAATCTCAGAATGATTCTTTGGTTTCGCATGTGGTGCAGACAGATTTCTACTGTGGGTTTCACTGTACTCACTGTACTGTCGCGCTAAGGCTTTCTCAACTGCTTCATTCACAATTGCTTTTAATTCGGCACTGGTCACTAGGAACTTTGCATCATCACGGTTCTCAACCGGATGGCTATTGGCTTCCTCTGATCTGGTCATGTAGCTTCAACGCTACATATAATTAATAGACAAGATTTTCACTTAAAGGCTCTTTATAGTATTTTATGTTTTATTAACCAAGGTTTTAAATTGCCATTTTAGGTTAATTTATTAAAACATTAGGATGTTGTTATTATCCTATAATACTTTATTATTAGCACATAAGGCCTAGTCACAAAGACAGTTAAGATATTTAATAACCAAGATTTTACAGTATCTAGGTGTTTTAGGTCGAATCATAGTTCGCTACCATTAATTAACAGGGAGTCATAAGCTGCCACTGTCTTTAGTCACGGAGGACATTTAATTATTGCCCACAGGCACTTCACTTTCAAAGAAGTGGTTAAATAATTTAAGGGAATTTAAAAAAATTAACCCAAATATATATGGCCTGTGTGACTTTACTGATTCACAGTTTGCCAAGAGCATTAACATACTAGATGTTAATAATTGGAATCTATTATGTGGGTTATACCATCTTGGCCAGGTTTGAATAACACAAGGGCTAAGTTTTACCTCTAAGATTCTTTTAGTAATTAACGCAGATTAGTCCTAAATTGAGATGTTAATTATGGATCTTAACCTAATTATGGAACTACCATCTTGGCCTTGTTTTATAAAGCTAGGTCTTGGTTCACTTTAGATTTTACCAATTAATTATAGTGGCAGATCCTTTTAAACATTTCATTTATTTTCATAATTTATACATGCAATTAATAAAATGAAAACTTAACTTAAACATCTCACAAATTGTTTTTAAAGCAGTACAATAATTGCCCAAACGGGACTTCTACTAAAAATAAATAAAAATGCCCACGCAGAGGCGGGAAACAAGAACAAACCCACGCAGGGGTTAACTAACCAAACTTGCTCACGCGGGAGCGGAATACAAACAACAAGCTCACGCAGGAGCTGAATACTGGAATAACAAGTCCACGCAGGGACCGAATGACATCACAAATAAAAATAATCAGGGTTTTCAATGACCCCTCCTCTTCGACTTCCCTTTAAGCAAGTCTGACAGCCCTTTGAAGAAACCTTGCCGCTCTCTGCGGTCTTCACGAACTTCTTGTTCAACTTGGTTTAGCCTCTCAAGGACTTCCTGCTGAATCTGTGGCTATGGCGGCTGATACACCGGTGGAGGAGGTGGCTGATGCTGATACCCATAAGTCGGGTAACCAGTAGTCCATGGCCCTCCATATGGTCCTTCAGGATGAAGGGCATTGTAATCCCGAGCTACTTGGTACGGATCTACCTCCGCATAACCGTAGTTGTAGTTGTAGTGGGTGTGCGTTGGCTGCTCGAATGGGTTGTATGCCGCTGACCCAGCATACGCAGGAATCGGGTTATCGAAACCCAAAGGTGGTACCACCGGTACTGAGTTAACATCTGGTATTGTAACACCTCGAAAATTTCCGTCCAATAATGTCTTGACACGTGTCATAAGGTTCCGGTATGTGAAAACATACTTTAGAGGGACTAAAATTGACAAATAGTGAAAACTATGGAACGTAAGGGTCCAAAGTGTCAACAATGGATAAATAGACTCTATAATAACCCTACATAATGTTCATAACCTTAAACGGATGGTTCATGGATCATACGACGCGGAAATTGCACAAAAGTGAGGAATTACAAACTATAGGGGCCAAAAGTGTCAACATGTTGAATTTATACCTCTGGGTGAACTTTTGGCAGACCCGAAGCATTGTAATGCTAAAATATACTCACTAGAATATGTGGTAAAAATTTCATGAAGTTTCGATAACGTATGAGAAAGTTATGGCCAAAACCGTGCTTGAGGGGTTAAAAGCGTCAACGTCGAATTTCATGGCTTTTCGGTTGAGCGCAAAGTTATCCGAGGACATTACCATGTTGGTAAATGTCCCAAGGTTCGTAGAAACCAAGTTTGGGGGTTTACGAGTCAAAATAAGTATCCAAAGCATCGCGTGCAAGGACAGGGACCAAAGCTGCCAAGTTTGAAACAATTTTGGGCCTGCAGACCCCAGGCGACCCGCCTGGGAATCCTTAGGCGGGCCGCGTGACCCCGCCAGCATCAGAATTTCGCGAAAATTGCAATTTGGGTCCGAATTTGAAGTGGTAAACAGCTCATATCACCTCCATTTTGCACCAATCAAATCCCTTGCATGCCTAGGCTACTGAGAAGCTCTCTATACATCTGAATTCCTCCATAAGTTGATCAAAAAGCTCATTTCTTTGGCACTTGCATTGTGATCAAGAACACCCAAAACTTGCAAAAGCTCTCAAGGCACTTCTGGAGCAAATCTGAACGACAAGGCCACCTCCTAGTGTTAACTAAGCTTCATTAGGACCTTTGTAAGCCTTCATAACATTCTATAATTCGTTCTTGCATTGATTAATTGTTAAAAGTCAAACCGTTGTTCTTATACTTTGACTTTTCGATTAAACGAGTTTTACTCTGTCATTTCTCAAATTGAAACCACTGATATGTTGGTATTTATGTGGGAAACAAACCCTCAAAAGGGTATTCTCTGATTCCCACTCTAAGCATGCTAATTGTCGAGTCAAAGTTATTTCTAAAAAGTCAACAGAAATCGTTTTTGCGAAATATAGCATAAATAGTAGTGTAGATGACATGCAATCAGTTTGATCATCAAAAATAACTTATAATGAATATAAGAATGTGTTTTACCATAATCAACTCGACAATCTTTAGTATAAACTCGGATCGGAACCGAAAGTCTTATAAAACGACTTTTTCGTTGACTCTCGATTCGGATCCATGCATGCATGTTTGAGATCTGTATTAGAGTTTATTTTTGACCATTTCATTTAAGTTTAACTCTCTGGAATTTTTACATCTTGAGTCTATGCTTAACCGATTCATATGCATGTTTCCGATTTATGCTTAAAGTTGACTATTTTGCCCTTTTTGATATAAAACGTGATTTTTGGAAAAGTGAAAGAGTAGAAATCTTTATTATTAATTTATAAACTTGCACCGAAAATTTGAGATCAGTTGGTGGTCCAGATTTTGAGTTATGGCCGATAGCGTAAAACTATATCTTTATGTTAAATAAACGGCGCATTTACCGTATAGCCTATTTAAGGCCACTTTCTGATATGAAACTTTTTACCCACTGATGTTATTTAATATTTTGGGATTTTTGAAGATTTTTATTTAATTTTTGGCTGATCGTTTCATAGATCGCTAAGTCGATTCGGTTAATGCCGGTGTTGACCGTTTAAGCCATAAAATGAGTTTTATAAATCCTTTTGACCCCAAACCTTTTTCTACTGATTTTATTTGTTAAATAAATTATTTTGAGCCCTCTGGAAATATAAAAATCTCAGCTTTCTTTTAAAAACCCGGAAACGGCTCTAAATCGCATTTTTAGCGTTTTTAGCGCATAGTAAGCGTTATACTCATATTAAACATATAAGACTCATACCTACTGATGTATTTAGCATATTTTCATATAATAACAGTAAGTATAAGTCTTTGAACTCAGATTTCCAGTTTTGACATTTTTAGCCCTTGCGAAATTACTAAAATACCCCTACGGTGCATAGTTTGATTTTAAATAATAAGTTTTGTATACGGGTCATACCCTACTGTTATAATATGTCGAATTAAACATATTTACTGTATAAATCAGACCCGTAACTCAGATTTCCAATTTAACTCTTTTTTTAAATGACCAAAATGCCCTTATGAGGCATAAATTGAGTTTAAATTTATTCGGGGCATAATAGAACATAACTTGCTGATATTATATCATATTTAAAGCATATTATCTCAGGGAACTTGCATATGACTCTTTTGCCTACCCGTAACGCTCTTTTAGCGCTCGGTTCGGTTTATGTAACTAGTTTGCATAAATTGACCGAAACGGGTCAAACGTTATCATTTTTGTCTCAAAATCCAGAATGTATTTAGTATACCCATATTATACAAGTATTCAAACTTGTCGGGTCTAAATCACGTTCTATCCGGTCTTCGCTTAATCGTGCGCTTGAACCGTATATTTCCTTAAAACTAACCGGTCTAAGCTTAGGCTTAATTAAAGACCCGTTAGTATTCTAATTGGTTATTTATACCATCGTTCCAGACTAGAGCCTTCCGATAAAATTGTACCTACGCTTACTTAAGTGAATATGGCTGAGTTATTATAATTCTTGCTATTTAAGACAGGAGCTAGCTCAGGTAAATACTCTTAACTTATTTTCCCTATTACGGGCTTGGGATACGGTAATATAAATACCGCATGGTCAGGTATGGGATTCGAAGACCAATGTGTCGGGAAATTCAAATAACCTGTTTTAATTCGTATTGCTTGACTGAAACATTGGGGGTTAATGCGACCGTGTCCTGGATATCCTTGACTCATTAATTGCAATGGCCACGACCTAAGCACGAGGTGTAGGCATACACCTGACAGATGCTTTATGCTTATTATTTGATTATACCCAATAAGGGATTCCCAATAGGGGAATAGTGGTGTGTCGGTTAATCTTGAACCGACTTAGGACCGGGCCCCGTATGTAGAGCAAGTTATGTAAAACTGATAACATGAGATATAGTTTGTCCCAAGTATAAAAGATTAATCTTGCCTTGTGCATCTTAATCAAGTGTCAAAATAGTTTTGTGCCTTGTGCGCCTAAACCAATTTTCATAAACTCTTTTCAAATGAGTCAGTTGAGTGTATTTACCAGTGAAAACTGACGTATTTTCCAAAGTCTAAGTGACAGGTACAAGTACGTAATAGGCTGGAAGCTGCTCAGGGCGTTAATAAGGAATCTTGCAAATTCTAGGCGTCTAAAGTCTGTTGAACAATACTTAATTTTTAAGATCCGCCTGTGGATCCTCTACTATCCGTTGTAATACTTGATATTACTTTATATTCGGATTGTAAAATATTATCTTTTGCTTCCGCTGTGCATTTATAAATTGTGTTGTTTGACTATGATGTTATCAACTACGTCACGATACTCCCCACCGGGCCCACCGGTGACACGTGGAAATTGGGGGTGTGACAGGTTGGTATCAGAGCCAACATTGAGTGAATTAAACACTAGCCTTTTGTGTTTAATCTCAATGACACAATAGCACATTCCTTAACCTTCTGAGTCTAGACTTAACATAGGAAAACTCCCGATTCTAATCTGGAATTTATTGCTTCCAATTATTTTTTTTTTATATTGGATACGTCGCCAAGCAAAGGAGCCGTAATAGGAGTTCTCCACACCCGGAGCCCCGAGATGCTGAGCTTCGTACCGCGGCTAAAATAAAACAAACATCCAAGGAGAAAGCATTCAGAAATAAGATGAAGAAGAAACTCCTTTTACTGAAGATCGTTTCCTTAAAGTCTTTATAGCGATATTTACCTTCTGGTCCCTTTGAGGACAGCATCCTTTCTTTTAAGTCCCTTTTTGGGCAATTCTATACCTCTTTTAAAATCATTGGGATGTTTTATCTAAATTTCGTTTATATCATTTATATGAATATAATATATGAAGTAAATTAAAATAACAAATTCTGTTGTAATATCTACCATTATAATAAAATGGAAAAATCTAAAAAGGACAAGACCTAGCCTCGTGTCATATTAAGACCCGACCAAGATGGCAGTTCCTCAATTTAGATTCAGATTCTTATTAACATTTCAATTTAAAAATTTGTTCAGCGGTAATTATAAACTCAGAATCTTAAGAGTGGAACCTAGCCTTTGGGTCAATTATAAGACCGGGCCAAGATGGTAAGACCTGTTTAAAAGATTCGTATCCCAGTTAACATCTGAAAACATGTTAACCCTCTCGGCAGATCTGATTCGTTGGAAATCACACACGTTATTAAGGATTCTTCAAAAGATTCCCAACCCAGTTTAATGATCTCTGAATCCTGGGTTTACATCATCAATTAAGATGATCATATTTTAACCATACGTGGTAATAAAGTGCCTACGGGTAATAAATTTGAAAATTGGGATTTATTTAAAATTCCCTGCAAGTAAAACAGCCATCCATTGAGGATGAAGTGCCTATGGGTAATAAATTTGAAAATTGGGATTATTTAAAATTCCCTGTAAGTAAAATAATCATCCCTTAAGGATGAAGTGCCACGAGCTATAATACCCTGTCCGATTGTGACATCGACAGTTGTGATCTTTTGAGATTCCCCGTCCTAAGGGGGTGAGCTATGCTCAAAAGCCCTCTAGACGATAATCTGGTCGTCATGTCATTATTATGACCGCTGAATGACAGTTGATTTAAATTAAGTGCTAATCCTGTCGTCATGTCATCATTATGACCACTGAACGACAGTTGATTAAATTAATGACACTGATCATGGCGTCATGTCATTACTGTGACCGCTGAGCGTATCATCAGTACAATGACTATATGTCTTAACATCTTACGAGATGTCAATTAATAGGCCCACGGGCCAGAAATTTTAATAAAGACAGTCGTAACCTATGACTCCTTGTCAGAAAAAAGAGTAATGAACTAGGTTCAAACCTCAAGGCTTTGATTCTCTGAAATCCTAGCTTATAATTTATAAATGTCCTTGTGACTAGGCCTTGGTGCCACCTCAATATCCGTAATGTTTTATAACTAGGATAAATTGAAATGCCTCGATTCTCAGAAATCATGGCTTATAAATTAAACTTGTCTACTCGACTAGGCCATTTGTGCTATTACTCACTTATAAATTAGGATTCATGATAAAAAATCCTGAATAAAATAAACATTATTCCTTTTCTGTTAAGTATATGTATTAAAGGAGAATCTTAAAAGGTTTGACCTAGCTTGAATGTCATTGAAGACCTTGCTAAGATGGTAAAACCTGTTTAGAAGAGATTCAGATCCTGATTAACACTTGAAAACGTGTTAACACTCCCGACAACAGTGATGCGATAAAATCGCGATTGTCACCTTTATATTAGGAACTTCCAAACCCCTTAATTAGCCTATATGATCGATACGAATCATGGCTAATAAACGTCGAACATGATATACACATCTAAACATCCACCTGGGATGTATACCTACGGGCAAAGATGCATACATGAAAACGATAGTTTTATTTCATAACTTCTTGTCAAGACAATGAATTATGAAATTTTCCGATCCAGAGGAATCATTGATTATGTATTAAAAATTTCCCTAGTGACAAGGCATCTGTGCCATCGAAAAGTCCTATGGAACAAGCCGTTGTGCTATATAAGATGTCACTATGACATTGACAGTCGTGACTTATGTCCCCTGTCTAGTAAGTATAAAGGATTTATTCCATTTAAACGCCAAAGATGGTTTATTTTTAAAAAAAAAAATCTAGGCAAAACATGATCAAATAAACTAAATGCTATCTATCGGCCTATATGGTTTGTTTGCACCATGGCTATTTAAATTATCAAGTTCGACAATTCCCTATAATTAAGTAAGCTATTACTTCATGGTTAGTTAGCCTTCAAAGCTTCACCATGACTGACTCCTCTGGGGCTCACAATCATCTAGTTAGTCAGAATGATGTACATTGACTAGCCTTTGTGGCAAAATAGATTATCTTTCAAAAGATGACGGTTGTAGTCTTTGACTCTCTGTCCAAAGGTGAAGAACTATGTTCGAACCTTAAGTTCTCTGATCCAATAAGATTGCGGCTTATATATTAATGCCTTATGTACCATATTTTGTATGTCCTTTGTGACAAGGCCTTCGGGCCTATGATTATTAATGTCCTTCATGACAAGCCTTCCAACTATCTAAAGATTGTCGTTATGACAAGGACAGTTGTGACATTGTGATCCCCAGTCAAAAGGTAATGGACTCGGTCCAAACCATAAACACAATTGATGGTCCTTTTTGACCTAGGCTAAATATAATTGACATACTTTCTAATAGCATACTATAAGGAAGTTATAAACCTAACAGCCATTATGGTTTAGTAATACCATGACTTTATAAATCAACAGTTACGATGATTCCATAATAACTTGCATCTAAGCATATGTTATTTTGGTGTTAGTACAAAGCTCCAGAATGGAGGTTTCCGACGAAGCACACAGCAATGCAGCGGCTAAAAACAAGGATGCAAATATAAATATAAATGTTAATGGCACTACTCTTCAGGCCTTGATTAGCGCAGCAATTAGTGAAGTTGTGGATAAGGTCCTTGAGAACAAAAAGGAACCAAGTGTCACTCACTCAAAGATCCATACGGAAACGCATACATCAGCTCGTAAGGAGAGCTCCGTTCACTCTTCAGATGAAAAGAGCGAACCTCAGGAGATAGTACTCTATGATAAGCCCCGTTCAACTGAGGGCGGGTGCACCTACAAATATTTCGTCTCATGCAAACCCAGAGATTTCAATGGCGAAAAAGGAGCAATTGATGCTATGGAATGGCTTGAGGAAATGGAAACGGTTGTGGACATCAGCGATTGTGCTGATAAAGACGTAGTAAAATTTGTTTCACAATCTTTTAAAGGAGAGGCTCTTGTATGGTGGAAGGCCATGATGCAGTCCACGGGGAAAATTCCCCTATACCTTATGGGATGGTCCAAGTTTGCGGAACTTGTCAAAGAGAACTACTGTCCACAGCACGAAGTGGAAAAGGTGGAGTCAGATTTTCTGAATCTCACAATGAAAAACCTAAATTGTCAGCAATATGTTACCGACTTCAACTCCCTATCTAGACTAGTACCCTATTTAATCACCCCGGAACCAAAACGCATTGCGCGTTTCATCGGTGGTTTGGCACCAGAAATAAAAGGGGATGTTAAGGCTTCAAGGCCAACCAACTACAGATCAGCTGTAGATCTATCCTTGTCTCTCACTCTAGATGTAGTGAGACAAAAGTCGTTCATGAATGAAACTAATGACAAAAGACAAAGGGAGGAGGATAACTCTCAGAATCCAAAGAAGAGCAAATCCAAGCTCAACAATAACCAACAGGATTCCAACAAAAAGCCTACATGCAAAACCTGTAAAAGAAGACATTGGGGGCAGTGTCGATTAAGCCAAAAGATAAAGCAATGTGGCATCTGTAAAAGAACTGGCCACCAGTCCCACGAATGTAGGGACATGAAGGATGCAAACTGTTTCAGCTGTGGTGAAAAGGGGCACATCAGTACTAATTGCCCTAAGGCTGCCAAGAAAGGAGCAGCTAGGACTGGAAAGGATAAGAAAGGAACCACCTGGACTACCGGTTGAATACCTGAGACAGTGCACATCGATAATAGCATTAGGTACGTCCTTTACCATTTAGCATTGATAGTGACTGCCAAGTATTTTTACATTGATGCAAGGGATAATAAAACCTTTAGCAAACCATAAGCTTAGCAAACTCTGGATTACATTCATAAGGACTCCATATATTAAATATGAGGTATAACTTACCAGTGGAATCTTTAATGACCTCTATCCCATCCTCGGAGATAATCCTTTCATAAGAATCTGGAGTACTCTCCCCCAGAAAGAGTACGACAATATATACTAATTATTTTATTTTATTATTTTTCTCATTGTTTTCTATCGTTTGCGAATGCCAAACTATGTTTGATAAGAGTACCATATGAGGATTTGCGTATCCTAGTGTGTCCCATAGATTGCTTCCATGCCTGATCAGTATGGAGGTTTAATGCATGGGATCCCCGAAGATATTCCAATGGTCATATTGTACTAAAGTCGACTAGTAGTATTCAAAGGAGATATCCAATATAAAAATGTCCTTATAAGTGTCTCTACTTAGGGCATCCTTGTAATGGTAAAGGGAATATGTCAGTTATCTGACACCGAAAGCGATAGATAAGCTAAAGCCTGAGAATGCAGAAATCTCTGGCATCTCTATGTGTCATAATTAGCTTCCTTATAAGAATTACCATGGTTACCTTCTGAAATGCAAGAGGATGTTAGGACAAACATCCCGCTTAGGGCTGCAGTTATTGTAAGAATCTTATATCTGTTATTACCATCGAAATAGGAGGAACTAAGAGCCAAATAAATAAGTTTTGGATAAGGTTTCGTAAAGCCAAAATTCAAGGTTCTAAGAACTCCGATTTTTATTTTTTTGTAAATAAGAAAGACGGTTCATCTTGCTTATGCATTGATTACCGCAACCCTATTTAGGCAATAATTAGGAATCCCCAATTTGCTGCCAGGATCGTCGATTTATTCGACTAGCTGTAAGGAACAACTATTCTTTGAGATTAGTCAAGCAGTGATTGGAATAACCATATCGCCTTAAGATAAGCTTTTCGGTAATAGTTGTTATATAAGTATCAACGCTGCTCCTTTGGGAGACCTTGTATAGATAGATGTTAAACATCTATTGCTAGACAGAAAATTGGTAAGTCCAATTATCAGGATCTAAAAGTTGCCTTGGAAACAGCGAATAAGATCGAGCAAATCCATAACCATCTATAAGTTGCCAGTATTCGGCAGAGAATCAAGGATTCATGGAAATAGCAAACCTCCTAAGTTCTTGTTAAGAAATAAGGTTCAACAAAAGATATCACCCTGGAAAGGTGTGCCAATCTGTTAATTGTCAGGCTAGTAAGCTCTGAATATATGAAATCATTCGAAGTAATCGAATATATCAAGATCAAATAACTTATGAGCTAAAACCTATTGAAGGAGCTTGGTGGAGCTCACGATGTATTGCACCCTAAGGATTAAAGGATATGTTCCGCCAATAAGTCAAGAAGCACTATCACATAACGGTTGGCTGACAGACGGACAGAGTGAGCATACCATCCAAACATTGGAAGACATGCTTCGAGCATGTGTGATTAATTTAGGTGGCAGTTTGGATAACCACCTACCCTTGATAGAGTTCTCCTATAAAAATATCTACCATACTAGTATTAGGGCCGCGCCTTTTGAGGCCTTATACGGTAGGAAGTGTAGATCGCCTATATGTTGGGCAGAAGTTGGAGATGTCCAACTATCAGGACCAGAAATCGTTTTCAAGACGACAGACAAGATCGTTCAGATTCGCGATCGTTTGAAAGCTGCCAGGGATAGGCAGAAAAGTTAAGCGGATCCAAAGCGTAAAGATTTTCACTGCTATGTAGGTGATAAAGTGTTACATAAGGTATCGCCCTGGGAGGGGGTGATGCGATTTGGTAAGAAAGGCAAGCTAAGCCCGAGGTACATAGGACCCTTCAGGATTGTCGAACGTATCGGGTCAGTTGCTTATAAGTTAAACTTGCCTGAAGAACTTAGCGCTATACCTAATGTGTTCCGCATCTGTAATCTGAAGAAGTGTTTCGCTGACGAATCACTGATTATACCGCATACAGATATACACATAGATGAGAGTATGAAGTTCGTGGAAAAACCTTTGTCGATTGAGGATCGACAGGTAAAGAAGCTTCGAAGGAAGCATGCACCTATTGTCAAGGTCAAATGAGATACCCGTAGAGGTCCCGAATATACGTGGGAAGTGGAATCCACGATGAAAGAAAAAAATATCCCCATTTGTTTCAGTAAATCTCGAGGTCGAGATTTCTTTTAAGGGGGTGAGGATGTAACACCTCGAAAATTTCCGTCCAATAATGTCTTGACACGTGTCATAAGGTTCCGGTATGTGAAAACATACTTTAGAGGGACTAAAATTGACAAACAGTGAAAACTATGGAACGTAAGGGTCCAAAGTGTCAACAATGGATAAATAGACTCTATAACAACCCTACATAATGTTTATAACCTTAAACGGATGGTTCAAGGATCATACGACGCGGAAATTGCACAAAAGTGAGGAATTACAAACTATAGGGGCCAAAAGTGTCAACATGTTGAATTTATACCTCTGAGTGAACTTTTGGCAGACCCGAAGCATTGTAATGCTAAAATATACTCACTAGAATATGTGGTAAAAATTTCATGAAGTTTCGATAACGTATGAGAAAGTTATGGCCAAAACCGTGCTTGAGGGGTTAAAAGCGTCAATGTCGAATTTCATGGCTTTTCGGTTGAGCGCAAAGTTATCCGAGGACATTACCATGTTGGTAAATGTCCCAAGGTTCTTAGAAACCAAGTTTGGGGGTTTACGAGTCAAAATAAGTAGCCAAAGCATCGCGTGCAAGGACAGGGACCAAAGCTTCCAAGTTTGAAACAATTTTGGGCCTGCAGACCCCAGGCGACCCGCCTGGGAATCCTTAGGCGGGCCGCGTGACCCCGCCAGCATCAGAATTTCGCGAAAATTGCAATTTGGGTCCGAATTTGAAGTGGTAAACAGCTCATATCACCTCCATTTTGCACCAATCAAATCCCTTGCATGCCTAGGCTACTGAGAAGCTCTCTATACATCTGAATTCCTCCATAAGTTGATCAAAAAGCTCATTTCTTTGGCACTTGCATTGTGATCAAGAACACCCAAAACTTGCAAAAGCTCTCAAGGCACTTCTGGAGCAAATCTGAACGACAAGGCCACCTCCTAGTGTTAACTAAGCTTCATTAGGACCTTTGTAAGCCTTCATAACATTCTATAATTCGTTCTTGCATTGATTAATTGTTAAAAGTCAAACCGTTGTTCTTATACTTTGACTTTTCGATTAAACGAGTTTTACTCTGTCATTTCTCAAATTGAAACCACTGATATGTTGGTATTTATGTGGGAAACAAACCCTCAAAAGGGTATTCTCTGATTCCCACTCTAAGCATGCTAATTGTCGAGTCAAAGTTATTTCTAAAAAGTCAACAGAAATCGTTTTTGCGAAATATAGCATAAATAGTAGTGTAGATGACATGCAATCAGTTTGATCATCAAAAATAACTTATAATGAATATAAGAATGTGTTTTACCATAATCAACTCGACAATCTTTAGTATAAACTCGGATCGGAACCGAAAGTCTTATAAAACGACTTTTTCGTTGACTCTCGATTCGGATCCATGCATGCATGTTTGAGATCTGTATTAGAGTTTATTTTTGACCATTTCATTTAAGTTTAACTCTCTGGAATTTTTACATCTTGAGTCTATGCTTAACCGATTCATATGCATGTTTCCGATTTATGCTTAAAGTTGACTATTTTGCCCTTTTTGATATAAAACGTGATTTTTGGAAAAGTGAAAGAGTAGAAATCTTTATTATTAATTTATAAACTTGCACCGAAAATTTGAGATCAGTTGGTGGTCCAGATTTTGAGTTATGGCCGATAGCGTAAAACTATATCTTTATGTTAAATAAACGGCGCATTTAGCGTATAGCCTATTTAAGGCCACTTTCTGATATGAAACTTTTTACCCACTGATGTTATATAATATTTTGGGATTTTTGAAGATTTTTATTTAATTTTTGGCTGATCGTTTCATAGATCGCTAAGTCGATTCGGTTAATGCCGGTGTTGACCGTTTAAGCCATAAAATGAGTTTTATAAATCCTTTTGACCCCAAACCTTTTTCTACTGATTTTATTTGTTAAATAAATTATTTTGAGCCCTCTGGAAATATAAAAATCTCAGCTTTCTTTTAAAAACCCGGAAACGGCTCTAAATCGCATTTTTAGCGTTTTTAGCGCATAGTAAGCGTTATACTCATATTAAACATATAAGACTCATACCTACTGATGTATTTAGCATATTTTCATATATTAACAGTAAGTATAAGTCTTTGAACTCAGATTTCCAGTTTTGACATTTTTAGCCCTTGCGAAATTACTAAAATACCCCTACGGTGCATAGTTTGATTTTAAATAATAAGTTTTGTATACGGGTCATACCCTACTGTTATAATATGTCGAATTAAACATATTTACTGTATAAATCAGACCCGTAACTCAGATTTCCAATTTAACTCTTTTTTTAAATGACCAAAATGCCCTTATGAGGCATAAATTGAGTTTAAATTTATTCGGGGCATAATAGAACATAACTTGCTGATATTATATCATATTTAAAGCATATTATCTCAGGGAACTTGCATATGACTCTTTTGCCTACCCGTAACGCTCTTTTAGCGCTCGGTTCGGTTTATGTAACTAGTTTGCATAAATTGACCGAAACGGGTCAAACGTTATCATTTTTGTCTCAAAATCCAGAATGTATTTAGTATACCCATATTATACAAGTATTCAAACTTGTCAGGTCTAAATCACGTTCTATCCGGTCTTCGCTTAATCGTGCGCTTGAACCGTATATTTCCTTAAAACTAACCGGTCTAAGCTTAGGCTTAATTAAAGACCCGTTAGTATTCTAATTGGTTATTTATACCATCGTTCCAGACTAGAGCCTTCCGGTAAAATTGTACCTACGCTTACTTAAGTGAATACGGCTGAGTTATTATAATTCTTGCTATTTAAGACAGGAGCTAGCTCAGGTAAATACTCTTAACTTATTTTCCCTATTACGGGCTTGGGATACGGTAATATAAATACCGCATGGTCAGGTATGGGATTCGAAGACCAATGTGTCGGGAAATTCAAATAACCTCTTTTTAATTCGTATTGCTTGACTGAAACATTGGGGGTTAATGCGACCGTGTCCTGGATATCCTTGACTCATTAATTGCAATGGCCACGACCTAAGCACGGGGTGTAGGCATACACCTGACAGATGCTTTATGCTTATTATTTGATTATACCCAATAAGGGATTCCCAATAGGGGAATAGTGGTGTGTCGGTTAATCTTGAACCGGCTTAGGACCGGGCCCCGTATGTAGAGCAAGTTATGTAAAACTGATAACATGAGATATAGTTTGTCCCAAGTATAAAAGATTAATCTTGCCTTGTGCATCTTAATCAAGTGTCAAAATAGTTTTGTGCCTTGTGCGCCTAAACCAATTTTCATAAACTCTTTTCAAATGAGTCAGTTGAGTGTATTTACCAGTGAAAACTGACGTATTTTCCAAAGTCTAAGTGACAGGTACAAGTACGTAATAGGCTGGAAGCTGCTCAGGGCGTTAATAAGGAATCTTGCAAATTCTAGGCGTCTAAAGTCTGTTGAACAATACTTAATTTTTAAGATCCGCCTGTGGATCCTCTACTATCCGTTGTAATACTTGATATTACTTTATATTCGGATTGTAAAATATTATCTTTTGCTTCCGCTGTGCATTTATAAACTGTGTTGTTTGACTATGATGTTATCAACTACGTCACGATACTCCCCACCGGGCCCACCGGTGACACGTGGAAATTGGGGGTGTGACAGGTATAGGGCTTGACGGACCACCATTATATGGGTCTTCTTCCTCCTGAAGTGGCGGATAATGGCTGCCACTTGATGGCTGAGGAGTACTAATCCGAACTCCACCTCACACGGACATCCGTGCGTTCGACCTTCTTCGCCTCGGTGGCTCCGGAGGCTGCTGCTGCTCTACTGGCGGTGGTGGCGGCGGCGTGACTGCCACAAATTGATGACCCACCGAAGGATCCTGTTGCTGCTCGTGATGCGAGTGCTCAGACGGGGTGAAATACCAATCATACTGATTGAATTTCTCCATAAAACTGTCCGGTCCGCGGTATGGCGATCCATGGAATGATGACCCATCTGAGATCTCAATGGGATGATTCGGCATTCCTGATGCAGGCTCCACGGGGTCAGTATCCTCATCCATGTCGTTTTCCCCTGAAAAGTGGTCTTCCGGTCCAAGTGGGTTAAAACCCACGGGTTCTGGCAGAAGGTTAGCCGGGTTAAATCGGCTTTGGAAAACGGGTGTTGGGTCGCCAAAATAATGATGAGAGTTGGATCTCTGTAAAGGTATGAAAGCTGGCGGCTGGTTGTTGGGCTCGTTTTCTGAATGGGGCCCAAATGAGTGTTGGTACGAAGGAGAGGAGCTAAGGGATACTGATCGCCTTCCGGGTTCGACATAGAGCCTCCATGGCTCTTGCGGGCTGGTGCTCATGGTGATGGAAGGAGTACGTCGATGCGACGGCCCGGCCTCGTGATCATGTCCTGACACGGGTCCTTTGCCTCTACCGCGAAGAAATCTGGGTGGCATGATGACCTGCATAAAATAATCAGACAATAACAACAATATAATAAAAGACTCAAAATAAAACAAAGCAGAGTTTGTCCTATGTTCAATGTCTAGACTTGGAACTCGAAGAATGTGCAATTTGTGCACTGAGATTAAACACAAAAGGCTAGTGTTTAATTCACTCAGTGTTGGCTCTGATACCAACCTGTCACACCCCTAATTTCCACGTGTCTCCGGTGGGCCCGGTGGGGGATTACGTGACGTAGTTGATATCATCATATGTCAAACAACACAAATTATAATGCACAGCGGAAGCAAATGAAAATAGATTTATTTCAACTATTAATTGTAATATCAAGTATCACAACCAGTCAAAATAGATCCACAGGCGGATCGAAGAAAAAGAAAGAAATTGTTCAACAGATACATGCATCCCAAAAGCTTGCGAGACTCTACGATGCTAAGGAGAAACCAGCCTATTGCGTATAGCACCTGCACTTAATCTTTTTGGGGAAAATACGTCAGTTTGCACTGGTAAATACAATTTAACTGACTCATTTTGAAAATATTTAAAATTTGTTTTAAATGCACAAGGCACAAAACATTTTATAACTTGGGAATAATTAATCAGAGTTAAACTTGTAAAAGATTTACATGTTTGTTAACCGTTCAGTCGCCCGAGTCGTATCGGGTTTAAGGTTAAATGACACACCACATGGTATAAGTCCGCGGCGGGAAGCCAACGTTAATACCTTAGAAATAATGGACATAATACCGGGTGTACGCCTACACCCGGGTGTCAAGGTCGTGGCCAAAAATGATGCCAAGGATATCCGGGACATGGTCATTAAGCTCCCAAAGGCATAAAAACAAACAACACCAAGTTTTTAAACGGGTCCCATTGATAATACCCAACTACTAATGAGATGGGGTCAATCGCCCGACCAAGCGGTATTTTATATACCGTACCCCCAAGCCCGTATAAGGGAAAATAAGTTAAAAGTATTTACCTGAGCAAGTATAACCACAAATTCAGAAATGCACGTGTCTTTTACTGGGCTCCTATTCTGGAACGAAGGTTATAATAACCTATTAGAATCCTAACGGGTCTTTTAACATAGCCTAAGCTTAGACCGGTTAGTTTCGAAGAATAAGTATGGTTTAATCGCGAGGAATGCGAAAACCGGGAAGGAATGTGATTTAGACCCTACAAGCTTGGATACTTGTATAATATGGGTAAACTAAACACATTCTGAATTTTGAGACTTAGATGATATGGTTTGACCCGTTTCGGCTAATATGCGTGAACTAGTCACATAAACCGATCCGAACGCGAAAGTGCGTAACGAGTAACCACATAAGTCATATGCAAGTTTCCTGAGATTATATGCACCAAATATATTGTAATATCAGTAAGGTATGTCCAAATACGCCCCAAATGTTTTTGAACGCCATTTACGCCTCATAAGGGCATTTTGGTAATTTTACATAGGCTAAAAGGGTAAAAACGGAAAATCTGAGTTTCCAACTTTAGTCTACTGTTATAATATATATTTTTATAAAATATATCAGTAGGTATTAGACCTTTTATATATAAACTCGTTCTGACATATACTATGTCGTAAAAATGCCTAAAAAGGCGATTTGGAGCCATTTCCGGTTTTAAAAGGAAAGCTGATATTTTTATATTTCCAGAAGGCTCAAAATATCATATTTAATATAACAAATCAGTAGGAAAAGGTTTGGGGTCAAAAGGTTATGTAAAACTCATTTTATGACCGTAAAGGGTAAAACCGGCATAAGCCGAAATAAGCTTAGAACCTCTAGTTATGCTCAGCCTAAAAATAGATAAAAATCTTTAAAATTCCCAAAATATTATTATATAACAGTGGGTATAAAGTTTTGGTATAAATTCGGGTTTAGATAGGTTATGCGTTAAATACGCTAATTATTTATTAAGAAAGCTTCTAATTACGCTAATGAGCATAACTCTTAATCTATACCTCAAACTGATGTCAAATTTTGGGGACAACTTTATATTTCAGTAACTAAGGTGTCTACCCTTTTACATTTTCAAAAATTATAATTTTTGGACATTCGGGCATAATGGTCAACATATGGGCATTTAACGGAAACATGCATATGAACAAGATATCTAATGAACCACATTGTATAATCACAGGAGGATATACTAACATATTAATAGGTTCAAAAGTAGCTCTAAGGTATTTTTAATCTTGACTAAAACGGGTCAGAACTGAAAGTCAAAGCGAAAGTCAAACTATGCGACTTTCGGTTCCGAACCGGGTCTAAACAGAAAATTGTCAAGTTGAACATGTTGGAACATGTTCTTTTGCTTATTACCAAGTTATATTCATGTTCAAACAGGTTACATACAACCTACATTGCTAATTATGCGTTAATTCGAAATTAAGCATTCTGTTGACTTTTTATAATTAGCTTTGACTCGACAATTGACATGCTTAGAGTGGGAATCTGGAAATACCCTTTTAAGGGTTTGTTACCCACTTAATTACCTTCCTAAAGGTATCTTTAATTCGTGATTAGACAAAGCACATTATGCTTAATCACGAAGTCAAACTTTAATTACGACGGTTTGACTTTTACTTAATTAACTAAGCTAGAAACGATTAAAGATGGTTAAGGACACTTACAAGAGTCCTAAGATGGATTAGAGAGCCTAAGAAAGTGAGGTGGTGACCAGAGGAGCTCCAGAAATTCTTTAGCCAAGGTTCCAAATGAGCAAGTCTCAAATGAACAAGCTTGAACTCTATTTATAGTGAACCCAATGCCCCAAGATCATGCCAAGCAACTCTAGGGTAGTTACAAGATCAACCCAAATGTCCCTAAGGGTCTATATACTGCCTAGGAAGCCCATAGAATCAGAATTTTACGTTTTAAGTCGGTTAAAGGGCTGGACAGGCAGCTGTCCAAAACATACTGCCAGCGACGGTCTTACGGACCGTAAGCTTGAGGCCTTACGGTCCGTAAGGACCTCTTGCGGACCGTATGCTACATGATTTGCGGTCCGTAACCGACTTTACTGAAACATGGTTCAGGTGCCCACCTTACGGACCGTAAGCCTAAGGCTTTGCGGTCCGTAACCGATCCATGCGGAACATTCCCAGGTACCCTGCTTACGGACCGTAAGCCAAGGGCCTTGCGGTCCGTAAGCGATGGCCAGAAGACAAAAGTTTGCAAACTTTTAAGTCTTGACCATGCAACCACAAAATTCGAAACATGCATTTCTTTTGCAGCTTGTGGGACCACTTACACAGCCATTGCATGAAGGGAAGACTCTTACATGTTCCCCATCCCATTTAACTCATAAGAGTCTTGAAAATTTGACGGAGATTACCAAGGATGAGTCTTGGATTTTCATAGAAGTTGGCCAAACTATAACAAAACTTATTAACCAGGATTTTATTTAGATTAGGAGTAGTAACAACCTATAATTCCATAGCCCTTAATAAAGATGAAACTTTATTTATTCGAGAGCAACCGGTTATCGTATTAGATGATCATCAATTGATTTTAAGGATCTTGGGATTTATAAAAAAAATGTCGGGTCGCTCAGAGGTGATTTAATAACGTGTCGCCCTTGGGTCGTTCAGAGGTATTTTAAATACATGATGCCCCTTTTTATTAGAAATCCTACCACATATCTCTTTATTAAAATCCGGTTTCTCTGACACGTCTGTCACACATGACACGTGTCTTTATTCTAATGGACAGGAATTTTCGAGGTGTTACAATAACATTATAACATGTCATCAAATAAAACAAGGTTATAATAAAACCTTATGAAATAATAATATGTCATCACATTCAAGCAAAATATACAAATTATGTATTAACCTATCATGTCATAACCAATCACATGCATATCTTATAATAATATTTGTTGCTCTCACATTAAAAAAAATAGAAACATCTATTAAGTATATTCAATACGAAATAAAGAAACCTACTAGTTACACCAAATAATATGTGATAATATCATGCACAATTATAAACTTCTTAGTTGATTTAGTTGATATTGAAATATTATGCAATTCAGTTAACACATGTTATAAAATAGTTTTGGTTCATGAATCAACAATTTGAAAAAATGCGCTTTACGTGTAATAAAAGCTAATATCGACTTAGAATATGTTTATATGGTTTGATCATTCTTATCATTTAAGGCATGTGTTATTAATGTACAAACAAGACAAATAGATTAACAATAATTTTCTAAAGTTACATATTTTGTCTAAACATAAGATAGAAACTAATATATGTGTGAGAATACAACTCCATGTTTATCTAATAGCAAAGACCTTTAAAATAATATACTGATTTAATTTTGTATACAATAAATAAATACGATGCTTAGCTTGATAGCGAGTTCTTATCCCATAATTAAAAGTATAAAGTAATTAAGCTTAAGTAAGATAAAGTATATCTTGAGAACAAAAATACTGAGTTATATGCCATACACAAATAACTTAATTATATAGACATAAAGCAAGATTCATTAAATAATATAATAAAATTAAATAATTGAAACCATTCATTGAAACTTTTCATATTAATACTACAATTAAAAAAAACTAAGATAATGGATATTCATTTATATGTTGTGATAAATCCAATTTAATAATACCGATGGTAACTTTTCATCTTCTAATTTAATAATACTAATGGAAACTTATCATCTTCTAATTTAATAATACTAATGGAAACTTTTTCATTTTTCCAATGAGAAAACTTAAAAGAAATTCGAGTAGGTTTTAAACCGATCAAACAATAAATATTCATGGTTGTAAAGAAACCCACATCATATCAAACTGGTCAAAATAACACAATAATAAAGACAATGCAAAGTGGTATATCCAAAAGTTATGAACTACAATATGAGATGAAATTAAACACTTTTTAACGGATTATTTGATTATGATATCTCAACAACAAAAACAAACATAAGATTGGCATCGACCCATTGAAGTAAACCAACGAAAAACTGAACGTGACAAATCAATTGGACGGTCGACTCATATGAAGCAGTTTCTACATTCTAAAATTTTGTAGCATTTCTTTAAGCTCGTTTACTTAGATTCGAAAACACAACAATATTAGTTATATAAATCTCAATCTATCCAAAATTGTATGAATTATAATATGGATTCTTTGAGAGATTTAAGATGATAACAATAACAAATTAATGACATAACTTATGATAATGTGATCCATCATCAAAAGTAACTCGTGCTGATAACGTGTTACAAAACAATGGCCTAATAGCAACCAATATATGATGTATGTAAACAAGAATTGTAGAAGATCATAGAGAGAAAGATAGAAAGAAGAATTGAAGAACTTATTCTTATTGATATCTAAAAGGGATTACATATGCCTCTATTTATAGGCTTACAAGATGGGAGTTAAGTATATGGAGAGATGAGAGTTAAGTATATGGAGAGTCATAACACAAGTGGATAGTCACACAATAAATATACAATAATTCATAACAGAAACTATATTGTTACTGATACTAAAATAAAAACCGACAATATATGCAAACCTTTGAAAAGGAGACCCTACGGCATCCCTAACCATCACATCAATACACCAATCAAAAGCTATACGAGTGTATAACATTTTATTACAACACTAACTAATTATCAAACATATACGACCATATAGTTATAATATCAAATCAATAAAGGGTAAACGTTGATTAGTAGCGTAGGGATGTTCGTATAGACCCCACTAAAACCATATAATCAACAAAAGCAAAGTCCCCACAAGCACAGCAGAAGGCCAATAGATCACTATCAAATCTGTCTTTGAAGGAGATCAACTTCTAATACCCTTTTAACTCCAATGTTTGATTTTATCTAACTAATTAATTTTACTTATACTAAAATAGTTTTAGAGAGACTTGTAACATATTGGGTCCCCGTTATGCTTGGAGACGAAGTGAAATGCTGTCGTAATGTTTCAACTGTTTTTTTCTGAACGGCAAGGAACGACGTGTCAACTACCGTGACACCAGGCGCTGTGGTCAAGGTCGATTACTCGACCGCCGCTAGTCCCTTGGCTCTCCCAGATACGCGGAAACCCAACCTCCACCTCTCGAAGGCACGACATTGGAATAAGCAGTAAAACCTCGTCTCCCATCCAAGACAAACTGGCGCCACCTGTATTCGCCCTTCACCTAGATCGCAAAAAATAATGGAGAGAGTGAAAGTCAAAACTGCATCACAAGAAACACCAACTTTTTCCCCAACCAGTAGCTTAATGTTTCAAGAGTTATCTTGCAACTAATGAATAAGCTATAAAGGTGACAGGTGTAAAAAAACTAAGAAAATTCTGGAATACGTGTGGTAGTTTCCAGACCTCACTGGAGTGGAGTCCCATTCCAGATGTCTCTCATTGCCCCCTGTATGTATATATCATCTCCTCATCCCCCTTCATTCCTCCCTCAGTTAGAAAATCAAACATACATTCGACAATTCCCTCTGTAATAAATTCGCACGATCATTCAGTTTTCTTACTCTCTTCAACTAGCAATTCAAGGTATGAAATTTTCACTTTTACATCCCTTCATTATGATGCATGTCCTATTAATCGTATAGATTGTTAACTTATTATTAGTTCATCATGATCGAAAACTTTAAGTGTCATTAGGTTATTTGGATGGAAACTTTTAAGCTATTGATAATTTAGGCAAATTTAAGTTCATCAGATTAATGAACTAGATGAATACTTTTATGTATTTTATAAATTATTGAAGTTATGGTTCATGTGTTTGTAGGTTTATAGAAATTACTATCAGTATATAATTATCTTGTTTTTGTATAGCATGAATTGAAGTTAGGGTTCATGTGTATGTGTATCAGTAAATATAATTTAATAATTTATCTTGTTTATATAGCATGAATTATTGAAGTTAGTGTTCATGTGTTTGTAGGTTTATAATAAAACTTACTATCAGAAATGAATCCTGACAAGTTCACACACAAGACAAATGAGGCATTGGCTTCAGGTCATGAACTAGCCATGGACGCTGGACATGCGCAGTTCACTCCGCTGCATATCGCGGTATCGTTGATATCTGATCCGAACGGCATATTTAGACAAGCAATTAGCAATGCTGGTGGTGAAGAGGCTGGTAATTCAGCTGAGAGGGTTTTCAATCAAGCATTGAAAAGACTCCCTTCACAGTCCCCTGCACCTGATGAAGTTCCAGCAAGTACTTCTTTAATCAAAACGATTCGCCGAGCTCAATCGTTGCAAAAATCACGCGGCGACACTCATTTGGCGGTTGATCAGTTGATTTTAGGGCTTCTTGAAGATTCACAAATTGGGGATCTTTTGAAAGAAGCTGGAGTGAGTGCATCCAGGGTGAAAAGTGAGGTGGAAAAGCTTAGAGGTAAAGAAGGGAAGAAAGTGGAAAGTGCTTCTGGTGATACTAACTTCCAAGCGCTTAAAACGTACGGTCGTGATCTCGTGGAGCAGGCCGGAAAGCTTGATCCTGTGATCGGACGCGATGAGGAGATCAGGAGAGTGATTAGGATTCTATCTAGACGAACAAAGAACAACCCGGTTTTGATCGGAGAACCTGGTGTGGGTAAGACCGCTGTTGTTGAAGGGTTAGCTCAAAGGATTCTACGAGGTGATGTTCCGAATAATTTAAGCGATGTGCGCGTTGTGGCGTTGGATATGGGAGCACTGATTGCTGGAGCTAAATATAGAGGTGAGTTTGAAGAGAGGTTGAAAGCGGTTTTGAAAGAAGTGGAAGAAGCTGAAGGGAAGGTGATATTGTTTATTGATGAAGTTCACCTTGTTCTTGGAGCGGGGCGAACCGAAGGGTCCATGGATGCTGCGAATCTTTTTAAGCCTATGCTTGCTAGGGGTCAACTAAGGTGCATTGGTGCAACTACTTTGGAGGAGTATAGGAAGTATGTGGAGAAAGATGCGGCTTTTGAGAGACGTTTTCAACAGGTTTTGGTGGCTGAACCTAGTGTTCCTGATACTGTTAGCATTCTTAGAGGGTTGAAAGAGAGATATGAAGGCCACCATGGTGTTAGAATTCTTGATCGTGCTCTTGTCGTCGCTGCTCAACTTTCAAGCCGATACATAACGGGTATGATTCATTTCGTTGGTTGATTTGAATTAGAGGTTTAGACATTATCTAGTAGTGATGATACTTACAATTTATGTGGAAAATTTGTTTGCAGGACGTTTCTTGCCGGATAAGGCTATTGACCTTGTAGATGAAGCATGTGCAAATGTGAGGGTGCAACTAGATAGTCAACCGGAAGAAATTGATAATCTTGAAAGGAAGCGGATGCAGTTGGAAGTTGAGCTTCATGCTTTGGAGAAAGAAAAGGATAAAGCAAGCAAAGCTCGTCTTGTTGAAGTAAGTTTATGAAGTGGATAAGAAAGATTGATCTTTCGGTTAATTTTAAGTTACAGTATGCTAATGTACTAACTGGTTGCTTTTCTTTCAGGTGAGAAAAGAACTTGATGACTTGAGAGATAAACTTCAACCACTAATGATGAAATATAAGAAGGAAAAAGAACGTATTGACGAAATTCGAAGGCTGAAACAGAAAAGGGAAGAGCTTTTGGTGGCCCTACAAGAAGCAGAAAGAAGATATGATCTAGCAAGAGCTGCAGACTTGAAATATGGAGCGATTCAAGAGGTGGAGACCGCGATAGCAAAACTCGAAGGGACGACAGATGAAAATGTAATGCTGACAGAGACGGTGGGACCGGACCAGATTGCTGAGGTGGTGAGCCGGTGGACTGGTATACCTGTGACTAGGCTTGGAACCAATGAGAAAGAGAGGCTTATTGGCTTAGCCGACAGGTTGCATCAGCGAGTAGTGGGACAGGATCAAGCGGTTAGTGCTGTCGCCGAGGCAGTTTTGAGGTCTCGGGCTGGTTTGGGAAGGGCTCAACAGCCAACCGGTTCGTTCCTGTTCTTGGGTCCTACCGGTGTTGGGAAAACGGAGCTTGCTAAGGCTCTTGCAGAGCAGCTTTTTGATAATGAAAAACTCATGATTAGGATTGATATGTCTGAATACATGGAGCAACACTCTGTTGCCCGATTAATCGGTGCTCCACCTGGGTAAGTATATTTATTCCTTTGCAGTTAGTCGTTGTCTGCTTTCATATGTTAGATGAATAGCATTGATTAAAATGTGTGCATCTATTGATTCTTTTTCAGTTATGTCGGTCATGAAGAAGGTGGTCAACTTACTGAAGCTGTGAGGAGAAGACCTTACAGTGTTGTATTATTTGATGAAGTAGAGAAAGCCCATCAATCAGTTTTCAACACACTACTTCAAATGTTGGATGATGGAAGGTTGACCGACGGTCAAGGTCGGACTGTTGACTTCACCAATACAGTCATCATCATGACTTCCAATCTTGGAGCTGAATATCTGTTAAAAGGGTTGTCTGGGAAGACCACAATGGCCAATGCTCGTGAAATGGTGATGCAAGAGGTAAGCATACGGCTCTTCGCTTATGTATATATAAAGTAACTAGATCTTGATATTATATGGTTTTACTAATAAGTTACAATCACTTAAAGGTGAGGAGGCACTTTAAACCGGAGCTATTGAACAGGCTTGATGAGATTGTGGTTTTCGATCCTCTTTCTCATGATCAATTAAGAAAAGTTGCTAGACTTCAGATGAAAGATGTGGCTGCTCGTCTTGCTGAGAGGGGTATTGCTTTGGGAGTTACAGAAGCCGCTTTAGATGTTATATTAAGCGAGAGTTATGATCCGGTGCGTGTCAAAATCTTGTCGACTGATTATAATTGGTTTACGCATTTGTATGCAATGATCATTTGGGCTGACATGTTTTAAATTTGTAGGTCTATGGGGCACGGCCGATCAGGAGGTGGCTGGAAAAGAGGGTTGTGACTGAATTATCGAAGATGTTGATTAAAGAAGAAATTGATGAAAACACAACAGTGTATATAGATGCAAGCGTGAATGGGGATGGGTTGAGTTACAGGGTGGAAAAGAATGGTGGGTTGGTGAATGCTGCAACAGGGCAGAAGTCTGATATACTGATTGAGGTCTCGAATGCTAATGGCGGGACTCGCAGTGATGCTGCACAGGCTGTGAAGAGGATGAAGATTGAGGAGATCGATGACAACGATGAAATGGATGAATAACTGAAAAGCAAAGATGGTCAAGTCTGAAGGCATTCTGTTGATTCTGTGTACTTCTTGTATGTTAGATTAGAGGCTTGTCTGTGTTTTACAAGTTGCTTGGTTTACTACTTGTATGTTAGATTAGAGGCTTGTCTGTGTTTTACAAGTTGTTTGATTTACTACTGTTTGTTTTAATGAGTGGAAATTAGTAAACCTTTTTCTTTATACCAATTATGTTAATCTAAAAGGTAAGTCTTGTGTTATTTTGATTCATTACATAAACAAACAAGCATGTGACCAAGATAAAGAAAAAAAGTATTAAATGAAGCTTACCAAAAACAGCAATCCAACTAGATTATTTTACTCAATTATACACTCAATCAGCAATTGTACTCATTAAACAGAAGGTGAACAAACAAAATTACAGTAAAACCACCCACACAAAAAGTAAGAATTACTCGACAAACAAAAGTCTACTAAAAAGGCTCAAGTTGATTTGTATCGACTCCTTTCATGCTCCTCATCATGGTTCAATAACAAGCAGAGGCTGCATGCAAGAATGGTCGTTTAATTACCAACACAAAAGATATTACCGTTAGACGCAGAAAGAAAGATTAAATTGAAAGAAGAAATATACCGTATCCAGGCTAACAGGTTTTCCATCCTCAGCAAGAATATCAACTATTGTTCCAGATTGATCAGCCTAAAAGATGACAGAAATAATGTAGTAAAATCAAAACGAATGCTATATTTTCCAGGGTAATTTTAACATTTGTCTATGTCAGGAAACATTGTGGAATGAAGATCAAGTGCGGTGTTATGCATACCATTTTTTGTTTATGAATGGGCGTAAGGCAAGAAGATTCAAATAGATATCATGAGGGCATGGGGTGCAAAGCATTTTTTCCAAAAACAAAAATGTTGTCAAGGCAAAGCATTATTTAGTAGAAATAAACATATGCACGTGAACTCGTGAAGTAGGGTTGATAATATATTAACAATTTTCAATCCGGCAACTTGATCTTTCAACTCTGATGAAAGATCAAAATCAAGAAATGGAAACAGAATATAAATCTATTACAAGCAGAAAAGTGTAACATCAACAGCCTTAAGCTTATATATAGGTCATTATCACTGACAACTTAGATGAAAATGAAAATAGAAAGCACCACATGATATTGAAATCAGAAGCTGAGTGAATAGTTGGTCAAAGTCCTAGCTTAAAGCAAGATTAATAATAATGATTATGAACTTATGAAGATGATGATAGAAGAAAGTCAGTAACAACATTTATATCTATATTAAGGCTGGAACTTAAATACTGATTAAAGACTCATATATCTGAAAGCTTATTTTTAAATCTTCCACCATATTTTTTTCATCTATTAACAACACCTTAAAAAGTTAACATTAACATCTACGTTCTTGCTAGTAATTCAAACTAAGAACAGAAGTGTAAGTTACCTCAATCTCATTCATCAACTTCATGGCCTCAATAATGCAAATAACCTGGCCTTTCTGAACCTTGTCTCCAACCTGGAAAACATATATTAGAAAAAAAAAAAAAAAAAAAAAAAAACTTAAAACAGCAAATCAACACCTCCCTTGATAATCAAGAAACTACCCAAAAGTCTAATTATAAAGCATACAACATCCCACATCGTTTATGCAAATATTTAGATTATTACTCTAAGTCTAAGCATGGTTGCAAAAGTCGCTAGGCGCTCCCTAGTCGGATTTGAGAGTACTCGGCCTAGGCGGAGATTACTCGGGGAGTAATTGGCCTAGGTGAACAATACTCGGGCCTCGGCAGCCTACCTTGTAGGGAGTACTCGGGGCTAGGCGGGACTTTTATAACCATGGCTCTAAGTATATTTATTGTAACCATATTAACAGGTTATATATTCACAACAAAATTTAAAACAAACAAAAGAGTGTTTGTGAGTCAATCCAACCCGATCATTTTGACCTGTTGTCCAAACGGCCCATCTTGTCACCTGTACTATCAACATACCTTGACAAATGCTGGAGCTCCTGGAGCGGGAGACCGGTAGAATGTTCCAGCCATGGGGCATTTCATTGGAGGATGAGAGGACTTTGGTTTTGCAGGGGTAGGTGAGGGTGGTGCGGGTGCAGATGCAGAAGGAGCTGGCGCTGAAGAAGCGGGTGCATACTGTGGTGGAGGTGGTAGTGATTGATACATAGCCTGAGGTTGTGGAGATTGCATCATCACCATAGGGGCAGCTGGTGGTTGAGGCAAAGCTTCTTTTTTTCTGATAAGGACCTCACAGTTATGTTGTTTCAACTCAAGCTCCATAATATCTCTTGAATCCACAAGTCTGAAATATCCAAAAGGAAAGTTGAACATACATTTTATATAAACAACGGTTATTGCTTTATTAGAGAATGTACAAGTAATGGATCGACTTACTGTACAAGCCCTGCCACTTGATTCATAAATGCAGTGATTGTTGCAGCATCAGGGACTGTGGTCTCGGGTGTCTTGATAGATTCCTCAGCCTTCTTTGTAGCTGGTGTGGAATTTGATGATTTCTCAAGGGCAATCTTAGGAGAAAAAGAGACGGAAAAGGTTAAAGATACAAAGAAAAATATTTTTACAACTAGAGAAAGTGATTAATTTATGCACTTGATAATATCTTGTAGCTCACCTCGTTAAGCTGAGCAGACACTCGCAAGACATCATTCTGGTTCCTCTTAGATGACTACATAGAATAACAATCAATAAGAAAACATCGAAAATATTAATCAACTTGATTATATAAATTGAAATATTAAAATAATCAACCATACACAAATTTTACACCCTGGGTGGATCAAATGAAAAGCTATTCTAAAACAAGTAAACCAACTGGTAGGAGAAAAACAGAAAAGATCATTAACGACGTTCTGCAGAGCCTGAGAAGATATTGACATGCGTACACAAATATGTATGGGAGAAGAAATTGTTAAATGCTATGCTGAGTGAACAGGCAGGCAGGCAGGCAGGCACACACAAAGCTTTCTATTACTGTTACCAGAAGAAATATAAACCAAAGCTATAGCAGAGTACTTTGATTTTCCGGTGTGTGCATTTTCACTTCAAAACTTTTGTCATCACTTAAAAATGGAAGTAAGAAGCCTATGAACCCCCTTTCTTTGAAATTAGGTGTCACATACGACTCTTTATAACCGAGGACTAATCTAACAGTGTATCAATTTCGCATGCAATTACTTGGCAAATATCCCTCAAGAAGTAGCTCCATCACCAAAGGTCAAAAGACTGAATAAGAAATAGGTCGATTCACTGAACTTAACTTCAGGAAATGCTTCCTGATGGTCAAACGAGTTGCTATATATATATATATATATATATATATATATATATATTATATGCGATAAAGTGACTTTTCTCCCAACTTGCTAAAATATATAAACTTATCAAGATTTACTCATACACTACCAATCAAATTGCTTTGAAAAGCTCCTTATTGGTAAAACACAGAAAGCTTGCTGAAATCAACCAATATAACCACAACAAATTTAATAATTGGATCGATTGGTAACTTCTTATCTCATAATTCCGTAACAGATCACATTCTACAGTCTACAGATCACAACAAAGTTCCGTATACAGAAGTATGCTTAGCTACAGTTGTTTACAAAATATGAAGTACATTAAATCTGTGATAAGAAAGAAGAAAAAGGATAAGAGACAATACCTGAAACCCTAGAGAAGAGGATCCGGCAATCAATGCGCGGTTGGATTTGAAATCCGATTGGAAGACAACAGCAGAGGTGCTGCTGCTACGGTGCTTGGAGTTTTGGTTAGGGGTTGGGTGAGGAGGAGGCAATAAAGCGGATGTTTTGGGGCAATTAAGAGTGAAAGAAGAAGCCATTGTTGTTGAATTGCAATGGGGTGGGGGAGGAGAAAGAAATTGTATAGATTTGGGGGCGGTGAGAAAGAGAAAGAGATGAGAAACTAAACTAAACTAAATATGAAGGGGGCGATATGACCGAGGAGAGTTTGCAAAGAGAGTGACGAAAGATAGTTTTGACAGTCACAGGTAAACAGGTGGTGTGTGGGTGTAGTATACAACTACACATGTTTTGTTTCCTATCTAATTTTATATTTCATTTACAAAACTTGTTTGAAATGTTATTTCAAACATATTTTTAATAATAATGATAAATTTTAAAAATTTCAAGTTTTTACTTAGCATAGTAACCAGTTCTTTTACCCGCCGTGCGTTGCGGCGGCGTCATACACGAAATTATAACATATAGACTATAATCAACCAAACTCGTTTCCGAACTAAATTTATGTCAAATTGTATGATAACTCTACCTTCGAATCAAAACGTATTACATTTGACCTGATTTGTTTTCAAATAGAATTTACGTTAAATCGTAGTCCAACTCAAAACATACATAAAAAAACATTTTATAATTGACCTGACTCATTTTCAGACAAAATTATGCTAAAGCGTAGACGAACTTGAATTTTATATCAACATGTCCATGAAAATAAAAACTTAAGAAATTAGTTTTAGGGTAAGCTTGAAATTTTAGAAACTTGAGGGGTTCAAAATGACATTTTCAAAGTTAAGAGGGTTACCTCTGACATTATAGCAACGTTTGGGGTAGAATGGGTTACATATCAAAAGTTTGAGGGTTAAAGAGAAGTTAGAATGTATGGGGCCTTTTTGTCAAGTTGGAAAGTAGGAGAGTCATTTTTATCAAGTTAGAAATTTGAGCAGTGAATTTTGTATATTTGGAAAAGTTAAAGGGTGATTTTTGTCAAATCTGAAAGGTGGTTGGCACCGACCTTTCAATTTAAGATTTATTAACCTGTGCCGCGCATTGCGGCGGCAACGTCACATTTGTGCCTTTGTTACAGGCGTTTTTGACTTTGTTAACGTATAGGGCCCACGCGTGATGTGACACGTTAGTAACATTAACGTGGTTAGGCATTGACAAAAATAGTATAATATCTCGCACATTGCGGTGTAAAGACGTAAAAGTAATTTAAACAAAGGAATTGAAATTGAAGTATTAGTGAAGATGAGGTGTGAAGTTATTTCGTACAGGAGGTCAAAGTTGCTAAATACCAAAAGTTAGGGGTTGATGTGTCGTTTACTAAAAGATTTGGGTTGAATATGTATATCATTTACGTTGAAACGTTAAATTATATCAATACATACACAAAAATAACCACGTGAGAATATAGATTTTTTTTTGGTATTTTAAGCTAAAAATGAAAGTACATGTGGTAAATTTGAAAAGTTAAAACATAAGAGTTGAAAATGACAATTTATAAAGTTGTTATAAGGTTTCCAAAAGTATAAGGGCTGGTTTTGTAAATTTAGAAAGTTCGTTTTTTTTATCTTATTGTCACTGACTCGTAATTTAAGGGTATACATTTTTAAGCTAAAAATTTAAAATACATAAGGTAAATTTGAAAAGTTAAAACTTAAGGGTTGAAATGACAATTTATAAAGTTGTTTGAAGGTTTTCAAAAGCACAAGTGGTTTTGTAAATTAGAAAGTTTGTTTGTCTTATTGTCATCGACATTCATCTTTCATATTATATAATTATTGTATTCTTAACGTTATACAGATTCAAGTTTTTAAAAACTTTAACATAGTAATTATTGTATCCTAAGGTTATGCAATTTCAAGTTTTTAAAAACTCTTTAACAATAGTAATTATTGTATTTATATAAATATATCAATATATACGGTTTTGATTACGGTAAACATGTCCAAATGCTCAAGTTCACACAATACGGTATCCGTCAAAACCTTAAAACTTCGAAAACTACTCTTATGTATATTCTTATATTGAAATACTCTTTTCTCTGTTATACTTATGTATATTCTTAATTGGAATACTCAGGACCAGCCCTAAGAATTCGTGTACCCTGTTCGAGCTAGAAAAAATGTGTCCTTAGGCCTTAACGAAATTGGGTATTAGGAGGTCCAAAACCTAATGACAACGGGCTAATAAGTAATCTAAACATTAAAAATAGTTTTGTAAGTGAACCTATGTTGATGTTTGTATGGGTATATCCCATTAATTTTTTTTTTACATATACATATCACTTTTCTCATCAAAGCCATTTCAAAAAAAAGAAAAAAACCCGTACGCTCAAATCATTTTAAAAAAATATGACCCCACAACGCGGGAAATCAATTCTACTTTCATAAATAAATATAAAAATTACACATGTTAACTGGGCCTCAGGAGGTTATGAATACGAAAGCCCAAACACTATCTGGTGGTACAGCCTGCAAATTCACAAACGCTATTAAACCCTAAAGTGCCAATCTGGGCTCTTCTACACCCGCACACACTGAACACACGCAAACCCTCGCCGACGACGTCTCCGCCGTAGGACCGCAGCAGCAGCAGCCTGAAAATGGAGACGGCTAGAACTGTGAAAGACGTTTCACCTCATGAGTTTGTGAAGGCCTACGCCGCTCACCTCAAGCGCTCCGGCAAGGTTTTTTTTTCTCCTATCTTTTCCAATCTGATTGGTTTAAGATCTTAAACTGCCTCTCATGTGTGCGATATCATATCATCAGATTGTTGTGATTTGCGTTGTTTGATGGATATGATTTGTTATATATTCGGTGAATGTCTGAATGATCTACTTGCGATCATGCATTTTGCAGCCCTAAATTCATGCATTTGTCTTTTTAAATGCCAGTATGTCCTTTTTAAATGCCAGTATGTCCATTTATCATTATATTACACTGTTTTACGAGTTTTATAGCCTGTATATGATGCCTGTAATCGTGGCACTTGTAGGTTGACATAGTCTGAACTTGTAGGTTGATTTTTCTGGAATTTGTATATAATCTTAACTCGTTGAGTTTAACCGTTTATTGACTGATTCTGCATTTAGTTAGATGAGCTTTTAGAGTTTGTCTTCCACTCTAATATAACTAAATGTGCCAAATGATTTGATATGCAACCTTTTTGTTGAGACTTCAAATAGTTAAATCAAGAGTAAGTATGATAACTAGAATCGGATAGGATTTTTTAAATTGCTTTAGTCACTGTTTTTATATGTTTGTAACAGCCAGTGATATTTTTTTATTCACTAGATTAAATGAATAAATTTGAGAGAAAGAAGTCATATATAGAGCCCACGTGTTATGCGTTGTTATATATTTGTGAGTTTAGTTATTTAAGCTAGAGTTTTATAATCGGTTTATGCTCACACGTTCTTCTGCTGTCATTTTTTGACAGATGGAGCTTCCACACTGGACCGATATTGTCAAGACAGCTACATTCAAGGAGCTTGCACCATATGATCCTGACTGGTACTACATCCGAGCTGGTAAGCTTTCTTTCATACTTCAGATTTTGTACGTTTGATGTTGTGAAACTAAAAGTTACCCTGCTGATATTTGTAATTTTTTTTATTTTGTTAAGCTTCCATGGCAAGGAAGATTTATCTGAGGGGAGGGCTTGGTGTCGGTGCTTTCCAAAGAATCTACGGTGGACGCAAAAGGAATGGTAGTGCTCCACCTCACTTCTGCAAGAGCAGTGGTGGTGTTGCACGCCACATTCTTCAGCAGTTGCAGACCATGAACATTGTTGACTTTGACTCCAAGGGGTGAGTGTTCTGAGTATAACTTTTGTTTCGCGTTAATCTTAATTAAAAAAAATCTGAGGGTGTATTCATTTAACGAAACACACTTTTTGCTGCATAATCTCTTCCAGTGTTTGCAGCTTAACTGTTATGAGCGCATAACACTTGTTAAAATTGTATTGCTGATTTTTTTTTTTTGTGATAATGTGCACCAGTGGAAGGAAGATTACATCGAATGGACGAAGAGATCTTGATCAAGTTGCAGGAAGAGTAGGGACTGTCACTCCTTGAGGCTTGCAGCTTATAATGGGCACATCAAAACACAAGGGTTTTAGTTTTGTTTTTACTTTTCAGGGTTAGTTTACTGGTAAATCTATTTACTGCGTGATTTACTGTTTTTGACATTGTTCTCCGGAAATTCAATATCATGTTTTGAGATTTGGGTTTTATAACCATCCTTGTTAAGTGCAATGTGAGAATGTCTCAGTTCTTTCGAAAGGCTCTTTGGATTAAATGATCTAGTACAGTTAGAATACTTTCTTTTTATGGGATAAGGATTTTTTATTGAAGTATAAAAATCATAACATATGTAAAGCAACTATAATTCTCATAATTTTATGCAAGTAAATTTTCTCCTTTGGGACCCAATGAGCGAAACCCTCTTTTGATGTCTTTTATCGCCTTTGCTCTTTTGGGTCAGTGGTGAAGTTTGAGATTTCTGATCGGAGGTTCGGAAGTCACTGGACCTAAAATTATACCTAAAAGATTATAAATCCGAGAGGTTGAAAACGTATATACCTCAAAAATTCTATACGAAAACTACATACCGGACGCTACATCGAAAAGTTCGGGAGGTCGGATCCCACCCCACCACTATGAGGCCCATGGACGCCGTCCCACAAAATATAGTGTTAGATGCCAAGACCTTGTCCATGCCAACCAAAATCTTCCTCACATAAAATAACCGTTATAGTATAAGTATACGTCATACATAACCACTGATTCTTAAACAACAAGAACTGCATTTATAATGGCACAAGTAACCTAGAAGGTTGACCTCCATTTTGTTTATCAAGCAAAAACGTGAATGCAAAACAAAAAAAAAGAGTTGTATAAACTTTTAGCGCTCTTATTAGACCTCTTACCGAGGGCATGTTTGGCTAAGCTTATTTAAGTTAAAAAGGATGTTTTGTGAAAAAGACTTATTGACTTATAACTTTTTAAAAATAAGTTTTTAAAAAAGTGTTTGGATTAATTTATGGGATGGGAAAAAACCAATAAGTCAATAAGTTGTTTTTTAAAAAGTGTTTGACTTAGCTTCTTGATGTAAAATGACTAAAATGGACATTTTTTATAAGGGGCAAATATAAGCAGTGTTAAGACAGGGGTAATCTAGTAATTTGGTTTTTGAAAAGTTATAAGCTTCTTAAATAGTTACAACATCCTAACTTTTCAAAAATGACTTTTTCTCCTATACAAAAAGTCATTTTGAAAAGTCTTTTTAAGTTTGTCAAACACTAAATCTCCTTATTAGCTTCTTATAAAAGTCAATAAGTTATAAGTTGGGGTGGAAAAGTTTAGCCAAACATGCCCTGATTCAGAAATTAATAATTTCAGACTGTTCGTTTTTGTATTTGGTACCTCCACCGTGCCTAAAAGTCACGCAGCCTCTTGTCACCACCATCTTCAACCAACCAGAGTACACCATGGCGGCGAACGGCGTCACCACGGCGGTAACATCTCAGGCATACCTGGAAGGATCTCAGGTCAAACAAACCAAATCACTCATCACTGAGTTATGCCGCCTCTTCTACACCCTCGGTTGGGTCTCCGGCACCGGCGGAAGCATCACTGCCAAGGTCCACGACGATTCCATCCCAAAATCCGACCAACTCATCATCATGTCCCCCTCCGGTACGTATCTCTCACTCAATTTGTTTAAAAAAACATCTGTCTGGTGATTATTGTTAGAAATTAGGGGTTAATTGGACTTTTGCTAGTGTTAAACTAGAAGAAGATGAAATTAGGGTTTGTATGATAGGTGTGCAAAAGGAAAGGATGGTGGAAGAAGATATGTATGTGTTATCGTCTAAAGGTGATATTTTGTATACTCCGTTCCCTAAGGGTTACCCTCACAAGCCACCTAAATGTTCAGATTGTGCACCTCTTTTCATGAAGGTAGTTGTTATTTTGATCGTGTCAGTGTGATTGGTCGTTACGTTATTGATCCGTTTTGAGTTTCGGTTTCGGTTTGGTTTATGGATGTTTTTGTGTTTTGTAGGCTTATATTATGCGGAATGCTGGTGCAGTAATTCATAGTCATGGGATGGAATCTTGTCTTGTTACTATGCTTGATCCTTTAGCAAAAGAGTTTAGGGTAAGTTATTTGTCTTTTGTATATTGTATTGTGTAATTTTATTAATGGTGATTATGAAATCATGTTATTGTTTCTGTGCCTTTTTGTTTGGTTTGTTTAGATTACTCATATGGAGATGATTAAAGGAATTCAAGGGCATGGTTATTATGATGAGCTTGTGGTTCCGATAATAGAAAACACTGCTCATGAAAGGGAGTTGACTGAAGCTCTTGCTGCAGCAGTATGTTCTTTTTGTACTCTGCTTCAACAATCTGCAAAATTTAGTTTTGTTTTGGTTAAATTCGAAGACAATTAAGAAACTTTTTTTTTTCTCAATTATCAACAGATTGAAGCGTACCCGAAAACAACTGCGGTACTGGTGCGAAACCATGGTATTTATGTATGGGGTGACTCCTGGATTAGTGCCAAAACTCAGGTCTGTATTTTTTTTTGTTTTTACTAATTTTGTATTTTTTTTTTTATTTATTAGTGTATTTACATGAGGGTACATGTTGTACATCTTTCAGTCTGAATGCTACCACTATCTATTTGAAGCTGCAATCAAACTTCATCAATTAGGCCTTGACTGCTCAACACCAAGTCATGGTCCAATTCAAAGATCCAAACCGCTTTTAGGTGGTCAAACTACAAACACATCTCAAAAGGTAGGGGCTCTTACATTACCTAAATAGACTGAAATTAACTAAAACTGTTTAAATCATTGTGATCCCCTAATGATTTATCAGTTTTTGTTCCAGCGTTGTATTGTTCTTGACATTGAAGGGACAACCACACCGATATCATTTGTGACAGATGTTCTTTTTCCATATGCTCGGACCAATGTTCAAAGACATTTAGATGAAACATATGATACTGATATTACTCAAGACGATATTAATTTGTTACGATCTCAAGTAAATTTCATTACTTGTTATTAATTATTATTATCATTATGTGTTTAGTTTATTGTATATACATTTGGTTGTGATTATATTTTTGTTTTTTAGGTAGAAGATGATTTACAGAACGGGGTTGTGGGCGCTGTTCGAGTTCCGTATGACGAGGCGGGAAAACAGGCGGTGATATCTGCGTTGGTTGCTAATGTTGAAGGAATGATCAAATCCGACAGGAAAATTACTTCATTAAAGCAGTTGCAAGTAAGCAAATTTAACTTTCTTAATTATATTTATTCAAAGTTGCTGAATTTTATTATTTAGGGTCACATATGGCGCACTGGATTTGAGAAAAATGAACTTAAAGGAGTCGTATTTGATGATGTACCTGGCGCTCTTGAAAAATGGCATGCTTGTGGGATAAAGGTTAGTTCCTATAATTAGCATCTACTTTTGGCAAAATTTTTGTCTCTTTTTTCATAATTTAGTGATTTAATGGTGAAAACGGTCGTATTAATGAATTAGGTGTACATTTATTCAAGCGGTAGCAGATTAGCACAGAGGCTGCTATTTGGATATACAGATTATGGGGACTTGAGGAATTACTTGTGTGGATTTTTCGATACCACTGTCGGGTAATTTATGTTATTGTTTCTGAACTGTTGGTTTTCGTGTCCATGAACAAACACTAATTTTATAATACTTGATGACAGGAACAAGAAAGAAACTAGAAGTTATGTTGAAATATCAGAATCACTTGGAGTTCATAAGCCATCAGAAATCCTATTTGTGACTGATGTTTATCAAGAAGCTGTTGCTGCAAAGGCAGCTGGTAAAGATCACTATTACACTTATTATAGTATTAATTAGTTCAAGTATATAAATCATCATAAGCTAGTATAATTTTATTAGTAGGCCACTAAGAGGTTCTAATTTGCTATCATCTAATGTAATTATCTATGATATGACCCGTTATCAACCTGACCGGTTTGGTCAGATAACTAAATTCATGGATCACCTACTATTTGTGATTGACATTCTACTACTTCTGTATCAGGTTTGGAGGTTCTGATATCACTTCGGCCCGGAAATGGATCACTTCCTGAGAATCATGGTTTCAAGACAGTCAAGTCTTTTTCAGAGATTTGAGGTTAATTTAGTAAACTTATTTCGTTTCTGAATGAAACGTGTGACACTTGTATTAGTAATCACTTTTTTGTTGAAAATAATTAAAAAGTATTTTAAATAAAAGAAATCGGTTTGATGTATGGTAAAACATTCTTCACTTTTCACATAGTTTTTGCTACTTGAACCTGATGCAACTTTACACTCTTTTCTTTACATGCTGTTCAATTTCTTTATTTCATCACCTGCTTAAGAATATTAATCATGTAGTTATGTCCCCCACTGAAAAAAAAATAACTAAATTGTTGACTTATATGCCAATATCTATTTTCGTTTGCGAATAAGGTAAGAGGTTGTTGGTATTGATCATGACGATTGACAACAAAAGGGCGAGATTGGTTAAGATTGTGTTGAGTTTTGTCATTGTGATTAATGATCCAAAGATCGAGTTTGGTTGAGCTTGTGTCAACATTGGTCTTGATGATTAGTGATCCAAAGATTGGGTTTGGTTGAGGTTATTTGAAGATCTCATGTTGGTTGGTTTATACAATGTGTGATTGCAAACAATGACCCTCATTCAACTGTTATAAACTTTTAAGTTTGAAACACGTAGAGATGCAATACCAGAGTCGAATTTGGTACTTTATTTTGCATAATAAGTTATTTGTTTGGTTAAAAAGTCTTAACATAAATTTGTTTATAATTTAATAGAAACAATTAGAACATAAAAATTGGAATTTGGACATAAGTTGTAAATCCAACCTAAACCAAGCTGTGAAGTTGACCTAAGCTTCCATTCGAGTTTGTTTGTTGGTTCTTTGTTTAAACAATTCTACATGGAGAACAAATGAAGAACTTGGATAAGAACTCGTGGCAGAAGTTTCCCATGCTATGATCCAACACCTCCAAGTAGATACCATCATCCCAGGTTAAACATAGTGTTTGGATATGCTTTCTGATTGATATTATTGACTAATTATGATTTTTAAATCGACCCAAATCTATTTTTGTCAGAACCCGTTACCCCACCTGACCCGACACGCGCGGCTTGAAACACAACGAAGCCTTCCTTGGGACAAGATTACAAGATATAAGTTTCCGTTACTAGCCGAGGAAGATTACGCGGAAGCCCAAGCGATTTAAGAAGTAGTTCACGTTCCTGCTTATTAATTTGTACCAATTGTAGACGGGTATAGAACTAATTAGATGTGTTTATGTGAAATTTGATGTTAAATGAAACATGAAACTTTAAAATATGAAACTTGATTTGTATTGGTTGTGAAATTTTAATGAAACTTGAATTTACTAATTATTGATTTTGGTGAGTTTGGTTATTGAAAGTTCAGGTGGTGTTTGTTTTTTGCTAGAAGCACTTCAGAACCTCTTATGTCTGCGCCGCGTAGACCACGCGCAGACATAAGGGTCTGCAGCTTGTTTGTTTTCTCGCAGACCTTTCATTAAAAAAGGTCTGCGAGACTTCTGCTTCAAACAGACATTGAACCTTGTCTTCTAAGGTCTGCACACCTCTTCTCCCTCTTCTCACCTTCTCCTCTTCTCCCTCCAGACACCACCTCCTCTGCCACCACCTCCACCTCTGCCGCCCACCTCCACTAGATGTGCTGGTAGAGGGAGGCAGAGAGAGAGAGAGATCAGAGAGATGGTGTGTGTGTTTAGTGTGAGAAGATGTTTTTATATATATAAAAAACAAACCCCCTTCTCCTTGCAGACTGCGGACATTTAGTCCACCTCTTCTCCTGTAGATGTCTGCAGATGTGGTCCGCAGACTACAGACCTTTTCCCGCAGAAAAAACAAACAGCACCTAGTCTTTAGTTATTAATTTTAGTTGTTAAATTATTGAAAACTCATTTCTTAGTAACGCTTTAAAGGTTGGAACAAAACATTCATGTTGGTATCAAGGATAATGCTCATAAACAAGTCACTTAAAAATTTCGAAGACTTGGTTATACAAAATCACCTAGAAGAGACTAGGGGTGATAAACAGGTCGTGTTCGCAGGTTGGCGGGTTTAACCCGACTCGAACCCGAAAATTTCATACAAACCTGAACCCGAAAATCATATCATACATATGAACCCGAACACGACCCGAAGTATAGTGGGTTGACCCGAACACGACCTGTTCAACCGGATTTTTCTTTCTGAAATTAATATATTAAAATTAAAATTTACTTAAGAAACACAAATGTATATAATAATATCATATTTAAATTATAAAATGTATGTTAATTTCTCTTATTAAGTTACATGGCATAAAATACACATCCCATTTAATTTATGACATAAAATATATTGTAAAAAAGTATAATATAGTATAAATGTGTTAAACGGGTCAACCAGCCAACCAGACCAGGTTGACCCGAACTCGACCTGTTAACTTAAACAGGTTCGCGGGTTCAACCTGAAACTGACCCGAACCTGTTTAGACTAAACCTAAACCCGCGAATTTCGTGTTAGGTTTGTGTCGGGTTTTCAGGTCGTGTCAGAAATTCACACCCCTAGAAGAGACCATCATAAAAGAAACTATATACTTGATAAAAAATAGAATTTAAAGGAATTAATAAAGGGTCTGAGAATTTGGTCTAGTGGTAAATAGATCTACGGATTTCTGTTTGGGTTATTTTTTATGGACGTCTGGGTATAGGGACGAATCTAGGCTTTAATCATAGGTTTGAACCTGACGGGGAGAAGAGGGGGGATTACGCTTTACGGATTCCATACGATTCTCACGCCTCAGGTACGGTCTCACGACAATCGAAGAGTCGACTTTAGACATATCTAACGTGAATTTACACGTAACCTTTGCCGTTAAAAAAAAAACAGAAAAAAAGGAGTTAATAAAGGGTTTAGGGGCGTATTCTGAAAATCAAAGATTCAAGGGTAACCTTCCTTCCTTCCTTCCGACCCTCAAAACCTTGCGAACCCTTACTGCCGGATCTGTGGGCTTTCTACTAAATCCAAATACCTAATTTACGCTCCGACCGACCACAACAGAGTCATTCGGTAAGTTCCTTCGTTATTAGGTTTTCGGCAAACTCGACTTCTTACCAATCCCTAATTGTTTTTTTAATTTGATTAACTATTTCATGGTGCTCATTATCCACACATATATTTTATGATGATGAGACCTTAATGCAATCCACAAGAAGGTTGTCTTGTGTGTTTGTTGATTTTGATTACTGCACTATCGTCATTACTGTTTTTTTTTGTACCTATCATGATATGAGGATATAGCTAGTTGTATAATTGTGTTTTGGTGCCTTTTGTATGTAGTTAGTTAGAAATGGGGAGTGACTTGAAGACTTGGGTATCCGATAAGTTGATGTCTCTATGTGGATATTCACAACCTACCTTGGTTCAATACGTCATTAGTTTATGTAAGTTATCTTCAAGCCTCTTTTTCGACATATATTGTTGTTAAATTGTCATGCCTGTCATGTTGTTTTATCATGATTTGGACAGATATTTGATTAGTGTTGTATGATCTCTCTGCAGCTAAGAAAGCTTCATCATCTTCTGATGTGTTTAATAATCTTAAAGACATGGAGGTGTCATCTTTAAACGACTTACGCACATTTGCTGATGAAATCTTTCGGAAGGTTGAACATAAGAGTTCCGGGCCAAATGTGAGTTTCTCCCCTTTTTCTTTTTAATTTATTCAAATGGCCTGTTAGTGTTGTCCGCGTTATTTGATATTTGAGTGTTATTATATTTTATAATAGCTTTATCGACAAGAAGAAGAGGCTGCAGCAAAGCTAGCCCGGCAGCAGAGGACTTACAAGCTACTGGAAGATGATGATGACGACGGTGGTGAACCTGGCAACTCTGTTAAGTCTAAAAAGAAGGATAAAAAGGAGAAAAGTTTCAGAAAAAAGAGTGAAATCCAAGAAGATGAAGATGACGAGGTATGAATGCTTGTACTTTTTATAGTGAAATTGATTTGTTATTTTTATTGTAAGCTGCTGTATTGGTGTCTCGTGTAATAATTGGTACTGATTATGACTGTATGTGGTGCTGCAGGGAGCTGTAAATTTGAAAGAAGAAAGACGAGTGAAACAAAAAGTTACCCATGACGAATCAGATGGTTCTGAGGTAGTGACATATTATCAGTGTTTTGGCATCAAACACAATTTAGTTGTCACTCCATATCGTTAATATTCTGATATTTAGTGTAATTTGTTGGTCAAATATTAATTCCAAAGTTCTATTGTTGTTAAAGTCCGAAGAAGAAAGGCTGCGTGACCAAAAAGAACGAGAGGAGTTGGAGCGCCATCTAAGGGAAAAAGACGCTGCAAGGACGACAAAGGTTTGCTCTAAGTATCAGTTAATCAGTCTATTTTACATGTAACCCTTTACTAGAATCTAAGCAGTCAATAGCGGTGGGATAGCGGTTCTCGGGCTCTTCCAAAATAGCAGTCCAGAATAGCGGAACGCTATTATCGGCGCTATTGACCGATACTTGACCGACTTTTGACCGATATCGACCGTTATTTTGGATGCCTTGCTTGATTAGATTATGTTTCAAATATAGGCACTTCTGAGTTTGAGTTTTGATATTACTACTAATATTATATATGTTTTACATTTTATATATGTATATATAAATTCTGCATGATGTAAAATCACCGATATCCCACCGCAACAACAACAACAGTACCCAGTAAGTCCCACAAAGAGCAAAGCTATTGGGGGGGTCTGGGGAGGGTGGGATGTAGACAAACCTTACCGATATCCCACCGCGATAACCTATATCTCAGATATCAGTCCTTGACCACTATTTGATTTTGGACCGCTATAACTGCACAGACTAGAATAAGATCCTGATTTGTGATGGGATCATTTGACATTTGTGATTGCATATTTTTTTATTGCTGGATGAAAAAAATAAGCAATCTGCTGATGTCCCTAACTTCTTTTTTCTTATATTTAACAGCTGACAGAGCAGAAATTATCCAAGAGGGAGGAAGGTATTTATAAAAATGTTACAATTTTTTATCACAGAAATTTATGAAAATGTTATAATTATCTTTTTTTTTGGACAACAGAAGAGGCAATTAGGAGAGCCAATGCCCTGGCAGATGATGACATGCATACTTTAAGGTCTGAATTGAGCTTTTCTAGAAAATCCTTTTAATATTTTTGTTATATGATTGAATTTTAGTTATAATTTTTGTCACACCAAGTGTGATACCTAAATAACATGATTGTTTTGTTTCTTTTCAGGAAAGCTTCGAGGCAGGAATATCTTAAGAAAAGAGAGCAGAAGAAATTGGAGGAAATTAGGTATTGTTAAAAGATTGTTTGCTATTGAATTTTATTAAGATGGAAGTGTATGGTGACTGTTCTAACTTATGAATATAATAATTTTGTTTTCTTCTTGCTCACCTATTTTTTTCTTCAATTTCAGAGATGATCTTGAAGATGAACAGTATCTATTTGGGAATGTCAAATTAACAGAAGCTGAAGAGCGTGAGTACAGGTAATTCTCTTAAAATTTCATTAGGTGAAATTTATACTAGCTGAAATGCACTTGTAACGTATACGTGCTAATTCATGAGTTGGTTTTATAAGCAGAACATGTCACATCTTAATTCATGTTGCTCATGCCATGCTAATTTTTTTTGGTCATATGTTATTCTGGTGATAAACTTAAAATGCCAGAAAGGTGTAATCCAACTCTGATAACTTCTATAACTTTAAACGAACTTTTGCTCTCTATCTTTTTAAAACGTATGCATATGTGATGTTTGTTTTCTGTTAAGTGCATTATTACTTTCCTACTTTCTTTAGCATATGAAAGCGTGTTTCTATGTGCATGATGGTATTGCTTCACTAAATAGCTATCCTATGTTTTCTCATTTTCTGATACTAGTCTTTTATTTCTACAGATATAAAAAGCAAATATATGACCTGGTGAAGAAACGGTCTCAAGAGGATGATAACATTAACGAGGTTAGTTTTAGCTTCTCGATAGTTCCCTAGATGTTTTGAGATTGTTGCTGCTAATTATACGTGCTTATTTTTCTACTTTTTTTTTTTTTGAATTTACCGCACAATGCAGTATCGGATGCCTGATGCTTATGATGAAGAGGGTGGTGTAAATCAAGAGAAAAGATTTGCTGTAGCTATGGAGCGCTACAGGTAAAAATCCAGTGTTCATCATTCCATTATCTTGATGATATTGCTTCAGATTATTATAAATTTGGTTACTAATACTGCAGAGACTCGAAAGATGGAGATAAGATGAACCCGTTTGCTGAACAAGAAGCATGGGAGGAGCATCAGATTGGTATGCTCACTATGTTCTAGTTACCTAGGTGTTATATTTAACCTGTAATCACTAACTTGTTATCTAACGAGTCACCAAATTTGCAGGAAAAGCAACACTAAAATACGGGTCAAAGAACAAAACGCAGTCTGAAGATTATGAGTATGTATTTTTTAGTTTAGCTTTTATATTATATTTCCTGTGAGTTATGAATATGGCATTTGATGGATGTGATTGATATTATCTATGTGTTTTTCTTAACAGTTATGTGTTTGAGGACCAGATCGAGTTCATACAGGGTCAAGTTATGGGCGGTGAAAATGTATGTACTCTACTTATCATTGTGTGATATCTCTTTCTTGGTCTTCGCCTAATCTATAATCTATCGAGTTTCTCTAATTTGCAGGTTGATAATGAAGCATATCAAGAGGAACAGGAAAAATCTATGGCAAAATCAGCACATGAGAAGCTTCTGGTATAGTCTCTTCATTACTAGTTTACCTTTTCTCTTTTTTAGATGAATTATTTTTGTTCTAACATGTAATTTTATGTTGGGGCTTCAGGCAGACAGAAAAACTTTACCTGTATATCCCTATCGGGAGTCATTGCTTAAGGCTGTTGAAGATCATCAGGTCTACTTCAACTCTTTGCATTACATGTTGGTTGTTTTTCTGTTGCCAAAATTATTTGCTTAAGATTTTGGGTTTATATTTGATTAATGTTTTTTAGGTTCTTGTCATTGTCGGTGAGACCGGCTCTGGGAAGACCACTCAGATACCCCAATATCTTCATGAAGCTGGATACACTAAGCGTGGAATGGTACGTTTGCAAATCATCTAGCTTGTTAATTTTTTGAAATATGTTATTCATTATTCTGTTTTTCAGTCAGATGGTTTTAATTTTGTTTGTGGCCATTGATGAGATGTGAAATATCTTCTTTTCATGCCATTTTTTCTGCAATTGCATGCTTCTTTTAGAACATGATTTGGATCCTTTATGGCTTTATGGAAATATGATAACGGGTGAATTTTTGTATCATAACTAAAACCGTGATTTTTTTACATCTCTTTTTTTAATTTCATGCAGATCGGGTGTACACAGCCTAGACGAGTTGCTGCTATGAGTGTTGCTGCTAGAGTTTCTCAAGAAATGAACGTCAAACTTGGGCATGAGGTATGTATTGTGTGTTAGAACTTAAGTGTGTTAAAATATCTACTTCTCTCTCTACGAATCTCAACTTCATTTATGCTAGAAGATGCTGATTGTGAACTTTTATATACAATTCATTGACTATAAAATCATCATATACGAAAGTTTGATTATACCATAGAGGATGTTACTTACAAATTTGCTTACATAAAGATAATGTGTAACTTACTACATTGGTTAAACAACTACAATAGCTTATACAAAGTATCTAATAGATAAAATTGTTTAAATGTTTATCCATTCCCACTATCTTTTTACTTCCATGCATGCACATGCTTCACTGTAACAGGATTTTACGCAAAATATGTGATTTTCATCACATGGCTACTGATTAGTAATATTTAACTGGCATGAACTTTAAGAATACATGTATTCTTGATAATACACACTATATATTATGCCAAATGCTTTTAAATTTCCTAACTTTAACGTCTAGTGACCATATTTACCCATGGATTACTAATAATAGAAACTTACCTCAAGTATCTGGCAATAGGCTACTATGCTTCATTGTTTTGTACAATTTTGTAGAAATATGCTCTACTGTAATATGGTAGTTCTGATAGTATTTGTTATATGGTTTCAGGTTGGCTATTCAATACGGTTTGAAGACTGTACTTCTGACAAGACAGTACTGAAATACATGACTGATGGCATGTTACTACGAGAGTTTCTTGGTGAACCCGATCTTGCAAGTTACAGGTATGTTTTTTTATGACTTATCTTTCAATGTGTTTACTTTATCACATGCTGATTTGGTTAATGTTTTTTATGACTTATCTTTCAATGTGTTTACTTTATCACATGCTGATTTGATTAATATTTTATATCCTACCTACGGATTACATTGTTAAAATCCAAAATTATACCTGAAGTAGAATTGGGTCAAGTGGCTTAAAAAGTAGCATAAATTCGTTAGCAGGTCAACCTTACCCATTTAGACTCTTGTATTAAAGTTGACTCAGTTTGACCCAACTCATTTTTTCACCCAACACCAATTTTGCTACCGGTTATTAGTGTATTAGCAGGTTAACTCATTTTTTCACCCAACACCAAGTTGACTCAGTTTGACCCAACTCATTAAAGTTGACTCAGTTTGACCCAACTCACTATTTATTAACTTGTATTAGCAGGTTAACTCATTTTTCTAACTGCTATTTATTAACTTGTAAACAGTGTAGTGATGGTGGATGAGGCTCATGAGAGAACATTGTCAACCGATATCTTGTTCGGTTTAGTTAAGGTATAACTAAAACTCAGGCCCTAGCATATTTTCAAGGCTTCATTTGGGCAGCAAAATCATTTTTTTTGTTGGTTATAAAATATTCTCTCTACATAGTTTGACCCACATTCTTTTTTTCTGTTAGGATATAGCGCGGTTTCGTCCCGATCTCAAGTTGCTCATTTCAAGTGCCACTCTTGATGCAGAGAAATTCAGCGACTATTTTGATTCTGCTCCAATTTTTAAAATTCCAGGAAGGCGATATCCTGTAGAAATTAATTACACCAAAGCACCAGAAGCTGATTACTTGGATGCTGCGATCGTCACTGCTCTTCAGATTCACGTTACTCAGCCACCTGGCGATGGCGACATACTCGTCTTTCTCACTGGTCAGGAAGAAATAGAAACAGCCGAAGAGATCCTGAAACACCGAACGAGAGGATTAGGGAGTAAAATAGCCGAACTGATAATATGCCCCATTTATGCAAATCTCCCGACAGAACTTCAAGCAAAGATATTTGAGCCTACACCTGAAGGGGCCCGCAAGGTGGTTCTTGCTACGAATATTGCGGAAACATCACTAACGATTGATGGTATCAAATACGTGATTGACCCGGGCTTTGTGAAGATGAAGTCTTACAACCCTCGTACGGGAATGGAATCGTTACTCATCACACCTATCTCAAAAGCATCTGCAAATCAACGGGCGGGTCGATCTGGACGAACGGGGCCCGGGAAGTGCTTTAGATTGTATACCGCTTACAACTATTTTAACGATTTGGATGATAACACGGTCCCAGAGATCCAACGAACCAACCTTGCTAATGTTGTTCTCAGTTTAAAGAGTCTAGGGATTCATGACTTGTTGAATTTTGATTTTATGGACCCACCACCAGCTGAGGCATTACTCAAAGCTTTGGAGCTGCTTTTTGCCTTAAGTGCACTCAATAAACACGGTGAATTGACAAAAGTGGGTAGAAAGATGGCGGAATTCCCGCTTGATCCAATGTTGTCGAAGATGATTGTTGCATCTGACAAGTATCAATGCTCAGATGAGATCATTTCAATTGCTGCTATGTTGTCAATTGGAAGTTCCATTTTCTATCGTCCAAAAGATAAACAAGTTCATGCGGATAACGCTCGTTTGAATTTTCATATGGGTAACGTCGGAGATCACATAGCACTGCTTAAGGTATGTTGGTAAATATATAAATTTGTCATTTAAACATTAACATTTCTTATAAATCAGCATTTAATCTTTTGTTGGTAACCGTAATCATTGTAGGTTTACAGTTCGTGGAAAGAAACGAACTTTTCTACTCAGTGGTGCTATGAGAATTACATTCAGGTGAGGAGTATGAAGCGTGCACGAGACATAAGAGATCAACTGGAAGGGCTTTTAGAAAGAGTTGAAATCGAGTTACAATCAAACCCTGGCGATTTGGAAGCAATTAAGAAGTCCATAACCTCAGGTTGTACATAATGGAATGACTAAGATTACTTATAAGTTAGCCTATAACCACTATCATGTACTGAACGATTCTTTATGTTTTTCAGGATACTTCCCCCACTCAGCAAAGATGCAAAAGAACGGGTCTTACAGAACTGTTAAACATCCACAAACTGTTTATATTCACCCCAGCTCTGGTTTGGCTCAGGTAGTTTGTCTTTATATTTTCAAATTTGAATACATTCAATAAGTGTTTTGATATACATGTAGAATTGTAAGTCGTATGTGTTTATATTGATGTTTTGGGTTTATCTTGTTAAGGTACTTCCAAGGTGGGTGGTTTACCACGAGCTAGTGCTGACAACTAAGGAGTACATGCGACAAGTGAGCGAGCTAAAACCCGAGTGGCTTGTGGAAATTGCACCTCATTATTATCAGCTCAAGGATGTCGAAGATTTGGCATCAAAGAAAATGCCACGCGGACAAGGCCGGGCAGCCAAGGATTGATATTCAGAAACTGAGATTTTGTAAATACAATTTTGTATATCATGTTGCGTTGATGACGAGACGTAGGTGCTAATACCGTTACTCATACTAATGCTAATCCTATTGTTCGGTCTTAGACTCTTAGGTAGATGAGACTTTTTTAGTGTTAAACAAGCAACTTTGCATTATGAGAGGCTAACTTTATACATTATGATAGTTATATGTGGATTTATACATGATTTTGATGTCTCTCGTTCTCACCGATTCGTTTGATAAGCAAGATTCGAACTTTCTATTTGTACCTATCGATCATTGCTGTTGATCATAATTACCCATCTGAATAATGATTAAACCGACACTGATAAACCTGATTAGAGAATAAACCGAACCTTCGTAGGGTCACTATTCGGTACGAATTCCAAAACCCGTTCTACCCGACTTGAGGAACTTGAAATCCGAATAAACAAACCAAACGACACCCTATCCACTCGGATAGAGATATTGCATCCAGAGCGACTTCCACTCCACCTAAAGCGTAAAAGAATCTAAGCCCCTAAGACAAAGATAAGACATATTTGTAGCCTGGCCTTTAAAACTTTAATTCTACGTCTCCACGACCTCATGTCATGTACCATGTCTTGAGAGGTGCAACACTAGAGGTGAACGTTCATCTATTTGGTTGTCGGTTTTAACGGGTTAGTCGATTGTAACAGAAAACCGAACCTAACCGAACCGAATAATATAAGTGTGTAACCAAACCGAATAAACGCATAAGAATCTGATTCGGTGTAGTTTTCAGTTTATTCAGTTTCAAACCCTCCTCCCCTCCATAGTGAGAGGTGCAACCTATCTTCGATCAACAAAGTCAACCTTGATTAACCGTAACAACTAACAAGTGGAGTATAATTGACTTGCTTCAAACACTAATTCAAGATGATCAAAAAGTTCTAGGATTGTAAAATATATTACATAACAAAGTAATCATCATCACTAAGAAGGTAACTTTTGACATGGCACAATTACCGTTTAAGAATCGAAAATGGATGAAAAAAAATCTCCATAAGTACTGAAATCACTAATCGATCTATTTCCCAAGCAGCCGGCGAGTGCGTTGATTGGCACCTTTCACTCTGAAATTGATCTCCTCGACATCATCTTGAAGAGGATTGAGGGCTTTGTTTTGCCTGCAAAACATGAAATAACTTTCAGAAAACATGAAACAAGTAATGCAGACTTTAGTAACCTCTCAGAAAACACTAACCTCTCAATCTCCGAACCCATGTCAACAGCCATTTCCTTCAGTTCTCCCAGTATGTCACTCAAGTCAGAGAGACCGTCATCTTGCTTTGCTTTCTCATACTGTTATTGTTACAATAAGAGAGAAAGATATTAGTTTCAAGAAACCTCGATGAACTAGAAGAGATTAACGTCACCCTACAACCGACAAAAACCATGTTTAGGACTAAGCCACCTGTGTTTAGTGGTTGTTTGTGAGAATTCAAGACAAACAAATGAACAACTTTTTTTGGTCCAAATTACCCATTTCTGCAAAAAGCTCTGTGTGTGTGTGTGTGTGTTTTTTTTTCACAAGAGCAATTGTTAGTTGAGGGTACAAAAGTCCGTGACTTGAGGATATCCATACCTCAACTTTCTGCATTGCATCTGCAGATTCAGGAAGTGGAGTTCTTGACGTGACGGTCCCTTATTTGGGGTCGTTGCAAGTCCAAGTTTTTCTCTTTGCTCCAAATGGTTGCCTTTTCTTCGATCAGGGTCATCTGCAAAATTACCAAAGCTCACTAAAACACTAATTACTAAAAGATCTTCCTACCGGCATAACTTACAAAGAGTTTATGAAGCGACATTATGATTTTACTTTGGTTAATCACCTCTGATGATTGCTGGTCCTTTTATTGTCTGACCCTTTTTAGGCTTCCAAGTCCTTGAAAAAATGCCCCCAAGACTTCCCAAGAGTTTCTCCCCCTATATAAAGAAAATCAGACCAACAAGACATAATACGCTGAAACAAAACCGAGCCATTTACTTACCCGACTGAGGTCCTGCTCAATGTCAGCTGCAGCCATGTGGGTTCGAGTAATCTGCTCACCCTGTTGGTGCAAGGTAATCAGCGTGTTGGTGGCACCTTCTCTAATATCCTCGGCAATTTTTAACGCGTTGTTCACCGCCTTTGTAGTCTCTTCAGCCTTATATGCAGCATAGTGCTCCAGTTCTTGCACACTTTGGTTCTCTATACCACCCGAATCAACAAAATCGTTCTTGTACTTGTTTCTTGATGGAAACAATGTCCCTTTGTTAAACTCGCTATCGTCAAAAAGAGTGGTGCTTGAATTAGGGGTCATTGAAGAAGGGTCAGATGAAGTTCTTTTCGACGGTTTTAGTGATGATCTTTTGTCAATCTCATCATCAGAATCGAACGGATTGGAGCTAGGTTGACTTGGGACTCGTGAGTCAACTGTGTTTTTAACAGCTTTGTGAAAATGAAGTTTCTTGTGCCCAAACATACTTGATTATGCACGATAACACGGGTCCTAAAAGGTATGAAAAACAAGACAAGTGGTTAGAATTAGATGATCATATAGAGTTTGACCTTTTTCTTCTCATATTGGTGTTGAACTGTTGAGTTATAAACATATAATATTATGGTAATACTAATATCAAAGATTGTTTGTTAACCAAACAAAGAAAACATAACATACTAAAACCCATATGAATTAGGCACCAAAAATAATTAAAAAAAAAATCAGATGAAGTAAATCAAATGATGATGTTAGTGTTGACTTGTTCCACAACAGTTCCACCAAATCAAAGATTAGATTACCAAACAAAGTGAAAACAAGAAGAGATAAATCATAAACCTAAAAAGTAATTTCAATTTTTCAGCAAGCAAAACCCATGAGAAAAATAACAAGACCCAGGCCACATGAATATAACATAACAGCAGCATAAATCAAGAAACTAACAATATCCAGATAAATTGAAACCTGAATATGATTTGGGTAGCGATCGAAATTTATATGAAGTTGAAAGTCTATAATGTAAAATTTGGGAGAGAGATAGGACAGGAGCAAGTAGAAAGTGGGGGGAATTGGATGGATATGAAAAAAGATTCTGCAAGGAATAAACAAAGAAGAACGAGGCAACGAGTAACGCCTAGGATGCAGTCTGGACCTCTAAATAGTCTTCAATATTTCAAGAATAGTCTTCAATATTTCAAGAAGTAAAACATCAATTTTTGAATAAAAAAAGTTTTATTTATTATTTATTTTGTTAATAATAATAACGTACAAGTTTTTAAAAGTGAAAAAATCTGATTGGTTTATGCACATAGAACCTACTAAAAACTCTCTCTAGCGCTCGTTAGTGGAATAATGAAATCCTCAATGGAGCCCCTCTTTAGCGCCTCCGGGGAGTATTGTGAGCTTTAAACTTTAAGGGGATTTAATTTGGTGACATGGATGGGGTGTTGCCCACACCTTCTGGTCTTGTTGTATAAATGAGTCTTAACATGCTGAACGTGAGAAGTGAATAGAGAATTTTTTATTTTTTTATTTTTTTGAAAAATTTATTCCCATCTAGTTAAACATGTATTTAAGTCCCAAAATCTAAAAAAAAATAATGAAAAGATAAAAGAAAATTATATAATTACTCTGTATAATTGCTCTACAAGAGTAATTAAACATTTTTTTCAACTAAAACTCCTGTTTTTAGTAGATGGAAAAAAGAAAGTTTCCTTCATTTCTTATATTTAGTATATTAAGACTTATTTGTATTTAATCTATACACGAATAAGTAAGTAGGGGAAGGTTCATTTGAGAAGAAAATTTAATTGAAAAGAAAAAGAACAAAGGGTACAATTGTAAATAGTGACATTGAAGACGGGGGTTACACTTCCCTAGAGTTTGAATAATCATCTTGTAGCCAATACACACTATCATTCCTTGTGGTTCGACCCCTTACTACCACTAACACATAGTTAAGGGTAATTTGGGCTTATAAATCTTATCTTTGACCGGAGCGCGACACTCCGATCATGCCCTGCCGTCATATTGTAAAATACGAACCGCAGGTGTATGTGGTGTCGGGGTAGGCCCGGCTTGTACTTGCGCTTCAGCGCAAGCTCGGTTGTATGTTGCGGCCAGCAGGGCTGCCTGCTGGTCATACCAGGTGTGAGGGTCCATGTCCGGAGGGACCACAGATGCGTACTGTGATAGGTCGTGTCCGAACGTTAGGGATGGACCCCTTTGCGTTGATGTGCCAATGTGGCCAGGATTTGGGATTGGAGGAATGATCCTCGCAGTCCCTGAGTTGGTGGGGTTTAGGTTATCCCCAGTAGTGTTATTCGGACGATCAGACATGATCTTTTGAGAGGGAGAGGGATGGTACAAAAAGTGTTTAAGAGTAGCGGTGGGCGCCAATGATGAAACAATGGTTAACCGGGCAGGGTTAACACACTGGTCTCGTCAAGAAGGGTTAATCCCTTCCTCTCGAGGATCGCTGGCTGGATCGCCTGCTGGTTGATCTCCTGCGCAAGGAAACAAACCGTGACTCGTAACAAGGAGGTTGGGGTGGGGGGTGCTCCTTATTACCACTCTCTGGCGTGAGAATCAGTAGTCTGCTTGGGAAGCAAAGTATGATAGTAGTAGTAGTGAGAGAGTTGTGAAGAGATACCTCAAACCTGGTTTGGGGTTGGTATTTATAGCCGAGGAGTGAAGGAGGAGGTGGATGGATAGACTGACGACATGCTGCACCTTTGCAGGTGTGCCAGGTATGCCGGCTGTGGAGGTGAAGCCACGTCAGTCTGTCGCTTACGTAAACCTGACAGGCCGCTGCCATTGGTGCTACTTGCTCTGTGGTGTCAGTCCCACTTGATGAGTGCACAGGATGCGGTGCGGGCCGCATCGCTGTTTGCGGTAACTGTAGATGTTTCCGCGTCCCACTCTTTGATCAAGAAATACGCGAGATGCGGTGCCAAGTCGCATCGTCGTCTGTGGTGACTGTTGCTGTTATCCAGCTCCCTTGTATTGATAGAAGTGTTCACTGGATGCGGTGCTAGGCCGCATCGCTGTGAATACTTCCGTTTTCATACACCGGATGCGGTGCCATGCCGCATCACGATACCGTTCTCATATTCCAGGTAAGTCCTCCTCCATCATTGGGCAGATTGGATTCAACCACTGTGTCTGCGCGTTCCCGCACGGATACAGGTAGATTGTTAGCTAGTGGGGGTTTTGATAAGGGTAATGGTCACTCGCGATCGTGCTGACGCGAGATCTGGGACCACACCCCTTCAGGGCCATATTTTTTATCTCGCACGAGACCCAAAATTTATTTATCATTTTCAGAGACGGCCTAGGTCCCCTTCACTACAATTAATAGAAATCTCAAATAAAATATTTACAAAATCAAATGACTAACTTCAAAAACGTGATGTCAGAATCCAAATATCTTTGCTTTCTTATTCATGAATCATGATCACTACAAAGATGTCGATAATATATTAATATTGAGCCATAAGAAAGATACATTTCTATCAACTTTGTTAATGCTAAAATAAACAATAACGATTTGATTATTCATGGACCCAACATACTCATAACAATATTTTTTTGTACACATTTCCATATAAATCTTTGTTTAACTATTTATACATATTGATCATCATTACCAGATGATTAACATGGAACAACAGATATCATTCAGATATGAAATACCACTCCTTTAACCATAAAACTCAAACCAATCATAATGGGGCGTTTAATTCACATTTAAAAAAAAATTAATGGAACTTAAATAATTTAGAATCTATCAAAGAAATTGGAAGTTGTGGTACATTTGATGCACAAAATAATTATGTGCTTAGTTTTATCAAATGTAGAAAATATTTGGATTCTTGAATGACCAAGAAAATAATTTACTTTGTAAAGTTTTATCAAAAAACAAAAGCCACATAGATCCAATAACCAAATCTGTACATTTCCTTTGATCTGATCAACCCTATTCTTATTCTTCACCCAGAAAAAAAAACAACTATATTAATATATCACTCTGGATTTTATCACAAGAATTGATATATACTGATCTAATGCACTCTGCAACTTTACTATTTCACTTCTGCATGGTGGTTCACTGGTTCTGGTGCATCAAAGATCCACCTTTTTGACATGTCTGATTCAAAATTGAGCACCTGTTAAGAAAATGCCATGAGCCTGAATTATATCACCAATTTTTAGCAATAACAATAGGCAAATAAGTTGCATTAATTTGAAGCTAATGGACATTTTAGTGGCTTAGTCCGAGTCCCTTATCTTTTTTTAACTTGTTGAACACTATATATTTATATTGAACAAAATTGTATGTGTTAAGACCATGTGTAGTGGGGCGTTTTTTTTAAAAAATTTTCAAAAATAACGCCCGAAAACGCCCACCCCTCCATTACAGGGGGCGTTTTTTTCTAAAATTTTTGAAAAAATTTTGTTCCAGCGTGTTCTTTAAAACGCCCAAGATTTTGATGTGGGTTGAGACCATGTGAGTGTTGACCAATGGGAAGAGACCATGTGGGATACTTCAGCTTTTTTAAAAAGGTTTTTTTTTTTTTTTTTTTTTTTTAATAATTGTAAGGGGCATTATGGGGCATTATACCCACTACACCACTTTTGCTATAATGCCCCCTTGCTGACTAGGACGCCACATGGCGCAAAACGCCCCATGGTGGGGGCATTATAACCTTCTACCACTACGCATGGTCTAAGGTTGGTTAAATTTAACAAAGATTTTAGCGGTTCAGTCCCTTAACTTGTCTTGTATTGTGGTTATATCCCATGTTAGCAGGTCAAAATGATCTTTTGAACAATTAAAAAAAAAGGACATAACCGCTACAAAGAAATGTTGAAAGTCGGTTGGTTTTGTCCAACATTACCCTTTCGTAGTAGAGTTGTGAAAGACAAAAATGTCATTAGTTTCTTAGTAAATCGAAATTGTCATTGAACGAAGGGATGGATTACTTAATGAAACAACTATATTGCACGTGTGATAGTCAGTTAGTCACATATTAATATGGTTGATCTTTTTGCAGTTTTTGATTAAAACTACTAACCTCTAAAGGATACTCAATATGATCATTCATTATTGGAAATCAGCTGCTAAGCATTTGGAAGACCTCGGAGATCAGCAAACGTTTTCCTTCTTTCTTTTTCAATCTTGACAGCAATAGAATGATTAAATATTATCACAGGCTAATTGAATACTGAATAGTGCAGTTATGAAATTAAGACTTTAAACTAGTTATATTAGTACCTGTGACTCTAACTCGGTTATTCTTTGTAAAGCTCTTTGTTCTATACACGCACGTTTTTTGTATTCTTCTTCAAGCAATCCAGTTAAATGATATCTTAACTCAGCCATTTCCTGAGCTAAATCTTCAGCTTCTTCATTCGCCTTAAACTTTTCTTCTTTTAATTGTTCCTACCAACAATACGAGACAAAATTTAACAACGACTGCTACGTGTTTAAAATTTCCTCTCACTTAATGGTAACGTACCTTGAGCTGGTTCACAAGAAGTTCATATTCATGTATTTGAGCTTCATATTCATTTAATTTCTTCATCTTGTTTTCTGAATCTGCATTGCTTTCAAACACTTTAACTTTCTCTCTCAATTCTTTATTTTCCTCAGCTAATCGTGTAACATTTCGTATTTGAATCTTGTAGTTTTTAGTAAGTTCCTGCATCTTACGATGTTCTTGAGCAACTTCTTTCTGTACTTGTTTAGCTTCACAAAAGCTACGCTCCATGGCCATCAAATCAAGCTTCATGCTTTCTATGTCGCATTGGAAATCTAAAGCAATATTTGTAATAGATTCCTCTAACTTATTTATACATAATGTTGAATTATGCAACTCGTGCTCTCTGTGTTCTAATTTCTCCATTAGAGCTAAATTCTCTGACTTGCAAGCCTTCAATTCTCGCTCTATATTTCTAACAATTCCATCCAAATCTTCTTTTGCTTTGAGTTTCAACTCTAGACTGTGGATATAATCATTCATACGGTTTATCTCGGTGTTCCGTGTGGTCAACTGATCCTGCAAGTAATCTGCGAGGTGCATTGCAATGAGTCAAGCCTACAGTACAACCATACACCTGCAGTCAGCAGAGTGCACCTGCTAGGCACCGTAATTATTAATTAAATAAAGTTGGAACTAAAATTGGTCACTACCTAGTTCCTGGGAGCAGTTACTCAGTTCTCTTTCCAAATCTTGGATACGCTTCTTTTCGTTCGATCGAGTTTCAGATAATGTTCTCGCATGAGACTCTAGACTCTGTAGCAAGTCAACGACCGGGTCAAACTTTCTTGTGCATTACGTTTCCATACGAAAATGTGAAAACCAACCAATATACAATATGTCTTGTAGATGACAAATTCCGTATTAATTAATATAAATGAAGAAGCAAATATAAGGTAACTTACTCGGATGAGTTGAGCGCTTGATTGTTTCAGCATGTCCTTTTCTACTCTCAACTACATTCAATAACAACAGATGAATGCTATTTTTAAAAATACGGGTATCTTTAATAACATGAACAGAAAACATACCTCTTTACATCTAGTCTCAAACTGTAATAACTCTTCATCGTCCAATGCGAAACTGCTGCCGCTACTTGAACAAGTAGACATCTACAACAATATAAAACATCAAATAAAGAATACTTCTTGATGATCAATCTCAATCTCATCTGAGACTAGACCAAAACAATGTTTAATAATAATTCAATTCTGGTATCCTTAATAATGTCTGATATGCTGAAAAAATCCATTCAGTTAACCTAGGCCAAAACTCACAAAAATCTATATTTCTGATGAAACTTTGAAAAAAATTGATTATGCTGTACAAGAACCATAATATTAAAAGTATTTTCGTAAGAACAGAACATACATTCATTCAAGATACCGAACAAAGAGAAAGGGGGAAATGGGTTGTTCTAGGGTTTTGAATTAGGCGTGGTGAAGGGGGAAGATGGAATTGTAATATTCAAGTATGCGTTACAAGAATCGAAATATGTTGGACGAAAATTGTGAATTTGGGTTTCCGCAGGTTGATTGCAATTGAAACGCTTTTGGGATGTTTGACCTGTTTGTTGTGTTGGTCATAATTAGCTTCCATTCCAACCTGGATTCCAGATCATTGTTTTTTTTCTACCCTCACTTTATGCTGTTTTTACTTTACCCTTGCTTAAGCTCAGTAAAAAAATCCTTAGGGGCGTTTGGTTCGCAGGAATTCAATGGAATTTAAAGGAATTGAAATTTGAATTTCATCTCTTAAGATGTTTGGTTCACAGAATTTGATGAAATTGGAATCCCAATTCCAATCTTCATGTGTTTGGTTGACAATGGAATTAGAATTGGAATTGGAATTAGGCATGAAGTCCTTTAAATTCCTTTAACTAAAGGAATTCAAAATCTTTCCTATATGTGAAGGAACTAAAGTAAATTCATTATAATCTTCGATCGTTTCGATCCACACCGTTTCGACCCATACTGGTTTCAATCCGAACGGTTCCGACTCGTACCGTTTCGACGCGAACAGTTCCGACTCGTACCGTTTCGACGCGAACAGTTTCGACCCGTAACGTTTCGACGCAAACGGTTTCGACCCGTACCGTTTCGAATCGAATTTCGACGCGAACCGTTTCGACCCGTACCGTTTCGAATCGAACCGTTTCGACGCGAACCGTTTCGAATCGAATCGTTTCGACCCGTACCTTTCGACCCATACCGTTTCGAATCGCCGTTTCGACCCGTACCCGTACCGTTTCGAATCGAACCGTTTCGACGCGAACACTTTCGATCCGAATCGTTTCGACGCGTACCGTTTCGATCCGAACCGTTTCGACGCGAACCGTTTCGGTCCGAACCGTTTCGATGCGAACCGTTTCGACCGGTACCATTTCGAATCGAACCGCTTCGACCCGAACTGGTGGTTGTGGGTGCCGAGGTGGTGGATTCCAATTCATTTGACAACCAAACACAACAAAAATGGAATTGAGATTCCAATTCCAACAATTTCCAATTCCAATTGGAATGTTTAAATTCCATATCCAATTCCATCAAATTCTAATTCCTATACAAATTCCAATTCTAATTCCAAATCATTCCGCGAACCAAACGCCCCATTAGAAAATATCAAAGGAATTATTATATACGCTACAAGTAACAACTTTTGCTTAGACCATGAGTAGTGGTTCGCCATGTGAAGGGGCAAAATTCGTAATGTAACATCCCCGTCAGCATGGGTGAAATTACTCCCAAAATGATGTAGTGGTGTGAACTGTATGAATCAAATCTCTCGCGTGATACTATGAAGAGCACCAACTTTGCCCTTTTCATATGCATGGGGCGGTGTACCCCACGTGGTTGGATATGAAATGAGATTTCACAAGACCACTATGCATGGTCTTAAAGGATATCGTGATGGTTAAGCTCGTGTCCCTATCCATGGGGTCGCGGGTTCAAACCCGTCATCACTAGGCTTTTGGACGATTCAAGCATCCCCCCCCCCCCCCAATCTCTTCTCACATACCTTGTACGAGCATGTCACCCTCACCTGCTCCGGCCCACCAAGAAACACTTTGTTCGATCAGTCTTTTGTTTTTTTTTTTTTTTTGCCAAAACGCTTATTTTAGTCCGGTTCAATCCAAAACCGAAGTATAAGAAACAACATATAATGGTTGGTCCGCGTATTGGTCGTCATATATGGTTTTGGACCGTATAAACACTTGTTGGGTCATCAACTCATCATATGCTTTGTTAAAATAGGTCTTTCAGTCTAGTCTAGTCTGATTCAAAACCAGAATATAAAAGACATAACATCCTAAGGACTAAAAAGAAATAAGTTAATGATTCGTTGCATTATTAAAGCCCAAATTTAGGAGACCTTGGTTATAACTTATAAGCTTTCAAGCCAGTCAGTAAACAAACTACCTAACTAGAGATTGGGAAACGATCCATTCCATATGACCACATAGTTTTTAACACAAGAAACATTGTGATTTAACATAATCATGCTATTAAATTACTACCTAAATATTATCTAACACTGTACTAGCAAAAATTAAAATATACAACAGTTTTAACACCATACCACTAGATCACTAATTTATGAATTTATTATTAAATAACGTGATGTGCAATTTTAGTGATTAAAAAAAACATAGTAATTATAATTCAAAAAAAAAAAAAAACATGGCGATTATAAAGGTTATATTTGGCTGCAAAATGAGATGTTTAATGAGCTACAAGGAGTCAATATAATATTTGTCACTCTTATCGTAAAATGAAGATTTTAAGGCACTCGACAAATAAGTGTTCACAAATCACAATATTATTAAGAAAAGTGAAATAGGTTGAACTAGTTATCGATATGGTTTCAAAATCGTTTTTTTTTTCTTGAACTTTCTCACACTAATCGGTTTCTTTCACTCAAACCAGACTATACATTAATGTGCACCGGTTAATAGTGGCGGATTTAGGATTCGCGCCAAGCGGTAACGTTTTATAAATAAGCGGTAACGAAATCGAAAAAACGTCAAATTTTTCCAAAATTTACACTAATTTTACACTACCGCGTGAACGCCAAGCCGTAGCGGACGCCACCCCTTACACTAATGTACATCCGCCCCTGCCGGTTAATAAAATGCATGGTATGAAACTAAGCTCACTTAATCCTTATTACATGTTACATTGTTCTAGAATCCATCTACTTATACTATGTGTTATGGGTTACCTAAACTTAATGCCACATCACTTCCACATAATAATTTGACCATTAACTAAATACTTGTTAATAATGTGTTATGGGTTGATGAAACACCCAATACCAATAAAATAAAATAAAAATAAATAACACAAGACATGTGATTGATTTCGATTGGGGTGGGCTCCACCATCCATTAACGAAATCCCCATTCACTACCGCGGTTAACTGAGGAGCGCGGTGTAGCGGTCATTGACGACCTAAGTGGCACTGTTAACATAGTCTAAAAATGTTACACTTTAGTCCTAGAAGTTAACATTGTGTCAAAATTTACGTGTTTAAAGCTTAGTTAGCCTAGATCGTGAAATTAAACTGTAGCAACGATAAACCGTGAAACCAAATGGTAGTTTAGGTAAAGTGCAAAACAACAGTTGTTTTGTCGAGACTTTAAATACCAGGATGGTCCTTGTGGTTTTTAAAATAACATCTATAGTCCCCAACTTTTGGAAATTACACCGGTGGTCCCTATGGTTTGACAGTTTGTTACTCGGATAGTCCCTGGAGTGGATGGGGGTTAGTTTTCTCCGTTAAGTCCAACTGAAATTACTTATTTACCTCTTGCTTTTATTAAAATATAAGAAAATCACACACATATATATATAAACACTCACAAACACACACACACACACTCACACTGACTCTCTCTCTATCTCTCCCTCTTTCAAGAAAAAGCCCCACCACCACCTATCGTCACCAGCACCACCACTGCCACCACCCTCACACCACCATCCAACCCCACACCACCATCTGCCCCACACCACCACCACCTGCTTCAAATCTGGCAATCAACATCCCCGTCGTAGTCATCACCACTACCAACAAAAACAAATTACCAGATCGGAGCACTTAATAAGTCCTTCAAGGCGAGAATCATTCTTAATATTCAACCGATGAAACTGAATATGTTCATTCCACGGTAGCGAGTCTGGTTCAAGCAGATGTTTGATCTTATCATTATACACATCAATAACCAACACCGTGTGCGTCGTCTCCGACATCAACTTCTCGCACAAATGCGAGCCGATGAATCTTCTGGCACCGATCATGCATATCGTCATTGGCTTTATGACGTTTCCGTCGAGATCTACTCTCGCCATTGTGTTGTTTAGGGGTTGGATTCGGTGCGGTAACGAGGGGAAGATTTTTAGGTATTTATGCAGAGGGGAATAGATAGTGAATGGGGTTATGGTGGGCCATTTGTGGCGATTAGCTGCGTGTGAAGTGGATGTTTGTGGATTGTGATTGTCTGGTGTCATGAGTAGGATTTATCGGTGTGGTGGAAGTGATCTAACAATGCGACGTACGTCGTGATGGTGATGTATTGTAGGAATTAGGACACTGGATTGTGATTGTCTGGTGTCACGAGTAGGATTTACTAGGTGGTGGTGTGGGGTTGGATGGTGGTGTGAGGGTGGTGGCAGGTGGTGGTGCTGGTAGGGCTTTTCCAGAGAGAGAGAGAGAGAGAGAGAGAGAGAGAGTCAAGGTATGTGTGTGTGTTTGTGAGTGTTTATAAATGTGTGTGTGATTTTTTTATATTTTAATAAAAGCCAGGGATAAATAAATAATTTCAGATGGACTTAACGGAGAAAACTAACCTCTATCCACTTCAGTGACTATCCGAGTAATAAACTGTCAAATCACAAGGATCACCAATGTAATTTCCAAAAATTAAGAACTATAGGTGTTATTTTATAAAACCATAAGGACCATCTGGACATTTAACTCTTTTGTTGATACTCGTTTACAAAATCAATAAAATAATTACTAATTTGTAGTGCAAACTCTACAAAGAAAGAAGTCAAAGAACAAAGAGCACAACACCTTTTGTACGATAAAAGATGGCCCACTTGTAGATTTGGAGTAGTGTAGGGCTGTAAACGAATCGAACGTTCAGCGAACAGTTCGTGAACCGTTCGGCGGGAAGTTCGTTTATGTTCGTTCGATTAGCTTAACGAACGAACATGAACAAAAAATTTCGTTCGATTAGCTTGGCGAACGAACACGAACACAGGTCTCGTTCGTTCGACTACGTTCGTGAACGTTCGGTAATATGTTCGGTTACGTTCGTTTGTGTGTGTTTGATTATATCAAAAAAATAATAAATAATAAACCATTTATCTAAACATATTGAAAACTTGAAACCCTATTTGTTTCTTTGTTAGCTAAAATTTGGACATTCTAAAACATTTTTGGGGATAATTATGTGTAAGTTAGTTAAACTTGATTCATCGATTGGTGGTGTAGTAGACTTCTTGTGTTTTGATTTATCATTTGATGGTTGTATTTATCTAGTTATATCCAATGTTTAAGGATAACAATGTTTTTATTATTTTATTTTCAAGTTAAATGTTCATTTGCGTTCATTTTTATTTGCTTGTGTTCGTTTGTGTACGAGACCAGTGTTCACGAACTGATCGTGAACAACTGAATTTTCTTAACGAACGAACACGAACATAAACTTATGTTTGGCATGCGTTCATGAACAATTCACGAACATGCTAATTTCCTTAACGAACGAACACGAACATGGCCTTGTTCATGTTCGTTCGGTTCGTTTACAGCCCTAGAGTAGTGGACACACAGAAAAGAAGGAAGTATCTCAGCTTTTTATATATTTTTTATTCTTATTCTTATGTAAAAATGATAATATCCATAACCATGAGATGTGTGATCATCTAATTATTTCACATATCAGAATTTTTATTGAAATATCATAGTTAGGCTTAAATGTAATGCCTTCGAGAATCCGGTGTATATTTGTTTGGATTTAATGCTACTTTTATTCTATATATTTCTTAGGCTTTCAAATTTAAAATTTTCATAACTTATTGTTTAAATACAAATAAATAGCTAATCAACTCAAAATAATACAAGAGATTCTTTTTATAATGATATTAATTCACTATAGTTGGTTATATACACATGAACCAAATACACATCTAATCTAATCTAAATATTAATAAAAGTCTCCATTTAATATCACATGTCATTTTCTCCCACAATCTTTCACTTTTTATTAATATTTTCTTTAATGGATTAATAGATTTAATCAAACTTATCTCCTTCAATTTAATTTTTTAGAAAATCAATTATCTTTATTAGTATTACTATTATCTTTTATGTTTAAGAAGTGTTGTATTTTTTGGAGATAACGTTATTATATACTATTTTTTCAACTTTTAGCGTAATAGTACACCGTTAAAATTTTTATAGGTTTTCATATTTGTTTACATCTTAGAGCATTCACATTGAATTCTTTTCCCCTATCCATATAATTACACTAAAATTCACTAATTTTTCTTTCTCCCTTCTAATTAAATAATTTTTTTATACATTTATCATTACATTTTCTCCTTCCTCTACTCACAATCACTTTCAAAAATATTAAAAAGGTATATGGGTTAATAGTATTCTTGTATGTTTACAAATAAACAGTAACATTTTCTTTCTCCTTCATTCACAACCACTCACAATCAATCCTTATAATATAATTAAGTCACTCACATAAATATAATAATTGTGAATACTCTTATCAGTACAAAATAAATTATATATGTTACATCATAACAAAATTTACGTACAAGTTTTCTATGCTTTTAGAAGAACAAATCTTACTTTTAATACACGATTTTAAAGAATGTCACGTGTCAATATCATATCATCCCTAAAAAAATCGTTTCTAATCAATATTTTTTTTCTTTATTTTTTAAATCATGTTAATATCATATAATGACAATATTGCGTCTTTTAAAATCGTTACCTTAATATCCACTCCTACTTCAAATATATTCTTAAAATTATATGAATGATATTTTTTTGTTAAAACTTACTAAAAACTGTTAAATTCTGTTATATTTATAATTTATAATAGTAATGGTAATGATACTTTTGAATTAAATTGCCAAAAAATGCAGAAACTACGAATTTTTAAGTATTATGATAAACAACATGATGTGTTTGAAACAAACCTTCAGTTACTATGGAGAATAATCAAATGTAAACCCAAGTATGAGTTTAAATATTTTTCATATTTGACCATATTACGTGATTAAACAATTTAATATTTTTATTAAAAAAACTTTTATGTTTATCAATATAGCTTAATAATTTATTAATATAGGCTAACAGTTTTTTAAATTATACATGAGACAAGATAGGTTAATTTGTATTACAAAATAAAGGAAAATAAATTTATAGGCTATAAAAATATGTTTTCATTGTTTAGCTAGACGATGTAAAGATAATGGGAATATGCCACAGAATACTAATGAAGTTTTAGGAGTGTTCCAATTAGGTCACTGATAAAATTTATTGTTCCAATTAGATCATTCTACTTTATTTCGGTGTTCTAATGCTAGAGATTTTACCTGAATAGCAGGTCATAGTCCTACTTGGCACTTATTTAACTTTAAAAAAAAACATGATGACATGGAATAAAAAAAAAAGAAATATTATAAATCAAAACAAAATCAAAACCCAAAAGGATCAAATATTACAAATCGTTGAAATTATATCCTTAGTTGTTTATCTTCATTTATAACTTTTTTAGATATTTTGAAAAAAAATCACATTTTTTAATTTTTTCGCATTTTTTAACTTTTCTACAATTTAAAAAAAAAATAAACCTATTTCGCATTTTTTTCTAATCCATTTGCCATTTATGTGCCATGTCAACAAATTTTTTTAAATAAAAAACCTAAATAAATGTCATGTAGGATGGATGACCTTCTATTTAGGTAAAATATCTAGGATTGAAACATCAAATGAAACTTGAATAACCTAATTGGAACAAAAAAATTATGAGTGACCTAATTAGAACACTCTCGAAACTTGGTTACTATTGTACAAAGTTAACCCATAATGGAATTACAAAGCTTCCTAAAGAATTGTTGATTAAGCACTTTAGAAACAAGTTGGATATTGATTACTATGAGCAAACGATTGCAAGTTTTTGAGATGATTATCATGTACATCTACGCGTCTTATTGTGTTGTGCAAACAAGTAGTTTTCATTATTAAAATCGTGTAATACACGGGACTATAATCTAGTTAAAATATAATTGTGTATAAAATAAATTATTTGTTGAATTGTAATACTTGTTAAATAAATATACATCGGATAGTTTACACGTCAAATAGTTATATGTTTATTTAATATAGTAATGATTACAACAATTAATCTGACATAAAGATGATATATCTTAATGAATATTTTTCTTGATTATATATACATTGTTAGGAATAATTTGTTGCAATTAAACAATGATAACCACCTTTCATAGGAGACACTACCAACATGTGTTAAACACAATGTTGATGGTCGGATATCAACAACTTATGTTAAGTTCAAATTGTGGGTTGTTCTCTTCTTATTAAGTTAGCATGTTATAACAAAATAATGCAACATTGGTATGACAGATGAGTAGTGTTTATTGCAAGTTTATTGATAGTAAAAAAACGTTGGGGATAACAAAATAATGCAACATTGGTATGAGTCGTGTCGAATACCCAACTCCCGGATGACGTTAGATGGATCTTCGTTGACGTCAAGAGCCTTTATCTTCGTTGCTACAAAAGAACAAACCGTTAGCCTCGTCACGGGGGACCCCGGGAGGGGGATCCGTGACCAAGCTCCGGCGTGAGAATAAGTAAACCTGCCGGAAAATGAGAGGAGCTTCTCCCGATGAGTATAGTCACCGGAAGGTTTCCTCTTTGGTGTGAATCTAATTAATACGTGTGTGTGTATTAAATGTAGGAGAATGTTGGTCGGAATTAATGAGAGATGAGTAAATGAGAGTGTAGTAAATGAGATAGTTCTGGAGATGATACCTGCCTTTGTTCCGTCATGCTTGCTCTTATATAACAGCCGGTCCTTATCCCACTAGATATCTCCCACATATGATCTAACGGTTTTTGGGGGCTCTCGGGGGGTGCAGACACGTGTCTGACCCCCAACGGCGAGATGTTCACCTTAATTAATGCTCCAGCCGGAGAAGTACATTGTTTCAGACGAGATCCCATTCTTATCGAGCATTAAATGAAGCCTGTTATCTTTGCTAGCTGTTTTCCCGCCCGTTACAAAAGGAGAGGAGTCTTAATGGACAAGGTAACTCCATTTTGTGGGCTTTCTATAGGAACGTTTGACGACCTGACGAGTCTATCAGAAGAGCACTTAGACAGAATCAGAGGCGGAATTCATTGATTCGGTCTTCCTAAAGCTTGATTTCACTACTTAACGTCTCTTTTATTGATTATCTGACAAATATACAAGATCCGGAGACAAATAGGCAGGGCTTCGCCGTTACACCTTCAAAAACACACTGCAGATCCGCTCATATGGTCCCCTATATATAGGCAACAGGGTTCGCTTATATGGACATGCCCGTATAAGCGGACCTGACATAAAAGCGGACCTGACATAAAAGCAGACCTGACATAAAAGAGGACCTGACATAAAAGAGGACCTCCTATGTCCGTATAAGCGGACCTCCTATCATATGATCATATAAGCGGACCTATCCAAAACATGATTTCTTGATTTCCGTTCACTATACAATCAGCCCTAGCCTAAGACTCGAACTAAGATGTAGTCGACAGACAACTGCACCAACAGACTCCCCCTTGAATGTTGACGGAATCTTCAGTGAGAGTCTTCAACATGACATTATCGATTTCGATCAGTCTTCTTCAGGAACTCTGCCTGGGATCATATGCCTGGATCCTTCTCTGGCTCTAACTTTCATCAGACTCCCCCTATCATCATGCTGGGATCGCCGTCTGGAAATCGTTATCACCATTGAAATCAACTCCTGGCTTTATCTCATCAAACTTCTTCTCAGGTTCTGATGTATCTCCTGGCTTTCCGTAGCAACAGGATCAGAAACCTGCACAACTCAAACAATCTATCACAAACAAACACAATTGTGATTCAACTTAATGAATTAACTAATCATTTAAGAATATTCAAGAGTTTTTCACATTTAACAATTTATTAAACTTTCCAAAATCTGATTAACCATTTCAAATCACTTTAACCAAACCAACTATTCATCTTGTTTAGCCTTTGAGATTTTGAATTTCAGCTCTCCAACATCAGTTGTCGAAAATCTTTTTGGATTTTTCAAATATGAAACACAAATGCAAAAACAACAATTAAAATGCAGAAATGAAATATATACAAACATATTTTTGTGAGTTCGTGCAAGAGGATCATATCAGCTGCTGACTAGACACTAGCACCGTTAAGCTGTTATTTCATTTTAAGCTTTTAAACAGTTCGCGTTGATTGTCGATATTTTGATCCACTTAAATTCTCACAAAATGTTCAACCTGTTCGGGATACAGATTTAGTGTTTTAGAACTTAAACATCTACATGTGTCCCACCTCAGTATATACTCCTGTATCCAGACCCCAGTATTCAGTCTTACAGGTGAGTATACCACAGCTGATATCTGTAAAGGGGTAGGTGCGAGGGCCGTGAGAGCTCAGGTCGATACTTCCGTATACGCAGAGAGATGACGGCTTCGACTTTAAGGTGGGTCCCCTTTAGAGGATCTTTTTTACAACAGCAAAGATTATCAATTTTATTGTTTAATCAGATTGCTGAGGGCTAGCTTATATTTCAAAGCTTTTTGCAGAAAGTATTATCCGGGGATTAGGTCAGTACTTCCATACAACAGAAGTCCCGGGATAATACCCCAGATATCACTGAGCATAAAGACCTAGTATCTCAGAATACGGGACCCTTCAAACAGGATTTCAGGGGTTACCTATATATCCTGGAGGTGTTCCCCACATAGACGTAAGTGAAATTTATGTTTATATCCCAAACTGATCTACTAATTCTGTGAAAACCTATCGACACATCTATAACGAGACTGCTTAATTGCATTTATACATTACAAATCTTTAGCGTACTGTGCCAGTCTAGCTGATGTACTATCATTTCCCCTATTTGCACCAAAACTCATTTTTAATTTTTCGATGTTTTTGACATTTTCAAATTTTCTAATTTTTTTAAAATTTTACTCCCCCTAAAATCAAAATATGTTTCAATTTTGATTTTCTGGGAAAATTTGAAACGATCTGTACAAAATTTGACAACTTGATGAGAATCGCATCAATTCTCCATCCACATGGCGTAAACAATCAGAACTCCCCCTCACAACAAACTATTTTCCCATTATGATCTCAAAACACTTAAGTTTATTTTAATCAAAATGGTTTTTCCGGAAAAATTAGTTTGTTTACCAAACATTTGTAGGTACTGGGGATCAAATCATGTAGTTAACTCAAGTTCAATTTAATGACCTTGATTAACCACTTGTAGGATTGATCTGATTCAAAATCTGAACCACTTGAATCAATTGTGACAACTCGAAATCTAGAACCCTTCGTTGTAACTTGCTTGTATGTTATGTGATTAGTTGGCCGATTGAACTTAATGATAAACGTGAACCTTTTTACATGATATGTGTTTGTTATGTGTGCATTGTATATATTCATATGTATTATAAGTGAACCGAGAACCCGACACGAAACAACAAGGAACCCGACTCGAGACCATGAGGTCTCGAGTGAATAGTAATCGGTTTTGGGCCTTGGGCCGAGAACCTAGTGGCCGGTTGGGCCTTTGGGCCGTGAACCCCCACTCGAAACCCACTAAGGGTGCACACTTGGAACTTGACTATAAATACACCACCCCTAGTTACTTGTTACCACTTTGTTGAACATTAGAACACACACACACTTCTATCTTCTCTCCCACTAGAACTCTAGCACACAAACACATCTCCAAGACTCTCGGATCCACTCGGTTGACACAAGAAACTCTCGGATTTGGACTTTGGATCGGCACACACACACACATCACCAACCGGTTAGTATTTTTATGGTTAATTTTTGTTGTGTTTGTGCTTGAATGGATGTATGCATAAGATGATGTCTATAGTTAGAGATTACATGATGTTCTTGATGTTTATGATGATTCTAATATGCGCCATGTTGATAACCGGTTAACATATATTATATGGCAAGATGTGATATGTTGTGTCTAAATGAAGTTTGAACCACTTATGTTGATGAACATGAAATCGGGTTACATATGTCATGAAATCGGACTTGTATGAAAACCGGGTTATGTGTTATGCTTAGTGTTTTGATGCTTGTTCATAGTGTTGATTGAATAAGTGGTTAAAATGTTATGAACTTGATGAAGATGGGTTTGAATATTTGAAGAACACTTTGAATGATAGTTGAAGATTGAAAACCCTTGTGATTTTGATCCACATTTGACTAATAGCCTGATTAGGAAATATGTTAGTGAAATTCTATTGGTCATTTCCGGATTTGGGCCTGATTATATTGTACTATTTGGCTGATTACACCTGCATCAACACGTGAACGTGAAAATGACAGCTTACCGACTCGCAATCACCCGTTGCGACTCGCAACCACAGCGTGATGACTCGAGACCACGCGGTTGCGACTCGCAACCATAACAGGACAAGCCGAAACCACAGGTTACGAGTCCGGTTGCGACTCGAGACCTTAGCATGATGAACCGAGACTACGGTTGCGACACCGGTTGCGACTCGCAACCATCCATGATCAACACACAGCATGACTCGAGACCATGCTTGCGAGTCCGGTTGCGACTCGAGACCACACTTTTGGGCCTTAGTTAATGGGCCAGACTGATGGGCTTCTGTGTTAACTGCTTTTACGTGTTTGGGCCTAAGTAGTTGGGCTGAACTTGTGAACCGTATGTGCTACTGTTGACTGTTAACTGTTACTACTAAACGTGCTTGCCAAACGTGTTGAACATTTGTGCACTACTTGGTTCGAATCTGATTATATATCCGTGTTAGGACGTTATTGACTACTTGCGACTTGATTGACTTTCTGTGTTTGACTGCCGAGCAAACCAAGGTGAGTTCACACCCTTTACAAAGCATGGGATTCCCTGGGTTGGGAATGGGATTCAGGAACATGGGTTCCTCGTCTACCATTGGGTAGGACGTCAGTGGTTCAGGAATGTGATTCCTCGTCCGGATGGACGGATAAACGTACTAGACTAAAACTCTATCACGAAGTCCCTCCTTTTTGTATCGACTAATCGCCGGGCCAATGGCGAGCGGGTCATTAGTTAGATAGCGCTATTTAGGTCTGACAAGCCTCACACCGTGCCGCAGAGGACGGGCGTGAACTAATGGATCTGGGGCACGTCAATGATGATAGACATTGATGTTTTCAGGGCACATAAACATGACTACAGTCAGCAATCGATACGGTAACGAGTCTAGTATACACATGGGGTAACCCCCACGGCTGGAGAGCCAGATGATGTACATGGGGTAGCCCCCACGGCCGAAATGCCTGATAACTACATGGGGTAGCCCCCACGGCCGGAGTGCCGGAGTAACTGGGAACGAACTGGTCACGTTTTTTAAACTATGGGGTAACCCCCACGGCAGGATGCCAGATAATGTAAACTGTTTTCGAAACAACTAAAACGAACGCCCACCCGTGAACTCACTCAACTAGTTGTTGACTCGTTACTACATGCTTTGCAGGACCATAGGTACTCAGTGGGAGCTTGCATGGAGGAGGATCGTTGTGGGACAGGGATTGCTACAAGACTATGTTAAACTTGAAACTTTTGGAACTTATGTTATAACTTTAAACTTATGCTTCCGCTTGCAACATAAACTTATTTGTTTTGGAACACCAATCGTGATGGTTAAACTTTTATAACTACTTATATGCTTGTTCAGTATGATTGGTGGCTGGATCCTGGTCAGTCACGCCTCCATGCGGTAGTACTCCGCAGGTGGGATTTTGGGGGTGTGACAGATTGGTATCAGAGCCATTGGTTATAGTGAACTTGGTTTTAATAAAGGAGAAACGATTTTGTTAAAACCAGACTATAACCGGTTTAGTGCTCAACGGTCCACAACGACACTTCGCTCCTCATGCAAGGCTCGACGTTCTAGGTAATATGATGTATGTATATTGCCTACTTGTTAGTTGCGTAGTACATTGCTCATGGTATGCTTGATTAGTATAGCTACTGTTGTTTGAACACGTGCGTGCTTACTCTGTCTTACTATCGTGCTTTCGCGAACCTCTCTCACACGTATTGCTTTTATTATGAAGAACCATGTCTGGACGCGTTAACATGACACAAGCCCAGTTGACGGCTTTGATCAACGAGCGAATTGACGCAGCGCTCGCAGCTGCACGCGCAGGAGGTATATCCTGCAGTCCGAAATTGTTCTAGGATCGTTTGGATCCTACTCTCGTGAACCAACCTTTGTGTTAAACTCTGTCTTTTCTTCCAACCTTGCAACCTAACTAGCTTCCTCAGTGAGTGCTATCAAATTTCGGGACGAAATTTCTTTCAACTTGGGGATGATGTGACAACTCGAAATCTAGAACCCTTCGTTGTAACTTGCTTGTATGTTATGTGATTAGTTGGCCGATTGAACTTAATGATAAACGTGAACCTTTTTACATGATATGTGTTTGTTATGTGTGCATTGTATATATTCATATGTATTATAAGTGAACCGAGAACCCGACACGAAACAACAAGGAACCCGACTCGAGACCATGAGGTCTCGAGTGAATAGTAATCGGTTTTGGGCCTTGGGCCGAGAACCTAGTGGCCGGTTGGGCCTTTGGGCCGTGAACCCCCACTCGAAACCCACTAAGGGTGCACACTTGGAACTTGACTATAAATACACCACCCCTAGTTACTTGTTACCACTTTGTTGAACATTAGAACACACACACACTTCTATCTTCTCTCCCACTAGAACTCTAGCACACAAACACATCTCCAAGACTCTCGGATCCACTCGGTTGACACAAGAAACTCTCGGATTTGGACTTTGGATCGGCACACACACACACATCACCAACCGGTTAGTATTTTTATGGTTAATTTTTGTTGTGTTTGTGCTTGAATGGATGTATGCATAAGATGATGTCTATAGTTAGAGATTACATGATGTTCTTGATGTTTATGATGATTCTAATATGCGCCATGTTGATAACCGGTTAACATATATTATATGGCAAGATGTGATATGTTGTGTCTAAATGAAGTTTGAACCACTTATGTTGATGAACATGAAATCGGGTTACATATGTCATGAAATCGGACTTGTATGAAAACCGGGTTATGTGTTATGCTTAGTGTTTTGATGCTTGTTCATAGTGTTGATTGAATAAGTGGTTAAAATGTTATGAACTTGATGAAGATGGGTTTGAATATTTGAAGAACACTTTGAATGATAGTTGAAGATTGAAAACCCTTGTGATTTTGATCCACATTTGACTAATAGCCTGATTAGGAAATATGTTAGTGAAATTCTATTGGTCATTTCCGGATTTGGGCCTGATTATATTGTACTATTTGGCTGATTACACCTGCATCAACACGTGAACGTGAAAATGACAGCTTACCGACTCGCAATCACCCGTTGCGACTCGCAACCACAGCGTGATGACTCGAGACCACGCGGTTGCGACTCGCAACCATAACAGGACAAGCCGAAACCACAGGTTACGAGTCCGGTTGCGACTCGAGACCTTAGCATGATGAACCGAGACTACGGTTGCGACACCGGTTGCGACTCGCAACCATCCATGATCAACACACAGCATGACTCGAGACCATGCTTGCGAGTCCGGTTGCGACTCGAGACCACACTTTTGGGCCTTAGTTAATGGGCCAGACTGATGGGCTTCTGTGTTAACTGCTTTTACGTGTTTGGGCCTAAGTAGTTGGGCTGAACTTGTGAACCGTATGTGCTACTGTTGACTGTTAACTGTTACTACTAAACGTGCTTGCCAAACGTGTTGAACATTTGTGCACTACTTGGTTCGAATCTGATTATATATCCGTGTTAGGACGTTATTGACTACTTGCGACTTGATTGACTTTCTGTGTTTGACTGCCGAGCAAACCAAGGTGAGTTCACACCCTTTACAAAGCATGGGATTCCCTGGGTTGGGAATGGGATTCAGGAACATGGGTTCCTCGTCTACCATTGGGTAGGACGTCAGTGGTTCAGGAATGTGATTCCTCGTCCGGATGGACGGATAAACGTACTAGACTAAAACTCTATCACGAAGTCCCTCCTTTTTGTATCGACTAATCGCCGGGCCAATGGCGAGCGGGTCATTAGTTAGATAGCGCTATTTAGGTCTGACAAGCCTCACACCGTGCCGCAGAGGACGGGCGTGAACTAATGGATCTGGGGCACGTCAATGATGATAGACATTGATGTTTTCAGGGCACATAAACATGACTACAGTCAGCAATCGATACGGTAACGAGTCTAGTATACACATGGGGTAACCCCCACGGCTGGAGAGCCAGATGATGTACATGGGGTAGCCCCCACGGCCGAAATGCCTGATAACTACATGGGGTAGCCCCCACGGCCGGAGTGCCGGAGTAACTGGGAACGAACTGGTCACGTTTTTTAAACTATGGGGTAACCCCCACGGCAGGATGCCAGATAATGTAAACTGTTTTCGAAACAACTAAAACGAACGCCCACCCGTGAACTCACTCAACTAGTTGTTGACTCGTTACTACATGCTTTGCAGGACCATAGGTACTCAGTGGGAGCTTGCATGGAGGAGGATCGTTGTGGGACAGGGATTGCTACAAGACTATGTTAAACTTGAAACTTTTGGAACTTATGTTATAACTTTAAACTTATGCTTCCGCTTGCAACATAAACTTATTTGTTTTGGAACACCAATCGTGATGGTTAAACTTTTATAACTACTTATATGCTTGTTCAGTATGATTGGTGGCTGGATCCTGGTCAGTCACGCCTCCATGCGGTAGTACTCCGCAGGTGGGATTTTGGGGGTGTGACAGATTGGTATCAGAGCCATTGGTTATAGTGAACTTGGTTTTAATAAAGGAGAAACGATTTTGTTAAAACCAGACTATAACCGGTTTAGTGCTCAACGGTCCACAACGACACTTCGCTCCTCATGCAAGGCTCGACGTTCTAGGTAATATGATGTATGTATATTGCCTACTTGTTAGTTGCGTAGTACATTGCTCATGGTATGCTTGATTAGTATAGCTACTGTTGTTTGAACACGTGCGTGCTTACTCTGTCTTACTATCGTGCTTTCGCGAACCTCTCTCACACGTATTGCTTTTATTATGAAGAACCATGTCTGGACGCGTTAACATGACACAAGCCCAGTTGACGGCTTTGATCAACGAGCGAATTGACGCAGCGCTCGCAGCTGCACGCGCAGGAGGTATATCCTGCAGTCCGAAATTGTTCTAGGATCGTTTGGATCCTACTCTCGTGAACCAACCTTTGTGTTAAACTCTGTCTTTTCTTCCACCTACCTTAGGTCAGTATGCTCAGGCACCGGTGTGCACTTTTAAGACCTTTATGGACTGTCGACCCACGACTTTTAGCGGCACTGAAGGAGCAGTAGGTCTCCTACACTGGTTTGAGAAACTGGAGTCTGTGTTCGAAATGTGCGAATGCCCTGAAGCGCGCAGGGTGAAGTATGCTACTGGTACTCTCGAGGGTTTGGCTCTCACGTGGTGGAATGCTCAGGTGCAGATGTTAGGGTTGGTTGCTGCCAACGCCACCCCATGGGAAACTTTCAAGGAAATGATCAGGGAGGAATACTGCAGTCGTGACGACATTCACAAACTGGAAGATGAGTTCTACAATCTTAAGATGTCGGGGTCAGAAATTGAGGCATACACTAAGAGATCGCATGAGCTTGCTTTGTTGTGTCCTACCATGGTGGATCCTCCCTACAAGCGAATTGAACTCTATCTCAAGGGCTTGGTGCCAGAGATCCAAAGTCATGTGACTTCAGCGAGGTTGACTACTATCCAGCAGGTTGTACAGTTGGCTCACCGTCTCACTGACCAAGCGGTGGAGCAGAACAAGTTACCGAAGCGCATAGGTGCTGCAACTACTTCTGGTGCTTCTAGTGGGGATAAACGAAAATGGGATGGAACTTCAAGCAGGGGTTCAACTTCAGTGCAAACTCAGTCTCAGCAGAGAAAGACGGACGATCACAAGAGCCCCAGTCAGCAATCGTCTGGTGGTCAAAGTCATGGTGGGTACAAAGGAAATCACCCCAAGTGCAATCGTTGCAGCCTACACCACAGTGGGCCATGCACCAGGGGCAACTGTCATCGATGCAACAAGCCTGGTCATGTTGCAAAGGATTGCAGAAGCGCATACCCCGTCAACCAGAATCGTCAGCAACCTCAGCAGAACCAGCGACAGCAGCAGGGTAACAACAAAGGGTGCTTTCAGTGCGGAGCTGAAGGCCACTTCAAGAAGGATTGTCCCCAACTGAACCAGAACAACAACAATCAGGGGAATGGTAACAATGGGAACAACAACAACAATGGTGCTAGGGGACGTGTGTTCGTGATTGGTCAAGGTGAAGCGAGGAATGATCCCAACGTGGTGACGGGTAAGTTCCTTCTCGACGACTTTTATGTTACAGTCTTATTTGATTCGGGTGCCGATACTAGCTATGTGTCACTAGAAGTTAGTAAGATGCTTAAGCGTATTCCTACACCCCTGAGCGACAAGCACACTGTCGAGCTAGCTAATGGTAAGAGTTTGGAAGCCTCACACGTAGTCAAGGGTTGCCAGCTTATTCTCGCTAACCAGACTTTCTCTATCGATCTTATTCCTATTGTCTTGGGTAGTTTCGACGTTGTCATTGGGATGGATTGGCTATCCCAACACCGAGCAGAGATTCTTTGCAACGAGAAGATCGTTCGTGTTCCTGGTTTAGGTGGTGAACCTCTCATGATTCGTGGCGACAAGAGAAGTGCTGTTGAGAACATCATCTCTCTTCTTAAAGCCCAGAAATGCTTACGAAAGGGCCACACTGCGATTTTGGCTTTAGTTACTGATACCACAGAAAAGGAGAAGAAGTTAGAAGATTTTCCCGTTGTACGCGACTATCCTGAGGTATTCCCTGAGGAATTACCTGGTCTTCCGCCCCATCGCCAAGTCGAGTTTCAGATTGATTTAGCTCCTGGAGCCGCGCCTGTAGCCCGTGCACCTTATCGTTTAGCGCCATCAGAGTTGGAAGAACTCTCCACGCAACTACAAGAACTCTTGGATAAGGGTTTTATTCGTCCTAGCTCATCGCCTTGGGGAGCTCCAGTGCTTTTTGTGAAGAAGAAGGATGGTACCTTCAGAATGTGTATCGACTATCGCGAACTCAACAAGGTGACTGTGAAGAATCGTTATCCTCTACCGCGCATTGACGACTTGTTCGACCAGTTGCAGGGGTCGAGCTACTATTCAAAGATCGATCTGAGATCGGGATATCACCAGCTGAGAGTTCGGGAAGAGGATGTCTCTAAGACGGCCTTTAGGACTCGATATGGGCACTATGAGTTTTTGGTCATGCCGTTTGGGCTGACGAACGCACCGGCAGTTTTTATGGATTTGATGAATCGAGTGTGCAAACCGTATCTGGACAAGTTTGTTATAGTCTTCATCGACGACATCCTGATCTATTCTAAGAGCAAGGAAGAGCACGAACAACATCTACGACTTATTTTGGAACTCCTTCGGAAGGAACAGCTTTACGCAAAATTCTCGAAATGCGACTTCTGGCTTCGTGAAGTCCATTTCCTAGGGCATGTGGTGAACAAGGATGGGATTCACGTTGATCCATCCAAAGTGGAATCTATTAAGAACTGGCCTGCGCCTCGCACACCAAAGGAAATTCGCCAATTTTTGGGATTGGCAGGATATTACAGGAGATTCATTAAGGATTTTTCTAAGATCGCGCAGCCTCTCACCTTACTAACGCAGAAAGGCGTTGTTTATCATTGGGGAAATGCACAAGAGTTAGCTTTTCAGCATCTAAAGGATAGACTTTGCAGTGCACCTATTCTTTCACTGCCAGAGGGCACAGACGATTTTGTGGTTTACTGTGATGCATCAATTCAAGGTCTTGGTTGTGTATTGATGCAACGAGATAAAGTCATAGCTTACGCCTCACGACAACTTAAAGTTCACGAGAAGAACTACACGACACATGATTTAGAGCTGGGAGCTGTTGTTTTTGCACTTAAACTATGGCGGCATTACCTGTACGGAACCAAGTGCGCCATCTACACCGACCACAGAAGTTTAGAACACATATTCAAACAGAAGGAACTGAATATGCGGCAGCGACGATGGGTCGAGCTGCTGAATGATTACGAGTGCTCTATCAGGTATCACCCGGGCAAGGCCAATGTTGTGGCAGACGCCCTCAGTCGAAAGGACACTACGCCTAAGCGTGTAAGAGCTTTACAACTCACGATACATTCTAGTCTACCTTCGCAAATACGAGCTGCTCAGATAGAAGCACTGAAACCAGAAAACGTTAGAGCAGAAGCTCTACGCGGGTCAAGGCAACGCTTAGAACAGAAGGAAGACGGTGCTTATTATGTAACAGGACGCATTTGGGTCCCACTCTATGGCAAATTACGAGAACTTGTGATGGATGAAGCGCACAAATCTCGCTACTCGGTACACCCTGGTTCGGACAAAATGTACCACGATATTAAAACCACGTATTGGTGGCCTAGCATGAAGGCCCACATAGCAACGTATGTCAGCAAGTGTTTGACTTGTGCGCGAGTCAAGACGGAATATCAGAAACCCTCAGGCCTACTTCAGCAACCAGAGATACCACAATGGAAATGGGAGCAAATTTCCATGGATTTCGTTACTGGCCTACCTAGATCCCAGCGCGGAAACGATACTATCTGGGTGATCGTGGATCGACTCACAAAATCCGCACACTTTTTGGCAATCAAGGAGACGGATAAGTTCTCCACTCTAGCGGAGATATACCTCAAGGAAGTTGTTTCGAGGCACGGGGTGCCCACTTCTATTATCTCTGATCGAGATGCACGTTTTACTTCGGAACTGTGGCAGGCAATGCACAAGTCTTTTGGCTCACGTTTAGATATGAGCACAGCATATCACCCACAGACGGACGGGCAGTCCGAGCGTACTATCCAAACACTAGAAGACATGCTTCGCGCTTGTGTAATCGACTTTGGCAACAGCTGGGAAAGGCATCTGCCACTCGTGGAATTTTCGTATAATAACAGCTACCACACCAGCATTAAAGCTGCTCCGTTTGAGGCATTGTACGGACGTAAATGCCGGTCACCCCTCTGTTGGGCAGAGGTGGGGGATAGTCAGATCACTGGTCCAGAACATGTGGTAGACACTACTGAGCGGATTGCTCAAATACGACAACGCATGGCGGCCGCTCGTGACCGTCAGAAGGCATACGCCGATAAGGGCAGGAAACCACTTGAGCTCCAGGTTGGGGAGCGGGTATTACTCAAAGTTTCACCCTGGAAGGGTGTGGTTCGTTTTGGTAAACGAGGGAAACTCAAACCACGGTACGTTGGACCTTTTGAAATCATCGAGAAAATAGGCAAGGTGGCCTACAGACTGAAATTACCAGCAGAACTCGGTGCAGTTCACAACGTTTTCCATGTGTCAAATCTGAAGAAGTGTCTGTCAGATGAGACGCACGTAGTTCCTCTGAAGGAACTCACGATCGACGAACAGTTGAAATTCGTCGAAGAACCTGTCGAGATCACGGACCGGGATGTTAAGGTCCTCAAGAGCACTAGAATACCTCTTGTTCGAGTTCGTTGGAACTCACGTCGCGGCCCAGAGTTTACCTGGGAGCGCGAAGATCGGATGAAACAAAAGTATCCCCAACTGTTTGAGAACAGTACTAACGCTACTGAGGCTGAAGCTACGGAATTTCGGGACGAAATTCCAGATCAACGGGGGGTGGATGTGACACCCCAGGAAAACCGGGAAAACCTTGCAACCTAACTAGCTTCCTCAGTGAGTGCTATCAAATTTCGGGACGAAATTTCTTTCAACTTGGGGATGATGTGACAACTCGAAATCTAGAACCCTTCGTTGTAACTTGCTTGTATGTTATGTGATTAGTTGGCCGATTGAACTTAATGATAAACGTGAACCTTTTTACATGATATGTGTTTGTTATGTGTGCATTGTATATATTCATATGTATTATAAGTGAACCGAGAACCCGACACGAAACAACAAGGAACCCGACTCGAGACCATGAGGTCTCGAGTGAATAGTAATCGGTTTTGGGCCTTGGGCCGAGAACCTAGTGGCCGGTTGGGCCTTTGGGCCGTGAACCCCCACTCGAAACCCACTAAGGGTGCACACTTGGAACTTGACTATAAATACACCACCCCTAGTTACTTGTTACCACTTTGTTGAACATTAGAACACACACACACTTCTATCTTCTCTCCCACTAGAACTCTAGCACACAAACACATCTCCAAGACTCTCGGATCCACTCGGTTGACACAAGAAACTCTCGGATTTGGACTTTGGATCGGCACACACACACACATCACCAACCGGTTAGTATTTTTATGGTTAATTTTTGTTGTGTTTGTGCTTGAATGGATGTATGCATAAGATGATGTCTATAGTTAGAGATTACATGATGTTCTTGATGTTTATGATGATTCTAATATGCGCCATGTTGATAACCGGTTAACATATATTATATGGCAAGATGTGATATGTTGTGTCTAAATGAAGTTTGAACCACTTATGTTGATGAACATGAAATCGGGTTACATATGTCATGAAATCGGACTTGTATGAAAACCGGGTTATGTGTTATGCTTAGTGTTTTGATGCTTGTTCATAGTGTTGATTGAATAAGTGGTTAAAATGTTATGAACTTGATGAAGATGGGTTTGAATATTTGAAGAACACTTTGAATGATAGTTGAAGATTGAAAACCCTTGTGATTTTGATCCACATTTGACTAATAGCCTGATTAGGAAATATGTTAGTGAAATTCTATTGGTCATTTCCGGATTTGGGCCTGATTATATTGTACTATTTGGCTGATTACACCTGCATCAACACGTGAACGTGAAAATGACAGCTTACCGACTCGCAATCACCCGTTGCGACTCGCAACCACAGCGTGATGACTCGAGACCACGCGGTTGCGACTCGCAACCATAACAGGACAAGCCGAAACCACAGGTTACGAGTCCGGTTGCGACTCGAGACCTTAGCATGATGAACCGAGACTACGGTTGCGACACCGGTTGCGACTCGCAACCATCCATGATCAACACACAGCATGACTCGAGACCATGCTTGCGAGTCCGGTTGCGACTCGAGACCACACTTTTGGGCCTTAGTTAATGGGCCAGACTGATGGGCTTCTGTGTTAACTGCTTTTACGTGTTTGGGCCTAAGTAGTTGGGCTGAACTTGTGAACCGTATGTGCTACTGTTGACTGTTAACTGTTACTACTAAACGTGCTTGCCAAACGTGTTGAACATTTGTGCACTACTTGGTTCGAATCTGATTATATATCCGTGTTAGGACGTTATTGACTACTTGCGACTTGATTGACTTTCTGTGTTTGACTGCCGAGCAAACCAAGGTGAGTTCACACCCTTTACAAAGCATGGGATTCCCTGGGTTGGGAATGGGATTCAGGAACATGGGTTCCTCGTCTACCATTGGGTAGGACGTCAGTGGTTCAGGAATGTGATTCCTCGTCCGGATGGACGGATAAACGTACTAGACTAAAACTCTATCACGAAGTCCCTCCTTTTTGTATCGACTAATCGCCGGGCCAATGGCGAGCGGGTCATTAGTTAGATAGCGCTATTTAGGTCTGACAAGCCTCACACCGTGCCGCAGAGGACGGGCGTGAACTAATGGATCTGGGGCACGTCAATGATGATAGACATTGATGTTTTCAGGGCACATAAACATGACTACAGTCAGCAATCGATACGGTAACGAGTCTAGTATACACATGGGGTAACCCCCACGGCTGGAGAGCCAGATGATGTACATGGGGTAGCCCCCACGGCCGAAATGCCTGATAACTACATGGGGTAGCCCCCACGGCCGGAGTGCCGGAGTAACTGGGAACGAACTGGTCACGTTTTTTAAACTATGGGGTAACCCCCACGGCAGGATGCCAGATAATGTAAACTGTTTTCGAAACAACTAAAACGAACGTCCACCCGTGAACTCACTCAACTAGTTGTTGACTCGTTACTACATGCTTTGCAGGACCATAGGTACTCAGTGGGAGCTTGCATGGAGGAGGATCGTTGTGGGACAGGGATTGCTACAAGACTATGTTAAACTTGAAACTTTTGGAACTTATGTTATAACTTTAAACTTATGCTTCCGCTTGCAACATAAACTTATTTGTTTTGGAACACCAATCGTGATGGTTAAACTTTTATAACTACTTATATGCTTGTTCAGTATGATTGGTGGCTGGATCCTGGTCAGTCACGCCTCCATGCGGTAGTACTCCGCAGGTGGGATTTTGGGGGTGTGACATCAATCACAAACAAACCTTTTACCTTTTGAATGAATGACGTTAACGAATAAAATTTTAAGAAAGATGCCGATTCATGCTCCACGCTTACCAACCAGGGAGCTCCGGCAAGTCAGGTTTTTCTATTTAAATAGATTCACCCAAGCCTGACGGTCCTTGGGTGATTTCGAACTCTTATTCAACAGTGGTGGAAAATTTGCATCATCCATTGTTAAATCTGAATTCTCATTTTTTTACCTCTACCAATGGCTCCTCTTGTTTTGACGAACCAGAATCATTGCCTGCAGGTGGCTTGTCTGACTTTGACCTGTCAGATTCATCGCCGACCATTTTCTTCTTCCTCTTTTCCTCTTTTGTCCTCAGATTTGTATCTGGTGAATTCATCTTGTTTGACTTTGTAGCCGAGGAAGTTGATTCATCAGAACTCTTATTCTTTCCAACGGATGAACCCGAAGACAAAATCTTCTCGAGATACTCTCTCGCCTTCTTCCTCTTTTTCCTCAGTCTGTCTTTCTGCCCCTGTGAAAGTTTAACTTTCTTTTCTTGACTTGTCTGATCTTGAACTTTAGGTTTTAGAACCTTCTGTTCATGGGGCTTGACTTTGACTGGAATCTTTGCCAAATTCTGAGAATTGACCCTCAATCTTTCATTCGATCTCCTTGGGCAATCTCTGGCAATGTGACCTTTGATCTGACAATTGTAGCATCTTCTGGTCTCATAATTCCAACCCTGGCAGTTAACAGCAATGTGTCCTTGATAGCCGCATCGGTAACACACTCTGTTATCATACCATGGACCACCTTTTTCACACCAAATACTCAGATCATAACATTGTTTGGCTTGGTGGTATTCCTTTCTCAAGTTTGCTGGTTTTGACTTTTCAGCACTGTGGTCCAACCTGCACCACTTATTACCAACAATTTTTGAGTTTTCATTTTTTACTTTTTGTAATTTTTCATTGCGATTGGATGATCGATCTGATGAACTTTTATTATCCTTTTGTTTCTGTTCCACTTTCTTCTTCAAAGGTCTTTGTTTAGAACATTCACCTTTTTCAGTTGATTGAAGAACAGTTTTCTGAAATTTTTCTTTTAATTTTAAAAACATTTTTTGTTTTTCTAATTTTTCATTTACATCATCAGATTTTTCATCGCAATCTTTAACTTTGACATTGTCAAAGTTTGTGACATTGTCACTTATTGGAACTGAATTGATAGGTTTTGGACAGGGGATATTCAAAAACTCAGATGATGTCACAAAACCTTTCAATTTCTTTTCAAGTTCATCAATTTTGTTCCTTGAATTCTCAGCTTCATTTTCAAGCTGAGATATTCTTTCAAGATGAAACTTGATAATTTTTTCATTTTCAATTTTAATGTTTTCAAGAACAGATTTTTCATTGTCCAAAACTTTTAGCTGTTCTTGAAATTTTGTTTCATTTGTTTTCAAATTTTTGTTCTCCAGTTTTATCCAGAAATCTTCATTTTCTGAAGATTTCTTTTTGCTTTCAAAGTCTTTTTCTTTTTCTTTCAACTTCTTGTTTTCAAAAGTCAAACTGTTCAAATTACTTAACAGTTTGTCATTTTCAACTTTCAGTTTCTCACAATTTCCCTGCAAAACCAGAATCTGTTTTTCATCAGTTTGTTTCTCATTGTTCAACTTCTTAACTTCAGATGTCAAACTTTCCGCATCTTTCAAGAGTTTGTCATTCTCAGTCTTGAAGTTGTCACATTTTAAGCAACCTGTTACATTCTTCACAGATTCTTCAGCCTTTAAAGCTCCTTCTTCCGATGAATGATCAAAGATAGGTGCGTTTTCTGCAATCTCTTTCTTTAACCCAGATTCAGGATTCACAGATACAGGTTTTTCATATTCTGCTTTCTCAATCTTGACCGATGGAACTTGTTCAATCTTCTCAGCTCTGATTTTTTCTTTAACAATGACTGCCTTTTGAATCTTTCTTTTTGCATCTTGTTTTTCTTTCAATTTTTCAATTTTATCGGCATAAAATAACTTTCCACTACGTTGATCAGATGGAAGTTGTTGTTTAATATATTCAAGCTTCCGGATTTTCTCTTCATAATTGTCACTTTCTTCATCAGATGAATGATAAAAAAATCAGAACTTTTTCAACAACTTCTTTTGCTGAGACTGTTTCTTCTTCTTGCTTTATCGGAAAATACTGTTGAGATTCATGATACACATATGCCAACAATTCCTCAAACTCCATGTTTTGATCTTCAAAGTTTCTCAAATTCACTTGCACTCTAATATTTGACCAAATTGATCACCCCTCAACAACACATGCACCACTAAGTCGACAAAACACTTTCTTAGGCCGATGAATCGGTAGTGGGCTGACACTTAATTGTGTCACATTAACCAACAAACATTCTTTCAACACTTAAATCTTTCAACCCTCTATAAATGGACCGATCAATTCACAGTAACCGACAAACATTCACATGGTTCAAAGAATATCAATATTCGGTTTAAATGTTTTTTTTATATATATGCCGCCGCCCACCTTTACTATTAAACGACAAACTGAATGCCGACAAATTCACTTAAAATGACAAAAGATTAGGCCGTTTAAAACAACCAATCACATGACTGCACTATGATTTCTTTTTATTGGGCCTCTCTTATAGTGGAGCGGTGCACATGGGCTTTGTTTAATGGGGCGGTGCACCTTGGACTGGTAATTAACCTGCCGACAATGACAACAACTTGTCGACAACCTGTAATGATCAGACAATCACGTGAAGAAGATGACGAAAGAGCGAACCACTATGGAAACTTATAAGCGGACCACTGATGACATTTTGAGCGGACCCTATTTGAGCATTTGGAGCGAACCTAATGTGTTGATCTATGAGCGGACCAGATTAATAACCAAGAGCGAACCTGACAATACCCTAAAAGCGAACCAGATGATTGTACCTTCGAGCGAACCTAGGTGCAATTTTGGAGCGGGCCTATCCTCAAAACGTATCTAAAAGCGGATCTGTTGAGCGAACCTATCCACTGTCCGCATAAGTGGACCTAAGTTCGAAGCAGTTTTGACCCATTTTTAGTCCGTATTTCAGTCCAAAACTTTCAAGGGTTTGTCTTTGTTCAATAATACACAATCTGTGAGATTATGGTCCGATTTTATCGGATAAAATTCCCTGAACTGATGAAAGAAGATGTAGAAATCAGAATTTTGAGCGAAAATCGAGCTAAACGGTAAGAACTCTTCCTCCTGAGCTCTGATACCACTTGTAGGAACGTTTGACGACCTGACGAGTCTATCAGAAGAGCACTTAGACAGAATCAGAGGCGGAATTCATTGATTCGGTCTTCGTAAAGCTTGATTTCACTACTTAACGTCTCTTTTATTGATTATCTGACAAATATACAAGATCCAGAGACAAACAGGCAGGGCTTTGCCGTTACACCTTCAAAAACACACTGCAGATCCGCTCATATGGTCCCCTATATATAGGCAACAGGGTTCGCTTATATGGACATGTCCGTATGAGCGGACCTGACATAAAAGCGGACCTGACATAAAAGCGGACCTGACATAAAAGAGGACCTGACATAAAAGAGGACCTCCTATGTCCGTATAAGCGGACCTCCTATCATATGATCATATAAGCGGACCTATCTAAAACATGATTTCTCGATTTCCGTTCACTATACAATCAGCCCTAGCCTAAGACTCGAACTAAGATGTAGTCGATAGACAACTGCACCAACACTTTCGTATAATTGGGCCTTTGTAAAGATAGTCCAAAGCGGGTAAAGTGGGCTTTCCCACTGGCCCGTCGTCAAGTCATCTTTAGTCCCTGGTTCTGAGACCCGAGGCTCATGATCCAGGGCTGAGTCACAACCGTTCAAAAAGTAGTTTTTTCCCGTGGGTCCACTCCAGGTCAGTCATAATTAACCGTCCCCACTAATCATCACATCGCCGAACATCTATAGCGGGAGTTAACCCCCTAGTAAAACGTGCCCCTTTTTCGAATTTTGAAGAGACTAATGACATGACAGTTACCTGCATGTCAGTTATATCTCTTTAAATACCCTATTCCCCTTTCAGATTTCTTATTCCAACATTTCGATTTCTTTTCTTCTTCGTAACAACTCTTCTTGATCATCGTTCCTTCTCCGATCATGAGTCGTTGTGGTCGTTCCTCGATAAGATCAGTATTGACGGAAAAGGACTTGAAGTCCTTCGTTGAGGCGTATAAGATCCCTGAACAGTTTTCCCCTTCCTTGCCGGGCCCTAATGAACCGGCGAAATGCACACCAGACAGAATCCCCATTTACACATTGGCTTTTTCCTCCTGTGGGGTTCGGTACCCTCTTTCCCCTTTCAAAGTCGCTTTACTTCGTCACTTTGGTGTCCACTTTTCTCAGATTCACCCTTTAGGGTTTATGAGGGTGGTCCATTTTGAGCTGTCCTGTGCAGCCATTTCAGGGGAGCCTTCTATTCCTCTGTTCTGCATGTTCTATAGGCTAGTTTGGATTGGTTTACCTTCGCAAAACGACAAAACAATGTCTCGAAGCCCTGTTATAGTTTCATGCCCACCTCCACTTATCCAAAGGATTGGAAAAGCAGATTCATCTTTGTCTCTGCTGCTATGCTACCAGAGTCCTCACTGCCGAAAGATCTTGATGCTGCGATTGAAGATGTTGTTCCTACCCTGTCTGCAACCGAAACCGTTCAGTGGAAACGGATGTGCGAGAATCCGACGAGGGCGTTCACTTTTTTCGAGGGGATGCTTTCCATGGGAGGGTTGAGCCCCTCCTATCCGGTTCGTCCTAGAGCTTTTTTCGGCAAAAAGGGTATTTCTTTACTCTTGATCTGTTACTTATAGTTACCCCTTTTCTATGTCTTAAAGATTGTGAAGTCATCTTTAGTGTCTCTTTTTTGTGTAGAGATAACTTTGTGGAGGCTACTTCAGGGCGATTCCAAAGATGTTAAGTTTGTAGTTGACAACGAGATCGATCCCAGATTGAATGCGGAGGTGCAGGTTACTGGGGGATCCACCCAGGCCGGGGGCTCTACTGCCGTGGGTGGTGATGAGGAGAATCCTTCTGATGAGGAGGAAAGTTCCCCTGACTTTCCTCCTGTTCATTCTTCTGGCCAAAGTGATGATGAAGATGTGTAAAATTCAGTTAGTTCGTAAGAGAAAATCTGCCAGTCCTCAGCCAGCCCCTGCTCCCCGTAATATCCGTCAAAGACTTCGGAGTGCCAGTGGTCAAAAACCTCCTCCTTCATCGAAAGCTGCTTCTGATCTCCCCCTGCTGGGATCAAAGGTTCCCTATCTAAACACCTGAGGTCTTCGAGCCTAGTGAGTGCTCCTTTGCTGGTAAGCCTTATCTTCCCTTTATTTCATTTTTTTCTGTTTTTGCCTTGCCTCTGATGTTCTTTTTCTTACTTCACATGGGAGTTTCGGCATTACTGGTTGCGCCGGTGGCGGAGGTGGTAGCGTAACTGCCACAAAGCGTGAATCCTCAGAGGGATCCTGTGGATGTCGCGGTTGTTGTGATGTTTGTTGAGGTGGTGTGTAGTACCACTCATGTCGGTCAAACAACGCTTGGAAACTGTCTGGTCCCTGATAGGGTGTGCCATGGAAGGATGACCCATCAGAGACTTCTATCGGATGCCTGGGCGTACCACGAGCAGGTTCTGTTGGATCAGTATCTTCATCCATATGGTCTTCGGAGAAGTGATCTTGTGGCCCTAATGGAACAAAGCCTGAAGGTTCCTGTATGTAGTCAGTCGGATTAAACTGACCTATGAAGTATGGAGTAGGGTCGTCGTAATTTCGGTGCGATACCGAACGTTGTAGAGGTATGAAGGAAGGTTGTGGGTTGTTGGGATCATTTTCTGAGTTTGGCCCAAAGGAGTGCCGGTATGATGGCGTCGAGCTGTGCGAGGTGGAATGCCTCGCAGGTTCGTAAAGATCTCTTCGTCGTTGTGGTTCTTCGCTCCTTGTCATTGAAGGAGGTCTTGTTCCTGACAGTCCAGCTTCGTGATCGTGATGTGTCACGATATCTCCTCTGCCTCTTCTTCCCCTTCCTCTTCCTCGGAATATTACGGGCGGCATTTTTCCTGCTTTATAAAACTTTAAATACCAATAATAAAAGAAAAAGACAAAATTGGAATAACAATTCGAATTTGTCCTAAGTTCTTGTCTAGACTCAAGTATGTCCAATTGTGTCATTGAGATTAAACACATTAGGATAGTGTTTAATTCACTCAATGTTGGCTCTGATACCAACATGTCACACCCCGATTTCCACGTGTATCACCGGTGGGCCCGGTGGGGGATTTCCGTGACGTAGTTGGCAACAATATAGTCAAACCACACAATTATATAAATGCACAGCGGAAGCTTTAAAAGGTAAATATATACTTCAACCTCTGGTTGTAATATCAAATGTATTACAGAAGTCGAATGTATCCACAGCGGATCAAAAATAATAAAATATTGTTCATTCAGATACGGCATCGAGTTTGCGAGACTATTCGTGATGCTTAGGAAGCTAATACCAGCCAATTTCGTATAGTACCTGCACTTAATCTTTTTGGGAAAAATACGTCAGTTTACACTGGTAAATACATTCAACTTAAACATTTGAAAATGTTTATTAAAATTGATTTGAATGCACAAGGCACAAACTCTTTTATAACTTGGGAAAATTATTAAAATCTTGTGAACGTTTTACATGTTCTTTTATGCGTTCAGTAGCCCGGGTCGTGCCGGGTTAAAGATTTATAGACACGCCACATTGCGTAAAACCGTAGTATAAAAACCAACGGCTACGTCTTTTAATTTAATGTCGACAATGTATACCGGGTGTACGCCTACACCGGGATGTCGATGGTCGTGGCCATTTCGTAAAATGATGCCAAGGATATCCGGGACAACGGTCATTAAACCCCCCAAAGGCTTTTAAGAAACAAAACTGTTTAAATGAGCCGATCATATTATTTAATTAACCACCTAAGCGATGGAAAAATATAATGCTCAATCAAGCGGTATTAACATACCGTAACCCAAGCCCGTATAGGGGAAATAAGTTAAAGTATTTACCTTTGCAAGTATATTCCTTAAGTTGATTAAATCACCGATAGCTTTTACTGGGCTCCTAATCTGGAACGAAGGTTTTAATTAACCTCTTAGAATCCTAACGGGTCTTTATATTGGCCGTAGCCTAGACCGGTTGGTTCCGGAATATAAATATGGTTTAATCGCGCGAAAAGGCGAAAACCGAGAATGGAATGTGATTCTGCCCCAAACAAGTTCAGAGACTTGTTTTATATGGGTTCAAGGTTCACACTCTGGATTTTGGGGTCTAAATAATATAATTTGACCCGTATCGGCTAATTTACGAAAACTAGTTTCATAAGCCGAACCGTGCGCGCAATAGGCGAAACGGTTAACCATGAGAGTCTTACGTTTATTTCCTAAGTCAATATGCCTTAAAGAGGTTGTGGCATCAGCAGGATACCTTCCGTGATGCCCGTAATGAGTTTAAGTTAATATTACGCCCCGTAGGGGTTTTTCGGTCATTTTAAAGACTTTTAAAGGGCTTTTCGAGTTCTACAGGAAATCTGAGTTTCCCGAACAGTTTATAAAGTCTAAAATACTTTATTTATTATTTAAAATCAGTAGCAACTGGAATCGGGTCAAAAGACCTTGTAGAACTCAAGTTTTAGCCGAAAAGGGCATATTCGGTATTTACCGAACCGTAGCCATAACCGCAGGTTATGAGCGAGGTAAAAATTATTAAAAATCTTTAAAATTCCAAAAATATTATTTTATAACAGTGGGTAAAAGTTTTGGTGACGAAATCTTGGTTTAGATAGGCGTTATGCTAATTGCGCCGTTTATTACAAAAGTTTACTTATAAATGCGCTATTTAGCATAACTCCCATTCTAGACCTCGGATTGGCGTGAAACTTTAAGGACATGCTTATAATTCAGTAAGCAAGGTTATAGTCCGTTCACGTGTCCGAAATACTCGTTTTATTTTTAAAAGGCCGTTACGGTCAACTTTTAGGCGATTAACGGAAATGCGTAAAAGACTCGGACAAATCATGAACCGGTCACAGAGGGTTAAACCATCATGTAACCTGGTCCTAAGAGAGTCCCAAGGCATATCTATACCTCACTAAAACGGGTCTGAACTGAAGTCAAAGCAAAAGTCAAACTTTTGCGACATTCGGCTCCGAACCGGTTCAATATAGCAAATGGTCGATTCAAATGAGCGCAAACGAGTTTATATACCTAATATCATGCTTTATGAGTGTCTAAACAGGTTCCATAGCATATACATTACAGATTATGCATAAATCGCAAAAATAGTTTTCTGTTGACTTTTTAACCGTTCGTTTGACTCGACATTTGAGCTAGTTAGAGTGGTGATCAGAGGGAACCCTTTTAGAGGTTTATTACCCACATTAATACCAACTCATAACTACCTTTGATTCGCCATAAGACAGAACCATCACGGATTTATTTTAAAGTCAAACCGTATTTACGACGGTTTGGTTTTTAGCTATATACTAAGCAAGAATTGAACTACAAAGGATCTAAGCAACTTACAGAAGTTGAGACTTGATTGTAGAACAGAGAAGAACACTTGAGAGCCTTTAGAATGATCAGAGATGTGTGTTTGTGTTGTGATGAACTTATGAACACAAGCTTGCTATTTTTAGCCAAAGACATGGTCCAAGATCATCACACAACACCCTACAACTGATCATGGATGGATGGCATGTGTCCTAGAGAGTTATGGGTCGAGTAGGGGGCAACCATACTCCTGAAAAACCCATCATTTAATGTTTTGGCGCTTAAAACAGCCAACAGCCAAAAATCTGTCGCTGGGCGCTGCTTACGGACCGTATGGCTTCGGCCTTGCGGTCCGTAAGCCATAGGCGGATCTCAGCAATCATTCCCCCTCCTTACGGTCCGTAAGGCATACCCTTTACGGTCCGTAAGGGGTTAAAAATAAATCTTTTTCAAATCTTTTTGTAATGATTAAAAATCTTGGTAATTAATTACCTGACCTTTCGGGTTTGAAGAGGTAACTTTGCGATAAGGCCCTCGATTAATTACGATTAGGGACCTCGCGTTATTTACCCGTATTGTTAAGCCCCTGGTTAATTTATTTATTATTCAGAAGGACTTAGTTTATATTATTGACGCTTTTAACCCTTCTCACACGAATTCGATCGTAACTTCCTCGTTTGATAACGGAACTTCGCGAAATTTATATATTACATTCTAGTGAGTGTATAACACCGTTACAAAGCCTTGGGAACGTTAACGGGTCACTCAGAGGTATAATTAAACATGTTGACACAGTTAACCCCTGTGGTTTGTAATCTCTCACTTTCTTCCGCGTTTCACTTCCGTACGATCTATGATTTACTCGTTTGAAGGTATAAGCATTATTCAGGGTTACTATACAGTATATTTACCCTTGATTGACATTTATAACCCTCGAATTTATATACTTTCAAGGTTTGTCAATATTAGTCCTTTATTTAATATCAATGCCACGTGTAATCAAATGACACGTGTTAACACATTATTGGACACAAAAATTCGAGGTGTTACATCCTCACCCCCTTAAAATAAATCTCGACCCGAGATTTACTCAAATAAATAGGGGTATTTTTCTTTCATTGTGTCTTCGACTTCCCACGTATATTCGGGACCTCTACGAGCATCCCATTTTACTTTCACAATCGGTACGTGTTTTCTGCGAAGCTTTTTCACTTGTCGATCTTCAATCGACAGGGGTTTTTCTACAAACTTTAAGCTCTCATCTATATGCACATCTGTGTGTGGAATCACCAATGACTCATCGGCGAAGCACTTTTTGAGATTGCAGATGTGGAACACATTGTGAATTCCATTGAGCTCTTCAGGCAAGTTCAACTTATAGGCAACTGACCCGACACGTTCAATGACCTCAAAAGGTCCTATGTACCTCGGACTCAGCTTGCCTTTCTTGCTGAAACGCATCACCCCTTTCCAGGGCGGCACTTTAAGCAACACCTTTTCACCTACATCAAAGTGAAGGTCCTTACGCTTCGGATCAGCGTAGCTTTTCTGCCTATCACGGGCAGCCTTGAGACGTTCCCGTATCTGGACAATCTTGTCCGTTGTCTGGAAAACTATCTCTGGTCCCGATAATTGGACCTCTCCTACTTCCGCCCAACAAACAGGCGATATACATTTCCTACCGTATAATGCCTCGAAAGGCGCAGCCTTTATGCTGGTGTGGTAGCTATTATTGTAGGAGAATTCGATCAGGGGTAGATTCTTATCCCAGTTACCACCTAAATCGATTGCACACGCGCGTAGCATGTCCTCTAATGTTTGAATGGTACGCTCACTCTGACCGTCCGTCTGTGGATGGTAAGGCGTACTGAAGTTCAAACGCGTGCCCAAAGATTGCTGGAAACTCTTCCAGAAATGAGACGTGTATCTAGTATCCCTGTCGGAGATGATAGACACAGGTATGCCATGTAAGGCTACAATCTTATCAACATACAGTTGGGCTAACATATCGGAGCTATACGTCTCCTTGATGGGTAAGAAATGAGCTGATTTAGTCAGCCTATCGACTATAACCCATATTGTATCGTTTCCTTTCCTGGTTTTGGGTAACTTGGTTATGAAGTCCATAGTTACACATTCCCACATCCACTCGGGAAGCTCAGGCTGTTGTAGCAAGCCAGACGGCTTTTGGTGCTCGGCTTTGACTTGAGCACAAGTCAAGCACTTTGCTACATGGGCGGCCACAGACTTTTTCAAGCTTATCCACCAATAGTTCGCCTTTAAATCTTGATACATTTTGTCAGCTCCAGGATGGACCGAATATTTGGAACTATGGGCTTCCTGGAGGATAACATCTCGTAGTCCTCCATAGATCGGAACCCATATTCGTCCGTTTAATCTAAGGATTCCATCCTTGCTAAGAGTCAACTGCTCCTCAGTTACTCCTAACTTTTCATTAGGATAATTAGCTTCCAACACAGCCTCTCGCTGTGCAGCTAATATCCTCTCAATCAAATTGTTCTTGACTTCAATGCTCTTGGCATTGATTCGAATAGGTTTTACCCTTTCCTTCCTGCTCAAGGCATCAGCGACTACATTCGCCTTGCCGGGATGGTACCTGATCTCGCAATCATAGTCATTCAAGGTTTCCATCCAATGGCGCTGCCTCATGTTCAACTCTTTCTGATTGAACAGGTGCTGGAGGCTTTTGTGATCAGAATAAATCACAAATTTAATACCATAAAGGTAATGCCTCCACAATTTCAGTGCAAATACAACGGCACCCAACTCCAAATCATGGGTGGTGTAATTCTTTTCGTGCACCTTTAATTGCCTTGAAGCATAGGCAATCACCTTGCCCTTCTGCATAAGCACACACCCCATGCCTGTGTGTGATGCATCGCAGTAAACTACGAATTCGTCTGTACCTTCCGGTAATGTCAACACAGGTGCGTTGCTTAGCTTCTGCTTCAGAACTTTGAAGGACTCTTGCTGCTTTGGTCCCCAAATAAACTTTTCCTTCTTCTTGGTTAGGGAAGTCAAGGGCGCAGCAATCCTCGAAAAATTCTCAATAAACCTCCTGTAGTATCCTGCTAACCCCAGGAAACTACGAATTTCGGTAGGCGTCTTTGGCTCTTGCCAGTTCATGACTGCCTCTACCTTAGCGGGATCCACTTGGATACCACGCTCACTTACAACGTGACCTAAAAACTGAACCTCTCGTAGCCAGAATTCACATTTCGAGAATTTGGCGTAGAGTTTCTCACGTTGTAGTAACTCGAGAATGCAACGGGGGTGCTTCTCGTGGTCAGCTTGGCTTTTGGAATATATAAGAATGTCGTCGATGAAGACGATGACAAATTTGTCCAAATACGGCTTGCAGACGCGATTCATGAGATCCATGAACGCAGCCGGTGCATTTGTGAGCCCAAAAGGCATCACTAGGAACTCGTAATGACCATAGCGAGTCCTAAATGCTGTCTTATGTACATCTTCATCTCTGACCCTTAGCTGATGATAGCCCGACCTCAAGTCGATCTTTGAGAAGTAGCTCGCTCCTTGCAGCTGATCGAACAGATCGTCGATCCTTGGCAAAGGATATCTATTCTTTATGGTAACTTTGTTCAGCTCACGGTAATCGATGCACAACCGCATCGATCCGTCCTTCTTCTTTACAAATAGGACAGGTGCTCCCCAGGGAGATGGACTAGGTCGGATAAAACCTTTTGCCAACAGTTCATCCAACTGGGTCCTTAGTTCCTTCATTTCAGTAGGAGCTAGCCTGTAAGGTGCCCTAGCTATAGGAGCTGCTCCTGGTATGATATCTATTCTGAATTCCACTTGTCTATCTGGTGGTAAGCCAGGTAGTTCTTCGGGAAAAACCTCGGGATATTCAGAAATGATAGGAAGATCCTCGATCTTCGGCTTAGGTTCTTCAATTATCACCTGAGCCATGTAAATTACACAGCCTCTGTCCAAACATCTAGAAGCTTTGAGCATAGATACATCTTCGGGCAATCCGTACTATGTATCTCCTCGAATGGTAAGCGATTCACCATTCGGAGTTTTTAACACTATATGCCTTTTGCCGCAAATGATTTGGGCCTGATTACGGGATAACCAGTCCATGCCTAGAACAATGTCGAAACCCGCTAGTTTGAAGGGAAGTAGAGATAGAGGAAAAGAATGGTTCTTAATGGACATTTCACATCCCTCTATAACAGTGGAGACGGTTTCTATCATGCCGTCTGCTAACTCTACCTCGTATTTCATATCTAGGGTTTTGATCGGCATGTTCAATAGTTTACAAAACTTTTGGTCTACAAAGGACTTATCAGCGCCATAATCGAAAAGTACTCTTGCAAATATATTATTTACGAGAAAAGTACCTGTAAGCACATTGTCGTTCTGTACTGCCTCCTTTGCATCCATGCGGAAGACTCTAGCATTAGTCTTCTTTGTCTCCTCCGGTTTCCTGGCATTCTTAGGGCAGTTGCTCTTGATATGCCCCTTTTCATTGCAACCGAAGCAGGTTGCGTCCTTGATTTTCTTACAATCCACCGTCTTATGATCCTTGGACTTGCATAGTCAACAGGAGGAAGTCTTTGGCTGCGACTGTGAATTCGACGCAAACCTACATTTCCCAGAGTGGGGTTTCTTGCAGATTTTGCAATTGGGTCTTTCACCAGTTTGCCCATCCTTCTTCGTCTCAGCCCCTCTCTTGCTGTCACCGTTTCCACGGTGCTTCTTTCCAGATCTTCGTGAGGTATCATCCTCACGTTTCCTCTTCTCAGCCTCCTTGCTCCTTAGCGTCCTCAGACGGACAGCATCTAAAGTGAGAGACAAGGAGAGGTCAGTAACTGACCTGAAGGTCGTCGGCCGAGAGGCCTTCACACTCGCCTTTATCGCAGGCTCCAAGCCCCCAATGAAACGGGCGATTCTTCTAGACTCTGGTGTCACAAGGTACGGAACCAGGCGAGACATTGTATTGAAGCTCGTCAAATATGCCTGGCAGTCCAGGTTCGTCATCACTAGTGACACAAAGTCAGCCTCAATCTTCTCAATCTCATGCTGAGGGCAGTAGTTTTCCTTGATGAGAGCAATAAATTCCTCCCATGTCATCTTGTATAAAGCAGACTTACCTGATGCCTGCACCAACGCTCTCCACCATGCTAGGGCCTCGCCCTTAAATGACTGGGACACAAACTTCACCACATCCTTCTCTGCGCACCCACTGATGTCCACAATAGTGTCCATCTCATCTAGCCAGGTGATACAATCAACAGCACCTTTCTCCCCCGTAAATTCCCGGGGCTTACAAGATACAAAATACTTGTAGGTGCAACCCTTGGCACCAGATGCATCAGTGTATTCTCGTTCACGACGAATACTATTTTCAGCTGACGAGTGATTGTCGTCATCCTTCTTGGGTTGAGAGGGTGGTTTGGAGTGTGTCTTTGGTTTGGAGGGTGGTTTTGTTATAGATCTGCTACGAGACTCAGTGTATTGACGATCAAGAGCTGCCTGGACAGCATTGTCAATTAGAGCCTTTAGCTGTGCGCCTGTCAGATGCACTGGCGCATTGTCGTAGTCATCTTCATTTGTATGGCTGTTCTCTCCATTGGGATCCGCCATTGTAACTTGAATTTGTTACAGAAGATAACAAAATTTTATTCAGGAGATTATTATATAATTGTCTTTTATGACAATTTGTCAACTATGGTAACAGAGACCATATTTGGTTATCTTATTACTCACTTAGTTTTAGGATTCGAATACATCCTATTTTAGCTATAACAATAATATTGGCGGCATAAAGCCTAATCACGAGGATGTTTTATACTATTAGCCGAGATTTCAGAGAATCAAAGGCATAGAGATTTGAACCGTAGTTCCTTTATCTCTTTCTGACAGGGAGTCATAGACCACCACTGCCTTTTGTCTTTAAAAGATAATTATTACGGCCCATAGGCACTACACCACTAATGGATGTTTTAATAAGGTTGGCCCGTAGGCACTACATCACTAATGGATGTTTTAATAAGGTTGGCCCGTAGGCACTACATCACTAATGGATGGTTCAATATGATTGGCCCGTAGGCACTACATCACTAATGGATGTTTAAATAAGGTTGGCCCGTAGGCACTACATCACTAATGGATGGTTTAATATGATTGGCCCGTAGGCACTACATCACTAATGGATGTTTAAATAAGGTTGGCCCGTAGGCACTACATCACTAATGGATGTTTTAATATAATTGATCACCTTCATTGGTGATTTAACCCACGATTTATAAATCATTTAGTTGGGTTTTGAAATCCTTAAAGGATTATTGTATAAGAATGACGCGCGTGATTTTAACGAATCACATCTGCCATGAATGTCAACGTGCTTGCAGAGGTTAACAGGAAATCTGAATCTTTTAACTAAGTCCTACCATCTTGGCCGGATCTTAAAAGACACCAGGCTAGGTTTCACTCGTAAGATTCTTTATTTAGGCAGATCAATTTAAAAGGAATGGTTTTGATTTATTTCATACATATTAAAACAAAACTCATAACATACATTCCATAATCTCAAATACAATCACATATTGCCCTAAACGGGTCTTTCAAATAGTACATACCTCCATAGAGGTTTAAAATAAGTGACAAGTCCACGCAGGGACTAACACAAGATAGGTGTCCATGCAAGGACTAAAAGATAAGTCCACGTAGGGACTGAAATACGATAAATGTCCACGTAGGGACTTCTTTCAAAGTAGAAATTTCATTAGTACAACTATTAAGGGCTAGTGGTCACGTTTCTTCTTTTTGCCCTTTAGTAGGTTCGCCAAGCCTTTGAGAAATCCTCGGTGGCTCTTTTTCTCTTCCTCGAACTCTCTCTCCATACGATCTAGTCGATGGAGTATCTCTTCCTGTTCAGGAGGAGAGAAACGTGGTTGTGGCGCTTGTTGCGGAACTGGGGGTCTGGGAGGTATTGGATACCCATGAGCTGAGTAGTCCGGTGCTCCCATGTTCCCATGAGCTCCGGCAGGGTAGCGTGCATTGTATCTAGCCGACACCACATATGGGTCGCGCTCATAATTGTAGTTGTAATGTGCTTGTGACGGTTCGAACGGGTTGTAAGCCGTTGGACCCGTGTAAGCAGGTATGGGTTGGTCATACCCAAATGGTGGCGAATTTGGTGCAGCTGGTGCGGAGTTCGCCTCCTGTATAGGACTTGAAGGTCCTTCTTCTTGTAGTGGCGGATAGTGGCTACTACTAGAGTGTCGAGGGGTGCTGAAGTGGATACCCCCTCCTCCTCGTGTGGACATACGAGCATTTGTCCTCCTACGCCTTGGCGGATTCGGCATTACTGGTTGCGCCGGTGGCGGAGGTGGTGGCGTAACTGCCACAAAGCGTGAATCCTCAGAGGGATCCTGTGGATGTCGCGGTTGTTGTGATGTTTGTTGAGGTGGTGTGTAGTACCACTCATGTCGGTCAAACAACGCTTGGAAACTGTCTGGTCCCTGATAGGGTGTGCCATGGAAGGATGACCCATCAGAGACTTCTATCGGATGCGTGGGCGTACCACGAGCAGGTTCTGTTGGATCAGTATCTTCATCCATATGGTCTTCGGAGAAGTGATCTTGTGGCCCTAATGGAACAAAGCCTGAAGGTTCCTGTATGTAGTCAGTCGGATTAAACTGACCTATGAAGTATGGAGTAGGGTCGTCGTAATTTCGGTGCGATACCGAACGTTGTAGAGGTATGAAGGAAGGTTGTGGGTTGTTGGGATCATTTTCTGAGTTTGGCCCAAAGGAGTGCCGGTATGATGGCGTCGAGCTGTGCGAGGTGGAATGCCTCGCAGGTTCGTAAAGATCTCTTCGTCGTTGTGGTTCTTCGCTCCTTGTCATTGAAGGAGGTCTTGTTCCTGACAGTCCAGCTTCGTGATCGTGATGTGTCACGATATCTCCTCTGCCTCTTCTTCCCCTTCCTCTTCCTCGGAATATTACGGGCGGCATTTTTCCTGCTTTATAAAACTTTAAATACCAATAATAAAAGAAAAAGACAAAATTGGAATAACAATTCGAATTTGTCCTAAGTTCTTGTCTAGACTCAAGTATGTCCAATTGTGTCATTGAGATTAAACACATTAGGATAGTGTTTAATTCACTCAATGTTGGCTCTGATACCAACCTGTCACACCCCGATTTCCACGTGTATCACCGGTGGGCCCGGTGGGGGATTTCCGTGACGTAGTTGGCAACAATATAGTCAAACCACACAATTATATAAATGCACAGCGGAAGCTTTAAAAGGTAAATATATACTTCAACCTCTGGTTGTAATATCAAATGTATTACAGAAGTCGAATGTATCCACAGCGGATCAAAAATAATAAAATATTGTTCATTCAGATACGGCATCGAGTTTGCGAGACTATTCGTGATGCTTAGGAAGCTAATACCAGCCAATTTCGTATAGTACCTGCACTTAATCTTTTTGGGAAAAATACGTCAGTTTACACTGGTAAATACATTCAACTGACACATTTGAAAATGTTTATTAAAATTGATTTGAATGCACAAGGCACAAACTCTTTTATAACTTGGGAAAATTATTAAAATCTTGTGAACGTTTTACATGTTCTTTTATGCGTTCAGTAGCCCGGGTCGTGCCGGGTTAAAGATTTATAGACACGCCACATTGCGTAAAACCGTAGTATAAAAACCAACGGCTACGTCTTTTAATTTAATGTCGACAATGTATACCGGGTGTACGCCTACACCGGGATGTCGATGGTCGTGGCGATTTCGTAAAATGATGCCAAGGATATCCGGGACAACGGTCATTAAACCCCCCAAAGGCTTTTAAGAAACAAAACTGTTTAAATGAGCCGATCATATTATTTAATTAACCACCTAAGCGATGGAAAAATATAATGCTCAATCAAGCGGTATTAACATACCGTAACCCAAGCCCGTATAGGGGAAATAAGTTAAAGTATTTACCTTTGCAAGTATATTCCTTAAGTTGATTAAATCACCGATAGCTTTTACTGGGCTCCTAATCTGGAACGAAGGTTTTAATTAACCTCTTAGAATCCTAACGGGTCTTTATATTGGCCGTAGCCTAGACCGGTTGGTTTCGGAATATAAATATGGTTTAATCGCGCGAAAAGGCGAAAACCGAGAATGGAATGTGATTCTGCCCCAAACAAGTTCAGAGACTTGTTTTATATGAGTTCAAGGTTCACACTCTGGATTTTGGGGTCTAAATAATATAATTTGACCCGTATCGGCTAATTTACGAAAACTAGTTTCATAAGCCGAACCGTGCGCGCAATAGGCGAAACGGTTAACCATGAGAGTCTTACGTTTATTTCCTAAGTCAATATGCCTTAAAGAGGTTGTGGCATCAGCAGGATACCTTCCGTGATGCCCGTAATGAGTTTAAGTTAATATTACGCCCCGTAGGGGTTTTTCGGTCATTTTAAAGACTTTTAAAGGGCTTTTCGAGTTCTACAGGAAATCTGAGTTTCCGGAACAGTTTATAAAGTCTAAAATACTTTATTTATTATTTAAAATCAGTAGCAACTGGAATCGGGTCAAAAGACCTTGTAGAACTCAAGTTTTGGCCGAAAAGGGCATATTCGGTATTTACCGAACCGTAGCCATAACCGCAGGTTATGAGCGAGGTAAAAATTATTAAAAATCTTTAAAATTCCAAAAATATTATTTTATAACAGTGGGTAAAATTTTTGGTGACGAAATCTTGGTTTAGATAGGCGTTATGCTAATTGCGCCGTTTATTACAAAAGTTTACTTATAAATGCGCTATTTAGCATAACTCCCATTCTAGACCTCGGATTGGCGTGAAACTTTAAGGACATGCTTATAATTCAGTAAGCAAGGTTATAGTCCGTTCACGTGTCCGAAATACTCGTTTTATTTTTAAAAGGCCGTTACGGTCAACTTTTAGGCGATTAACGGAAATGCGTAAAAGACTCGGACAAATCATGAACCGGTCACAGAGGGTTAAACCATCATGTAACCTGGTCCTAAGAGAGTCCTAAGGCATATCTATACCTCACTAAAACGGGTCAGAACTGAATTCAAAGCAAAAGTCAAACTTTTGCGACATTCGGCTCCGAACCGGTTCAATATAGCAAATGGTCGATTCAAATGAGCGCAAACGAGTTTATATACCTAATATCATGTTTTATGAGTGTCTAAACAGGTTCCATAGCATATACATTACAGATTATGCATAAATCGCAAAAATAGTTTTCTGTTGACTTTTTAACCGTTCGTTTGACTTGACATTTGAGCTAGTTAGAGTGGTGATCAGAGGGAACCCTTTTAGAGGTTTATTACCCACATTAATACCAACTCATAACTACCTTTGATTCGCCATAAGACAGAACCATCACGGATTTATTTTAAAGTCAAACCGTATTTACGACGGTTTGGTTTTTAGCTATATACTAAGCAAGAATTGAACTACAAAGGATCTAAGCAACTTACAGAAGTTGAGACTTGATTGTAGAACAGAGAAGAACACTTGAGAGCCTTTAGAATGATCAGAGATGTGTGTTTGTGTTGTGATGAACTTATGAACACAAGCTTGCTATTTATAGCCAAAGACATGGTCCAAGATCATCACACAACACCCTACAACTGATCATGGATGGATGGCATGTGTCCTAGAGAGTTATGGGTCGAGTAGGGGGCAACCATACTCCTGAAAAACCCATCATTTAATGTTTTGGCGCTTAAAACAGCCAACAGCCAAAAATCTGTCGCTGGGCGCTGCTTACGGACCGTATGGCTTCGGCCTTGCGGTCCGTAAGCCATAGGCGGATCTCAGCAATCATTCCCCCTCCTTACGGTCCGTAAGGCATACCCTTTACGGTCCGTAAGGGGTTAAAAATAAATCTTTTTCAAATCTTTTTGTAATGATTAAAAATCTTGGTAATTAATTACCTGACCTTTCGGGTTTGACGAGGTAACTTTGCGATAAGGCCCTCGATTAATTACGATTAGGGACCTCGCGTTATTTACCCGTATTGTTAAGCCCCTGGTTAATTTATTTATTATTCAGAAGGACTTAGTTTATATTATTGACGCTTTTAACCCTTCTCACACGAATTCGATCGTAACTTCCTCGTTTGATAACGGAACTTCGCGAAATTTATATATTACATTCTAGTGAGTGTATAACACCGTTACAAAGCCTTGGGAACGTTAACGGGTCACTCAGAGGTATAATTAAACATGTTGACACAGTTAACCCCTGTGGTTTGTAATCTCTCACTTTCTTCCGCGTTTCACTTCCGTACGATCTATGATTTACTCGTTTGAAGGTACAAGCATTATTCAGGGTTACTATACAGTATATTTACCCTTGATTGACATTTATAACCCTCGAATTTATATACTTTCAAGGTTTGTCAATATTAGTCCTTTATTTAATATCAATGCCACGTGTAATCAAATGACACGTGTTAACACATTATTGGACACAAAAATTCGAGGTGTTACATCCTCACCCCCTTAAAATAAATCTCGACCCGAGATTTACTCAAATAAATAGGGGTATTTTTCTTTCATTGTGTCTTCGACTTCCCACGTATATTCGGGACCTCTACGAGCATCCCATTTTACTTTCACAATCGGTACGTGTTTTCTGCGAAGCTTTTTCACTTGTCGATCTTCAATCGACAGGGGTTTTTCTACAAACTTTAAGCTCTCATCTATATGCACATCTGTGTGTGGAATCACCAATGACTCATCGGCGAAGCACTTTTTGAGATTGCAGATATGGAACACATTGTGAATTCCATTGAGCTCTTCAGGCAAGTTCAACTTATAGGCAACTGACCCGACACGTTCAATGACCTCAAAAGGTCCTATGTACCTCGGACTCAGCTTGCCTTTCTTGCCGAAACGCATCACCCCTTTCCAGGGCGACACTTTAAGCAACACCTTTTCATCTACATCAAAGTGAAGGTCCTTACACTTCGGATCAGCGTAGCTTTTCTGCCTATCACGGGCAGCCTTGAGACGTTCCCGTATCTGGACAATCTTGTCCGTTGTCTGGAAAACTATCTCTGGTCCCGATAATTGGACCTCTCCTACTTCCGCCCAACAAACAGGCGATCTACATTTCCTACCGTATAATGCCTCGAAAGGCGCAACCTTTATGCTGGTGTGGTAGACCCACTCTCCTTGAAGGTCCTGTTCATCGATCCCCTCTTGCCCCCCTGTTTGCCGATGCCATCCCTCTTACTTATGGCCCCAAGTGGAAGGTGACTAGTTCCTCGGTGATAGGGACTCCTGAGTCTGCTAGAGACTTCTTGAGCCATGTTGTCCCTCCTTCTCACAAATTTGTGAATTCTGCTTTGAGGGATGATCTTTTCGAGGATCAGTATAGCATGTCCCAGTGCGAGAGATTATTTAGAGGGCCTGGTATGTTGCAGAGGATTGATGATTTGAGGAGGGCAAATGAAGGGCTTAAGGCTGAGCTTAAGGCTTCCCAGTCAGTTGCTGCTGGGCTTAGGTGCCAAGTGGTTGATGCCGAGAGGAAGTTGCAGGAGGAGAAGGTACACAGTCCTTCCCCCCTTTTTTTATATGTTGATCTTTCGTCCAGGGGGCTGGAGCTATGCTGGAGAGAAAGGAGCGGGCTTGGGAGCAGGAGATGGCGGCGCTGGTTGAAGAGAAAGAAGAGTTGGCTGCTGAGCTGAAGAATTTAAAGGAAGTTAGCTCCGTTTCCCAGGAGCAGCTCAACAGCATGTATGCAGAGTATGGGATAACCTCTGACGACAACCAGCGTTTGGCAAAGGAGAAGCATTGGCTAATTACTGAAGGCTTTGGGGCCTTCCTTGCTGCTGTTGCTCAGTCGGAGGATTTCAAGAGTGGCCTGGAAGAGGTGTACAGGGCATATAGGGATGTTGGGTATCAGTCAGAGTTGAAGGATGGCTATGCCTATTCCGCTCAGGGTTTGGGCAGAAAGGAGACTTCTCTTTACAATTCCAAGGCAAAGAAAAGGTTGTCCAAGCTGAATGAGGAGTTTGGGCGTAAAACCTCGGCCATCCTTGGGAAAATCCTGGAGCATCCCCTGATATCCATCGATGAATTAAAAGCCCTGTTCTCCTCTGCCGACCCTTCATCTCCACCATCTCTATCCTGGGGTGATCCCCAGTGAATTTCAAACATTTAACACGTTTCGATATGGTTGTAATATGGATAACTTTTACCTGCCCTAGGATACTTTTGAACTTTGTTTGACTGCTTGGGAGGGGGTCCTTCGTGTCGGGGACCTCCTTAACTTCTAATAGTATGGCTTATGACTGTGTATTGCTTCTTTGTTTTTTGCCTGTTTCTTGTTATGGTTGTTTGTTTTGCAGGGGTTTTTACCGAGGGTCAGTTTGGTGCTTCTCTGGAGACTTTTAGACTGTTTGGCGGGGAGTCGTATCTTTGCTTCGTTTCATTGTATTTGTAATTTCGTATGTTATTTACTCTTGCCAAGGCTACTGAGGCCTTTCTTTGTGTATGTACTTTATATGAATAAAGCAGACTTCCTTTCGTGGTTTTGTTTATAAGAGTATGTTGTACTTTTTGTTTGTTTGTTAAACTACGATTGTCTGTTCGAGGCCAATCGATGGACAAGTTTATAATGTGGTATTATGTTTTTGACTTGTTCTGTCCGTTTTCTTTGGGTTAGCTAGACCCTTATTAGCCCCACGGTCGGGCTTTTGGCATGTTTGGGATAACTTGTACACGTGTGTTTGCCTGTTAATTAGGTTTAATGGTGTTCCTGGGCACGTCTGCCTAGGTGTAATGTCCATTGTTTTTTCAAAAGAGGACATAGATTGTTACAAAAGGTCTGTCTTCGGGGGGGGGGGTCCCAGACTAATAGTTAATTGTTACAAAAGTGGCTCTTGGCCGTTTTCCTTGGGGGTGGACCCCTTACACATAATATTTCCTAAGCTGCATGAGATTCCAGGTCCTGGGGACCTCCTTGCCTTCAAGTGTTTCCAACTTGCAAGTTCCTTTGCCGTTTGCCCATATGACTCGGTAGGGTCCCTCCCAGTTGGGGCCTAGCTTCCCAGTGCTTTCTTGCAGGCTGGCTTCATTTGCTCTAAGGACTAGATCCCCTGGGACGAGGTTGAGCCTCTTCATCCTGGTGTTGTAGTAACTCTCCAGTAGCCTTTTGTATTTGGCCTCCCTGACTGCTGCTATCTCCCTTCTTTCTTCCAACAAATTCAAGTTCATCATGAGGTCTTGTTCGTTTTCCTCCTCCCGGAGCTTCATTCGGGCAGTCGGGGATCCTATTTCAGCGGGGATGACGGCCTCTGTCCCATAGGTTAGGCTGAAAGGAGTCTCTCCATTGCAACCTTTAGGAGTGGTCCTGTACGCCCATAACACGAATGGGAGTTCTTCCAGCCAGCCCTTCTGTTTTCTCCCGAGTCTTCCCTTTATTCACTTGATGACACTTTGATTAGCGCTTTCTACCAATCCGTTGCTCTGGGCATGGGTAACAGATGTAAACACATGTTGAATCTGCATCTGCTCGCACCATGGTTTGAAAGGACTTCCGACAAACTGGACCCCGTTATCACTCACCAGCTCCTTTGGGACCCCATACCTGCAGATGATGTTATCTAGCACGAACCTCCTCATCTGTCCCCCAGTAATTTTTTTCCAGGGGCTTCGCTTCGATCCATTTGGTGAAATAATCAATAGCCACCACCACATATTTGATCCCTCCCGAGCCCTCCAGGAAAGGCCCAATTATGTCGATAGCCCATTTTTGGAATGGCCAGGATGTTGATACCGGTATCATGGGGTGCTTGTGTCGGTGGGTCATTGGTGCATGCACCTGGCAGTTATCACATTTCTTGATTTCCTCACATGCTGTTTCGTACATTCGTGGCCAGTAAAACCCTGCATTCATTGCTTTCGTCACTATCGTCCTTGGTCCCGAATGCATTCCGCAAATCCCCTCGTGCATTTCCCTAACCACATATTCAGCTTCTTCCATATCGACACACTTCAGGGATGGACCCAGATATGACCTTCGGTATAACTCCCCATCGATCAGTTCGTATTGCAGGGCTTTGACCCTTATCTTTCTGGCTGCCCATTCCCCCTCGGGTAAAATTCCTTCCCTGAGGAACTTGATAATCGGTGTCATCCACGTTTCCTGAGTACCCTCAACTGTAGCTACCTCCTTCGTGTTAAGGGAAGGAGATGTCAGGACCTCCACCTTAATTTCTTTCGCGAGGTGGTCAAATGCCACCGAGGCCAGCTTACTAAGGGCATCAGATTTTCTGTTTCTTACTCGGGGGATGTATTCCAGTTTGAAAGTTTTAAATGCCTTGGCCATTTTTTTCACTTTTGCCACGTACTGAGCCATGGTGCTGTCTTTGGCTTCATACTCTCTTTGGTACTGCTTTACTACCAGTTGTGAATCAGTGCTAGCCTTCACGTGCGTTGCTTTCATTTTTTGTGCCAGCCTCATCCCTGCTAAGAGGGCCTCATACTCTGCAGTATTGTTGGTGTTCTCGAAGTCCAACCTTATGGCGTATGTCAGCTCAATCCCCTCGGGGCTCATCAGTGTGATTCCTGCTCCACTCCCTTCTTCACCAGATGCCCCGTCGGTGAGTAACTTCCACACCGCCTCGTCCTCCTTCTCTATTTCTTCTTTTTCTAAGGCTTCCCACTTTAAAAGTTCCTTCTCTTCGTCCTCAGGGACCTCCGCTAAGAAATCGGCCAGTATCTGCCCCTTCATGGCCGTCCTGGGCTTAAACTCCAGAGAGTGTTCCCCCAGCTCCACAGCCCACTTAGCCAACCGTCCCGACAGCTCTGGCCTCCTGAGTACCTTTTGAAGGGGTTGATCGGTCATCAGGGTAATCTTGTGCCCTTGGAAGTACCTCCTGAGTCTTCGGGATGCGAAGATAAGAGCTAATGCTAGCTTCTCCAGAGGCATGTAGCGTTTTTCAGGACCTTTAAGTGTTCTGCTGATGAAATATATGGGGATCTGTTTCCCTTCCCGTTCTACCATCATGACCGCACTTATGGTCGTTTTCGAGGCGGACAGATATAGGAGCAACGGCTCCCCGGGTACTGGGGTGGCCAACGTTGGGAGCTTGCAGATGTAAGCTTTCATTTCTTGGAAGGCAGCCTCAGCTTCTATGGTCCATTTAAACTTGTTTGTCTGGAGGCAGTCTTTCAACACTTTCATGAAGGGAAGGGTCTTGTCGGCTACCTTTGACAAGAAACGGTTTAACGCTATTAGACTCCCATTTAGCTGCTGAATGTCCTTCAGGGACCTGGGAGATCGCATTTCGGCCACAGCCTGGGTTTTTTCCGGGTTTGCTTTGATTCCTCCTTTGGTGACCACTACTCCCAGGAAACTCCCCTCCTTTACTCCAAAACAGCACTTCCCAGGGTTTAGCTTCATGTTCACATCTTGCATAGTGTTGAGAGTCTCGGCTATATCATCTATCATGGCCATCTCCGTCAAGCTTTTGATGACAATGTCGTCGACGTACACTTCTAGGTTCCTTCCCCGTTGTTCCCTGAACAAAGCGTTCATGAACCTCTGATATGTGGCCCCAGCATTTTTAAGACCGAATGGCATCTTGGTATAGTAGAATGTCCCTTCGTCTGTGATGAAGGCGGTTTTTTCTTCGTCTTCTATTGACAGCTGGATTTGGTGGTACCCCTTGTAGGCATCCAGGAAGCACTTCAGGGGGTACTGAGACAAAGAGTCTACCTGAACGTCTATCTCCGGGAGGGGATAACAGTCCTTAGGACATGCTTTGTTCAGATCTTGAAAATCGATGCACATCCTCCACCCCCCGTCTTTCTTTTGAACCATAACCGGATTGGCGATCCAGGATGGATACTTCACTTCTCTGACTATCCCTGCCCTGAGCAGTTTTCTGGTTTCTTCATAAGCAGCCTCTCTCTTGTTGGGTCCCATGCTTCGCTTCTTCTGTTCCACCGGTTTTGCCCATGTGTAAGTGTTTAGCCGGTGCTCGGTTAAGCTTCTGGGGACTCCTGTCATGTCCCCATGTTGAAATGCAAACACATCTATGTTGTGGAGAAGCAACTCCTTCAGGGCACTCTTGCATTTGTCACTTAAGTGGCTTCCCACTTTAACCGTTTGTTCTGGGAACCTGTCGCTAAGGACCCACTCTTATACTCCCTTTTTCTGGGGTTTCTCAGGTGCTTCCTCTTTGGATACGGAAGAGATTACCTCATAAGCAGATTTAACCCAGGCTAGACCCTTCGGTGTCTGAAATACTAAAGCTCCGTGGGGGGTGGATGCATGTGCATGTAAGTCTCCAATTCCAGGTCTTCCTAAAATCGCGTTGTACTTTGAGGGTGCCCGGACCACTGTGAAGGTCAGATTTATCGTTCGGACCTGATCCCCTACCCCGACTGTGAATGGGAGCCTGATCTTCCCCAAGGGGTGTGATATACTGTTGTTGAATCCCACTAAGGGGATGGAATTTTCTTCCAACCGGTCTCTTACATCTCTGTCGAATCTAAGGAAACAATGCTCGTATAGTACCTCGACACCGGACCCTCCGTCCACATGTATTCGGGACACCTTATGGCCAGCTATTATGGCCGAAATGTTTAGGGGAAGTCATTACACTTCACTTTCTTCCAGGTATGGCATAAGGATGGGAGCTTTCATGCAGTTCGGGGAGCCCAGGATCCTGGCTTTTACACTCCGGGTGGTATCGAATTAATTCCTCCTTCTAGTCATATCAACATATGCCCTCCCAGGCTCCCTTACATCTCTTCCCTTGCGCCCCCCCTCCTTCTTTGATTTCTTTAACCAGATGGGCTAGCCTTCCCGTTTTCACCGCGGTCTCTATTTCCCTTTTCAGGTACATGCAGTCATCGGTTTTATGGCCAATGCCTTTGTGAAAATCACAGTACTCATTTGGTTGTGCCTTCAGCCCGGGTTTTATGGGTGGTGGCCTTGGGAAGGAGTTCTTTACCCTTTCCGTGGCCAGTATCTCACTCGGTGTCTTGGTGAGGGGGGTGAAATTATCGGAATACAGAGAGGGACCCCTCCCTCGGGGTCTGTACGGGGAGTATGAGGGTCTCACTCTGTCATGCATCATTCTATCAAAAGCAGGTTTGCGGGAGTAAGGTGTACCTTTGTCAGGGGGCTTTGTGGTTGGGGTGACCCTCCGAGGTGTGACATCCGTCTCCTTAGCTTTACTGACCGTGTCTTTCCCTCTGACAAAGGCCCTGACCCTGTCCATGAGGTTGTCAAATGAGTGGGGAAACTCCTCTCCCAGTTTTTCACACAGCTGTGCATGCTTCAGCCCGTTTATGAAGCTACTGATCTTCATGACCTCCGGGACGTCTTTGATGTTCATGCTTTCCTTGACGAACCTCTCCATATACTGGTCTATTCGCTCATTGTCCCTCTGCCTTATATGGAGGATCTAGTTTGGATTTTTGACCACTTTCCTCTGTTGACCAAAGTTCCTTAGGAACTTCTCGCTTAACTCTTCGTAGCTATCTATTCCCCCTGGAGGGAGGCTGTCAAACCAAAGCCGGGCTCCCTCCGTCAGAGTTTGTACAAACATGTGACACCATACAGGCATGGGCCGTCGCCCTAGCTGTCCCGTTCCCCGGAAGGCATGCAGATGATCCTCGGGGTCTCTTGTTCCGTCATAACGGTCAAAGCCTGGGGGTAACTTTGTCTTGGGGGGCATGGGTGCTTCTGCAATTCTTCGTGTGAACTTTGAGACCTCGGCTAAGTCTCGTGGTAGATAGGGCTGATCTAGGCCATTATCACCAAGGTTGTCCTTTTCCTTCCCTTTCTCCTTCGGCTTCTGTCCTGTGATAAGGTCCTCCCTTTCTTCCGAGGACATTTGCCTGAGGGCAGTCATAAATGTTTCCAGCGGGTCACCGTTGTTGTTCTTGTTTTGAAGGTCTGTTCCTTCTTGGCTGGAAGGTGTGTCAAAAGAAAGTCTAGCCCTGAGGCTGTCGAGTTTTTCCTGTCTCTTTAAATCTTCAAGGCACTTTGTTAACTTCTCCCTATGCATGGCCACAAAATCTGGAGTGATATGCTCTGTTCTTTCTGGATTTTCCACCTGGTTCTCGTTACCTTCCTCATGGGTAATGTCCTCTACAGTAACCCTATCCAGATCATTTTGTGCCGTTTGGGTGACACGTGAGTTGGGTGGGGTTGCCATGTCGTCGTTGGTGAGATAAGCTGCTCTTTAAACGTCGGATTTTGATGTGGGAACACCGGGCAGGCTGATGTCCCACGGATGGCGCCAATGTCGAATACCCAACTCCCGGATGACGTTAGATGGATCTTCGTTGACGTCAAGAGCCTTTATCTTCGTTGCTACAAAAGAACAAACCGTTAGCCTCGTCACGGGGGACCCCGGGAGGGGGATCCGTGACCAAGCTCCGGCGTGAGAATAAGTAAACTTGCCGGAAAATGAGAGGAGCTTCTCCCGATGAGTATAGTCACCGGAAGGTTTCCTCTTTGGTGTGAATCTAATTAATACGTGTGTGTTTATTCCCGATGAATATAGTCACCGGAAGGTTTCCTCAGATGAGATCCCATTCTTATCGAGTATTAAATGAAGCCTGTTATCTTTGCTAGCTGTTTTCCCGCCCATTACAAAAGGAGAGGAGTCTTAATGGACAAGGTAACTCCATTTTGTGGGCTTTCGTATAATTGGGCCTTTGTAAAGATAGTCCAAAGCGGGTAAAGTGGGCTTTCCCACTGGCCCGTCGTCAAGTCGTATGATAGATGAGTTGTGTTTATTGCACGTTTATTGATAGGAAAAAAGCGTTGGGGATAAGACCTGAAATAAACACTTTAAGAAGTATTGAGTGGTGGAGCTTGAACGAAAAAACAGTGGGATCAGACTCATAAAAATCCAATATTTTATACTACAAAAAAAACTTGGGAAATTAAAAAAATCAACACCACAAGCGAAAAATTATGGGGGTCGGGGCACCCATGGGCCACCAAGAAGATCCGCTTAGGGGAGTGTTTGAACCAACATAATTTGTTATGATATAAACGCATACTAAAGTAAACTTTTCTAGTTTTCTTCACTAACGCCTCTCTCTTTGGAGTAAACATCTATTGCAAAAAAAAAATAATAAATAATAATAATAAAAAAATAAAGGTTACTAATATTGCATTATTTTATTAACATTGACCTCTAAACTATCAAGTTAAGAGCAAGATTTAGATATTCTCAACTTACCAAACGGGGAGAAGGTGTAAGCACACACTACATGTTTAAAGTACTTTTAAAAAGTACAAAAGTTGGCCAGATTGGAATGTTGTCTCGACGACACCAGAGTACATTTCGAGAAAAACAGGTGACCACCTAAACAAGCACTAAAATGAGAACGTTACACAACACAACTTGGACGAGTAGTTGTTTCATGTACTATGAATCAATTACAAATAACGATTGATCTTATGATTCTAAAATCTATGATATTTTGGATCAATGCCATTGTTCATATACAAAAAACCACATACCTTTACACATTATTAGACATGGTGTACACAACATATACTGGTTTTGGACCGTACCATAAGACCAATTTTCAACAAAGTCCAAACACTTTTAATGTAACATCAAAAAAATGATATTAATATGCATCATGAATAAGTCAACGCATATTCTTGTTTGCAACTTGCAAGTATAATAGCTAATAAAATATGTTTAAAATTTGAAATCTAACTGAAACTGTTAACAGAGAATAAGGTTTCATATTTGTAACACATTTGATCCACCTTTGGCCAGTTTCAGTAGCATTGCTGAATGCTCAATGCTTGCAGTATGAGTTTTGAATGCCATCAAGCCATTACAGCCCACATTGCACACTTTACAAGTAACCACAACACCACATGCAACTTCCTCTTCATTCATCTTCAGCCTCTTTGTATCAGCATCCTCCTCACTTGACAATGAGTCATTAGTCTTCCTTTTACTCCCCTCGAAAAAGACTATTTCGCCCTCTTCAATCATCGGCTCCAGCAACGGTGTTTTGGGCACAGGGGGAGGACTAGAAACAGATTGTTGTTCAGTTTTCTTTAACTTCTTTTGATGTCTCTTTCCTGAAATGTGTCTGCTAAGCACATCACGGGTGATGCCATAAACTCCACAAAGTTGACAGCTTATAGAGTTACCGTCATTTGGATTGACAACTTCGCCCCTGGTCAACTTCAGTGTTTCTCCAACGGGTGTGGTCACCGACTGGATAACCGCTGAGGGTAAATTCGGTATTGCAAGGGGTGTGGTCACCGACTGGATAACCGTTGAGGGTAAAGTCTGTATCTTCTCTAACTTTTGAAGGTTCTTTACATGCTTCTTTCCTGATGCATGTCTGTTATACTCATTGGTGGGACAACTTACCTTACAAATTTCACACCATGTATTCTTACCGTTAACAATCACCGACTTCTTCGATTCTTCCATGATTTTTGTTATTGGTGTTGTGTCCATTGGAGTGACAAAGGTGGTCAGTGGTGGGGTTGGTGTTTTTTCTGAAATTTTAAGGTTTTTTTGGTGTTGTATACCCACAATGTGTTTGTCAAAAGTGTTGTCACCACTACAACTGACTTTACAAATATCACACCAGTTGGGTTGGTGGACACTAAGTTTAGTGGGCCTGTTTTGTGTACCACAGTTAGAAGGCTGAACAGGGGTCATTTTTACTGATGTGGGCTTCTTAAACAAAGATTGGTCCACCTGACAACATATAAGAATTACCACTCAAAAAAAGTTTGAAAGTAGTTTTAAATTTTAATGTTAATGATCATAAATTTAATTAATTTACCTCAACTGTAGCTATTTTCTGATACTCGCGTCCCGGTTCAGGAATGTCGCAAACAAACAATGACTTAGGATAGTCGCAGGCGAACAGTGACTTAGTCGCGACTTCTTTTTGCGATAAATCTTGTTTCTTTTTCTCTGATACTTGGTCCAACATGTCGGTTGCAACGGATGATGATGGTGTTTCTTGCTCGATGACCATTGAAACTATTTGGGTAACATTCTCTAAATCCGGGTTCTTCTTCTTCTTCGTCGTCTCGGGTTCTTGATTAATGATGACATTTTGTGTATTCTTTAAAAGTATATTTTCTTCCATATGTTTATTTAATACCTTGTCACTGTTCCAAGTTACATCATCCATCGTCTCTAGAGCTGTGGACCCCATTGTTGCAGGTTCACTTAAACTTACACCTGCCTGAATATGTCAGAAAATCAATGGAACACTCATCAATTGTCAATATGCAATGCAACATATATGCATATATACAATCTAAAATAGTAAAATACAACAATGGGAATGAACAATAAGTTAGAGTAAAATAAAATACAACCTTTTTTTATTCCAATAGTCACATGGGGTCAAGTCAAAATCCAACGGCGATGGCAATATTACCCATCGCTTTCTAATCTTACACTGTTCCACGCCATCAAATGGCCCTTCGATTACGAGGAAACAAGGGTTTGAAATTTAGGGGTCCATAATTTGACATACAAACCAACAAAACGGCTGTTTGAAATCGGGGCCCATGATTTGACATGAAGTACCCTACACGGCGTTTGATTCAAGCTCAAACGCGACAATGTAGGATTAGAAATTAGGGGTGTGGGCAAAGTCGAGCCCTAAAAAAATCTTAGAATCATTGTCGTGGTAAAAGGTTTCACAATTAGATGAACAAGACAAATTACTAATAATAATTTATTGAAATTTTAAAAATCATATAAAAGAATAATATATTCAAGGGTCCACAAAATCATCTGGTCCCGCCCTAACAAAGACTTTGACCCGACCAAAGTCGCAACCTATAAATCAAACCTGACTGAATCTTACATGTTCATCTGCAGTCAAATCAACTTTATTTGCGACGCTTCCTCTCCAAGCTACCACACAAGGGTCGATATCTGTTAAAGATGTCGTCTCCAACACTTGATCATTGTACGGATTAGGGTTTAACAAACACGGGTCGGATCGAGGAGGAATAATTACGGGTACGGGTGCATCAAAATTTAGTTGTAGAGTAGGAAAGATTGGAAGCGAGAACTTGGGTCTGAATGAAGAAGACGATTGGTTTTTTTTGGACATTTGGATTTTGATCTGCAATAGTTTTGAGTTTGAGGGGTTTTTTTTTTTGCTTTTGCTTTTGCTTTCGAACAGAAGATAGAAGAGAAGGTTTTGAAAGTTTGATTTAAAGACTCTGAAGTGCTTTGGTTAGAGACATGAGTTTATACGCATGGGTAACTTGGACACCAATTTATGGCATTATTAAAGTAGTATATATTTGTAGAAAAGGAATTAATTAATGGCATTATTTTCGATTTTTCAGTATTTCATAAAGCGAGCGAAATTTACTCACCAAGAGGGTAATTTAGTAAATTCCTTATGGCACTTCACATTGTTTTGAATTTACCTATTTAAAATTTATCAATCTATATATATTAATAAAGCAGATGATTTGGGCTATTTGTCCTTGAATGGTGAAGCCATTTTGATGACGTGGCAACCATTTGTTTAGTGAACCTTTATTTTGAGTGGGAAAATATCTACTTCATCAAACACCAACCATTACACGCGGGATCCGATGATCTTTGGGTCGGATTCATTCTTTACCAAACAAACCGACTTACAATATGGATCCTATATAAACTTCTTCTCAATCATTGAACCCTAATTTTTCTTTCTTCTCTTTGTGTGCGACCGCTGGTTCTGTGTTCTAAATCCAAATCCGCTTTACATCTTTGGTGTCGAATCTGTTAAAACTTCATCGGTAAATCTACTTGATTAATGTTAATACTCTTTATTTATGTTATAACATCACATATCCAGTTTTTTTATCTTTAAATCTAAACCGGCAGATGTTAATGATTTATTTTTTGTATTTTTTTTTGTAGATTGTTCTACACAATCATCAGGTATGTAATGAAATTTGATACTTGCTTATTGTTTTATGTGTATTCGGATTTATTTGATTTATTTTATTTTTTTTGTTATTTTTATGTTCCTTCTTGATGCTTAGAAACCCTAAATCGGATTATCAAAATACTGAAGACGATAATAGTTAAAAATGAGCAATATTTGAACAATCGAAGTTAAATGTATTCTTTATATGTTTATTGGTTATATCAATTTTGTATTTTGCAAAACCCATTTGCCAGACAATAATGTTTATTGTTGTTACTTTTTTATACATAATTGCAGATAATTCTATAGCTGGTGATCCTTTTAGATGATGAATCTTTCAACAATAGTAGGTAAATTTACTGCTTATTGTCTGTTAGATCTTATGTTTGTTTTTGGTCATAACCCTTTCTGCAGATCTTACTTTTTAATGTTGATGATAATTTTTTTAAAAAATACAGATTTTGTTGATAATTTTTCTTTATTTTTTGGAATTTTTTGCTGTTTTATATTTTTTTGCGTTAATAGTAATCCAATGTTTTTGATAAACTTTAATATATTAATTTCAGGTATCGACCCATTGCATAACACTCCTTCATTTCTAAAGTTAATAGATGAAGATTTCCCGATTTTTTGGGTACGTTTATTGTTATTCTACTGTTTTATAATTATATATATATTATGTAAACTGATAATTTATTCGATTTTTTTAACTCATAGGAAATACCTAATGACTTTGCATCAATGGTTTGGGGAGACCACCCACCTTACAAAGATTCAGTTAAGATTGTTGATGGTGACAATATATGGTTTGTAAGAGTAAAAAAAACTGATGTTGGCCCTGTTCTTGCTGATGGATTCACCAAATTGGTTAGGGATACTTCTGTTAGAAAAGATGACTATCTTATGTTTCAGACTTATGGACCAACCTCATTTTTTTTAATGGTCTTTAAATCATGTGTTCATAAAAACATGTTCATATCCAATATCAACCCTCACGAAGATGTTATTGTAAGTAGTATCTTATAATATTTGTATGTTGAATAATTTGTTATGTCTGTATACTGGTATTTAATGTAATTTTTAATACTAATTATCACATCATATGCAGGTAATGGCAGATGAGTATTGGAAGCAATTTTATGGAAAGACGTTCAAAGGTGGTCAATCAACTCTGTATTTAGGAGATAGGTTTTGGAACGTTAACATGGACGGCTTAAGTGACAGATGTGTTTTTAGTCATGGATGTTCGGAGATGATAAACGAACTTGCCTTAGACAGGAGATGTACCTTTGTTTTCTCACTGCATGGAAATAAAGTCTTCGAGCTTTCAGTATTTAATCATCAAACCAGTACTCAAATTCAGAACAACAGGGTTGAGTTAGTAGTTTTGGACGACCCAATCTATGTTGACGATTGTGATGAATTTGCTTTCGAGGTTAGAATTATAAAAGTACAGTATTCTTTACTTATCCAGTATATCTTAGAATTACATAAATCATTTAACACATTGTTATTTGTTAATTTTATATTTAGACTGCACAAAAAGAGGAGTGTATTGATGCTGGAACTGTCATTGAAGAAGATGTTGTTGTGGAAAGTGAACAAGTAAAAACTCATTTGGCAAGTTTTGAAGATATGTTCAATGTAATTCTGTATATTATAAGGAAATTAATTAACAGATTTTATAAATATTTTTATGTTGTATTTTGACACATATTTTATTCATTCTTAATTATATAGGATGAGGACGATGCCAAGTTTGATACCTTTTTCTCATCTCTACTTGAAATGGAAGACCTTAAGAAGAAGGTACTTTTGGTTACATGTTTCATTTATTTTTTAAATAATAAATGTTACTATTTTGTTAAACAAAAAATTATTTTGATATGTAGTTCAAAGAGAATTGGGATTCAAAAACTGAAGGCAAAGGCAAATCAAGTGTTGTTTGTGATGTAGATTCAAATATGAAGGTTTGTGTTAATTTAAGAAATTGTTTTTTTTTAAATTTTTATAATTATTTTCCCTTTATTTATTCGTTTACGAATGTTAATGTTGTATCTTTTGTAGGATGACCTGAAGGCGAAAAGTGTTGTTAATGTTAATGAAGATATATCTTTAAAGGTTGTATTTGTCTTACTTAAACTATTGTTTGTTAATTTGACTGAATGTGTTTATATTACTTTTGAAATTTATGTTTTTCTTTTTTCAGGACAAAAACATGAGTGACATGGATCTCGACAGCTTTTTGATACCGAAAGATGTTATGGTGAATGAACCGGTTCTGTGCTCCACAGTTGTTTCTGATGTGAGTTGTTATGAAAGTCTTATTTATTTCAATTAGTTTGTCACTTATGTATTTATTTACCTTAAAGGAAGGTACTTTTGGTTACATTTTTTCATTTATTTTTTAAATAATAATTGTTACTATTTTGTTAAACAAAAAACTATTTTGATATGTAGTTCAAAGAGAATTCGGTTTCAAAAACTGAAGGCAAGGGCAAATCAAGTGTTGATTGTGATGTAGATTCAACTATGAAGGTTTGTGTTAATTTAACAAATTGAAAATTTTTTAAAATTTTTATAATTATTTTCCCTTTAGTTATTGTTTTACGAATGTTAATGTTGTATCTTTTGTAGGATGACCCGAAGGCGAAAACTGTTGTTAATGTTAATGAAGACATATCTTTAAAGGTTGTATTTGTCCTACTTAAACTATTATTTTTTAATTTTACTGAATGTGTTTATATTACTTTTGAAATTTATGTTTTGCTTTTTTCAGGACAAAAGCATGAGTGACATGGATCTCGACAGCTTTTTGATACCAAAAGATGTTATGGTGAATGAACCGATTCTGTGCTCCACAGTTGTTTCTGATGTGAGTTCTGCTGAAAGTCTTATTTATTTCAAATAGTTCGTAACTTATGTATTTATTTACCTTTATAGCCCATTATGAACAATACAGTTGATGTTCGTCAATCTGTTTTGCCGCGAAAGTTGAAGGTATAGTATCATATATGCATTTTTTACTTTTAAAATGTTATCTTACAATACAAACTAATTTTATTTTATTTGGACTGATTAGGCCCATAAGAAATGTAACTCAGTTATCATTCAGTCACATGAGTCTGTAATTGCTCATCGTACCCGTTCAAAGATTGGAAACAAAAAAGAAGCTGTTGTTGATAAGCTCACGGCCGTTGAACCCGTACCTATTTGCCGTAAACGTTCTAATTTGAAAACGAGAAAAACAGATTCATTCATTGAATTCACGAAGGTAGCAGAAGATCGATTGGTATGTGCTTGAATGTTATTAAATTTTGTGTTATTTCGTATGTTGCTAATAATTATATGTTACATATTAATTTGAAATTTTTCTTTTTTATTATGTATTCAGCGTTTACCGTGTCCTGTTTCGGATGATTTGTGTCTTTCTGTTGACAACCTGCCTGAAGTTTCGGTAAAAAACCTTAGATGTGAGGTAACAAACATCAAGACGTTAGCGGAAAGGAATGGTGATGTTTACAGGTATGGTTTATCCAAGTGGACGAGATTCTTGAAATCAAATCAAATACCCATTGGCGCTACTCTTTTCTTTAAATATGTGAAGTCTTCTCAGCTTTTGATGTTGACCAAAGTTGTTCACAAACCTTCAAAGAAAAGAGGCCGTGCGTGACTGTTTGCAAGTGTGGTCGTTAGTTTGGACTTTAGATGTTTTGGCAACATGTTGGTTATTACTTAATAGTAGCTTTGTAATGTTGTGGAACTCAGATGTTAGATATGTTCTAATTTGGACAGTTAGTACATAAAACAAGTCTATATTGTAAGAAATTAGCAGCCCGTTTTGAATTGTTATGATGGTTGTTGTTTATAAAGTTTATATGGTTTGCTTAAGCAATATGACATACTTATTTGACTGTTTTTTAGTTTCGTTCTAAATAATGTTTAGTAATCTACATTACTTAATTTAGTAATCTACTCATAAGATGTAGATTAAAAAAATTATTGCAAATATGTGTATACTTTAACCGGTAATATTTATACCTTTATATGATTGTTTTATTCAAATATTTCGGAAATTTGTTATTCATTTAAGGAAATTAAACAAATTTATTATATTTTTGATTATGTCTATATTTAAAGTAATCATTTCCATTTTATGTAATTTACATTCATTACTATTATAGAATTCCAAAAATAGATTATCTCTATAAAACCAAAAAAAAAAATAGTCATTTCTTCATTTCATCTTCAACGTTCTTTCAAGAGTCATTCAGATTAATCTCAACATCTATTTCTTTTTTCATCACACTTTTATACATCCAGTAAGTTTGTGAATGTTCAACTATTATGCATATGTATCCTAATTTGTTGATATATCATTTACACCTATTTTGATGTTTGCTACATATTATATATTTTTGTTATTAGTAAATATTTTTAAATAAAAAACTTTGACATGTTAAATTCCAGCAGTAAGTTATAATGTTTCATTTTACATTTATTTTGCTGTATAGAAAATGGATAATAGGTTTAAACATCAATATTCATCTTCTTCCGAACCTTCCATGAATGTCGTTATGAACGATTGTAAGTGTTGTTGTTTTTTTTTTAACTAAAACATAGTACATTTAAAATTAATTCAATATATTAATTAATTTATGATGTTTCCAATATCTTTCAGATTATACACGTTGGTTAGCTTACGTTATGAAAGGTAATTTAGTATTTTATTTAATTCGAACTTTACTATTACATTCTTAAACTTAATCTCTATTTTGTTTTTATTACTTCTTTCTTCTCCTCTTTAATTATGTTTTAATTGTAGCTCACGAGGCCAGACATAGAAGAAAATTAAGAAAACAATATCTTGATAATAAGAGATCAAGATGTACTACACAAGTTCATCCTTATTTTCTCAAAGGTTACTTATTTTTTATTATTACTCTTTATTTTTTCTAAATTTCTTAATGGTTTTCTAACTATTATTATAGGCATTACTAATCTGATTATGTAATTTCATATTTTATTGCTTTAACCATTATGCTCACTGCAGTTGCCGAGGCAAAAAGAAGGCGTAGGTTAAGAAAACAATATCTTGATAGTAAGAGATCAAAGTTTAATCCAAGTTTTATTCCATCGAAATTGGATTCATCATCTTCATCAGGAACACGGATTAATTTAAAGAACAAAGAAAACATAACACCTAATTCTTCAAACAGAATATTGCCTACAGATGGTTCGCCAGTTATTCCTTTAAGTTACTATTCTTTTAGTTAATACCATGTTATTAGTACATCAATATTGTTTTGCATCTTACGAAACTGTTTTTATTATTAGTTTACTAACACTAATGTGTTTATTTTTTTTTAGGAAATCGTTTAAATACTTCCCTAAACGGCCAAACTTCCAGTTTAACACCTAATACTATTAAGAAGAACGGAAAAGATGTGTTACACCCTTCTACAACACCCAATCGTACACCGTTGTCAAATATATCTAACATACTACCAGGTTTGTAAAAAAAAATATGGCTTTAAATTATATATGTTTTTCTATTATCTTTATAACTATGATATATCATAATATTAATTTTTTTATGTTTATTTGTAATATGAAATTTGTTATATTTTTTTTTAGGAACCGGTAGCATTTGTTCAAGAATGGTTAATTCTACATCTGGGTCGGATTTAACTTTGAATGGAAAGACCAATGTAGTATTGCAAAATTCTTCTAAGTTTGTTCGAAGTTCGAACACCGCAAACAAAGAAAACGTAACACCATCTTCGTGTATTACAAATATACATTCAGAAAATCGTAATCCGTCACAGTTTACTAATGCTATGTCTTCTTTGAACCGTATTTCTCCCGGTATGTTTATAAATTATACATTTTTCAGAAAACAATTTATTGTCTACATAAAATATACCTTTTGTTTAATAATGTTTTATTTGTTACAACAGACACTGTTGCAACGTCATCTACTTTACCACTGACAGAATGTTATTCTATTACTCCGCGGATTGTGAGTAAACGAACTGCTACAGCTATGAAGGCAGATTTGTCTTCTGTTAAAAGGATGTCTTCTGGAAGGCGTAAGTTGACGCATACACCAATCGAAATAGAACCCATACGAATGGCTGATCTTGATTCTGATGATGAAAATGTTGTTCAACAAGATATTAAAGACCTCCGGAAAGGCACCTCTAAAGGTAAGCAATATTAAATCTTAATATTGTATTTTTACATTCTTAAACGTTAAATTTGGAATTTAACTGTGCAGATTACCTTGACCATGGAGACCAATCTGTTTGTTGTGGGTTATGCTATGCAAAGTTGTGGCAAACTGAAGCTGGAAAGGGTCGTATTACACTTCAACAGCGGACATATTCCTTATGTTGTGCTTATGGCAAAGTTGACTTACCTGATTATAAAGAATCTGACCCATATTACCAGATGCTTTTTCGATCTTTAGATTCAGATAGCAAGTTTTTCTTAAAGAATATTCGACGTTACAATTCAATGTTTTCCTTTACTTCTATGGGAGGAAAAGTGGATACTAAGATAAACAAAGGTAATGCTCCTTTTGTTTATAGAATTAGCGGTCAGAATGCGCATAGTATGGGTAGCCTTCTTCCTAAACCCGGTGACCAACCAAAGTTTTCTCAACTTTATATTTACGATACCGAAAATGAGCTGTCCAATAGGAAGACCTTATTTGGGTATGTTACTTTTGATCACCATCTTTCTTTTTAATCCCATTTTTTTCTATATTTAAATATTTTCAATGTATTTTATACATATTATTAATTATCTTTGATTTTTATCCCAGTGACTCAACGACTCAGACATCTTCCAGATCAAAAGAGCTTGACGATAAATTCATAAAGTATCTAACTGACATGTTAGATTCAAAAAATATGTTGGTAAAAACATATCGCATGGTTAGAAACCATCTTCATGAGAAACCCAATGTTTCTCTTAGGCTTCGGTTGATTTATCAAAGAGATAAAGATGGCAGGACTTACAATTTACCTACATCATCCGAAATTGCTGCTTTAATTGTTGGCGATGAAAATCAAAGTGTGGAACAACGTGATATTATTGTCGAAGAGCAGTCAGGAGTTCTTAAACGTATTAGCGAGTTACATCCTTCATACCTTGCTTTACAATATCCAATTCTTTTTCCTTATGGTGATGATGGATATAGGATTAACATTCCTCATAGAGATTTTGGTCCGAACACAAAGAAGACACGTCCAAATTGCACAATGAGAGAGTTCTTTGCTTATAGGATGCAGGATAGGGACAACAAATTCTCTCTAATCCTTAATGCGAGGAGGTTGTATCAGCAGTTTATAGTCGATGCATACACAATGATTGAAAGCGAGCGGCTAAACTACATAAGATTTCAGCAAACCAAATTACGATGCGAATCCTTTAACAGCCTAAGAATTGTTCAGCAAGGTGGCCAGACTGATCTGTCTCATACTGGAAAACCTGTGATATTACCGTCTTCCTTTACTGGTGGAGCTCGATATATGATGCAAAATTACCTTGATGCTATGGCTTTATGTAGAAAGTATGGGTATCCTGATTTTTTCATAACTATCACCTGTAATCCGAAATGGCCAGAGATGGTAAGGTTTATTGGTGACACATCAGTTAAGCCTGAAGACAGACCCGACATTCTTTGTAGATTGTTTAAGATGAAGCTTGATTCATTGATAAAAGACCTTAAGGAAAAAAAATTTCTTGGCGATATTAATGCTGGTACGTGGAATTTAATATTTTTTTTCATCTATGTTATTTGTATTTGTTAACATTTTATTTATTTTTGACAGTTGTTTACACCGTAGAATTTCAAAAGCGTGGTCTGCCACATGCTCATCTATGTGTTTTTATGAAAGCTGATCATAAGGTTCCAACTGTTGAACATATTGATCCTTTTATCTCAGCTGAGATTCCTGATAAAACTGAAGACCCTGAATTATATTCTCTGGTCTGTGATTTCATGATTCATGGTCCATGTGGACATGCTAACTTGAAATGTCCATGCATGGTAGGAAACCGTTGTTCTAAGAATTTTCCAAAGAAGTTTTTGGAGGCTACATCTGTTGATTCAGATGGATTTCCGCTTTATAGGCGAAGGGACGATGGTCACACGGCTGTTAAGAAGGGTGTGACATTGGACAACAGGAGCGTCGTTCCATACAACAAAAGGCTTCTTAGAAGATATCAGGCGCACATCAATGTGGAGTGGTGCAATCAGGCAGGATCAATTAAGTATTTATTTAAATACATTAATAAAGGACCAGATAGGGCCACTGTTGTTGTTATAGATTCAGACAGAGGGATTGATGAGGAGATACCGAAAGATGAAATAAAAGAATATTACGAGGCAAGATATGTTTCTGCATGTGAAGCAAGTTGGAGAATATTTGCATGTGAAGTTCACTATCGGTATCCATCTGTTATGAGGTTACCATTTCATCTTCCAGGCCAGCAGAATGTAGTTTTCAGTGGTGAAGATGATATTGAAAATGTTCTAAACAAACCTCAGGTAAATTCATCTATTTTTTTGGAGTGGATGAACATGAACAAAAAACCTGAAACAACGAAACTTACGTATGTTGAGTTTCCATCAAAGTATGTTTGGAAGTTAAAGGATCGTTGCTGGCAGCCGCGAAAAAATTATGTTGTTGTTGGAAGACTTTATTCAGTTTCTCCTTCCCTTGGTGAAGCTTATTACCTTAGAATTCTTCTAACCAAAGTCAAGGGTCCACGATCTTTTGAAGAAATTAGAACCTATGATGGTGTTGTTTATCCTACTTTTAGGGATGCATGTTATGCTCGTGGACTATTAGACGATGACAACGAATACATTGAGTGTATTAAAGAGGCCAGTTTTACAGGAAATGGTCATTATCTTCGTTCATTGTTCGGTACACTCCTTTTGTCTAATACTCTATCAAGACCAGAAATTGTTTGGGAAAAGACGTGGGAGTTTTTGTCGGAGGACATTTTACACAATATGCGGAAGGATTCTGGTTTAAGTGGTACAACATTTTTATAAGTTTCTACTAATTTTTTTAACACCTAAATTTTTTTTTTAAAAATATTTTTCCATAGTTGTATAAAGTATGTTATTAAATATATTAATTTAAGTTTTTGTTGTAGGTTTTGCTGTCTCTGACGAGCGTTTAAAGAATATTACGTTGTCTAAGATTCAAAACTATCTTATCCGTAATGGATCCAGCTTGCATAGATTCTCACCGATGCCTGTTCCAGATGAAGATTCTACATTATATGAGGGTAATCGTCTAATAAATGAGGAGCTTTCTTGGGATAAGGACGAAGTTAGCGCTGAATTTAATAAGCTTCATAATTCTTTAAATGATGACCAAAGAGCAGTGTATAACGAGATTATGAGTGCTGTTGGACGTGGGAAAGGTGGTGTTTTTTTTGTGTACGGATACGGTGGTACTGGTAAGACATTTCTTTGGAAAACTTTAGCTGCTTCCATAAGATGCAATGGGCATATTGTTGTTAATGTTGCTTCAAGCGGGATTGCATCGCTGTTGTTGTCACGAGGCCGTACCGCCCATTCAAAATTTCATATTCCGATTAATCTTACTGAAGATTCCGTTTGTCATATCAAACCTAATTCTGAAATCGCTAATCTTATAGACGAAGCGAAGTTGATTATTTGGGACGAAGCACCGATGGTACACAAACATGCTTTTGAAGCTCTTGATCGTACATTGAAAGATGTTTTGAGTGTCTCCGATTCACGTAATTCTGAACTTCCCTTTGGTGGAAAGACTATTGTTTTCGGTGGTGACTTTAGGCAAATCTTACCGGTTGTACAAAACGGCACAAGGCAGGACATTGTACACGCCTCTTTATGTTCATCTTACATTTGGTCCACTTGCAAGGTTTTAAAATTGACCCGTAACATGCGTTTATCTGTTGGAAGCAGTAGTTCAAACATTGATGAGATAAACGATTTTGCCAAATGGCTTCTTGAAATTGGTGAAGGCAATATTGGTGATGGTAACGACGGCGAGTCCACTATAGAAATACCAAAGGATCTTTTAATCACCGATTCAACTGATCCAATTCAAAGCTTGATTGACTTTGTGTATCCATCAGTTCTTAACCGTTTTAAAGATCGTGACTACTTTTCTGAAAGAGCCATACTTGCTCCTAAAAATGAGGTTGTACATGGTATCAATGATCGTTTGCTTGCATTATTTCCCGGTGAAGAAGTAGAGTATCTTAGCTCAGATACTCTATGCCCAACTGAGGAAATTAATGATCCATTACACCAAGATCTGTATAATCCTGATGTGTTAAATAGTTTGATAGTTTCTGGCTTACCCAATCATAGATTGGTGTTAAAGTTGGGTGTCCCAGTCATGCTTTTGAGGAACATAGATCAGCAGAATGGGTTATGCAATGGTACACGTCTTCAGATCACGCGTCTTGGAAAACGTGTTATCGAGGCTGAGATACTATCCGGAGGTAATGTTGGTTCAAGAACTTACATCCCAGAATTAGCATGATACCTTCAGACAAGAAAATACCTTTCAAATTTCAACGAAGGCAGTTTCCCATAACCGTCTGTTTTGCCATGACTATTAACAAAAGTCAAGGGCAGTCTCTTTCCAGAGTTGGCCTGTACCTAAGAGACCCCGTTTTCTCACATGGTCAGCTTTATGTTGCGTTGTCGAGAGTAAAGACAAGAGATGGCGTCAAGCTTTTGATATCTGACAAAGATGGAAGTCCAACGAATAAAACAAAAAATGTTGTTTACAAAGAAATATTTGGAAAGTTATAGTTGAGTTTTGAAAGTATACTTTCAAGTTGTAAATTTTGTAATTTATTTAGACTTACTATGTATGTGTAACTATTGGATTTTATTAAGGGGTCAATGTATGTTTAACTATTGGATTTTATTAAGGGGTCAATGTGTAAATGTTTAATATTTCGTTTTATTTGATTAAACCAAAATAATATCCCATGTGATTTAAACCCTAAAAAATATTTTGAGCGGCAATTACAGGCAAGGAGATGCATTCGGCGGCCTTTGTTTTCTTCCCTGTTTTCTTTTTCATTGTCATAAGGAAACTTGAAGTTTCCATCTTTCTCTCAAAGGTTATCAAATCTGTCTACCATATATCCGATTTTTCATATCTGTTTACAATCATCACCCAAAATATGAACCCTAGATGTTTAAACCCTAGATGTATAAATCCATACCTGTTCTTCAACTTTTTTCACATCGATTCGGTCGTTAATCGATTTATCAATCAATATATTTTTGTTCACGACGAGTTGGCAGTCAATCGAATTGTGAAGGTTTATTTTAAGGTACGATTCTTGAATATGTATACATGTTTACTTGTTCTTTATTCTGTAGCAAAATTTAGGGGTTTTTGTGAGTATGTTTTTGATTGAATAGTCGATTTTGTATCGATTTGCAGTTAATATAGTTAGTAAACATATTAATGTTTTCTTAAGTTTGCTACATAAGCAGTTAGTAGGACTCAAGTTTAGATGATAGCTTGAAATTGTAACAGGTTTAAGTTATTACTGTTTCATACATATGTACTTTCTATAAGTCAACTTTAGATGAAAAGATTGAAATTGTAATACCTTGAAATTATGAATGTAAACATGTTTGAAATTGCTTTTTATAATGTAACTTTGTTTTACTTGCTTGCTTTGTTATTGTATTGTGTATACAGTCATGGCTCCAGCGTTTGTGAAGATTATTTATGATGCGTCACCGTCATCTCTGGTAAAAGTTTTATTTAAATTTATTCGTATTACTGTTTTTTTTCCGACAACTTATTTTTCTTAAATATTACAGCCGTTGCCTGCATTTTACAATGATGCCGTTCGAAACTTTGGCTTTCCTGTTGGGCATGTCAGGTTGAGTACAGGTTCTCAAATCTGGTATGTTTACATCAAAGCGACGACCAACGGATGCTTTATCAGTGATGGATGGTCAAATGTTTTTTCGGATCTTGGAATTGAAAAGACAGATTTTATTTTTTTTGAGGTCCTTTCTGCAAACGCATTTCATATATACCATTTCAAGATTGACCGTGATTTGAATGTGAAGGATAGTTTTTACCATGTAATGATGTTTCCTGAAGCGAAAAATCTGGTATGTTTTTCAAAATCTTACACCAATGTGTTATGTTTATTATATATTTTATCAGGTTTATGTTACCAAAATATTTGACATATTTTATAATTGTTTGCAGTGGTTGCCAAAAAAATTCATGGAACATAATTTCAATGATGATATTCTCGAAAATAATGTCACGATTCGTTATGCTCCTAATCAAGAAAGGACTGTAACGATTAAAAAGTCCAGGGGGAAAAGATTATTAAAGCAACACATCAGACGCAATTCAGCCATGCGACTTTGTATCCCATGACCCTTGGGGTGGCCATCACACCCGCAGCTTTACGTATCATGTGAACCAACCATGTTATTCGATGACGTTCCGAATCTTTCCCAAGAGAAAAGAACATCACCGACATTCTTGCATTTTATTAGAAGAGCCCCTGAGGGAGAAGCCATACCGCACGAAGTCTCGATGAATGTAACTTCTGGATTCGAGGGGTGTCTTTGGTAGGTCATATAATCAACGAAGCAGGGATGCACGTGGACCTCGCTAAGACTCGTTTTGGTTGGGAACTGATCGACACTGGAGAATTCCCCGAGACTACAACGATTACCTGGTTTCGCTTGATGTTACCGCAGGTTAATCGCAAGGATTCCGGAGACCATCAAAACTTAGACCTCTCTAGTACAGCCGAGTGATGTGATTGCAAAAGACAGAACAGGAGGACGCCTTTTCAACTTTCGAATCTTAACTCTGCAAGGCACTGAGCACCGTTTTACCTGAGGGTGTGAGTAATACAGTGGTATATCATCCTGTTTGAATCGGAGTCTCAGTTACACGCTGACGCAACACAAGAGAGTGACGACTTGCGTAAGGGAGTTACGAAGAAGAACAGCACGACACACAACCGGTGGTAGAAATCGTGGCCTTTGGATTCATTTGGAGGCATTACTTGGGCGGTACCGAACGCGTTACTTAGACCGACCACAAGAGCCTCCCGTGTACCCTGGCCACGAAAGAAGCTTTATCAGTTGATGAGAACGCTGGATGGAACTTTTGGATGATTACGACCGTGAGACCTGAACGTGCATGACCTTGCAGTTCGCTATACACTCTGACACACTTGACCAGACTCACCTTGTTCGAAGTGAAGACCTGTTGGAAGAGAATTCGCAACATGGGTTCATGCAAGGCATGAAGAAGCAACTATTGGTAAGGCAGACGCTATTCGCTATCTCATGGAATGAATGTGGATTCCACTATACGGCAACCATATGGAACTCATACTGAGCGAAGTACACCAACTCCGATGTTCCAGTAGTTTGGACTTGATAGCAGATGTTAGGATTCTAAGCCTCGTATGAATGACCGGGCAGGAAAGCCCCATAGCGCTACCTATGAACGATGTTGGACAGGTGCGAAGGTCAAGGTGGAACACCGGAAACCTACTTGTTTGAGCAGTAACCAGAAACACCCATGCGGAAACGAGAACAAACATCATGAATTTGTCATTGGTTTACTTACAACTCGAAACGGAAACATTATCACCTAGGTGATCATTGATAGACTCAAGTTACCAGTACACATTCTTGCAATCAACAGAACTGATGAGTCTTCACAGCTGTGAATGTTCCTCTGAGCGAGACGACTTTTAGGTACGAGGTGCCAACCTCTGTTACCTCTGAATTTGATCTATGCATGAATTATGTCAGGCAATACACAACACCCTTGGCTCGCGTCTAGACATGAGCATTGCTTATCACCATAAGACAAACAGTCAGAGTAAACGAACCATCCTGACGCTCGAAGACATGCTGTGAACATGTGTATGATTAGCTTTAGTAGAATTGGAAGGACGCTTATCTTTGGGTGAGTTCTACTGCAACCATCACCGTTTTAGCATGCATATAGCTCCGAAGAGGCATTGCATGGGCGATAACACCAACCTCCTTGTGGGACTGAGGTGGATGACTATCTAATCACAGGTCCAGAACTTGTACTTGAAACCCTTGGGAAGATTGAATTGACCGGAAATCGTCTGGCGGCAACGCATGATCATCAGGAAAAGCTGATAAACTTGGGAAACGCTGGAAGATCGTTGTAGGCAATCGTATTGTGTAGAAAGTCTCACCCTGGGAGGGTGAGGGATGCTTGGGAAGCATGGCGAGTTAAACTGACGTCACGATGGACCATTCAACAGCCTGGGAAGAATTGGAAGCGTAACCTACAAAATTGAGTTACCCGACGAATTGGGTGACGTACGTGATATCATTTATGTCTCAGATCTAAGGTAGTGATTATCCGATGAAACACGTGTGATACCTTTACGGGAGGAATTTATGGAACACATGGACCAGGAAGTCAAGGTTCGTTAACTTAGTCGAATTCCAATCGTGAGTGTTCGTTAGTACCCAAAACGTGGACCGGAGCTCACGTGGGAACACAATGATCGGAGTAAGCTCTAGTAGCCTCAGTTGTTCAAGCGGTATTATTAACCTATGATATCATTGGAGAATTTCGGGACGAAATTCCCTTTCAAGTTGGGGATGATGTGACACCCGAGGAAAATCCACAGTCATCTTAATCTAACACTTTGTCGCTTTGTGTTACCTTTGGTTTACTTGTCAAATTTCGGGACGAAATTTCTTTCAAGTTGGGGATGATGTGACAACCCGAACTGTCGAGGTTAATCTTGTAATTTTGATCTCTCATTCCTTGTTGCGGTCACTGTTAAATTTAAACGTTTTGGAATATGGTTGAGTGTGTTGTTGGGCCATTCTCGGTGTTAAAAATTGTTATGATTGGGACCGCAACCATTACTAAGTAATCTCGGCCCACACACTTATGAACTTGGTCGGCCCACATACTTATGGACTTGGTACATTTGTGGACTTAGAATTTGGTTACCCTTGTTCAATTTACTCTCGGCCCAAATCAAGCCAAAGTTGGACCCGACTACGATTGTAGAATTTATACGTGCATAACTTGTGTAATCCCTTTTATTATCACATACCCACAAATATATTGCAAACCCTAAACCCCTCCCCCCTTGCGAATGTCGGCAGGCCCCAAATCATCATCACCCGAAACCTTTATTCTTCCTCGTGTTCAGGTATGTTTGTTGTGATGGTTGTAGATTAATTGGGTGTGCTTTGATCATGTGAACGTGTTGCATGAATAATGAATAACATGAACCATTTAGCTTGAATCAAATCAGGTCGCACGAATATCTATTGTCAAATTTATTATAACTTCAAGTGATACCTTAAAAATCCACTAACTTGATCGGTCCAATTAGAAACTAAAAGCAACTTTGATATCTCTCAATTCAAGGTTATATGATCTGATTGCATATGTATTGAGAATTGTGTTAATAAATGGAATGGCAGCCACATGTGATTAATATGGAAGTCTTTTGATTTGATGTATGCCTCTAAAGTTAGCCAATGATCTTTTGATTTGATGTATGCTTCTAAAGTTAGCCAATGATGTCAAATCCAAGTTGTAATTGTGAAACCACTAATTGTGTTGGTCCTATCAAGATAGTTCACTGAATTCATCTTTATTTAAATAACCAAAGTTGACATGTTAGTATTCTTGGTGGTCCAATGAATGTGAAGTTAAGTGATTGATAAGTTAAATAGCCTTGAAAATAGTTGGTGGTCACATGTTGTAGTTGGCGGCCACATGCATGTAATGTAGGTCCAATCAAGCAAAGTAATAGCAGTGATGTATTTGTAATATTCACTAGTTATTTTAAATATCATGTTGATTATGTTATAAAATTGACTAATACACTAACCGAAGGAAAGAAAGGGGGGACTGGTAAATGATTGGCGGGTCACGGATAAATTACCTATTGTTTTGGCCCTGCACTTATGTGGATTCGCACACCTCAAAGCTTTACGTGCTACCTCGGGCTTTACTTAGGTGAGTGGTCCGCACAAATAAAAAGAAAAACATTCAATAACTATGAGCCACTTTTGGGCCGCTGTGGAATGGGCATACGTATTCGGGACCCTACTATGCACTTGAGTTGGGCCTGATTGTTATTAATCCAGTTTACTTTTATGAATAAATGTGGCAGTATGTGGAATAAGAATGTGTGTTTTGGAATGATATTTGTTATGTGGAATGGGAACTTTAAGTGAATGCACATCTTACGTGAAAATCTGTGATACGGAACAACTGTGTTAACTAGGATCACGTGTGATATAGATAACCGTCATAGCCAGCATGAAAGATGAAATATTTTGTACACATAAAGTGTGTAATGTGTGATAACATACCTGGTACAACAAGAATATAGAACTGATTATGGTTGGAAAACTCATGATAGGACGCGTGTGAGCAATTGTTAAAACGGGTGGCTAAATCTAACCGAGCAAACCAAAGGTGAGTTCACTACATTCGAGCATGCGTCCCAGTGGTTGGGGACAGTCAGTGGGTATCCCATGGGGGGAATGAGTCATTGGGTAAAAACGAGTATATTGGTTAATGATCTCACCTATCATCATTTGTAAGTCCCTCATCGGGTATTAGTTAGTAGCGCTACTTAGGTTTGGCACCCTCACCCCGTGCCTGTAGAGGACGGAGGTGAACTAATGACCCAGTCTGGCCCAGTACTAGATAGGAGTACGTGGGAAGGGCAGTCCGTGAGCCGTCCGTGTTTGGAAATGAGATATTAACAATATTACTTGCAGTGGTTGTTGAACGGTTTTACATACAACGGGTAATAAACATTTTCTAAAAACTGTGAACTCGCCAGCTTTGTCTGATACACGTGTTACATGCTCGCAGGTCGTTAGGTATCTTGGAATTGGGAAGCTTGCTATCTGGGAGTGCTGGAGTGGTCATGGATCGAGGCTCTTGGACTGAACTACATTTAATACATTGGTTTTAAGCGTTATTACGAAATAATTGTTAAACAACTTATTACATGCTTCCGCTACACAACTTTTGAGAATTAATATTATGATGACAACTTATTGTGGTAAAATAGTGTCATGACTTATTTTAATATTTATCATTGGTTCAATGTGATTGGTGGCTCGAACTCTGATGCGTGACATGCCTCGCGGAGTTTCCGTAGGTGAAATTTTGGGGGTGTTACAGTTGGTATCAGAGCCACTGGTTATAGTGAACTAGGTTTTGAAACGTTTTATAAAACCAGACTATAACCGAACAACTTCGAAAATCGACCATGACACTCAGCTCCAGATTGCAAGGTTCGTTTCCCTCTCACTCTATACATTACTTGTTTAACAGTCACACACTCACAACGTATATGAACTGAAACAATTAGCACCATAGTGACTTGATAGCGTGACCCCACACATCGACTCATGCGAGCCATAGACCTGTGATATCATCTGTTGTGTTGTTTGAACGGGGGAAACTTTGAGCGCGAGCTAAGAAGCACTGAGATAAGCATGCAAATTGCCTTATTATTATGGGTGCACACTTAATAATAACGCGGGGTGCATGCAAGTCCCAGTGAGACTTATCGAGCGTGAGGAGGGTTCTGCCCTACTATGTGTGAACTTGGTAGTACGTAAATATCAGTATGATACTTGACTCTCACCTCGTTTCGACTTCTAAATCGGTTTATTCCCAACTATAGAAACATGAGTGAACGAGGACACGGACGTGGCAACATCACCATGACTCAGGCTGAGTTGACTGACCTAATCAACACCCGCGTGGCTGAGGCTTTAGCAGCCTATCAAGCTGGTACGGAATGTACCAAGTATTCTTACCCTCATATTGTGTACACGGCTTTTCACTTCTACAATGCGAGTCCCAGCGAGGCTTAACAAGTGAAAAAGGGGTTCCGCTCTGTTATTTGATTAATGTGGCACACAACAGCCTATAGGAGGCATAGCAGTGAGTGACTCTTACATGAACACAAACTTTTTGAAACACGAACTTTTCACTTCTCATCGAACTTTTACGAATCTCGATGTTAACAAACATTGCCTGAACACTCATCAGAACGCCTAGCAGACTGTGTAGAATGCTAGGTGCTTGTACGAACATCCCTGAGTTGGATGTGGTAGCATCGAATGAATGGTTATTACCTTCCTCACTTATCTTCATTTGTTTGAACCTAACACACTAACGCCCTCAATCTCGAAGTGCGATCACTTTTGCAACACTCTTGAAACACACTGGGAATAATTCGAATCACTTGCTGGAGGGATGGACAAAAGGATGAGTGTAGTATCCTACCGACTTCAGTATTTGGACGACCCCGATTACCAGCAACGAACACCAGCGAACTGACTTCAATCTAAGTCTTAACTCTGGTCAGCGACTCGTGGGAGTCAACTGTTACAAACCAATCTGGACTTTTGTAATGACAACAGATTTTAGTGTGGGATGTGTAGCTTCTAGCCCAACGAGTGGCACTTTCGAACTTGGCACGAAGTGTAGAGAGGGACATTGTGGTGAAGGAACGTGGCGTTCGGCTTCAAGCACTAACATTAGAGCAACAGTATTCGTGACACCCAGGTACTTGTAATAGTAGCCTACTGTAAGGGAAATGAAGGTGCCTTCGGCATGCATTGGACGTTGGTAATTCAAAACGACCACAACCAAGGGAGCGATGATGGTACGGGAGGAATCCACGTGATTGTAACAATTACACCGGTAGTGGTGCTCACAGAAGGGAAGTTAGGATTGATGTGAGCAACGATAGGACAATAACAACATGGTGGTTTGGATGAGTAGTAAATCGCTTCGCCCTAATTCTGTTTAACCCTGATAATTCGCAAAACCAAACATGTTATGGAGCCGGCTGATGGCAAGTCAACTGCGACCGCACATGTTAGTTAGGACACAAACTCGACCTTACGGGAGACAGGCATTCGACACCGGTCTCACTTCTACTATCCTTGGTGGTTACGATGCAGTAGTCAGTGATGGCTCATTAACTAGATAAATCGCTCAAACGCGCCCTGTGGGAAGAAATTTAGCGTCACCTTATGCATTGAAGTGCCCGAGTAGTGAGAAGGTTAGCATCATGTAGGTAATGACAGCCCCGAAAGCGTCTATGAAAGGATGATCTCGCTGTAGTAGCAACTAATTCTAATGATCAGACTAAGGGCGATAGGATCGAGGATCTATCAATTGTTGTGACTAATCTCAATGTACAACTCGAGGAACTTTCAGGCATATCACCACAACTATTAGTCAGGAACTCATTGATCTCACGATGAGAGGGAGCTCTGAAAACACGTACTCTTACCGTCTTGCATCAGGAGGGTTGCAAGAGCAGTATAAGCCACTATGAGAATTGTTCGACAAGAAGGTTGTCAGACCTAGTTTTCGCTTTGGAAAGCCCAGACATATCCGGAGGGATAAGCCTTTTGGTGTGTGTACTGATTATCGGGAACTCATCAAGGCGACAGTCAGGGAACCGTTTGCTATGACCATGTATTGACGACCCGTCGACTAGTTGCAAGGGACGAGCTTAATCAGATGAAAGTCCAGGGGGAAAAGATTATTAAAGCAACACATCAGACGCAATTCAGCCATGCGACTTTGTATCCCATGACCCTTGGGGTGGCCATCACACCCGCAGCTTTACGTATCATGTGAACCAACCATGTTATTCGATGACGTTCCGAATCTTTCCCAAGAGAAAAGAACATCACCGACATTCTTGCATTTTATTAGAAGAGCCCCTGAGGGAGAAGCCATACCGCACGAAGTCTCGATGAATGTAACTTCTGGATTCGAGGGGTGTCTTTGGTAGGTCATATAATCAACGAAGCAGGGATGCACGTGGACCTCGCTAAGACTCGTTTTGGTTGGGAACTGATCGACACTGGAGAATTCCCCGAGACTACAACGATTACCTGGTTTCGCTTGATGTTACCGCAGGTTAATCGCAAGGATTCCGGAGACCATCAAAACTTAGACCTCTCTAGTACAGCCGAGTGATGTGATTGCAAAAGACAGAACAGGAGGACGCCTTTTCAACTTTCGAATCTTAACTCTGCAAGGCACTGAGCACCGTTTTACCTGAGGGTGTGAGTAATACAGTGGTATATCATCCTGTTTGAATCGGAGTCTCAGTTACACGCTGACGCAACACAAGAGAGTGACGACTTGCGTAAGGGAGTTACGAAGAAGAACAGCACGACACACAACCGGTGGTAGAAATCGTGGCCTTTGGATTCATTTGGAGGCATTACTTGGGCGGTACCGAACGCGTTACTTAGACCGACCACAAGAGCCTCCCGTGTACCCTGGCCACGAAAGAAGCTTTATCAGTTGATGAGAACGCTGGATGGAACTTTTGGATGATTACGACCGTGAGACCTGAACGTGCATGACCTTGCAGTTCGCTATACACTCTGACACACTTGACCAGACTCACCTTGTTCGAAGTGAAGACCTGTTGGAAGAGAATTCGCAACATGGGTTCATGCAAGGCATGAAGAAGCAACTATTGGTAAGGCAGACGCTATTCGCTATCTCATGGAATGAATGTGGATTCCACTATACGGCAACCATATGGAACTCATACTGAGCGAAGTACACCAACTCCGATGTTCCAGTAGTTTGGACTTGATAGCAGATGTTAGGATTCTAAGCCTCGTATGAATGACCGGGCAGGAAAGCCCCATAGCGCTACCTATGAACGATGTTGGACAGGTGCGAAGGTCAAGGTGGAACACCGGAAACCTACTTGTTTGAGCAGTAACCAGAAACACCCATGCGGAAACGAGAACAAACATCATGAATTTGTCATTGGTTTACTTACAACTCGAAACGGAAACATTATCACCTAGGTGATCATTGATAGACTCAAGTTACCAGTACACATTCTTGCAATCAACAGAACTGATGAGTCTTCACAGCTGTGAATGTTCCTCTGAGCGAGACGACTTTTAGGTACGAGGTGCCAACCTCTGTTACCTCTGAATTTGATCTATGCATGAATTATGTCAGGCAATACACAACACCCTTGGCTCGCGTCTAGACATGAGCATTGCTTATCACCATAAGACAAACAGTCAGAGTAAACGAACCATCCTGACGCTCGAAGACATGCTGTGAACATGTGTATGATTAGCTTTAGTAGAATTGGAAGGACGCTTATCTTTGGGTGAGTTCTACTGCAACCATCACCGTTTTAGCATGCATATAGCTCCGAAGAGGCATTGCATGGGCGATAACACCAACCTCCTTGTGGGACTGAGGTGGATGACTATCTAATCACAGGTCCAGAACTTGTACTTGAAACCCTTGGGAAGATTGAATTGACCGGAAATCGTCTGGCGGCAACGCATGATCATCAGGAAAAGCTGATAAACTTGGGAAACGCTGGAAGATCGTTGTAGGCAATCGTATTGTGTAGAAAGTCTCACCCTGGGAGGGTGAGGGATGCTTGGGAAGCATGGCGAGTTAAACTGACGTCACGATGGACCATTCAACAGCCTGGGAAGAATTGGAAGCGTAACCTACAAAATTGAGTTACCCGACGAATTGGGTGACGTACGTGATATCATTTATGTCTCAGATCTAAGGTAGTGATTATCCGATGAAACACGTGTGATACCTTTACGGGAGGAATTTATGGAACACATGGACCAGGAAGTCAAGGTTCGTTAACTTAGTCGAATTCCAATCGTGAGTGTTCGTTAGTACCCAAAACGTGGACCGGAGCTCACGTGGGAACACAATGATCGGAGTAAGCTCTAGTAGCCTCAGTTGTTCAAGCGGTATTATTAACCTATGATATCATTGGAGAATTTCGGGACGAAATTCCCTTTCAAGTTGGGGATGATGTGACACCCGAGGAAAATCCACAGTCATCTTAATCTAACACTTTGTCGCTTTGTGTTACCTTTGGTTTACTTGTCAAATTTCGGGACGAAATTTCTTTCAAGTTGGGGATGATGTGACAACCCGAACTGTCGAGGTTAATCTTGTAATTTTGATCTCTCATTCCTTGTTGCGGTCACTGTTAAATTTAAACGTTTTGGAATATGGTTGAGTGTGTTGTTGGGCCATTCTCGGTGTTAAAAATTGTTATGATTGGGACCGCAACCATTACTAAGTAATCTCGGCCCACACACTTATGAACTTGGTCGGCCCACATACTTATGGACTTGGTACATTTGTGGACTTAGAATTTGGTTACCCTTGTTCAATTTACTCTCGGCCCAAATCAAGCCAAAGTTGGACCCGACTACGATTGTAGAATTTATACGTGCATAACTTGTGTAATCCCTTTTATTATCACATACCCACAAATATATTGCAAACCCTAAACCCCTCCCCCCTTGCGAATGTCGGCAGGCCCCAAATCATCATCACCCGAAACCTTTATTCTTCCTCGTGTTCAGGTATGTTTGTTGTGATGGTTGTAGATTAATTGGGTGTGCTTTGATCATGTGAACGTGTTGCATGAATAATGAATAACATGAACCATTTAGCTTGAATCAAATCAGGTCGCACGAATATCTATTGTCAAATTTATTATAACTTCAAGTGATACCTTAAAAATCCACTAACTTGATCGGTCCAATTAGAAACTAAAAGCAACTTTGATATCTCTCAATTCAAGGTTATATGATCTGATTGCATATGTATTGAGAATTGTGTTAATAAATGGAATGGCAGCCACATGTGATTAATATGGAAGTCTTTTGATTTGATGTATGCCTCTAAAGTTAGCCAATGATCTTTTGATTTGATGTATGCTTCTAAAGTTAGCCAATGATGTCAAATCCAAGTTGTAATTGTGAAACCACTAATTGTGTTGGTCCTATCAAGATAGTTCACTGAATTCATCTTTATTTAAATAACCAAAGTTGACATGTTAGTATTCTTGGTGGTCCAATGAATGTGAAGTTAAGTGATTGATAAGTTAAATAGCCTTGAAAATAGTTGGTGGTCACATGTTGTAGTTGGCGGCCACATGCATGTAATGTAGGTCCAATCAAGCAAAGTAATAGCAGTGATGTATTTGTAATATTCACTAGTTATTTTAAATATCATGTTGATTATGTTATAAAATTGACTAATACACTAACCGAAGGAAAGAAAGGGGGGACTGGTAAATGATTGGCGGGTCACGGATAAATTACCTATTGTTTTGGCCCTGCACTTATGTGGATTCGCACACCTCAAAGCTTTACGTGCTACCTCGGGCTTTACTTAGGTGAGTGGTCCGCACAAATAAAAAGAAAAACATTCAATAACTATGAGCCACTTTTGGGCCGCTGTGGAATGGGCATACGTATTCGGGACCCTACTATGCACTTGAGTTGGGCCTGATTGTTATTAATCCAGTTTACTTTTATGAATAAATGTGGCAGTATGTGGAATAAGAATGTGTGTTTTGGAATGATATTTGTTATGTGGAATGGGAACTTTAAGTGAATGCACATCTTACGTGAAAATCTGTGATACGGAACAACTGTGTTAACTAGGATCACGTGTGATATAGATAACCGTCATAGCCAGCATGAAAGATGAAATATTTTGTACACATAAAGTGTGTAATGTGTGATAACATACCTGGTACAACAAGAATATAGAACTGATTATGGTTGGAAAACTCATGATAGGACGCGTGTGAGCAATTGTTAAAACGGGTGGCTAAATCTAACCGAGCAAACCAAAGGTGAGTTCACTACATTCGAGCATGCGTCCCAGTGGTTGGGGACAGTCAGTGGGTATCCCATGGGGGGAATGAGTCATTGGGTAAAAACGAGTATATTGGTTAATGATCTCACCTATCATCATTTGTAAGTCCCTCATCGGGTATTAGTTAGTAGCGCTACTTAGGTTTGGCACCCTCACCCCGTGCCTGTAGAGGACGGAGGTGAACTAATGACCCAGTCTGGCCCAGTACTAGATAGGAGTACGTGGGAAGGGCAGTCCGTGAGCCGTCCGTGTTTGGAAATGAGATATTAACAATATTACTTGCAGTGGTTGTTGAACGGTTTTACATACAACGGGTAATAAACATTTTCTAAAAACTGTGAACTCGCCAGCTTTGTCTGATACACGTGTTACATGCTCGCAGGTCGTTAGGTATCTTGGAATTGGGAAGCTTGCTATCTGGGAGTGCTGGAGTGGTCATGGATCGAGGCTCTTGGACTGAACTACATTTAATACATTGGTTTTAAGCGTTATTACGAAATAATTGTTAAACAACTTATTACATGCTTCCGCTACACAACTTTTGAGAATTAATATTATGATGACAACTTATTGTGGTAAAATAGTGTCATGACTTATTTTAATATTTATCATTGGTTCAATGTGATTGGTGGCTCGAACTCAGATGCGTGACATGCCTCGCGGAGTTTCCGTAGGTGAAATTTTGGGGGTGTTACAGAAGGATCATCCTTTTTATTTACTTCGATATTACTGTGTCTTTTAACGTTATTTCTTCTACGTACTACTTCTTGATTGGTGTTAAATTACTTTTTTGAACACTATATCGGTTGATTGATTATGAATAAACAATGTTTTGTTTTTTTTAATTATCACATGTGTTTGGTTTGAAATCCAATGATTTGTGTTGGTTGTTTACCATATTATAATCACGTACCATCTGATATTATCACAAGCGGTGATATCTATGTTATTATTTGTTAATCTTCTTTTAGTCGATTGACAACATATTTATATGTATGTATATACATTATAGATCTATATGTAAAACTAATTTATTTAATTAACCTTTATACATCTAACATTCATTCAATGGTTATTAACTTTTAGAGTTTTCTATTCCGAAAACCATGCAAAATGAGGCAAAAGATAGACGTAGAAAACGAAAATTATACTTCGCTTCTCGGAGATCTCATAATCTGCATGTACCTTCAACTTTTGCAACCAACATGTTGTCAAGTAGTATTGCAACAGGTAACAATACTGATAATCGTAAACTGATGTCATATTTTGTACATGAGTATTCAAATTTAATAAATATTCAAACAAGTAAAATATACCAAAACATTTAAACAGTTAACATAAACCAAAAAAGGTTGTCAAGTACTATTCCAACATCCAACATAAACCAAAATATTTAAACATGTTCCAAAAAAACCATTGCTACTTACTTATCTACTTGTAGCGAAAACCGTTTGTTAGCCAAAATTACCATATAAAATGGTTGAATGGTTTTCATCTATGGTACTAACCCCATTATTCTTTGATTACATCCCTAACAAAGAGTGTAGGTATATCCTCATACCACTCTAAAACGCAAAGTTTACCCATCTTGATGTTGTTTTCACGAACCCATGCTGGCCATCCCAATACAGTAAACCTGTTTTTCTTTTTTCCTCTTTTTGGTTCAGCAGAGACGTTCAAAGTGGTTTCGACACCACGCATATTTTGAATGGTCACTGTACGGCAGCGATCGATTCCCATGGCTTTTGCGACCTTTACCGATATCCGCTAAAAAGGCCCAAAAAGTATATTTAGACTCTAATGATAAAGAGAATAATGACACCATAGAACACCAATATTTAAGTTAGTATACAAATAATCTAAGTAATTACTTACAAAACGTGAACAAGAGGACGGCATCCAAATGATATTTGGTTCTGGTGCGTCCCAGTCAATTGATTCCGAAGTGAAAGGTTCTTCTGAGTCCGAATCTGTTACCATGATCACTTCCTTTTCTTTCTTTTGTTTCTTTCGCTGATTTGAAGCACTTGCCATTGACTACATATGATTATTTTGATAAATATTAGATGTTTATTATCACAGTACAAAAAACCCCGAATTTGAGATCGCCAATATGTAACTCTGATGCAATATTCACAAATCTGAAATTGAATCTGGAGTTCTAAAACCTATACACTAACACAAATATTACATTATTCATAAACATCACCCTGTAAATACATGATTAACCGGTTTGTATATGGATAACTTTCCTATTAAGTGTGTGTCATAAGTAACCAGCAAAACTTAGGGGTATAAATAATAATCTGTGACATATAGATAACTAACCCTGTGAATACATGATGAAACGGTTTGTATATGGATAACTTTCCTATAAACAGTGTGTCATAACTAACCAGCAAGATCAGGTACTAACCTCTAAAATAACATAACATTTTAAATAAACTACGCCTAAAACACACCGAATGAAATATCAATAAACCTAATGACGCTAATACAAGTTTAACAACGCACATCAGAGCTTTTAACCTATAAAACCATACAAGTTTATATTAAGTCTTCTTCATCCCCTTATAATCATAACACATTATAAACAAAATCCACACAATCTGAAACTTAAATTCAAGCTATAAAAGCAATAAAATATCAAAAATCAGTACAAAATCTGTTAAACAAAGTAAACGAATCAAGTATACCAAACGAAATTGAAGAGCGACCTTAGGACCGACCTAATCTCTTATGCGATTCAAGTTTACAACTTTATAATACATTAAGTTTTAAAAATCTAGATGATGTGAGAATTTCAGTTGGAATAATACCCTGTTATTGATTTCTGGTTGAATTCTCCGACTGTGAAATCGATTTGGTGATGATGTTTGTATGCAAATGAACTTAGGGCTTTGACATAAAAGGGTGTATTTGAGAAAGGGATATGAATGAGTGTTTATTAAGTGATATCATAATAAAGTAACAGATATTTTTATTAATTCTTTTTTTTTTCAGTTTTTATTTTCTTAGATTTTGCACTAACATTTGATTTTGTTTTTTGTTTTTTTTTTTTTTTTTTTTGCAAACAATCAAAGTAAATCCGTATTTTGTAACCGAATACGAGAACTTTTTTTTGATCTCATGTGTAGATGAGAGGAGTACCGCCTACCGGACTCTATATCGGATAAGTGGATGTATTTTAAAATCCGATTGTCATTAAAATTTTGTTCTCATATCATTTTTTTTATGTAACCTAAATCATCTACATAAGAAGGACAAACATGTGATTTTTCAAGAGTGCGCAATTCGCTGGTATTAGCACTATTATGCACTGATTTCAACTACTATTGGTTTTGCTTTTAAATTAAACCCATGCATTACATTTGATGTGCGTTTGGTATATATGTTTTTTGTTAACAAAGATAGATTAACAACCCGTGAGTATTCACGGGTGATAACCTAGTAAAACTATAAAAGATAAAGATCTCTCAGCTAGACTTGCTACAAGTTGGTCGAAAAGACATGGATGACATGGACTTGTTTATATACAAAGAAGGTTTTTGAAGTTGTGGAAATACACAAATAACATATATATTTTTTAGTATGATGAGTTAAGTGACATTTATGTTCATGTGATTTGTACACTTTTATCATTTCAGATTAAATTTTAAAATTGTATCATTTTCCTCTATTACATTTTTAAAATGTGTCATTTCAGTACAAAAATTCTAGAATAAAATGTCATTTTCATCTCTGAGCTAATAAAGTTTTTTTTACTAGACTAAGTTTTTTGGACTGAAATGACACGTTTTAAGAATGTCAAGAAGGAAATTGATACGTTTTTTAATTTTGGCCTGATATGACAAAAGTGAACAAACCAAAGGGACGTAAATGACATTTAACACTAGTATCATTTAAAGTTGTGGAAAAACACCATGATATAAATGTGACATTTAACATGTGAAACGGATTGTAAGATCGATATTGTGGATAAACGTGACTTGCTTCATGATAAAATAACCACATACTAATGTTACATGTCACTTAAGAATCAAATCACGATATTGTTTTTTTTTTTTCAAACAAAGGTGACATATAACATGAGAAATGGTTGATGACATTAGTTTTAAGATAAAATATTAAATGTTATATATGTAACATATGACAACCATCAAAATAAACGTGACAAGATAGATGAGAAACATATTATATAAAATCCATTTAAGTTTAAACGCATGAGAAAGCGAATTAGGAAAAGCATGACATGCTATATCATATTACAATACAATTATACAAACAAACATTGAAATTTCACAAGAGATTTTAATGATTGGTAAATATTATAATGCTACACCTTGAAACCGGATGAAGTGTCACTTTTACACAAGCAACTAAGCAGTGGTGGACCTAGAAATTATTTGCTGAGGGTACGAATGAGCGGTTCAAACATATTTTCAGAGGGTGCGGTCGAGTTTTTTGCCTAAAAAATACACAATTTTTTTTTTCAAATGGTGTGCCCGCCCACACTAGGCTTCAGCTAGGTCTGCCCCTGCAACTAAGTCTACTTGGTGTGGAACGTGGATTGGTGGAGAGGAAGGCCCTCCATGGCTCATGCCCCCCTACACTGCCTCGCATATGGCGTTTTATGGTGTGGAGGGCAGGGGGCTTGATAGGGATGTTCAAAAAACTCGCGGCTCGCAGCTTGCTTGAAACTCTCTTGAAAAAAAGCTTAGCTTGAAATTAGCTCAGTTGTAAACGAGCTGGCTCGGCTCGGCTTGGTTTGTAAATGAGTTGAGTTGGAGCTAGGCCTGGCTCGACTAGTGAGCCAGCTCGATAAGAAGGTTTACCATATGCATAAGTATAGTCACAACTTCTTTGGCTTGAGTATGATTTCAAGAAAACGAACTAGGAGACTAGAATAAAATTTTCAAAATAGAAGGTAATAAAGGCTTAAGCTAGTAAATGATTCATTGTCAAAGACAAAAGCTAACATTCACATCCTTCACTTTTGTCCCACAACACTCAAAAGACAAAAACTAACGGATTATCTCCACTATAAAAGAATGCAAAGACAATGTACAAAGTGAATGAATTATTTATACTTGCATGTTTAACCGTTTGGTTAAATTACATTGCAATTATGTCCCTTAGTCTATGAATAGTTTCATTGCAATCATGTCATTAGTGTTGACACGCGTTTAAGTTGTGACGCGTGTTGCCGACGTGTTGTTGGTATTGTTGAAACGCTCGACCCCAATACGCGGTTTGACTGCGTTGTAGAGTATGTTGGGCATCGATAATCGATGTAACAAGTGTGATTTCTTCCTCTTCGGTCCAATGCACCATGTATACCTTCGGTTATTATTATTATTATTTTTTGTGGGCGAAGAATATTAGGAACTAAGAATTGAACTTGAGTCGCAAAGAGAAGAATATTAGGAACTAAGAATTGAACTTGAGTCGCAAAGAGATAAACAGAAAACTCAATAATTCATAGATCTCTCATCTTTATTCCACATAAAACTTGAAGAAGCATGAAACTCACCAGGATGTTTAAGTAATATAGAAAATCAATGTCCTCACAATACCCGACCGTTTAAGTTGGGTTAACTATACCATACCTCTTCAAAACTATAATCCTTAATAGAGTTCTCGAATAATAACTACCAAAGAGATAAAATCAAAGCAAAGATTAACATGGACATAATTTAACCAACCAAAAAGGTTTATTTTAACATTAACAGTCAATTCAAATCAAAATCTTAAACCGTTTTTGCTACAATAACATCATTCACTGCCTGTGGAGCAACTACTGCTGAGTTTGAAGGGGAATTAGTAGTTGTGGACAAAAGTTCACTCAAAGTTACACCTACTTGAATATGTCAAACAAATATCATCAAAGGTCAAATATACAATACATGGGTCAAGTTATTATACAAAGGCTTCTAATTGTAAGAATTATAACAAGGATTTATAGAGTGACAAGTGTACAATAACCTAAAATTAAACCCACTACATCACCACCCAAAACCTAAACACCCACCACCACCCAAAAACCTAACCCCCCCCCACCCCACCCTCGCGGCAAAGAGAAAAAAAAAAAAACTATACCTCACAAAAAAAACCCCAAAAACCTAACCCCCCCCACCCCGTAAAAACCTAACCCCCCCCCCAAAAAAAAAAAAAAAAAAAAAAACACCTAAAAAAACTAAACACCCACCCCCACCCCCTCGGCAAAAATTTTTTTTTTTTTTGGGTGGGTGATGGGGGAGGGGGGTGGGGGTTTAGGTTTTTGGTGGTGGTGGATGTTTAAGGGTTTTTTTTTTTGTTTTTTTTTTTTTGTGTGGTGAGTTTTTTTAGGTTATTGGACACTTGTCACTTTATAAATCCTTCTTACATTTCTTACAATTAGGATCCTTTGTATTTGATCCTAATCGTACAATACATATCTAGAAGCTAAAATACAACAGTCAATTGTGATGAAAAATGAGTCGAAGGCACAATTTTGAATATTTTTTTTTAAATAAAGATTTGTATTAACAGTCGAATAAAAATCTTATACTGTTTTAAAGAAAATCTTGAATCATTATTCTGGTCATGATTTTCACAAGTAGATGACAAAAAGCCAACAATTCTAACCTTCTTCCTTGATTTCAAGCCGGCTCAACTTAGCTTGGTTCGTATACAAATCAAGTTCGGGCTTAGATTTTGAGCAGAGATCTAACAAAACGAGCAAAAAGATGAAATAGAAACATTAATAATTTACTGAATTTAAAATTACGTAAAAGTGGTATATACTTACGTGTCCACACAACCATTTGATCTATAGCACTTATATTGGTTTGACCCGATCAACTTTTTCAAACAACTACAACACACAACAAATAATGACAGAATCTACTAGATCTTACATGTTCGTATGCAGTTAAATCAACTTTTTCGGTGAAGCTTTCGCTCCTTGAAGCTACTACACAAGGATCCACATCCATAGTTTGACGTAACACTTGAGGATCACGGTTGAACAAACATGAGTCGGATCCTGGAGTGACAATTACTATTAGAGGAGGAAGGGGGAAGAAAGTAGATGATTGCTGTTCTTTGGACATTTAATCTTGAATCCTTTTGAATAATATTTTAGATTGTTATACCGAATTCACCTTGTTAGTTTTTTAATGTAAAATCTTTTATCAAACTGTAAAACTCCTTGACCAGTTTCCATGTTAGTTTAATGCTAGTTACATTTTTATATACTGTATACAAAAAATCTGTGTTAGAAGTAGAATTAGATGCGGTAAAAGAACAGAACTAAGGTGCTAGACCACGAGGTCAGAAGTCAGGAAACGTGGTCAAACATGTGGCAGCTAAATCCATTAATATTTCACATTGTGCCAAAACAATTAAAAAAAATTAAGGGTGGGTTTTTGGCGTGCGAAGCGTACAAAGTATCCAGAAGTTGGCACAGGTATTATGGACGCCTGTAAATGTTGTGTTAAGTTACAAGTTGTTTTATTTAATCATTTATCAGTTTACAAACTAGTGTCCAAGTAATGCCTCATCCGCCTTATACAAATTTATTTACTATTATTTTTACATCAACAACTTATAGAACGTTATATCATTTGTTTTCTAATATAATTGTTGGTTATACACTAAATTTGAGACGACGTGATTAGATATTCTAGGAGTTTTACAGCTCAAGTCCTATGTCAAAATTTGAAACTATATGAACTGCAAGCGTATAACCGGTCACATGATTATCATCCTCTAATTAACTGCATTAAGGGGTTTAAAGCTGTAGCGGCTTTCTGGTTAAACTCCTATAAGTTTTTATCTACTAAAAAGGAGTGTTACATACAATTTACATCACGTATATTAAAACTTTTAAGCATTGGGCTACAAGTGATTCAAGGATTTGTCATGGTGTCTGACAATAAAATTAAGTCTAAGTTGTTAAGTATTGGGAGAGAAGATTTCATCTAATTCTAGAAACTTTTAAATATTGTCATGTTTTAAACCTTTGGCCATATTTGTTCTTTCAAAATATTATTACTTTCACCATCTTTATTATTTTAGAAACTTTAATAACTATTAACCTTTAACAGAATATTATATTTGTGCACATTCAACCACCTTTCTTCAATAACCACTAGTCATTAGAGTTCCTTCTTATATCTTCAACCACTTGACACTTTTAACCCCATTTTCAACATCACTTCTAATTCTAACCCATTTTCAAAAACTGAAGTGAAATCAAAACACAATGACTCAAGAAAATGGTAAAAAAAAAAAAAAAAAAAAAAAAACAAATTAAAGGTCAAGACTATTACAACAATATGGATTGTTTCAATGCAAATCATAGCAAGATAGCTTCAACTCTCAGCAGGGGAAAGTGGGAAACCATTATCCCTTAATGAAAACAATGTAGTTATAAGCAGAAAAATAAAAGCAAAAAACTGTGTTCTTGGTGTTTGTGTGAGTATGGCTACTTATGCGTTTAGTTAAGCAGCAAATTACATCAATTATGCAAAGAATTAATGAAATCTATACACTCTTGAGATGATCTTTAACTTGTTGAGAGCAAACCAAGTAGTGTTGTTGATTCATGGTTAGCGGTATCCACCCAATGCCATGGCTTGTATTCTGTAGTACTACTGTTCATGATCATATCTTCTTCCGTTGTATCAGGAAGCATGTTGAGATCAATAAAGCCTCGACTTTCACGAACCGGCTCATCCACTTTTTCAATCAGATTCATACTGGTTTGTTGGTTCAACTTAGCTTCGGCAACCATGTGTGATCGCTTGTGACCTCCCAAAGCTTGTCCACTTGAGAAAACTTTGAAGCAAATTGGACATTCATGTACTCCCAACACAACTGTTTTCTTCAAAGAACCAGCTGTTTGATCATTATTAGTTACATGATCATGATTGAAAAAAGGTTTGTTTTCGACTGTTTTATCGTCGTCTTCAGGCTTTGAATCTGGACTTTCCTTTAACTTCTTGTGACTTGCTTTATGCCCACCAAGAGCTTGATAAGAGTGAAAGCTTTTGTTACAAGTGATGCACTCAAACTTTCTCTTACTTGACTCCATTTTGTCATCAAATTCATCATTTTGGATCACAATTTTCTCCAATCCAGTAGAACCCACCTCAGATTTTCCCAGATAATCACTACCAATTTGGTTTTCAGCAATTTTTTTGATCTTAGAACCATTTCCAGTTGGCTTTTTACCCTCAACTTTAGTCAACTTCACAAAAGCAGAGGACTTGCAGTGATCAGATAATTCAATCTCATGACCCCACTTCCCCTCATCTCTAGAAAGCATCATCAAACACATAGCAATCTCAGATTCTTGATCTTGTTCAATTTCAGACACAACACTTGTTGAAGCATGATTATTATTATTATTATTAGCATTCATGGAGATTGAAGATGAAGCTGTAGTAATGGTGGTAGTGGTAGTAGTAACAGTAGTAGAAGTAACTGTATACCTTTTCATTCTTTTCTTTCTTGATCTCGATTTCTTGATTCGACCCGATTTGACACCCGAATTCTCATTTTCCGAATGACTAGTCCAAGAATCTTGATTCATGTTCTTGTTGGTGTGTTTGTTTGACACCTTTTCAGAATGACATTTCATGTGCCCAAACAAAGCCTTCCAAGATTGAAAACCTTTACCACATTCTTTACAAAGCTTATCAAGAACCACCAAACAATTGCTATTGTTGTTGTTGTTGTTCACTTCACTTGCATCTTTGACTTTTGTAGTCTTCTTTGGATCTTTCCTCAATTCATAACCTAAATCTTTAGAATTCAATCCCCCATTGTTGACAGATGAGAGCTTCTTCATCTGCTTCTTCTTCTGATTCTGTTTCTGATGCTTATGATCATCATCCTCATCATCAACAACAACATCATCATCATGGTGATGGTGATCTGTGGAGTTGATCACGTGAGACCTCATGTGACCCCCTAAAGATCTACCAGAAGGGAAGCTTTTGTCACACACCACACATATGTGATTCATCAATTCTTGATCAGTTTCTTGGATCAAATTGGACATATTTGGCACAAGAAATGCTAAATTCAGAACAAAATCAAAGTCAAAGTCAAACTAATCCAAGAACAGAGGATTCAAGATCAAAACTAAAGAATTGAGAAAAACCCAGATCAAGAAACAAACTTTATCATCAAATCTTCAAGATTGAAGTGAAAAGAAAAGAACCCATCTCAGATTTCAATCAAGATCTAGTCTTGCTGAAACAGATTGATGGAATATGCGATGAAATACAGAACAAGCAAAGAAAAGCTAATGTTTCTCTCTCTAGAATTTGGAGTGATTCTCTCTCTCTCTAGAAAGAGACAGAGAGTATGTGTTGGTGGTGAAGATGAAGAAACCCATGCATGGAAGCAAGGATAGATAAAAAGAGAAGGCTGTACGTGTACCCAACTGAGAATCCTACGCCGGTACTAGATCCAACGGCTGAGATTGATCCACATTTGATCATCCCTATGGCTGTGGAACCTAAGATTTTTCTCAACTTACCAAACCAACAACTGCCTCTTAACTATTCTTTACTTTGTCTTGCTGCTTCTACTCCCTGCCACTTGTTTTCTTTCTAAACCTTGTAACTATCTTAATCCACACTTTTGTACAAACACATCTGCACAGTGTACAAGTCTTTGTAGCATTTGCGTCACAACTTTCTTTTTTTACGCTACGAAACACATACCCTTATAAAATCTACTTTTAAAATTCACCTGTTACTCACTTTGTAAGACTTGAACGCACATCATTCTAATTATACAGTATTACGGATTTTGCTACATATATTTTGGCTCTATGAAAAATGTGGATTATATGAATACTTTTTGTAAACAGTTATTTATATTTGTTTTGAGAAGTTTGGCGTCAGCATGATCATCCAGCCCAATAAGTTAATTTATTATTTCAAAAGTAAATAAATTAAATGTATTTAATGGTGTGGCACAACAGGGGCAAGCTGGTCATTGGAGCAAGGGGCCCACCTTGAAGCAGTTCGAAAAGTTAGGGAATCCAATCCACCAGCCTGCAGACTTTGAAAGCTCAAAAGCTTTATATTATTTTATTAAAAATAAAATTTAATATTATTCATTTTATGATATATATATTGAGAAATTGGTTTAGAAAGAATGTGAAGTTGCAAATGATTCCAGCCCAGCTGGTTAATACATTAGAAATGATGGGAAAGGACTTAGGTTCGATTTTTGATCCCACTCGAGTTTTCTACTACAGTGCATTTACTCTAGAGGGTCGGCTCTTGTGGAGGGTGCAACTCCTGTCATGTGACAGGAGGTTGGAAATTTTCTCGGGGACAGTGTAACGCCCCTATCGACCAGGCGTGGGCCCGGTTAAGACAACATAGTCCTGGTAATGAGTGGCGGCGGGCCTGCATCTTGTGAGTGTGAATTAGTCGTCTGTTGTGAAGTTCACCTGTAAAAAAAATGTGAGGTTACGCATTTTGGAGAGTTGATGTATGAGCCAATCATGAAAAATCTAAAGGAAAATAAATAAAGTAAAAAAGGGAAAACAAAACACTATCATGGTCAATAGAATGTTGGATGCTTGATTGCTTGGGGTTGTTTGCTAGTGAAGCTATAGAACACATTGTGTGACTAGTATCGTAAACATTGTGTGACTATTAAAACATAAGAGTTATGTATTGTAACGAAATACTTATTAAAGAATAATATATTAAATGTCGACTAGATCTGTCGGCTCAAATGCACTAAGGGTAAACGGAGTGGGAACAGGGAACCATCTTCAGGGAAAAATCAGATTGCAGCCACTGTGTGATAGGGGCGATGTTCCTGCACTCTCCAAGCTCCTTTCTCCATGCTCTCTCACACATGCAAATCCTCGCTCAACCTTCATCACCCGCACCCCTTGAGCTCCTGCAATACCTTTCTCCACGTGGAACGATCTGGTTGGATGCTCCGACTTTCATCGATGATGATGACATGAAGTTCCCGGGTGGACTATGTCCATCCTAAGTGTTAGTTTGGATATTGTCACAATGTCACATACCGGTAGTCATCAATACCATATAATTTATCTTAAGATCGATTGGTCTACAATCTCTATATACTATAATACAGCCTACAGATTTAATGAACTGCTTACACCCAAGTATGGTGCCATGCCATCGTCGACTCGATTACCTCCTTTGGAATCCGTCATAGGTGGCTTGCTCGATTATTGGAATCGAAATAAAACATAAGTAAACTAATATCAAACTAAGGCAATTACGCTTTGTCACAATCCATCCCCTAAGCGTAAGTCTTGAAATATCACTTAGTATACTAAGGAAACGTCCAACGTGGAGCAAATCCAATAATTTGTGTCACATACATAACAATGTATATGCTCGAGGGTTTACAACAATGTCAATCAAGAGCATAACAATGTAACTACAATTACTAATGATAGGTCAAAAGGTGTTTGCTCCACGTTATTAGAATTACTAATAATAGGTCAAAATGTGTTTGCTCCATGTAACTACAATTACTAATAATAGTTTTCTCACTTGTTATCGGTTACCTAAAAACGTTAATGAGTGTTCAAATAATAACAGGTCAAAAGGTCATTGTTATGAAATCCTTAGATGATGCTCATCTAAGGATTGACCTATTATTATTTGAACACGCATACCACACTCAAAAGGCGAGATACCTAACAATAAGATTAGCATACTACACTAAATAGTCGAAGGATAGGGATCTTTATTTTGGTCATTGTTATGAAATCCTTAGATCCTTAGATGATGCTAAATCACAACAAATATTCGTGAAGATGACAACAGTCACACTTAAAATCAAATTTAAGTTAAAGTTGTTAATGTTATTTGGTTCTTTGTTAATCAACTTAAGCGACAGAATATCAATCTTATTACTTGTTAGTATCATGTTATCATGAATTTTAGAACATTAAATAACTCTTAAATCAATACATCTAGTGGTTTACACAAATATAATTTTTGTATGGTTTTCTAAATAATAGTGTTTATCCTAACTATTGACTAATTTAAAATCAAACAACTTCCAAGCCTACTGGTTTTCAATAACCAAATATTTATTGAATTTTATTTTATAAAGTAAGTACATGATTAATTAAGTTGAACATGTATTTTTTAGTATACTCGTAGCTATTTTATTTTTTTAATTAACGTTTGTTTATTGATTGCTAATCTCCATAAATATAATCCGTTACAGATATTCACATGACTAAGTCATTACGTGTATTAACTGGAACTTCCTAGACAATTCAAATTAATATAATACGAATTAAAATGAATTGACAGGTTGAATTATATGAACTGGGTGGGTGTGACATATATATTAAGATGAGATATCATTTCACAGCCCTACTTGGTCTAAACGAATATTTAGGTAACGTTTATTAAGTTCCAATATAGTTTCTACAACTTCAAAACTAATTTTTGGTCTCTTTTGAAAGAGTTAACACTTAACAGCAAAGTTTGTGTTATTCATTGTTTTTTCAAAAAGGTTTATATATCATTTAATGATCCTCATTTAAGTTCTCTTTTCTTACTTGGCCACAATTCATGGATAACTTTTCGATTTTTAAAACCTTTCCTGATACTTTTTGTTTTTTATGCATTTTTATTTAATTTTAAACTTCGACCCACTTGCTTTTTTTTTATTATGTACTAGTTTATAGACTCATGTATTACATGGGTTTTAGGATACACACATGGAGTTGATCGAGTTATTTGGGGAAATAAATGTGTTTTCCATTTATATAAACTTGAATGAGTTTTTTTTTTTTTAAATAAATATGTTATTGTTGAGGTTGGTTGCGTTTGAAGGACATAACCATTACAGGTTTTAAATTATTTTTTATATTTCATATTATTTCTTACATCACACATCATAAATATAAATTTTAATATGAATACATATAACCCTAATATGAACTATACATACGAACTTAAAAAAAATATAACATTACTCATTTTAAATATTTTAAATTTTAATATTTTAAATGATGCGTTTACGAAGTAAGAATTTTGTTTTTGAATACAAAATACATAGTGTATTTTATTTCAAACTAATATTTTCTTATTTTATTAAGTATTATCAAAGTAGAAGATGAAATGGAATTAATTCATGATCTAAGATTATATATATTGGGAAAAGATCAAATAGGAAGTTAATTTTCGCTAGGAAGGATAGGAAGCCATATGATTATGACATGTGGCAAATTTTAAAATAAAGAGAAAGGGTATTTTAGTCAATCCAACTCCTTCTTCTTCCTTTTTCAAAACCCAGTAAATTCAAAAACTCACCATTTTCAAAACCCACCATCTTCAACTATTTCTTCACTTTCTATCTCAATAATCACTACATTATAGTGCGATTTTCATCACCAATCAATGATTCAGAACCCGATCAACGTGTTCTTTAGCTTTTTTTGAAGAAAACCCAGTTTAATTTCATAAAAAAATCTCGTTTTTTCCGGTGATTTTGGAGATAATCACTCGATTCGTTCGATTCGAGCGTTGATAAGTGTTTCTATCATTCAAAATTTGTCAATTGATGAAGAAATCGGCTTCGATCCATGTAAGAAATTCTTTAATTTCATTTTCATGATCTGGGTTTTTGATTTAGTCATTGCGTTTTACAATCTTTGCGGGGGTCCGGGGGCGGCAGCCCCCGGTAGCGGGGTCCCAGGGGCGGCAGCCCCTGGCGGGGTCCAAGGGGCAGAGCCCCTGGCTGGGTCAGCTCGGAAAATTTTTTTTTTCGATTAAATTGCTGTACTAAAAACGCATCAGAAAAATTAATTTTCCATAAATTGGCTCATTTCGAAGACAGTAATTCGTAGACAATTCAGACAGTTCACAGTGACACATTTTTTAGGTGTTTTCAGTCCATTGCGTTTTAGAATGAGTCATTTTTAAGTGTTTTCTGGCCATTGCGTTTTACATATAAGACATTTCTTTGTGTTTTTGGTGCATTGCGTTTTAGGTAAAACACATTTTTGTGTGTTTTCTGGCCATTGCGTTTTACAAATAAGACATTTCTGTGTGTTTTCTGGCCATTGCGTTTTACATATAAGACATTTCTTTGTGTTTTTGGTGCATTGCGTTTTAGGTAGAACACATTTTTATGTGTTTTCTGGCCATTGCGTTTTACAAATAAGACATTTCTGTGTGTTTTCTGGCCATTGCGTTTTACAAATAAGTCATTTCTTTGTGTTTTTGGTGCATTGCGTTTTAGGTAGAACACATTTTTATGTGTTTTCTGGCCATTGCGTTTTACAAATAAGACATTTCTGTGTGTTTTCTGGCCATTGCGTTTTACAAATAAGTCATTTCTTTGTGTTTTTGGTGCATTGCGTTTTAGAAAAATGTCATTTTTTAGGTTTTTTTTTTCATTGCGTTTTACGTAACTGGTGGTTTTTCTATTGCGTTTTACGCAACTGGGTTTTAATTTTTTTTTTTTAAAATATAGCAATAGTATACTCGTTTTAAAGAAAAAAAAACGCTCGTTTTTTTGGTGCAATTTTTATAAAAAAATAATGTCGTATGAAAGAGTTATTAACGTTTAAAAAATGGGGGGGAATTGGAGGAGAGAGAAACTATTGGCTTGGATTGACTAGAATGCCCTTGAACAAACTCACGCGCCTCTTTTATTCTTTTCAATTTCCCTGATTTAATCTTAGCCCTTGATTAACTTAATGAATGGTCAAGATCACTTCCTATCCTTCCTAGCCAAATAAACTTCCTATTGTATCTCCACCCTATATATATTAAACATATATATATATATAGTTTATTTATCTTTAACATCTGTGAAAACGATAATAACAACTTATAAACATGATAAGGTTTTAAATTTTTGGTTACGTCAAATAATGATGGGTGTATAAATTTTTGGTTATTACATCTTCTTTTGATAAATATGTCTTTATTTATTAAAGTAGAGATATTATATTAAAGTATGGGTAAGTAGATAGCAAATATTAATTATTAAGAATTAAGAATATTCAATAGATATCATTATGAATATAAGATTATTTCTAATATGTATTAAATTCAATCATTTAATAGTTTTTATATTAATTTACTTATTATTTATTATATAGTTGAGGTAGCATAAGAAATTGACACATGGCATTTTGGTGAAATACTTTTTATAAGAGAATGCCATTTGGCATTAAAATTACCCTTTTATTAGTATTATTAGATTATTCTTACTTCACTTTACTTTGTTTTCCACCACTCTAATTGTACTTTTTTTTAATGGTTAAACGTAATATCCCGTATAATCACCTCCTAAAATTCATATGTTGCACACTTTGTAAGACTTAAACTCATACAATTTTTATAAATATAAACATCTAGTGCCACTAAGCCAGTTATTACAAAACAAAACCCCAATTATAGAAAAAAGTATGATGTCCAAATCAAAACAAGTCGGTTGATTTAGTATCCAAATAGTTTGGTTGACGGTACAATAGGTTTAAAGGTTTGATCCAATTTGAAATTTGGAACAATTATATATATATATAGGTCGGTTATTGTATAAATTGTCTTAGCGTACGCTGCGTACGAGATGCATTATCAACATGTGATTTTTTTACACATGCGATTTTGGTTTTTTTAGCAACATGCGAAATTTTTTTTTAACTCTCTCTCTCTCTCTCTCTCTCTATATATATATATATATATATATATATATAGGGTGGGGTTCTAAAGTAAACACTGACCATTCATTTACATCATCAAATCATAAAATACACTAGTACATTTTCATCATCAACTCCTGGTCATTGATTTACACTTGTGTATTGATAATCAATGGCTAAAATTAGTTCACTAGTGTTCACAATTAATGGGGTTGTTTACTAATGAACTTAACCCTATATATATGTATATATATTTTAATTTTTGAAATATGTAGTTACACATATGTACTATAATCATTAACAATCTTTATTATGATTAACATTTTAGTACCCTGTAATCATTTTTAGAAAACATATACAAAACCGGTTCAAATTACCGAAATGTGAAACTTAAAGACCAGCAAGTCTAGTTAACTCACTCGGCCCAACCGTTTTGGTTTATCATTTTTCAAAATCGCAACTAACGATTCGGCTTAGAGTTTTTGTTAGAACTAACCAATTTTCGTCAAAACCTGTTGAAACATGTCAGTAACGCCTACTTGATCGGTAAAAAAACAATTATCACGTGTGATGTAATTAGAAACCTATTCCTATAGTTTTTGTGCAGGGGTTGACCAAGTACAAACACTTGCATCTTTTTATTAGGTCATGCGTAGTGGTATGGGTAAATAATGCCCACAGCTTTGGACGTTTTCCATCATGTGTCAGTACAGTTAGAAAGGGGCATTATTGGGCGTTTTTCTAAAATGGATGTAGTGGGGATGTGGGCATTATGTCAAAGGGTGTAAAGAATTAAATAAAAATAAAAAAACCAACAAAAAAAGCTATTGGATTAAAATAGAAAGATTAAATGCTATTGGCCAAACAAATATGTTCAAAGCGTGATTCTAAACACGCCTGGGTTTTTTTTTTTTTTTTTGCCGGATCACGCCGACGGGGGTCGGGCAGTGGCGTTTTTGGGCGTATTTGGGGGGGGGGGGGAAGACGCCCACTACGGGTGGTCTTAGGGTGAAGGGAGTGGTTACCTATTTGGAATATGTAAACTCCCCATTCACCCAATCAGATAGTTGCACGCCAATTCACCTAAATTGTTTACCTAATGCTCTAAAGCGTTGGGCGGTGGTTTACCTAATGAGGTTTAGGTAAAATATTTAAAAAAATAAAAAGGAAAATATGTGATTGGTTGAGAAGAAATGGACCCCACCACACACCCATCTCTCTCCCCACTTCTCTCCCTCTCACCGACTCGGTGAAGCTTCACCGAAAATGCCCCCCATTTCGGTAAACGTGGCTCAGTAAAAAGGTTGGCGGTAGAGTAGGATTCGATACCAACCACTTTACCGATCCCACTCCGTTCACCCTTAAACATTAATAAAAGGGTAAACAAAATGGTATAGAAGGTTGTGTCTTTTCTTCTTGTTTTACAAAGAGATACTAAGGTAAATATAAAGGAATAAAAAAAAGCTATAAAAGGAAAACATAATTATCCCCTATAATAGTTAGTGGACGTAAAGGGAATCAAATATTCAGGAATGAATGAGGATATGTAATAATAAATAATGTATGTAAAATGGTAATTTTACCATGAGTTAACTGGGTTGTTTAACTAAGATTAGTTTTGTAGATTGAAATGACAAATTTCGAAAATGTTAGAGAGAAAAGTGGTACAATTTAGCTTGAAATGGCATAAGGGGATAAACCACATGGACGTAAATAACAATTAATTCTTAAAAATAAAACCAGATCCTTTAAAAGGCGTCCTTAATAAAATTAACCTTCAAGTAGAAAAAATACAATCATAAAAAATATGTGAATTTCTTAATTTGTTTATTTATTTTAATTTAATAAAAAAATGCAATTATAAAAAATGTGAATTTCTTAATTTGTTTATTTATTTTTAATTTAATATTCATATAAATTAATTGAGAAGAAATGAATAATACAAGCAAAAGTTAAGGCACTACACTTCTTATAAAATATTATTTTTGAATCCAAATATTTAAATTAGCTACGAGTTGTCTAGTTTTTTTGTTGTTATAGATCAACACGATGTACTTTTTTGTATTACTTACTTAAAAAAGACGTGACACAGCGGCCGGCCGGAGGACTCTACAGCCGGCCTCCCTTATTGCTCCGACCGGAACGTTAGTGTCTTATTAACAACATATGCAACCTTCATATAGACCATTTTAAGCAGGTAACATGCTCCTAGTTTTAGATCTTTATATTTGTTATTTTGTTGTAAACAACTTATAGATTTATACCCTTTCTAAGTAGTACAAGAAAGTCATGCTGCGTAAAATAAATAAATCATATGGAAGAATTCTATTTAAACGGTTGGGATCACCTAGGGTTGTAAACAAATCGAACGAACATGAACAAGGCTTTGTTCTTGTTTGTTTGTTAAGAAATGAACATGTTCATGAACGGTTCACGAACGTTTACAGAACAAGATTTCTTGTTCGTGTTCGTTTATTAAGAAAATGAATATGTTCATGAACATTTATCGAACGTAAACGAACACAAAAAAAAGTTCGTGAGCATAAATGAACATTGTATATATTCATTTAAAAATACAATCTGCATTTTCATGAGAAAGATTACGAAGAATCCATAAAAAATAAATAAATACTTTAAATAATTAACATAAAAATTAAGAAGTTTGTCAACCTTTAACACAAACTGAAATTGAAATGATCGAACGAGCGATGTTGGCGGAGACATGTAGTACAACTATGGTATCAAATTTTAAATACTAAAGCCAATAAAATAAAAATATAACATAAAAAACTTTTAAATGAACGAACACAAATATACATAAATGAGTGAATATAAATGAACACTTTACCGAACATTCACGAATATAAACGAACGAACGCAACCTCTATTCATATTTGTTTGTTTAACTTGTCGAACAAAACTTGTTCGTGTTTGTTCATTTATTAAATGAAGGAACATAAACGAACTTCCCGCTGACGGTTCATAAACTGTTCCCTAAACGTTCGATTCATTACAGCTCTAACAAGAGATTTTTAATTGATATCGGTTGTCTTATATAATGTCTATAATCTATATTTTAATTTTTGACTTATACTATAATAATAATAATAATAATAAGTAAAGAAAAAGAATTGATGTAGAAACCTTAAACCGTTTCATTTTAATATGCCTATAAAATTGTGTACCTTTTTTTTATCTACTAATTTATTAGGAAATGCTGTAATTTTTTCAAGAATGTGACTTTGGAGTTATATTCTCTTTTCATCTATTTTCATTCCTAAAATCTGATAATAATAATAATAATAATAATAATAATAATAATAATAATAATAATAATAATAATAATAATAATAATAATAATAATAATAATAATAATAATAATTAATGAAAAAGAATTGATGTATAGAAATCTTGACGTTGAAGTTCAAGGTCTGTGGCTGTCTATGCTTCTCCATTCACACACACATGTACTTCAGGCATAAAGTACAGACAAACAAATCAGAATGCTGGTATGCTATCTATATTTTGACTCAACCAGATACGCATGAAGTACGACCCATGTATGCATCTTTGAGTTATCAATTTATAAGGGGACTAGGGGTGGTTCACTAGTGATGGAATTCCATCACTCCCACTATCCAATCAAGTAATGCTATGTCATCAATCCAATTTCCATCACTAGTGATAGAAATGTAGGAGGGGTGGAATCACTAGTGATGGAATTCTATCACTCCCTCCCAATTTTTTTAATTTTTTATTTTAAATTAGAAATTAACAATAAAACACTAAAATTAAAAATTTCATTAATTTTAAAACATACTACTTCAATTTCACATACTAGAAACATACAATTTAAAAAAAAAAAACCTACTCCTCGAATTTAACATACTAGGAACATACAATTTAAAAAAAAAAAACCTACTCCTCGTCCGAATCCGGAAACTCCAAACCTAGAGAACCTACTAGTTCGATTAAATCGAATCTCAACCGAAAGTGAGTTTCTTCGTTACGCAATTGTAAATTGATATCTTGTGGAACTTGAACTTGTGTAGGAGGATCCGGTACCCAATCCGGGGATATTGCACGTCCGTCGTGTTTGATCAACATATTGTGCAATATGATACACGCATACACTATGCTATGTATTGCTTTCTTGGTCATCGAACGAACCGGTCGGTGTAGTATACCCCATCTACCCTTTAAAACACCAAATGCCCTCTCAACATCTTTTCTTGCCGATTCTTGCAATTTTTTGAACGCCTTTTCTTTAGCCTCGACGGGAAATGAGGGAGCTTTCACAAAAACAGACCAAGACGGGTAGATACCATCCACAAGATAAAAGCCTCGTCTGTAATGTCGACCGTTAACATAGAAAGGAGAGGAAGGTGCGGTACCATCCGTTACACTTTGGAACAACGGCGACGTGTGCAACACATTGATGTCGTTGTTTGAACCTGGGACACCGAAATACGAATGCCAAATCCATAAATCATTCGACGCCACCGCTTCTAGTATAATGGTTGGTCTTTTGATGTCTCCCCTCACATACGCCCCTCGCAACTCTCTTGGACAATTTTTCCACTCGATATGTGTACAATCGATGCTACCGAGCATCCCGGGAAAATGCCATCTAGCCTCGTGTGCGGCGTAAATACGTGAGATGTCGTGGCTCGTCGGTTTACGTAAAAACTCGTTAGAATACAACTTAATGACCGCATTGCAAAAAAATTGCAAACACTCACGTGAAGTTCTTTCAGACATAGCTAGGTATTCATCATATTGATCGGGTGGGTTACCTGTCGCTAGTTGGCGAATGGCGGACGTGCATTTTTGAATCGGCGTGAAACTTGGTTTGCCCCTCGCATCGTAACCTTCTTGAAACCATCCCTCGCTTGCCTCGATGTCTCCAACAATCTTTAAAAATAATTCTTTGGGTAAACGAAAACGATCTCTAAACGTTTCGGCATTGTATAGCGGGTTTTCCACAAAATAATCGTTCATCAAAACTTCGTTGGCACGTATACGATCACGGCCGACCATCTTCTTCTTTGGGCGGGACGACTCGGCATCAAGCTCGTTATACACCGACACAAAATAGTTTAGCGTGTCGTTGTCGGAAGACGACTCGGTATCGGTATCGCTAGACATCGGAAACGTCGAATCGGTAGGGAATTCCATTTGAGAAAGATATAAAAAATTGTGTGAAATGGGTTTAAAATGGTTTAAAAGATATAGTTTGGCGTGTGAAAAAATGGTTAAAATGTGGATATATATATAGATAAAATGGATTATTATTTTTTTTTATTAAAAGTTACCGTTTTAAACGGTCATGTGCGCCCAATGGTCGGATTTTTGAAAATTTTAACGCGTTATGTGCACCACGCGTTGAACATTCCACGCGTTATAGAAACACCGGCGGCGGTGTTCCGTGATGTTTCAACGCGTTATGGGATTCCATAACGCACCCGCCCCGTGTCCTCTAAGGGTGTAAGGAGTGGTTAAACACTTGAGAGTGACAAACTAAAAAATCAACCAATGAGAGTGTGCCACGTCAATTAGTGAAAAATGTTTACACTTTGGTGAAAAGTGTTGACAATGGTTTAGACATTTGGTGAAGTGGTAAACTTTTTAAATAAAAAAAAAGGAAAAAAAATGTGATTGGTTGAGATTGGAATGACCCCACCCCACACCCCCCTCTCTCTCTCCTTCCTCCTTCCCCGCGTCGGTAATGCATCACCGAATCTTGTCCATTTCGTCAAACATCCTTATCGGCAAAGGTGTTGGCATTGGTTTGCCACACTTTACCACTTCGGTAAAGTGGGTTTGCCAAAGCCCACACCGAACACCCTAATCATGTAAAGTTAACCAGCTGAGGAGGGGGGGGGGGGATAAAAAACTGAGGACCAAACAATGGCGGAACCAGGACTTTTTAACCGGGGTCGTAGTGGAAAAATTTTCACAATCGGTATAACAAAAATTCAACTTATTAAATTATCATTATTTAATTGATTTGATTTTTTTTATTGCACGGCAAAGAATCTCACGTGTAAACTCATCATGTTTGGAGCTATGTCCAAGGTCAAATCCTCGACCGTCATGAGACCGTCCCCCGCAATAAAGTAATCAAATAAGAAAAAAAAACTAACGTTTGCTATACTTTTTCTTATTTACGAAACTAATAAAGACAAAAAATGATATGAATTTAAATGACAACCAAATAAGAAAAAAAAAACAAATTAAAGTGGTCATATCACACATATTACTTTAGCATATTATAAAAAGCTTAGCTAGCAGACTCCAAACTCCAAACCCTATTGATCCTTTATTTCTGTCTTCCTTCTTTTTCCACCGGAAAGTACAGAGCTCGCCACGGGTCACCGAAAAGCCCCAGAGATGCTATTTTTAGGGTGTAAGGGGCACTCCCCTAAGAGGGGAGTCCCCTCTCTTACGCATAACCAATCCTCGTGTGCCACGTCAACTCCCCTCTTAAACTCCCCTAACACTAAATTGATGGCGGCACTCCCCTCTTAGGTGACTTTGTTTTTATTAAAAAAAAAAAATTGATTGGACGCCGCCTCCCTCTTTCCTCCCTCTCTCTTCGGTGACTTTCCACCGATGTTGGTCCCCGATCGTGGTCCCCGAATGAATGGCGGCACCACCCCTAAGAGGTGGAGGAGGTCACCGCAAGGGGTCACCGAGAACGCCCCGCTCACCCTTACTCTTCTTTTTCTTCATTTTAACTTCTCTAGAAGACAGAAATTGGAGGGTCAAGCTATAAAATGGTTTTTCGTTCGACATATAAGTTAACATAAATCTTGGCCGCCGGAGGGTCAACTGACCCCCCTGACCCTCCCGTAGTTCCGCCCCTGGGACCAAATGTGATTAGGAAACATCGTGCTAAGTAGCAACTAAACGGTAACCAAAACCAAAAAAAAAAAAAAACATAAACAAAATTTAATAAAAAAAAATCTAAACTCTTTTAAGTTTGTTATGCAAAAAGAAAATATAAAAAACAAAATTTAATAAAAAAAATCTAAACTCTTTTAAGTTTGTTACGCAAAAAGAAAATATAAGAAACAAAATTTAATAAAAAAAATCTAAACTCTTTTAAGTTTGTTATGCAAAAAAAAATATAAAAAAAATACAAAATCACCAAAGACAAAAGAAGATTATATACTAGGTTGTTTCCATCCACGCTTTGTGATGGGGAACCAACCTGTTTTGAAAGCAAAAACAACTAAAATAATTAAGAACCTTGTAGTTGATGATGATTTGTTTCATTTAGAGATTATCTGTGATGCCATCGCTTCCCACTGTTAGCCGTACCCCGGCAACTCACACTCCCAAAAAATTCTACTTTAAAAACTTTTTAGCGTTAACACCACTTCCTTCGAACAAACAATCACCCAAAGGCTACTTTTTAACATATAGTATAACATATTGTAGTGGATTGGTTTAAGCGTAGATATAAAAACACTTAACAATGGTATATTTGTACATGGGTGCAAGATGGTTTAAAAAATTAAACACTATAAAAACGTCTAAAACTTTGGCTAGTTGAAAAATAACGTTACGTAAATGAATGTCGAAACGTAGATAAAAATAAACAATGTGCACCATTATCTACATATAACAATTCACGTAGCTTCTTAGCTACAGTACTAACGTTGTGAAGAAACGTCGTTTACAAAAGGATAACCCACGTAATCTAGTTCCACCGCATCCCACGACGTCCTCCGCTTCCTCCCTCTTCTCTCTGTCTACGACCGCTACGTCCACACGTCGTCGTCCCTCCCTTCAATTTTGATTCCAATGATCACGCTTGATGCTTTTGTTTGAAATTAGGGCTCCAACAGGTATGTTTTAGCTATTTGGGCTCGGATTTCAGTTAGTTTATGGTAAATCTCCGGCTTTACTTTTGCAATTAGGGCTTGAATTTTAATTAGTTTTGGATGAATATTTACAATTTGAGGTATGGCTAGGGGTGTAAACAAGCCCAAAGGCTCGAGAGCTACTCGTTATCGGCTCGGTTAGAAGCTCGAACTAGCCGAGTTTTAACGAGCTTGAGCCTGAAATAGAGCTCGTTTAGTTATCGAGCCCGAGCTCGAGCCTAAAATACAAAGCTCGTTTAGGTTCGCGAGCCTAAACGTGTGACAACCCTCACAATTACAGGTACTGTACAAATTAATTAATTTTGATTATGTGCTTAATGATTGTGCTTGATCACAACTGACACTTTAAACTGCTTACTGATTTATGTTACAAACATACATGTGCATCACTTTACATACAGTCACTCCATTTATTTCATACAGACTCTTAGTGACAAACCTGATGCACAAAGCACAGTTAGCACAGTGAGCGGATAACTCAGACACATGCTGACAATGCCAGCACATAGACATACACTACATTGAGGCCAGTATGAGCCAGGGATAGAGTACTACACCAGTATGGAGTGTAGGGAAGTGAGGACCATAAGACTGTGTCACTAGGTGATAGTTTGAGTGCCGGAAAGTGCCTAAAACTCATTTTTAGTACAGAATCTGCATTTTCAACAACAATTCAGCTTTTAACACACTCGCATTATTCAGAAAATTTACTAAATGGTCCTGAACGCTTTCCTAAGTGTTGGAATTAAAATTCGTTACAAAAAGATGCATAAAAGACACTATGCGGTACAATTAAACGCTTTAACGGAACGATACGTAACCGAACAACCAGACATTACCCGAGACACCAAAATTTTGTCAGAAACATTATTTTATTATTCTTAAGTAATCATGGTCACAAAAATCCCCACACACTATAGAAACATGACATACACCCGCTATTCTAGAAAATACCCTTAACCTCCTAATTATTCACCTACTTATAATAGAAACTTACACTTAACCCCCCCCCCTCACAAATTTTCGGCCCACATATGGGACCCACCCATAATCATCACTAAATCCCAACTAAATATTCCTTTTTAATGTGATTGGACCTCCTTTGATTGCTACAAGTGCCAAGAAATTTGACATCATTACAAGTAGAAGAATATCATCACTTCAAAGATCACACTCCACCCTCACTCTCTCTCTCTCTTTTTCGGCCACACTATAACCACCACCATCACCACCACTTTCACACCACCATCTTCCATTTACAAGCTTCCTTCAAGTGTAGAAGATGGATGCTAGAGACTTACAATTTGTGGAACTTCAAAAGGGACTTTGTTCTTACTTTTTCATCATCTTCTCCACTAGAATCATCCCTAGCTTTAAGCTAGTAGTAAGTTCCTTGCTTAAACTCTTGTTCATCTTGTTTCATGGTTAAGATAGGTAATATGATGAAATTTACAAGAACACTAAAAGTTTAAACAAGAAATATGAACAAGAAACATGCTGATTTACATTTTCAGCCAACTTCAACAGGCTGTAACTGGACCGTTTTAAATCGAAAAACTGATTTTCTGAAGCCTAAAATATGCATTTTGGAATAACCGAACAAATGGCACTGAAATCGTAATTTTTTGAGGTCGTTTACTATTTTTAAAAGACTGTTTTTGGACAGCAGCTTAAGCTGTGTTTTTACTGTAGAAAAAGTGTGTTGTATTCGGAGTCATAACTTGAAACCTGAGTAGAATCAACTCATGGAATTTTTACAGTAAATGGTCACCATTGTCAAGATGATCCTCCAACTGAAATTTCGTCAATCGGACTTACGGTTAATTTTTAGTGAATTATTCCGTAAACTGCAATAAGAAAGTAACAAATCTGATTGCAGTCGGGTAAATAAATTTCTATAAAATATTGGTAAAGAACTGGACCCTGATATTTTTACACAATAAAATTTGGATCGTATGAGTCATTCTTTAAAAATTTGGGAATTTTTGGAAAAGGTTAACTATTTTATAAAAATCCTCGAAAACAGTCCAGTTTTGGGTGATGAAGCTGAAATAAAGTAAGTAATGCTTTGAATGTCTATATGTCGGTTTGATTATTGAAAATGAACTACGGGATATACGTAAAAGAAAATGATATGCTATGAAGCATGGACACCCCTATTTACAAAGGAGACTATGACGAAATTTTCCGAAAATCCTAACACTTAATAAATATTTTTGAGACGGGTGTTTACTAGTATACTTTAGATTTTGTTTTCAAAGATAAAACTCGTCATAATATTTATCACAAAATACAAAGTATCGGAGGTTGGTTTCATACATGAATATGGTTAAATATATATATTCTCTAAAAGGGACTTAAAAATATATTTCCGTCATCCCATCCTTGGGAAGGAAACGCGTATATAAGATACTTTAGAAGTATTGATACTAGAATATGGAATGAACAAATATTCCAACACGACATATGATTAAGTTGAAATATTAATTATTTTGACAAATAAATTATCACTCGTAATAATATAAGAAACGTAACTCAAAAATATAAATACTGAGACAAGGCACGACCCGTTCGTCTAATAGACATTAGACCATTGTAGGTAGTCGTGTTTGCTGAGGAGATTTGGGTTACAAGTACCGAAGACGCAATACTGTGAGTTCATGTCCCCCTTTTCTTTTTAACTGTTTTCAGTTTTATACTTCGAGGGTGAAATACATGTTACACTTTTACAGACGCTTTTATAAATGGTATGGTTAGCTTAAGGAGGGTTTAGACGCTTAGAGCAAGTGAGTGGTGGGCATGACACTTAAGGCCATTAATCCTCATTGTAGGACCGAGGGACATTAGTGATAGATCTATTCGAGTGTAGCGAGCCCCACTCCTGAGTCCGCTGAGTGGACCATGAGGTGACTAAGTGTCCGACGCACAAATCCGCTAGGTTTGAGTCTTCCTGCATCACTTCACACATATCATTGGCTTTGCAACCCAATGATGATTTCTTTTTCCTTATTGCTACATACCAGGGATTTTCATACATACAGACACATTACAAAGGTTTATACATACTCACTTACACATGAACTCGCTCAACTTTTTGTTGACTTTTTAAACTACATGTATTTCAGGGAATTAGTTGGATCTGGCGAGCGATGCATGTTAGACAAGCCGCGTATTAAATAAGGATGTCATCCAGAGTTGTAGGGTTTGGGAAGTGCAACTCCTTCCTGGACGAGTTGCATGTCTCTTATCCTTGTTTTGTTGGTAGTCTTCGTTGAGTCACACGAACTCGTTTTAAACAAGTAATGATTTGTAATGCATTTTGTGGTTGATGTTTTTAAGACAAATATGTTATGATTTTCTTTAAACTATTCTAATGGATGAACATCACGTATTTTCATCATATAGCATTGTTGTGATTGTTGCTATGGTATTAAGAAGTCACACCAAATAAACCCACGCTTCCGCAAAAGTCAGGGTGTGACAAAACGAGCCCAAACAAAAATTTATTTGTTTTTTATATAATATAATAATAATGATGATAACTGTTGGTGCAGTTTTCTGTCGACTTCATCTTCGTTCGAGTCTCAGATTAGGAGAAAATGGAATTTATAGGTGATTCCGCTTGAAAATTACACATGGTCATTTCAAGCGAAATCAAGTGAATTAGTGATTGAGTGGGATTTCGCTTGAACATGTTATTCCGCTTGAAACTGTTTCAAGCGGAATCACATGCCTATAAATACTCCTCGAGCGAAATTAGTTGTATTCTTCTTGTTTCCGACGGCGAAGCTCTGTCGAAGTGTCTCCGTGTCTGTAATCGCATTCTGATCAATACAAGAGGCAATTAATAGTGATTCTAGTGTTATCCAAGCTAAACAAAGACTGAATCAATGAATTTCGCCTCTGATTCAGTCTAAGACCTCTTCTGATCGACTCGTTATGGTCGTTTCACGATCCTACATGTGGTATCAGAGCTCAGGAGGAAGAGCTCTTACTGTTTAGCTTGTTTTCGCTGGAAAATTCTGATTTCTACACTTTCTTTTCACAATTAATCAAGTTTTCAGGGTTAAAATAGACCGAGTTTTTGATATATTGTATAAAACAGTGTTTTAACAAACCCTAGAGAGAATCAGATTAAAATTTGACCTAAAACTGCTAAAAATGGACTGAAAATCTGATTCCTCTTGAACGAGATACTTGATTCCGCTTGAAAATTAAGAGATTCCGCTTGTAAGTCAGTATTCCGCTTGAAATATTCTCTGATTCCGCTTGAAAACATTATCTCGCTTGAAATTACACTTGATTCCACTTCAAGTTGTTATTCCGCTTGAAAATTCAAGCAAAATCAGTGATTTCGCTTCAAGTTGCCTGATTCCGCTTCAACTAGGTATTTCGCTTGAAACGTTCCAAGCGAAATCTGTTATTTCGCTTGAAAGGGTTATTCCACTTCAACGTGTGATTCCGCTCCATAAGTGTATTTCGCTTGAAGTTGATATTTCGCTTGAAGCTGGTGTGTTGATAATTTCGTTTGAAAGTGATTATTTGTGTGAAATTTGTCGGTTTTGTTTTGGAAATATGGCAAAGATGTTTGACGAAAAAGAAAATGATTATCTTGAAAGTTTAAATTGTTGGTATATGAGAACTGTGGATAGTAGTTATAGAAATGTAGATGTGGATATTTGGATTAAAAGTTTTGAACATTTCATGTGTCAAAAGGATGAAACGTTGGATGAGCTGGAAAAACGGTTTGAAATTTTAATAGACAATTTGAGAAAAAAGATATTAGAATATCAAATGATGAACATATATCGAAATTGGCAGATGCATTACCTGCTAAATGAGATGAATTCTTGGTTGAACTAAAAAAGAAGGATCTGTTTCCAGAACTTTATCCAAAACAGTTCTTCAATGAGGTTAATGCAGAGTTTCGTAAGGAATATAGGAAAAAGAAGGAATTGATGAATGAAATGGAAAAGAATTTACAAAAAATGGAATTGGATGTAATTGCTGAAATAGATAAAAGAATTCGTGTGTGTCTTGCAACAAAGAGTATTTTGAAATATGATATTAAAAGGAAATATTATATCGATGAAAGTATGAATCCTTTTGATTTCGTTAAACTCTTTTGTGCAGGAACATACAAGACTGAGATAAAGGAAATTGCAAAGAATGAAGAATCTGTGAAGCTTGGATCTTCGAATTCTGAATTAGTGTGCTCTAAATGTGACAACTTTAAAGCTGACAATGACAAACTCTTGAAAAATGCGGAAAGTTTGGCATTGGAGATCAAAAAGTTGAATGATGAGAAGAAATCTAATGATAAACAGATTCTTGAAATGAAAGATTTGGTTCTCCTTAATCTTGTCCCGGTTTTCCTCCTGTCCTATATCATTTTTCTTTAGATTATTTGGTTTCTTTTTTTAGTTGGTTTCCTTTTCTTTGTATCGGCTATTTAGCCATCTGTTTCTTTGGTGTTTGAATGCAAGAAACCAATAACAATTCCATAATTTATTATGGTATCAGAGCGGGTTCTCTGATCCAAACTCTCACCAAATCGTCTCCAACATGACCGACGTCAAAGATGAAAGTGCCGCGGCACCAAAAACCAATATCGACCCATCCTCACCCTATTACGTTCATCCTTCCAATTCACCACGGCAGATGCAAACTAATGAATTCCTATCCGACGTTAATTATAGCGATTGGTCGCAGGAGATGGCCAATTTTCTATTCGCAAAAAACAAGATGGGGTTCGTTGATGGAAGCATTCCAAAACCGAAAGTGACGGACGAGATGTATGCGGCCTGGATGAGATGCGATGCCACGATCAAAGGCTGGTTAATCACGGCCATGGAGAAAGACATTAGAGCAAGTGTAAAGTATGCTAAAACCGCCGAAGAAATCTAGAACGATTTGAAGGAAAGGTTCGAAAAGGAAAACGCCCCCAGAGCCTATGAACTCAAACAAACTCTCACGTTGACGCGACAAGAAGGGGCCTCGATCTCCATTTATTATACCAAGTTGCGAGGTATCTGGGATGAAATAAACACCGTGTTGCCGGCACCAACATGTTCCTGTAACCAGTGCACTTGTGAGATGGGGAAAAAGATGGTGGAACACAAAGAAAAAGAAAATTTATACGAGTTTCTAATGGGCCTTGATGCAGATTACTCAACCATTAGGACTCAATTACTAGCCATGAAACCACCACCAACACTAAGAGAAGCATATCGGCTCGTATCGGAAGATGAACAACAGAGATCAGTGGCTGCGGGAATGAAACCGCCTAGAGAAAGTGCTCCCTTTCTTTCGAACTATGGACGTGATACGAAGCAGCAACAGCAGCGAAACAAGTCTGCCAATTCCAAAGAAACTTGTACTCATTGTGGGAAAACGGGTCATGACAAAGGGGGCTGTTTTGAGCTCGTTGGGTATCCCGAGTGGTGGCCGGGAAAGGCTAAGCGAGAGAAGGGAAACCCAAAGGCTAGCTGTGTTGAAGCCAAGCAACCCGTGTCACACCCCGACCACGTAGAACATACAAAACGTGGCGGAAACGTCGGGGAGTGTTGTAACAGAATCAATTGTTTCAAATCCATGGCAATTGAAGTTTCGTTTTATAATCAAACATGAAAGTTTACATCGTTTAAACAAGAACCAAAGAGTACATAACATAAATTAACTAGTTCTTGTCTCGTTTTAAGTCACTAAGGCACAGGTCCGCCTAAGTAATCTTGATAAGTCCTATGCATCATCTCCTGAAAACACATGTGAAAATAGGTACGTCAGCATAAAAATGCCTGTAAGATACATTGGTTTTGTGAAAACGGAATTCATGACTTATGTTTGAGAAAATGTTTAGTCATGAACCTTGTAATTTGCTTTGTCTTGTAAATCATTTGAAAAACGATAAGATCAGATGATATGTATAAATAAGAGAACACTGTATGGTTAAACGGATAACCATGTAAAATGAGTTTGTATAAGATAAGTAGTTTGTAAAACAATGTCTCGTGAAAAGTGTGTTATTTGTATAAAATGTCATATGTCTCAAATTGAAATGATTCAAATAACGCTACGATATGTAATACCATACAAACACTTATATATAGGAAGTACCAGCGGCGTATCCACCATGCTTGTATCATATTACACACTCCTCGTTACTTAATCACTTACTCAAACCAAACCATCAAGATGAAATGTTTAACAATTGTGGAAATGTTTATGTATAGTCAAATGTCTATTGTCAAATGTAAATCATGTCAACAGATACAACTGGTTTACACGGTTCAATGGTTACAAACGGTTCATATAATCAAACGGGTTTAGACGGTTCACATAGTCAAATGGTCACAACGGTTCAAAATGTAGCATAATGTGTTCATATGCTGGATGAGCATATGCAACAGAAATGCAATGTAGAACAATGTACTAAGTACGCACACAATTGGCATACATAGCATGTAATGTAAAGCAATGTACTAAGTAAGCACACAATGGGCATACATAGCATGTAATGTAAAGCAATGTACTAACTACGCACACAATGGGCATACATAGCATGTAATGTAAAGCAATGTACTAAGTACGCACACATTGGGCATACATAGCATGTAATGTAAGGCAATGTACTAAGTACGCACACAATGGGCATACATAGCATGTAATGTAAGGCAATGTACTAAGTACGCACACAATGGGCATACATAGCATGTAATGTAAAGCAATGTACTAAGTACGCACACAATGGGCATACATAGCATAAACACAATGAAATCATGTACTATATATGTACTATCGAACATAGCAAGTATATGATGTGAAAACCGGAAAGCATGAAAGTAACAAGTAGGCACATGTGTTTCACCCCAAAACAGTTTGGAAAACAGTAAAAGAGGGGTTCAATGTACTCACCTGAGATTGCTTTGAATTCCTTGTATAATAACCAGATAATGCTAGAGATTACGGAATATCAAACGGCACCTAATAGGTAGCTATATTAATATACCGGACCAAAATTGGAAGGATCGGATAGTATGCGGGTTCGTAAACCAAACGAGTATGGAGACTCGTGAAATATGGTTTAACAAAGCCTACATACTAAAATGAAACCTAACCTAAGTGTTTGCGACCCATTACGACCCGTTTAGGTAGCTTATGCTACCTTAACGCGTCGTTCGCGTAGAACGCGTTTGGAACGCCTAACATCGTGACCACAAGGTATAACCTCGGAAGGTTATAGCTATGGTCACCTAAGGTGTTTGGTCGGATCCTAATGATCGACCAAATGGGTCGGGTTCGAAAGTATAAGCGATGGTTTAGATCGCTTACCTTACGACCCTATATATGCACTAAATTAAAAGTGACGAGCTAAGCATGTTAGAACATGCTTAACTAAGTTTAGAAAACAGGTTTGGCATCAAAACAAACGGCTTTGATGCTCACGAGTAGTTTGGTTACAAAATACGCAAGAATGCGCATTTTGGCCGAAACTACGACTCGTCACTGAGCCTAGATAACGTGGTAATCAGTAGGTATAGTCACTACGGACTATAACCATCGTGATCACGCTCACGTTATGAAGTTCCAACGAACTTCGCATCGACCATAAACTGGTCAATGCAGAAAGTCAAACATAGTTCGACTTTCGGACTCGAAAAGCGATAAAACAACGAAAGAACACTTACAAAGGATCCCCGAATGCTAATCTCGATCCAAGGAACTCAGGTATGAAGCAATGGCTCCAACTTAGAGTTTTAGATCAGATTCTTGTGGGTTTTACACCAAAAGGGGGGGGGGTATTTATAGGAAAAGCATAACCGTTAGGATCGTTTATCGATTAACGTGCTTTGATCTTGTCCATACACTTGTTGCAACATCTATGGTACATCAGATTTGCCCCTAATTGGCCTGAAGAGACAAGGGCCAGCTTGGCCTTTCGCTACATGAAGAGGCAACTGCATTTAAAACTGAATCTGCTGTACTGGGGACACCTTACGGACCGTATGGGTTATGGCTTACGGTCCGTAAGCCCTTAGTTTGGCAGATTTACAGTTTTGGTCCCTGCAGCCCCAAAACTTGGTATTTGATGCATTTTTGACACGTTTAAGCCCCGTTAACCCCATTTCAAAGCTCTAAAATGAAGTTAAAGTATAGGGAACTTAAAATGTGCTCAAAAATATCTCGGATGCCGGTTCGTTTGGCCGTACGGTCGCGATGTTCGGTTAATTACGACGGAATGCGCATAAGCGCGAAAGACGATCCAAATTGCGCGACGAATGGATTTTTCAAATGCCAAACACTAAGGCATAATATAAGGATGCTTACATAAATTTTTGGATGTCCGGATGTATTCAGAACGTAAGTTATGCGCGAAAGTGCAAACTTGTGCACCTTTTGACACTTTTAGCCCTTGAATGACCCAAAAGTTTATTTTAGTACACGGAACACCTCAAAGCCTATTTCTAAGCTTTGTAAAGGATATTTATGGTATGTTTAACTTACGGACATGCTCCGGAATGTTCGTTACAGTTCAATTTGGCATACTTTCGCAGTTTGTCAAGTTTAGTCCCTGTAAGCGAATTAACTTGTTTTTGCCATACCAAAGCCTTCAAAACTTATTTCTAAGTTATGTGAAGGTTATTTAAGGTATGTTAAGTATATGTTGATGTTCCGGAGTATTTGTCGCATTTAAACTGAGTGCGTTTACGCACCAGTTTGCGTATAATTCTCCAGAAGGCGATGTAGAGTTTGAATTTGAACAAAAATTGATATGTGCAAAAGATACACATATTTATACAAGATCCCAAGTATGAAATACAATATTTAATCGGCTTGGTATTTGTTTGATGGTCGCGGTGACACAGGTGTTGACGTGACCGTGTCGTCCCGATCAGTTAAAAACCCAATTAAACCTAGGTAGCTAGGGTAAGTCGGGTATCGAATCCACGAAGAGCAGGTGGTCAGTATTGCACAACCCGTTCGATTAGCTAGACTATTTACAAATAATATACAAGATGATTATGAAGATTGCTATTATTTATTTATTTGTTTGGTTTTTTAAAATAAATCGAATGAACCGACAAATTGATGTTATCAAAATCAATTGAATATTAACTAAAATTGTAACCTAAACTAAAAAGTTGAAACATGAAATTAGAATACGGATCACACCCGGTTTGATAATTGCAAGACCTAGGGTTTCTACAAGTTTTTAGATTCAACTCAATTGTATACGATTAGCGGATTTAGTGTACCGTGACTTAGGTGCCAATAACTATCAACGTTTCAAAGAACGGACAAGAATGCACTTTGTAATCAACACAAGTAAAACCTAACCAAGACAATGCATAACTACACATAACCATTTCGTAAAGTCATAACTTTTAACATCGTTCGACAATTTACGAATACGAAACAAATGTAAACTATTGTCAAAGGTTTCAAAAATCAATACAAGTTGTCACAAAGTCGAATCAAAGAACAAATGCATAAACCCTAGAAAATACAACTACCTACACCGGGGTGAAACCGAAGAGACTAGCCGCTCATGGTTGGGTGGACGCGATCACCGGCCAACGAACACGAACACGGAGCCATGACCTTGAGTCTTCAAGAGTGGTGGAGGTTAGGGTTTGAATGGTGGATGAAGATTATGGTGATGGTGGAATGATGGAGATGGTGATTTTGATTAGGGTTAGGATGAAGATGGTGTTAGTGGTGATGTTAGAATGATTAGGGATGAATTGGATTCTCAAGAATGGTTCCAAGGAGGTGGTTTCAAACTCAAGTCCAAGTGTAACTCCCCCTTTTTTCAAAATTGACTTTTTCTCTAAAAAATCCCGTTTTTACCAATCAGCCGGTGTGCAGAAGATAATGCGTCAATTTCTGGCCTTTCAAAACATTATATTTTGATTCGTCTCGTCGAGCTACCCCAAATGCATATATTATAAGCCCCGAAACTCATTTTCTAGCTCAGGATAAGCCAAAATGAAGTTTGAACTGTTTCTGGCGCAGAGTTCAGCTCAGTTTTGCCTCTTTTTACATTTTCTTCAATTATGCTCTCTCTAGCATCCGCCCAAAGCTTCAGTAAATCTCCAAAATGCACCTTAAACCCGTCAATGCCTGCAAAACACAAACCATATCAAAGTAGTGTATTCTAGAAAGTAACTTCGTGTAATTAACCGAAATTAAAACCATTAAGCTATGGAATTTTACCAACCCATCACATCCCCACACTTGTCTTTTGCTTGCCCTCAAGCAAATCTGTTTTTCACTTTCACGTGGGTCGAACAAGAAACACACTTCCCATTCTTGAGACGTAAGTTAAGGTCTAAAGTCATACCCGGTTCAAACTTTTTTTACAATTTTCACATATTTAGCAATAAATGATTAATCATGTAAAAGTGGTTATCCAAGATTAACCCGCCCGTGAAACTCATGTTTCATGCATGTCCCTCACAATGTTCACTCCCCTCGGTTTATAAGTTGGCTAATTTTCATGATGTATTAGCACTTTTAAAAAGTAATCGCTCAAAACCGATTAGAACACGTACCCGCATAGGCTTGCAACTCAATCATTCTCCACCACCGAACACGAATACTAAGCACAAGTCAAAAGGTCTTTGAAGGGTTGTAATGGGGCTAGGCAAAGGGTAGGAAATAGGATGTTTTAAAGTGGCTAAGGTGATGAAAACTCGATTTTTATTACAAAGAAACTATTCTAAACAAAATTAAACTATAAACATCAACTAAAAGGCAACAACTTTAGCCTTTAATTCAACAACTACTAACTTCATATTTTTATGCTTTTCTTAACAATTTTTTTTTCTTCTTTTTCACAATTTTTCTGTTTTTTTTTTTGGCAAATATAAACCACAACTATACAAACAAATAATCCTACAATCGAATTTTCATCACACGGGTTTAAAAGAAAAGGTTTAACGGTTATGGGCTAAACGGGTTGTCAAACGAAAGGTTTAGGCTCAAAGTGGGCGACTAGTGGATTTGTTTGGGTAAGGATAAATAATTGGTTTAAAGGAAAAGGTTTACCTAATGCCTTAATCATTCTCGTGCTTGTATTCGGTCTATGGTCTCAAACGTATCAAGAGTTGCAAGTTCTACAATACATGACTAATGGTCCACTCCTATGAAGCACTGGGACGGCATCTTACATCAAGTACCCGTCTCGGGGACGGCTCGGGGACGGAAACGCGTAGGGGACGGCTCGGGGACGTTTCCCAAACGTACCCGGATATTGGGGACTTCTACAAAACCGTACCCGATATTGGGTACTTCCAAAACAGAGTATCGGGGACGTTTTGGTTCGTCCGATCCAATTCGCGGTACGAAAACGATCCGGTTTCGCTTGGGATCGCGTTTCCGACGACCATAATGGCATTCCGAAAAAACAATTCAATCGTAATAGAGAAGAAATGATGGCTAATCGAAGTTGCTGATCGAACCTTACATTCCCTGCTGAATCGTAGAATGAAAGATCTGTCGGCTGATTTTTAGCTTTAGAGCTTTAGATGAGCGAACAGGGAAGAGAGAAAGAGGACGGCTGATTTAGTTTAGGGTTATACGTAGGTTAAAATTAACTCTTTGTTTTCCTTGTTTACACCTTTTCTTTTAACTAAGTTACGATTTCATCCACCATTTATAGATTTATCAAAATTAACCCTTGACTTTTATAAATTAGTGCATAAAGATGTATATATAAGATATATATTAAATAATAAATAAAGCTTATTTGTAGCTAAATATTAAGTTTAATATATTTTTATTTTTTAATATTATTTTTTTTGCCGTACCCGTATCTTGTATTTTTGAGTTTTGCCGTTCCCGGTACCCGTATCGTCCCCGTACCCCAGTCCCGTACTCGTATCCGTGCTACATAGGTCCACTCAAACAAAGAAACAATAGTATGTAATTCTATGATGTAAAAGTGGCTCAAAACCTCACATGTATCAAGGGTATGGTATGTGACATGCATCAAATGCTAGTTTCTTAGGCGGATTATTCCCAAATAACCACCCGCTAAATACCCGTCATGCTAATTATTTGAACTTGACCATGACAATAGACCAAATGGGTTGTGCCGTCCCTCGTTGACTTAGTTACTTGTGCTTTTTAGATTGCTTCAAACAAAGACATTTTTGAAAAATTTTTGAAATTTTTCCCCCCGTCCCCACACTTGAGGTAAACATTGTCCTCAATGTGTAGTGTTTAAATGAACGGGTCAAAAATCGAAAACTTTTACTAACTCCCCCATCCCCACACTTGAGGCAAACATTGTCCTCAATGTGTGAGAACTAGAGTTTTTAAAACGCACAAGGGACGTGCAAGGCTAACCTCCACAAAATTTCACCCCGGAAAATAAAATACAATTTACAATCCACTTATTTGCTAACTAAAAAAAATCAAAGGTAAAAAGAAACGTATGCACCTGATTTTCTCGCTAGTGGCTCATGTGCTCTTCATCTCTTCAAGAAAGCGGTTGTCTCATGAACATAATGTACCTACAAATTTTAACCCTTGTGTAGAAGCATGCTTCTCACAACCATCAAAATTTGTTAGTTACCTAGTTCTACCACTTTTATGAAATTATTACCAAGTCATACTTTATTTTACTTTGATTTATGTGGAAAATAATTTATAACAATAACAAGCCTAACTCACTTTCGTAGGAATCACGGTTGCATTTAGCGTATGAAACAAGCCCTTTTAAACCTACCGATAGCTCGGGAGGACGAGTAGGTCTCGTGAGGGTTATATAGGGAACACACCCACAACGTTCATTTAACTAAGAAAAAAAATAAAACAAATAATAATACAAACTCTACAACAATCATACCTGATTTACCTCTCATGGTGGTCGAAATGCACATTTGCCTACCGAGTTTCCAACATACGCTCGGTAGTTGGCATGCCGGATCCATTCTCTTTTTATTTTACGCGGCATGCGTAGCAAACTACTTTGGGGTGGTTTCTTGATGAAATGTCCAATGTCTTGCAAGACTACCCTTCGAATCCTTGTACCCGAACCCGCATCCCCAACTTTGTTGGTTGGAGTGATAAGTATGGGAGAAGGATGGATATGAACGTGGGCATCTTTCGGATCCGACTCGTCTCGCGGTATGATGTCTTCCGCTTGGTTCAAACATCCATTTTCTTGCTCGGGAAGATCGATAACCTCTTCCACCACATCACCATCTACTATTGTACCATTGGCCAAAACCTCCCGCTCGCGTTTAATTTGGGCTAATTCCTCCGCTAATTGACCCACTTGCACCACCAATGCTTCATGGGCTTTATCTCTCACTTCATTCGCTTTCTTCAATTCTTTGACATCTTCATGATATTCTTTCACCATGTTTATGAGAAAATCAAGCTTGGAATGCACTGACTCTAGAGGTTCCTCGAATGCCGGTTGAGGGTATTCATTATAATAATCATCATACTCCTCCTCCCGGTAACTTGAGAAATGTGGCAATTCGGGTTTATAGTAGTATTCTTGATAATGTGGTGGTGGCTTGTAACCAGACTTTATTTTTCCTTTCCAAAACACCGGATCTTTCCAAAACACTGGACAATCTTCATGTATATGAATTTTTCCACAACAAGGACATTTGCTTTCTTGCTCTGGTGGTAGAGGTGGTCTAGTGTATGGATAATGTGAGGATGGACCATTGAAATCTTTATGATCCGCCCTCCTATAATCAAACAATCCGCTGAGGAAGTCTTCCCGTTCCTTGTTAGCTTGAACTTTTTCGTAAAAAACAGAGCAATCCTCTAAATAGTGCTCTCCGCTTCCACAACACTCACACGGATCATCATCTACCCAATTCATATTGAAAGATGGTACCTGCAAAACATGTACCTGCACAAACAAGCTCGACCACCCAAAGTAAAATCACAAAAAAAAATACAAGAAAAAAAAAACTAAACTAAAATCGAACAAGCAATGAAATACTAAGCGCACTAGCTCCCCGGCAACGGCGCCATTTTGACGTGACCGTGTCGTCCCGATCAGTCAAAAACCCAATTAAACCTAGGTAGCTAGGGTAAGTCGGGTATCGAATCCACGAAGAGCAGGTGGTCAGTATTGCACAACCCGTTCGATTAGCTAGACTATTTACAAATAATATACAAGATGATTATGAAGATTGCTATTATTTATTTATTTGTTTGGTTTTTTAAAATAAATCGAATGAACCGACAAATTGATGTTATCAAAATCAATTGAATATTAACTAAAATTGTAACCTAAACTAAAAAGTTGAAACATGAAATTAGAATACGGATCACACCCGGTTTGATAATTGCAAGACCTAGGGTTTCTACAAGTTTTTAGATTCAACTCAATTGTATACGATTAGCGGATTTAGTGTACCGTGACTTAGGTGCCAATAACTATCAACGTTTCAAAGAACGGACAAGAATGCACTTTGTAATCAACACAAGTAAAACCTAACCAAGACAATGCATAACTACACATAACCATTTCGTAAAGTCATAACTTTTAACATCGTTCGACAATTTACGAATACGAAACAAATGTAAACTATTGTCAAAGGTTTCAAAAATCAATACAAGTTGTCACAAAGTCGAATCAAAGAACAAATGCATAAACCCTAGAAAATACAACTACCTACACCGGGGTGAAACCGAAGAGACTAGCCGCTCATGGTTGGGTGGACGCGATCACCGGCCAACGAACACGAACACGGAGCCATGACCTTGAGTCTTCAAGAGTGGTGGAGGTTAGGGTTTGAATGGTGGATGAAGATTATGGTGATGGTGGAATGATGGAGATGGTGATTTTGATTAGGGTTAGGATGAAGATGGTGTTAGTGGTGATGTTAGAATGATTAGGGATGAATTGGATTCTCAAGAATGGTTCCAAGGAGGTGGTTTCAAACTCAAGTCCAAGTGTAACTCCCCCTTTTTTCAAAATTGACTTTTTCTCTAAAAAATCCCGTTTTTACCAATCAGCCGGTGTGCAGAAGATAATGCGTCAATTTCTGGCCTTTCAAAACATTATATTTTGATTCGTCTCGTCGAGCTACCCCAAATGCATATATTATAAGCCCCGAAACTCATTTTCTAGCTCAGGATAAGCCAAAATGAAGTTTGAACTGTTTCTGGCGCAGAGTTCAGCTCAGTTTTGCCTCTTTTTACATTTTCTTCAATTATGCTCTCTCTAGCATCCGCCCAAAGCTTCAGTAAATCTCCAAAATGCACCTTAAACCCGTCAATGCCTGCAAAACACAAACCATATCAAAGTAGTGTATTCTAGAAAGTAACTTCGTGTAATTAACCGAAATTAAAACCATTAAGCTATGGAATTTTACCAACCCATCAGGTGTCACAATCCGGAATCGGTGGACTCAGCGAGGAACAATATGAGAGTCTCCTCAAACACTTCGGGGACTCAAAGGGGGCCAATAACTCAGGTGAACAGACCCCTAAGGCCAACATTACATGTAAACTCCTCGAAACCAATTATTGGATTGTTGATTCGGGATCCACCGATCACATTCTTTATGATCCTCGCATGCTAAACAACATCATTGATGGAAAGAACGAGACCCCTGTGATGATTCCAAATGGCCAAAACGTCTCCGTTAAGGGCAAAGGAGAATGCTCATTAACGGAAAATATAAAAATTAAAGGAGTTCTTTATATCCCGAATTTTAATTGCAACTTACTCTCCGTCAGCCGATTGGCAAAGGATCTAAATTGTTCTGTTTGTTTCCTTCCAAACTTTTGCTTTATGCAGGGCTTACACCCGAGGAAGTTGATTAGCGTGGGTAGGTGCGTGAATGGTCTCTACCGTATGGGCATGGTGGTCGAAGAAGAAAGAAAGGCTATGATGTCCAAGACGGATGCTGAAGTGTGGCATAAGAGATTGGGTCATGCATCTTATAATAAATTGTGTAGAATCGGCTTTCTTGAAAATATTTCTTTTCGTGTTAAAGACAATTTTTGTGATGCTTGTTGCAAAGCAAAACAAACTCGTTTACCTTTCCCGAAAAGTTCAATAAAAACCGTTGCATGTTTTGATCTCATACACTGTGATATTTGGGGCAAATACAGAAAGCAATCTACGACTCACACTAATTACTTTCTAACTATTGTTGACGACTATAGTCGAGGCGTTTGGACCTATCTTATCAAGCACAAAAGTGACGCTAGTGAGTGCTTAATTGATTTTCAAAGGTTCATGAAGACACAGTTTGGGAAGCTAATAAAGAGGGTCCGGTGTGACAATGGAGGTGAATTCACCTCCAACAAAATGATGAAGTTTTACTTCGACGAAGGCATCTTGTTAGAGACGAGTTGTCCTCATACTCCGCCACAAAAACGGAGTGGTAGAAAGAAAGCATCGCCACCTTCTTGAAACGGCTCGTGCCCTCATGTTCCAAGCAAGTTTACCTAAGAAGTTTTGGGGAGAGTGTATTCAAGGTGCCACTTTTCTGATCAACCGGCTCCCATCCAAGGCAATAAACGATCGAACTCCTTATGAGATCGTGTTCAACGAGAAACCGAACTATGATCGATTAAGGGTTCTTGGGTGCCTTGTGTACTATTGGATCACCGAAACGGGGGGGAGACAAGTTTGCATTCAGGGGGAGGCCTAGAGTTTTTATCGGTTACCCCACGGGAACGAAGGGTTACAAGATATACGACATTGAACAGGGAAAAATCATTAACTCTCGTGATGTGACATTTGTCGAGAACCGTTTTCCTTTCGAATGAGTAAAACCTCGAGTCGAAAACCAATCTACATTCGAGGTCCCTCCATATGAAGACTTCTTAAAAGATCAAGAAACTAATTTTGTAAATCAAGAACCTTCTGTTATGGAACACAGTTCCGATTCCAACAATCAAAGGGAGGAGTCTGGGCCGACCATAGGCCCAATCAACCAAAGCAATATGGACCATTTTCCCATTGGGCCAAGTGATATTGATCAAGAAACCCACTGTGAGCCCAACAATGCAAATATGGATGGTGATGTTCATATGGCCGAAGAAAATGATTACCATCAGGTGGATAACGCGGCTCTAAACGTCGCCGATCCTCCGATTCAAAGTGAAACATTCAATGAGGAACCCGTTCCCACCAAACGAACCAGAATTCCTTCCAAACGGCTTGAAGGGTATGAAGTAAAATTGCCACCATCGGTAGACCATAATCGCCCTACGGCCGATCAATCGTCCTCGACGGTACACCCTCTTGCCAACTATGTCTCTTATGAAAATTTTACTGAAACTCATCGCGCTTATTTAGCGGCCATTAGTGAAACCAATGAGCCGAAAAATTTTCGTGAAGCCATGCAGGATAAGAGATGGAGAGACGCCATGCAAAAGGAGATAAACGCCCTCGAGGCCAATAAGACCTGGACCCTCGAGGAGCTTCCTCACGGGAAACGGGCAATCGACTCAAAGTGGGTATATAAAATAAAGTTTCAACTGAGTGGAGAAGTGGAAAGATTCAAGGCCCGCTTAGTTGCGAAAGGTTTCACTCAGATGGAGGGTGTAGACTACCATGAAAAGTTCGCCCCGGTCGCCAAGCTTGTTACCGTGAGAACCCTCCTCTCCATTGCTGTGAAACGAGACTGGTCTATTCACCAACTCGATGTGAATAACGCTTTCCTTCATGGCGAGTTAAAGGAGGAGGTGTACATGAAGATACCACAAGGTTTTGCCAAAGAAAACGAGATGAGAGTTTGCCGGTTGGAAAAGTCGTTGTATGGCCTCAAGCAGGCTTCTAGAAACTGGTATCAAAAATTTACCAAGGCTCTCCTGGAAGTTAATATTGTCAATCAAAAGCTGACCACTCTTTGTTTACCCACAAAACCAAAAATGGATTCGTCGCTATCTTGATCTATGTCGACGACGTAATAATTGCCGGAAATGATACTGTCAAAATTGAAGAAACAAAGGCATATTTGCATGCAAAATTTAGCATTAAAGACTTGGGCCCACTAAAGTATTTTTTAGGCATCGAGGTAGCGCGGACGAATGAAGGAATCGTTCTGAGCCAACGAAAGTACGCGTTGGACATCCTTGACGATAGTGGTCTCCTTGTTTGTCGTCCTAGCCCCTTCCCCATGGAACAAAATCTAAAATTGGGAAGATGCGAAGAAAGTGAAAGGGTTGACGCGAGCGTATATAGACGTCTTGTTGGTTGTCTTCTTTATCTCCAAGTGACTTGCCCGGATCTAGCCTACTCAGTTAATGTGCTTAGCCAATTTGTCTCGGGCCCGCAAGAGGAGCACATGGAAGCGGCTCATCGTGTGCTTCGATATCTTAAAACCACTCCTGGTCAGGGTATTCTACTACCTAAAGGCGGGGGATAGGTCTTATCGGGTTTTTGTGATGCCGACTGGTTGGGCTGCCCCATGACCCGACGGTCTAGAACCGGTTATCTCCTTTCTTTGGGGGGTGCGCCCATCTCTTGGAAGACTAAGAAACAAACTGTTGTGTCTCGATCCTCTGCAGAGACAGAATACAGAGCCATGGCTAACACGGTGAGCGAAATCCTTTGGGTCCGTTGGCTTCTCGCTGAATTGGGAGTGTGCCAGACCCTTGCCACCCCCCTCTATTGTGATAATCTGGCTGCCAAACATATTGCAAAGAATCTCGTGTTTCATGAACGAACAAAGCATGTGGAGATGGACTGTTATTTTGTCCGGGAACGCGTGGAGTCCAATGAAATTGTTCCGATCCATGTTGAGTCAAAGAAACAGATTGCTGATCTCCTCACCAAGGCCCTCGGAACTCAAGCTCTGAAGAACCTACTGGACAAGTTGGGCATTCGCGATCTTCACGCTCCAACTTGAGGGGGAGTGAAAGATTTGGTTCTCCTTAATCTTCTCCCGATTTTCCTCCTGTCCTATATCATTTTTCTTTAGATTATTTGATTTCTTTTTTTAGTTGGTTTCCTTTTCTTTGTATCGGCTATATAGCCATTTGTTTCTTTGGTGTTTGAATGCAAGAAACCAATAACAATCCCATAATTTTTTATGAAATGCGAGGAAATTGTGAACAGTTGAAATCTGAAAATGTTAAACTGTTAAGTGGTTTGAACAGTTTGACATTAGAAAACAAGGTTTAAAAAAAAAACATTTTGAAAGCAAAACGAAATCTTCAGAAAATGAAGATTTCTGGATAAAGCTTGAAAACAAAAATTTGAAAGCAAATGAGACAAAATTTCAAGAACAGATAAAAGTTTTGAAAAATGAAAAGTCTGTTCTTGAAAACATTAAGATTGAAAATGAAAAGACAATCAAGTCTCATCTTGGAAGAATATCTCAGCTTGAAAATGAAGCTGAGAATTCAAGAACTAAAATTAATGAGTTTGAAAAGAAATTGAAAGGTTTTGTGACCTCATCAGAGATTTTGAATCATCCTTGTCCAAAACCGATCAATTCCATTCCAATAAGTGACAATGTCACAAATTTTGACAAAGTCAAAATTGAAGATTGCGATGTGAAATCTGATGATGAAAGTGAAAAAATTGAGAAAAAGAAATTATTTTTGAAATTAAAAGAGAAGTTTCAGAAAACTAATTTGCATTCTATAGAAAAAGGTGAATGTTCAAAGCAGAAACCTTTGGAAAAGAATGCAAATCAAAAACAAAAAGAGAAAAATTTGAAAAATGTTCAAAAAGAAAATAAAAGCTCATCAGATCAATCATCCAATCGCAGTAAAAAATCACAACAATTGAAAAATGAAAACTCAAAAATAGTTGGTAATGAGTGGTGCAGGTTTGACCACAGTGCTTCAAAGCCAAATCCAGTTTTCAGGAGGAGTGATGATTACCACAGAGCCAAACAATGCTATGATCTAAGTATTTGGTGTGAAAGTGGTGAATGGTATGATAACAGAGTGTGTTACACTTGTGGTGTTTAAGGACACATTGCTGTTAACTGCCAGAGTTGGAGTTATGAGACGAGAAGATGCTTTGAATGCCATATTAAAGGTCACATTGCCAGAGATCGCCCAATGAGATCAAAAGGAAGATCGAGGGCTGAATCTCAAAAAATGGCAAAGAAACCAGTCAGTGTCAAGCCCAAAGAACAGAAAGTTCAAGAACCAAAAGTTCAAGAACAGAAAATTCAAGAAAAGAAAGTTAAGCTTTCACAAGGGCAGAAAGACAGACTGAGGAAGAAGAGGAAGAAGGCGAGAGAGTATCTGGAAAGGATTTTGTCCTCAGGTACATCAGGAAAACCAAACAGTAGTTCTGATAAATCGTCTTGCTTTCCAAAGAATGACAAGTCTTGCAAAACGGATTCATCAGATACAAATCTGAGGACAGAAGAAAAAGGGATTTTAAAGAAAGATAAAGTTGTTAAACAAAAGATTAACAAAACAAAGAAAGTGAAGTTTTCATTTCCTGGCAATGAGTTTGTTTCCCCGGAAACAAATGAGAAGGAGCCATGTTCAGGCGATGAATCTGGTGTGGTAAAGCCAGAAGAGCCATGTGTTGAGGTAAAAAATGAGAATTCTGGTCTAACAATGGATGATGCAAATTTTCCACCATTGTTGAACAAGAATTCAAAATCACCCAAGGACCGTTAGGCTTGGGTGAATCTGTTCAAATGAAAAAAACCTGACTTGCCGGAGTTCCTAGGTTGGTAAGCGTGGAACATGTATCGGCACATTTCTTGACAATTTCACTTCGGTGATATTTCGATCGACAAGTGGTTAATCAAGGACATTAAATTGTACTTGATTTTCTACAAGTGGTGTTGAGGTTTAAAATCGGAAATGATAAATCTTTCATGTGATTGAGAAGAACAAAGTGGTGAAGTAACCCCGAACCTACAAGTGGTTGGTAAACAGACTAATTTTTCCGGAAAAACCATTTTGATTAAAACAAACTTAAGTGTTTTGAAATCATAATGGGAGAATAGTTTGTTGTGAGGGGGAGTTCTGATTGTTTACGCCATGTGGATGGAGAATTAAAGCTATTTTCATCAAGTTGTCAAGTTTGTACAGGTTGTTTCAAATTTTCCCAGAAAATCAAAATTGAAACATATTTTGATTTTAGGGGGAGTAAAAATTTTAAAAAATTAGAAAATTTGAAAAAGTCAAAAACATTGAAAAATTTAAAAATGAGTTTTGTTGATACAAGAGGAAATGATAGTAAATCAGTGGACTATCACAGCATGCTAAAGAAATGTAATGCCAAAAGTGATAAACGATCTCACTAAAGATGTGACGATAGGCTCAGCTAGACTAATAGATTTGCGATAACGATACAAACATAAATGAAAAAGCCTAGTTCTAGTGGGAAACATGATTGAAAGCATAGTACTTAGTTTTTGTCCTTCTTAATTGTGTGACTGTTCAGTAATCGCTGAATGCCAAAAGCATAAAAACTGGTTAAGTTTATGAGCTTTCACAACTTTGCTGAAAATGATACTGTGATTGTGTATTTCTTTTGCAAAGATTTAAACTTGTTTTATTTCCTTATTTTGTTTAAGCATTGGACATCCTCTGCGTATACGTGAGTATCGACCTGGATGTTAGTGCCTAAATGTTCTGCTTTATTTTATTTGGTGTTTCGTTTAAGCTTTGGATCACCTCTGCGTATATGTGAGTATCGAACTGGTGGTTAAAGCCTAAACAATTTCAACTTGTTTTTAATTTCGTTATTTTGTTTAAACATTGGACTTTCTCTGTGTATATGGAAGTATCGACCTGATTGTTAATGTTTAAACATTCTGCGTTGTTTTCGCACAAATCACAGTTGATCAAAGTTTAAAGGCATTATTTGAGTCAGTGTATTGCATGATGAGGGGATATGCTGAGATTGTGGGGTCCATAAGAACTTAGTGCATAATTAATATACCTTAACGTATCGGTAAGCATTTCGAAAGTTTTTAGATTGAGTTTAAGTGGACAACAATATCGTCAATCTATGTGAATTGTTTAGAACTGAAAATGTTTAAAGCTTAACGGTGCTAGTGATTGGTCAAAAACTGATATGATCCTTTTTCACAATCTCACAAAAATAATGTTTGTACATATTTCATTTCTGCATTTAAATTTCTGTTTAGTTTACATATTGAGAAAAATACAAAAAGATTTTTGACAACTGATGATGAAGAGCTGATTTTCGAAATTCAAAGGATAAACATGACGAACTAATGGTTTGGAAAAGAGTGTTTGAGTTGGAAATTTTGAAATGTTTGGATGATTCAGTAATTTGAATCAGAATTGAGAATGTTTCAAATTTTGATAAGATTTTAAATGAGAAAATTTGTTTATAAGTGTTTGAGATGTGTGTAGGTGAAAGAAAGGTTTCTGATCCTGTTGCTACAGAAAGCCAGGATGCAATTCAGAACCTGTGGAGAGCTCAATCAGAGATAAAGTCAGGGATTGATCTCAAGGTGATAGCTAATTCCAGACAGCGATCCCAGCATGATGAAAGGGGGAGTCTAACGAGGTTAGAGCCAAAGAGATGATCCTTGTACATGCTGAGAAAGAAAGAAGACCGATCAAGATTGAAGAGTCGTCTTGTTGAAGACTCTCACTGAAGATTCCGTCAACATTCAAGGGGGAGTCTGTTGGTGCAGTTGTCTGTCGACTTCATCTTCGTTCGAGTCTCAGATTAGGAGAAAATGGAATTTATAGGTGATTCCACTTGAAAATGACACATGGTCATTTCAAGCGAAATCAAGTGAATTAGTGATTGAGTGGGATTTCGCTTGAACATGTTATTCCGCTTGAAACTGTTTCAAGCGGAATCACATGCCTATAAATACTCCTCGAGCGAAATCAGTTGTATTCTTCTTGTTTCCGACGGCGAAGCTCTGTCGAAGTGTCTCCGTGTCTGTAATCGCATTCTGATCAATACAAGAGACAATTAATAGTGATTCTAGTGTTATCCAAGCTAAACAAAGACTGAATCAATGAATTCCGCCTCTGATTCAGTCTAAGACCTCTTCTGGTCGACTCGTTATGGTCGTTTCACGATCCTACAATAACATTGGCGAGCCGAGCTCGAGCCGATCATTGGCTCATTTAAGCGACACTGAAGCAAGCTCGAGTCAAGTTTTTACCTCGTCTGAGGTTGTTCTTAAAATAGCTCGAGCCGAGTCGAGCCGAGCTCGAGCTTTGGGTTTTACTCGCGAGCCGAGCTTGAGCTCAAATTAGTAGGCTCAAATCGAGCCGAGCTCGAGCTCGAGCTTCATAAAAACATGACGAGCCGAGCTCGAGCCCAGTCGAGCTCGGGCAAGGCCCGGCTCGTTTACACCCCTAGGTATGGCGCTTTCTGTTTTTGCAATCCTATTTCCATAGTTTTGTAGAAGAACTGGCACTTTAGGTCTCACTTGGGTTGATTTTAGATTCTATAATTGTGCTTGCTTTTCATCTAACATTGACCTTGCAACAGATAGGAGGTACCAGGGTTTTTTCACACCTTATAAATACGACTTTAGGATTGTAAAGCTATGTGTATTATAGGGCGAGTGTGGCTGCGTGGGGGCACATAAATTAGTTCACATGAATCAGGTTTGATAAGCCCCGAGTTAGTGATTATATTATCGTGGAAGTTTTTCGATAAGTTTTTTATTTAGAGCATGCTTAATCAGTTAATTGTGAATACACCTGAGGAAAAGTTACTTTTATAAGTATCAAGATTTAACTATATTCAATATATATAGGACTTTAAAGTTGTAATTCTTTCTATGCTTTATTTGAAAATTGATTTGCATAAACAGGGGTAGTTGGTTTACCTCTAGAAAGTAAACCATGAGAAAGTTTATCTATCTCTCAAATATAGACTGTTCTATTTGTTTCTTCTAATTACAGTCCATATTATCAAGCCAGTTCGTATCAGTAGTCCATCAAGTTAGAATGCAATTAGGTAGTTAGGAAAATTGAAAAATATCCCAAAGAGGTGGAGACATGGATAGGCAACAACATGTGTCTAGAAAACTATGAGACCGTTGTAATAATGAAATGGTATTTAGAGAAAGATAAGATTGAGGGCCAGCATGTACTTATAGTGTCAAAGAGCCATAGAAAAGTTCTTGATAAAAACACCAAAATAGTCATGGGAAATGTAGTAGTAGATGTTATTAAGTGCATATCTTTGTGACATGGCTTGATGATTCTATCAGAACAAAACATTAGGAAGACCTATGAGTCACGTAATTTAAAATGTAAAAATGTGAGTCGCTAAAGCAAGGAAGGTTAACCCGTTTGAGAAAGAGATTTTTCTCGGCCATTTCTATGTAAAGGACCAACTTGGATTTCACATCAAGTGGAAATGATGTGTTGAATGAGTCATACAGGTTAAAGGTCAAGCATGCTAGCAAAAGTTAATATTGAAAATGTGATTAAATCCATACCATTTTATTTTGTATATTTCATAAAGAACTTAGTATACTGATTGTCATATGTTTTCAAGGTAACTTGGCAAAATCTTCCTCGAAACAAAGTATATCATCAGTTCCAACGTTTGATATGGCGTTTTTGGTTGCCATAAACAATATGATGGTATAATGTTTGAAGGTAATTTTTTTGGGCAGTTACATGATTGATCAGTTTATACAACATAATTGTATTAGAGTTAGTTATCTATGTTGTCATCAGATTCTTTTTTTTATCAACTTTATTATAATTTCCTCAAAAATTCCTCTTTTTTTTTTTTTTTTTTTTTTTTTTTTTTGCTATTGAGTGTGCTTTCTTCTACTTTGTGTGTGCTAGGTTCCTAGAGTTATCACATGTCGAAGTTTAATTTGGTTCGTATGAGGCAAGCCAACGATGGAAAAAACAACTGGGGCAATAACATAAGAATTATTATTCAAATAGCTTTTGTTGGGCAAATCGTTTTATGATAACAGACACAAAAAAAAAGTGTTATTCAAATATATGATTTATTAATTTGCATTATGTTTGCTGTTATTTTGTGAGCACATGTATTGTTTAATGTTAACCACCCACACTAAACTCTCCTATTTCTGGTTTAACAAAGGTGTATTCTTCTACTTTGCAGGTCCCAAATTGCAGGCCCTAGGTTGCGGTTAGCCTTTTAATTGTTCCCCATTCCACCTGGTAATGTTATGGTTTTCGTTTATGTTTACCTGCTTACTAACATTGTGTTACCAATATGAATCCGAGAGGGGCCTTTGGCAAGCGTTCAAAAAAGTTTAGTTCTTATTAAAGTGGTGAATCTACACATGGTCGTCGTTTGCGTATGGTATCATGAATGTTGAGAGTCAATGATAGGTGATTGCTCCGCTTCGTCTCAAGGACAACACACCCCCACTTTCTGTGCTCCTTTACTTTGTAATGATGGTTTAGTGTTAATGATTTTGATGTGCTCTCGGCACCTTTAACATATCGGAAAACTGTAAAATACGATCGCATGACTTTGGACGTCGATGGGTCGGCTAAACTTTTGTCAAGAAATTGAGTTTCCCCCGCAAAGCGGGGGTCGGAAAATTCTAGTTAATATTATTTGGAGTAAATTGGCAAAATCGTTCCTGAGGTTTGGTTATGTTTGTCAGTTTCATTAAAAACAAATTTTTTTGTACCATACTACCCTTCGCTTTTAGAATTTTGTGTCATTTTCGTCCAAACGTCTTACTTTTTTGCCAAAATCATCCCTAAGGTTTGTGATTTTTTGTCATTTTCATCCAAATATATGACAGAAAAAATAACTTAAATTAGACATTTGGATGAAAATAGCAAAAAATCTCAAAAGTGAAAAACAATATGATACAAAAAAGTTGTTTTGGATAAAACTGGCAAAAATGCCCGAACCTCAGGGACGATTTTGGCAATTTACTCTTTTTAAACTATATATGAAAATATGAAACATGTAAAAAAATATGACGTCGTAACAGAAAATTTGTTTAAAATTTAAAGCGGTAACTTTATTAAAGTTCGGGAATTGTGGTGTAAAACGATTTAAAAAGGATAAAAATAACTTTATTAGTGTTCGGGGGACGTTCGATAAATTTATTAAAATTCAAGGGATAAGAATGTTAATTTGTATAAAAAAGAGAGTAAATTGCCAAAATCGTCCCTGAGGTTTGGGCATGTTTGGCATTTTCATCCAAAACAACTTTTTTGTACAGTATAGTCTTTCACTTTTGAGATTTTTTTCATCCAAACATCTAATTTGTTTTTTTTCTATCAAACATTTGAATGAAAATGACAAAAAATCCCAAATCTCAGGGACGATTTTGGCAAAAAAGTCGGACGTTTGGATGAAAATGACAAAATATCCCAAAAATGAAGAATTATATGGTACAAAAAAGTTGTTTTGAATGAAAATAACAAAAATGCCCAAACCTCATGGACAATTTTGGCAATTTACTCTAAAAAAAATTAGCAAAATTGAGGGGGCAAAAGTGTAAGAACCCAAATTGTGTGGTCAAAATTTAAAAAAAGGTGTCTTGTGGGATGAATAGAAATGCCACTAACAATTGACTAAATTACCAAGTTGCCATAAAAGAAAAGTTAATTATGTAAGTGTGAATAGCATTCTAGTAAATAAATTTAGAGTAAACTGTTATTTTGGTCCCTGTGGTTTGTTCACTTTTGCCACTTTAGTTCAAAATTCAAACTTTTTGCATCTGGGTCTCTGTGGTTTCAGTTTTATTGCCATTTTTATTGCCATTTTGGTCCAAAAATGAAATCAGGTCATATTTGTCTTATAAAATCCTGCTATTTTGTCATTTTTAGCAGGGACAAAATGATCACATTTCTTTTTTATAAATAAATACCAAATTTTATAAGACAAATATGACTTGATTTGCCTCTGGGGAAAATGACAAAATTGCAGGATTTTATAAGACAAGTATGACCTGATTTCATTTTTGGAATAAAATGGCAATAAAACTGAAACCACTGGGACCCAGATGCAAAAGGTTTGAGTTTTGGACTAAAGTGGCAAAAGTGACCAAACCTCAGGGACCAAAATGACAGTTTACTCATAAATTTAAAACTAAAGGTTTTCATGTACTTTAGCCTATGATGTGTTTTAATATATATTATAATATTGATGAAACAGTGGTTAACTGAGAGGTTAGTCCATGGGTCGAGTCTCGTCAAGTAGGGTTAATCCATCCGTTCCTTGATCGATGGCTGGGTCGTCCTCTAATCTGTCACCTGCCCAGTGAAACTCACCGTGACTAGCAACAAGGAGAATGAGGTTGGGGTTGCTCCTTGTTACCACCATCCGTCGTGAGAATAAGTATTTGCTTTGGAAGCAAGATAAGTATTTAAGTAGTCATTGTGAGAGAGCAGATTAGCGTTACCTCAAACCTAGTTTGAAGTGTGTATTTATAGCCGAGGAGTGAAGGAGAAGGGCCAATGGGCCGCCTGATGGGCCTAGGGCCCGACTGACAACTTGCAGCTTTTCCCAGACTTGACAGGAGCGCAAGCCACGGGAGTGTTGGGCGCATGCGGAGGTGTTGCCACGTAACCTGTTGTATCGGTTGCACGAAGGAACACCCACCACGTGGCCTACTAGGGTTGTCAGTCTGTCCATCAGCTTTTATGCAAGTGGGCTGGACAACTGCACATTGGTCGGTCAGTTGACCGCTGTTGTCAGTGCCCGGGCATACCACCTGCTGTTTGGTCATAGAAGTCAAAGTGACAGATCCACTTGTATAACAATAGGACGCGGTCTTGCGCAGCTCCGCTACGTGCGGTAAACTGTACACATATAGACCAACACATTTGTATATCGCTCTGTGCTTCCTTCGCCCCCCCCCTGCGCGCGCCCACGCAGGACCGCGACATGGAAATGTGTTTGACAGAAAGTGAATGTAGTAAACTACTATCATCTTTAGTAGTAATCACCGTATTCCGTGTATGTTGACGAAAACAACCATTTTCATACACAGAGTGAGATTTCTCATCTTTCCCTGAGTGGGAAAGCAAACCGGGTTCACACGTGCCCACACGAACTGAAGCAAGTTCCTTATCGATTGGGACAATAAGCCGGATGATGGTCACTCGTGCCCAAGCCTGATACGAGATTTGGGACCATACCCCTTCAAATGTAACGATGAATTATCAAAATAAAGTATAGTAAAAGTGAAACATTCCAAACTAAACTGAGCTTAGCTGAGCTAATGAGTGAGCCAAACCGAGCCAAGCTAGACTTGCTTTGTAACCGAGTCGAGCTGGCTCAGCTCAATTTCAAACTGAGTCATATCAAGTGAACTTTTTCTGAGTTAAATCCGATCGAATTCTGAATCACGAGCTTTTTGGACAACTCAAACCCAAACAAACATAAAAATTATATCTTTAAAAGAAGTCAAAGGTACAAGACTACAAGTATTTGATGCTTGAAGTACAGTTGTACAAACCATGGGGATTTTTAATTAGGCCAGCCACATAATGGGTGTAATTAAAGTATTGCTTTCGACTTAAATGTGGGTTCTGTAAAAGTCCCACAGTTGTCCAACTTGTCTCATGGATAGTTTAGTTTGATCTAACACCTACGTTCAAATCTATCAAGCCTAATAGAATAGAAACAGGGCTCAACTATTGCTAGAAGAAAATAAAATCAAAATGATTGAGAAATATATTATATTTATTCTATTAGTAATAGTTTTTCACCAATTAATTTGATTAATCAGTAAATTATAATATCGTACTTGTGCATAGCAGAAAATTGTAACTACCAAATAATTTAGAAAAAAAAAAAAATACTCTTGTTCCAAATTAACAAGGGAAGAAAGCTGTGTCAACGACTTGGTTGGTAGCCCAGTGATAAAAGTCAAAGAATCTACGAAGACCACCCAAGTTCAAACCTGGCTTTTAGGACGCCCTAAAATGAGGTATTGTTGTTAAAAAAAATGTTGTGTCAATGAAAATGTCAATAACACGAACTCTCCATCCCATATTACAATGTTGCCGTTATAAAATTACATAATTAAATGATAAAATAGTTAGATACATGTTAAATTATTTAAATTTAGATGTTAAAAAGATTAAGGGGTTGTTTGTTTACCTTTTAATGATGCTGTTAGTGGTTCAGACCTCTTACTGGTTCAGCACTTAATGGTTCAGACTGTTTGTTTCGCGAGCATATGTCTAAATGGTTCAGACATTTGCATCTGAATGGCTAAGCATTATACTGAGTCTGAATGATTAATACCTCTAATCTGAATTGGGCAGACGTTTGCCTCTAAAAGGTTAAGCATTATATTAACTCTTAATGGTTCAGACCGTTTAACACTTAATGGTTCAGACCTCTTACTGGTTCAGCACTCAGAAGTTGTCAAACAGACCCTAAGTGTTAAAGAATGTTTATTTAATATGTACTGGGTAAATTAGTGATGATTAAAAGTTTGGTGTTGGATGTATGCGTTTTAAAAGCTAGCGTGGTGGTTGAGTAGATAGTTAAAGATTGGAACCCGTGTAAATTGTAAAGTGAGAAATCTTTTAATACAAAAGGACTAACTACTTCCTGTAATAATGAACCTCATAGTTAAGACACACACACATAGGATTAGACAATATATTTATTGTATGGTCGGTTCCAGTTTCTCTGTGTATAACCTTTTACCTTTTGTAGTATGTTTAGCGAATCCCTTTTTTTAGATTTTATTGGCACACCGGCCATTCGATCTACACACGTCAGCAACATACTTTATAACGAGTACTCGGCCTTTAAAACCTTGTTTTACAACCATGCTATGTTTAATATCACTTTGATATTTTTAGAATTTGATGGAACCCGCATATTTCTTTAACCGTATTTAGGGTTGTGCAAAGGGTCGGACCCGACCCGAACCTTTACCCTTTAAACCTGTGAAATGAGAACCACGAACCGACTCTTTTTTGTTTATTCGGTTCCAGGTCCAAAAGGCCAAAAGGGTCTGATGGGTCGGGTGGGCCAGAACCTTAATTTGATTTGTGCATATGAACTGAGTTGCATTAAACTAAAAAATGTTCCATCACGGTAGTAACATAAATCTAAAAACAAAAATATAAAACCTTTTTCCTGCCAATTCAACCCTGAGAAATGAAACTGTAGAAGGATTGATCTTTGAAGGTTTCGATGGCAGATGGTTTCAATGTTTGAAGTTCGAACTTTTCATTAGCCGAATGTTTGATCTTGAAAGGATTACTTATACGTCAGAAAGTTGGATGGTTTTAATGATTTTAGCTTTTTTATAAGAATTACAAGGAACTAGGAATATATGGAAGTTCAATGGTTGTTTATCCAAGGTTCCAATGGTTCTAATTTAATACACATGGGTCGGAACCGAAACCAACCCGGAACCTTTTATTGATGAATTCTTAAACCCATGAACTGACCCTTCCAATGCAAAAAGGTCCCTGTCATTGTGATTCCGGTTCGGGTTCAACGTTCTCAGGTTCCAGAACCATAATTTGCTCACCCCCTAACCGTATTTGATGTCACTAGGTTATTGATTCAAATGGTCATTGTAAATTGTGGCAGTGGCTGCATTCTTGATCATTGTTCAAGTTTTTTTTTTATTCAATCACGTTTGTAAATAGTAACAATGGTGATTAGCACAGTGGCTATTTTGGTTAATTTTTGTTTGATTGTATGATATAATGTTGTAACTTGGATATATATATCCAATGGATATATCCAGCAAGTATATTTTATGATACTAACAGGCATACCCGACTGCTTTTGGGCCGGGTATGGAACAGAGTCTTCTAATCGGGTAGGTGTCGGGATTACCCGTCCCCTTGTCATTTCCTACACATTTGTTTTCGGTTTGGTTTTCAACCGATGCGAACTAGCTATTCAGTTTTTGGTTTTAAAGAAACTCAACTCAGTTAAACCACAAAATCGAATTTATATAATGTGTTGGTAAAACAAGTTTATCTAAAACATAAGGACAGATAATGAAAGGAACAATAACATACTCCATGTGTATTAGTTTGTTACAAGATGTTTACGACAGTTCTTTGCCAATCAACAACCTTTTCTCCTAATTTCATTTTTGCCACATTACTTGCTAAATTATCAGGTCCAGCCCTTGATTAATTACAACACAAACATCCCACAGGATGGGTGAACCTGTTACCTATTAGTTTACCCCTTAATGTGAATATCTTCTAATACTAACCAGGTCCAGGGGTAAACCGTAAATGTACAATCAAAAATTGGACATGCTTACAGTTAACAAAAATAACGCGCTAATAAAAATCAACTAACCAATGTTAATTTGAGCTTTTGTTATCATCTGTGGTTTCAAAATCCCAAGGTTCGACGCCAAAAACCTCTTCAATCATTGAGCCTGTGGGCAAGAACTCAGTTTTAGTTCTGGCACACGAAAAATAACCGACATCCCATACCCGTGGATCCAAAGGTTCAAAGTTAAACTCATGGTTCACCCATGACGTGTTGACTTTACTTGTACACGGCGCACCAACGGTATCAGATGATGTGCAGGAATCATATAAGAAATCATGGCCTCCATCTCCGCTTTCATCAACAGTTTTCTCCGAAATTGAATCAAAACTACAACTGCCGTGTAACTTTCTGGGTTCTGAATCATACTCCGGCGATTCATCATCATCACTGTCGGCATTCATTGGATCAAGTCTGTTCTGCTCTGTTCTTCTGCGCAGCATGAAGACGTTAAAATAGTAACTAACGATCTCTTGACTGCTGCGCGAAGGGAAATCAGCTGCAAGATGGTTCCAGAAGTTTCTACCCGATGACACAGGGTTTGAGTACACAGCTTCATGAAATAACTGTTCATCGTCTTCTGTCCATTTCTCAGCAACCACTTCCCCCATATCACCAAACCCTAAATCCACAAACGCTTTTAGTCCAATTCGTGCCTTCAGGGTCTCCCTTGATTCTTTTATATGTTGTTTGACACACTCAGCAGACCCGGGATTTTGACAGTAACATTCGGTTTTAGCACTTGCAACAGTTGCACTATCATGTATGGTTTGATTTTCAGGCATTGGGATGACAGTAGAACCCAAGAATTTAATCTCATCTCCGTCAGATCCATGCCATTCGGGTATTTCAGCTTGATATTCAGGTCCAACCGAGACTTGTTTCATAGGAGGGCGTTCTAGAAGGTAAGAGTAGGCATTAGGCGTTGAAGGAGGTACCGCCTCTGACAAGGCGTCTTCTTCGGTAACTGTACTGCTGGCCCATGATGAGGTGGAAAGGCGACCAGGAAGAGTACAATCAACATCCTTTGTGGCACACACAGGATGATCGGTGAACTTGCCACTTACAAATCCATTTTCAACTTCATAATACGGCTTAAAGACGCAGCCCACATCTTTATCTATCATAGGATAGACACTTGTTAAAACAAAAGAACGATAAACCAATCATAAAACCTTAAATACAATTTTTTCTCATTAGAGTATCACAACATTATGTAGCTAACCGGTATACGTGACAAATATATTTCAATGTATAACAATAAGATTAAGTATTTACAATTGCCTACAAAAGCATAAGCATTTAAAAACTGAAGCTTTCCCCACACACCTGACTGACGCTGCGCATCGTCCTTCGTAAATTGCAAACACGGAACCAAATCACAATTATGTTCCAACTTCAAGTGTTTGGTAGAAACATCATACTCTTCTCCATAAAGTTGTCGCTTTTGCACCATAATTTACCTGCAAAAAATGACGTTAAAAGATGTCAATTTTAAAAATGATGGAACCCAGAACAGCCAATTTTCATTCCAGCTGAGAAAGAGAGGCAATTGTGTGATAAAATTATACTTAAAATCATAGCTTGACATAAAAGATTCCACTTATGACCACAAGTAATAAAACATATGGCTTAAATGAATGAATGAACTAATTTTAAAAAATAAAGACAAACTATCAGCACATTCTAGCATTTAATGTAAAAAGAAATGTAGATTGAACTGGAAATGTTTATAGTCAGGACTGAAGAAGTGGGGCACATCAGTAATTTAACAAAGCTTTGGGTTTTAATGTGGTAAGGTATAAACATAACTAATAATCTGGCAGAAAAGAATCTTAAACCACACGTGTGAAGTCAACCCAAGAAAAATAATTCGAAAAATAATATTTCTTCGAATAATCTATAAATTAATATTAATCAAGGAAAATATTGAAATTTGGATAAGTAAAGAATCATGTAACTTAAAAAGATAGAATTTTGATTTATACCTTCAACTAAATTCGTACGTAATTCAAACAGCAGATCCTCAAATTGAGGTGGTAAAAATAAATCAATTTTATAAAACAAACCCTAATTTCAATCCCCAATTTCAAAAAAAAAAATCAAGAATTTGCAGAAATCGTGAATGAAAATCTCGGCTTTTGAACGAATTAAGATATAAAACAATGAAATCAAACGATTAAACAACAGAAAATGACTCGATTCACAAACCCTAAATCGATCAAGAAAACAAAAACAAAAGTCAAGATCTGACGAATCAAGGCAAAAAGATAATAATCCGCAAGAGAAAACCGATAGATTGATGAAAACGGATGATAGATCTGACAGATCTGGTGCGAAATCAACGAAAAACAAAACCCTAACCTAGAAACCGATTCACTCAACGGAAGGTCTTGAAAAATAGTTCAATCAATAGACGAAGACGAGAATCGGAAGAATCCGGTATCAATTTGGGGCGTTTAGAGTGAATGGAAATCGAATTTGGGAATTAGGGTTAGAAAGAGGGGTTTAAAAAAATTGGGGATCTGAGTTGCAACGAGAAAGGTAAAGTAGAGGTCGGCGAATTTTGTAACAAGTTGTTCGAAAATAAAATACGAAATTACCAAAAAGGGTATGCGGTGGCTTGTAATTACCTGACACGGCTCTTTGTTATTTCAACTCTTTCTGAGGGTGTTTTAGGGATTTTAGGTACAACGCAGACAAAACACGTTGTACGTAGGCTCCAATAGTCAATGGCAACTCAACAGTTCACACTTCACACGGACTCAAAATTAATGATTTATCTGATGTAATCTAACTTATAATAAAACTACGTTACAACCTCGTGTATTACACGGTTAAATAAATGTAATTTTATATACTAAATTAGAACACTTATTTTTTAAAAATCTCGTTTATTACACTGGTTGAACAAATGTAATTTTATATATCAAATAATAAAAACTTGTGTATTGTACGGGTTAAATAAATCTAATTATATATACTACATAATAAAAAAAAAGTTATATTTTTAAAAACATTGTGTATTACACGTGTTAAATAAATGTAATTCTGTAACCTTATATATTACACAGGTTGGATAAATGTAATTTTATAAACTAAATAATAAAAAAAGTTGTATTTTTATAAACCCCGTGTATTATACAGGTTCAATAAATCCAATTATATATACTAAATCATTATCATCATACTCAGTAAATCCCACCAATAGCAAAGCTAAGGTAGGGTATGAGGATGGTAAGATGTAGACAGCCTTACCTCTACCTCGTAGGAATAGAGAGACTGCTTTCAGTGAGAGCCCTGGCTCGATAGTAGTTTTGCATCAAGCCTTGGATATAAGGCACATAACACTCAACAGTCGGGACAAAGACCGATTAGTGCATGGTCCCTTTTGTCTTTCTACTATCAACGCCACCACATGATGATAATGCATGATTAACCGTCCTCCGCTTTTAACGTTATTTTCACGAACTTAGTAAAATAATGTTAAAATTAGTGCAATTTCGCTTTTTCCCTCCGAGCGTCCACACATATATACATTATATGCGCACACCGCAAGCGGGGCGAATATATACTAAATAATAAAAAAGTTATATCTTTAAAAACACCATGTATTACACTTACACTGGTTAAATAAATGTAATTTTGTATAGTAAATAATATGCTATTGGATTCATTTAAAAAAGCATAAATTTGGTTCGGTTTAATTCGAATCAAGTCATAAACTTGGTTAAGTTTAATTCGAATTGATTAGAACCCCAATTTGAAAAATAAAAAATAGAATTATATTATAAGCTTCTCTTCCCAATTAGTGTTTTTTAAAGTTTGATCTAATGTCTAATAAGTTTTTTATATATTTTATTTGTACTTTAAATTTTTTATATGAGCGTATAATTATTTTTTTTAAGTTTAAGATTATTGATTTGTGCTATTATTTAAAAAATCTTTAATTTATAATTTAAATTTGAAGATAATATATTATTAGATTAAATAGAATGATTCTATCCGACATTTAAAGTAAAATAAGATTTAATATTAATTGATTATTTATTATTTAATTAATTGATATAAGATAAGTATGAAAATGCAGGAAATTAAAATGTAGACGTCTTCGTTGAATAACACGTGTCCCAAAGTTGGTTTCTTTTATTATATAGTATGGATACTCTAAATAATATTATATTACATTCTCTCATTCGACCTAATAAATTTTATTTATATTTGTTAAATAAATTTCGTTTAATATTAATATTAATTAATAACCAATAAGTGTTCTCTCTAAACGCATTGAACCAGGGTATGTTTTGTCTGTGAATTGTCTAAACCAGGAAGTAGGAGATCAAAAATTGTCTACGAAATGAGGCCATTTCCAGCCAGAGGCTCTGCCCCTTGGTCCCCGCCAGGGGCTGCCGCCCCTTTGACCCTGCTCCTAGGGGCGCTGTCCCCGGACCCCCGTCAAGATCGTAAAACGCAATGACTCAATTAAAAAACCCAGATCGTAAAAATGCAATTTAATAATTTCTTACATGACTCGAAGCCGACTTCTCAACGAATGACGAAATTTGAATGATAGAAACACTTATCAGCGATCGAATCGACCGCATCGAGTGATTCGCTTCAAAATCCCCGAAAAAAAATGAGATATTGTATGAAGTTAAACTGGGTTTCTTCAAAAAAAGTTGAAGAACACGTTGATTGGGTGTTTGAATCATTGATTGGTGACGAAAATCGCACTATAATGTAGTGATTATTGAGATACAAAAGTGAAGAAAAGGTTGAAGATGGTGCGTTTTGAAGTTACTGGGGGAGAAGAAGGAAGAAGATTAGATACAATTGACTAAAATACCATTCCTCTTTATTTTAAATTTTGCCACATGTCATAATCTTGTTGTTTTCTATTATTTTTAGCCAAAATAAACTTCCTATTTGATTGTCACCCATATATAGATATCACTTATTTTTATCTTTTCTTTATCTAAAATTAATAAATAACTTTAATTTTGCAATTTAGACCCTTTATTTTTTTACTTTTAAACCAAATTTTTTCATCTTTTGCAATTTAATCCCAACTTTTTTTTATTTTCAATTTTGATCCACCATACTTTTCATATTTCCTAAGTTTTTCGTTTCGTTCTAAATTTTGCGAGTTAACGCACCGCAACGTGCTTGTGGGGTTCAACATTTTTTCGTATATTTTTTTCCTGTTTGACTGGCCCGTCGCGTCACATCTATTTTTCTATGTTTGACAAGTTCGTCCAACACACGGGTCCTGGATGGACTTAGTTATTTTTTTCTATATTTTACGTTTCGGTTTAATTTCTCAGCAACGAGCGTGCGTGATTCAGAGATTTTACGTCTGCTTTTCGCTCGGCGTTATTTTTTTCCGTTTTTATTTATTTTGTTTTTACGAGTTTTACCGGTGTTGGTGGTCGCTGACAATGGTATAATATTGCTACTACTCAACACAATTTTATGACAACCGCTGCAACGCAGTGACTTAATACTAATAATTTATATACTATAGAACGCAGGTGAGATATGTGCTAGGACTCGAACGAAACACGAAAATAATCAGGTTTAATTTCAAAATTGTTACTGATATTCGTCTTGGTATTTTTTTAAATGACAAATTTAGATCACTAGCATACTATTGGATCGACTTGATATATGTAATTAATTTAATTAAATGAATTATCAAGTGATCAAAGGATTTCCTTACAATAAAAGAAATAATATATTATTATGTCAATTCGTAAACTTATTTAACTAATAACAACCGGTTTATGATCGATTAACTCGTTTACATCTAAGCTACATCTTGTCAACTTGTTTATATCTACATATTAAATGTGTCGATTACATGATTTTAAAAGATCTTATGTATTTAACACAAACAAATATCTGAGTCGTATTTGGGTTTATCAATTCAATCCACCAACCCAACGCATTTGCGACGCTTGTACAAAACCCTTTTTGTCTGATGTCTGAGAACTAGGTCAAACTTTAGGGGTCATAGGTTTGGTTAAGAGTAAATGGACAAGACAAATGAGTTGGGTGATTTTAAATGAGTTAGACAAAACTTACGTAAAATCGTTGGTCCTTGCCTTCTTCGTTTAAAAGTTTTAATTCTAAATTGTTTTTAATAATATATCGAGAAAAAGAAAAACCGGATTGAACCAGTTGCGTTACTAGTTAACCACTTGGATATAGTTGGATATGTTTTGAAAACCGTGTGACAATGTAAATAATGATTATTAAGAATTAATAATAGTGAAATTACAAATATATATAAAATTTTAAATTGTAAAAAAAACACTCCCTTCAAAGGTGCCTGTTCTAACTTGTCACAAAAACAAAACACTTGAACATCTATTTGAAGTACAAAACTTTGGCTTTAGGCAAAAAACCAAAATTTTCAAGAACGCTAAACCTAATCAAAACATTATCGTATAAATCTAAGGTTTTTGGGACAAAGATTCCACTAATAGCAACTAAGGGCTCATTTGATTCATGGAATAAAGATTCCACTAATAGCACACTAATACCTCCCGCCTCCATCCTTAGTTGTCCGCCTTGTATTGCCCATATTCGGAAAACTTTAGCCCTTCCACGAAGCTTTGCATCCTTAGCTCTCAGCCGAAGCTTCCTTGTACCAATGCAACGACATTGATCGGTGTATGTTGAAGCCCCAATCAAAGATAAAAGGGTTTTAAAGTTTTTTTTTCCTTAGTTATGGAATACACTTAGGTTATGTCGAATTGATAATTTTGCAAATATTTATAAATAAGAAAATAAACCTCGTAATTCAATGCAATAAATTGTAATCACACATATAGGTTCATATTTTGAGAGCATCATGTATAATTCAACTTAATAACGCCCCACTGGCGGTAAGCGCATATAATGTATATATGTGTGGGCGCTCGAGGGGTAAAAGTGAAACTACACTAATTTTAACCTTAATTTTTACTAATTTCGTGAAAATAACGTTAAAAGTGGGGGATGGTTAATCATGCATCATGTGGTGGCGTTGATAGCCGAAAGACAAGGGAGTACATGCACTAATCGGTCTTTATCTTAATTGCTGAGTGTTATGTGCCTTATGTCCAAGGCTTGATGCAAAACTACTATCGAGCCGGGGGGTCTCACTGGAAGCAGCCTCTCTATTCCTAACGGGTAGAGGTAAGACTGTCTACATCTTACCCTCCTCAGACCCTACCTTAGTTTTGCTATTGGTGAGATTTACTGAGTATGATGATGATGATGATGTATAATTCAACTTAATACAGGAGGATGCGATAAAGATAGTTGTCAACACACTATATGACATTGCAACCTTAATACAGTTTATTTCTTAATGGAATTAATCAATGTGAGAAATGATACAACGATACAATCCACACTAGGTTGCCTTGCAACGTGCACACAAATTAAACATAAACATAGTTAAATTATTCACATGTAGAAATAGTAACACATTCAAACCCTACACTCGGTTTGTGATCACGAGTGATCTAACCTTACATGTTCATTGGTGGTGATAATGATGTTTCTTATTTTTTGGTGACTACCCCGATGGTTTACCTTTCTATAGTTTACCTTTCTTCCTTGGTTTTGGTTACTTTTTAGGTGGTTCGTGATCTTTCATTGTCAAGCATGGAAAGATTGAAAAAAGCATGAGACATTGAGACTATAAAGATTGATTTCTTCCTATCAGGCAACAAGCAAAGTAGAAAATGTGGAGCCCCAGGAAATTTAGACCGAATGGTTTTCAACATGTACTCTTAACTCTGGAAACAAGTGGGGCCAGCCTACTTTGGGAAAGAAAGATTATGAGATCCTCAAAAGTGTCTGTTAAACCAACCAAAAATATTTAAACCGAAAGATCAGAGCATACAATCCCTTTCAAGCCTCCACATTTGACCAAACCCCTCACAAGCATGCGGATGCCAGTGTCACACCTAGCCCAAAAGTTAAATAAACAACCCATGTTCAATTTTGTGGGCTCCACTAACTTCTTTAGGATTAAAAAGAAATTAATTCAAAAATAATCACAAGCCCAAAAGTTAAATAAACAACCCATGTTCAATTTTGTGGGCTCCACTAACATCTTTAGGATTAAAAAGAAATTTCTTCAAAAATAATCACAATTTTGTTGTGATATTATGGGGAACAATTAAAGTTTAAAAAATAAGCACCTTGTTGAAATTTCACCTCCCATTCTATGGAGAGAAGAAATCTTCATCATTCCTGACTGTTAACTATTACATGATAAAAAAAAATTAAAAAGCTACATCAAATCAAACTTAGAATAACCAAAAAATGATGGTAAAACTACACATGGTGCTTAACTTGTGAAAAATTGCAGCTTATGGGAATGCCACAAGATTTCAATAAAGGCTAGGCATAGCAATTGTTGAGTTTCGGTGATTGATGATCATGAAACACAAATCCAGCCTCTTTATTACCAAAAATAAGAAGAAACACAAATCGTCAAATCGAGCCTCTTTATAATTACCAAAAGTAAGAAAGAACCTTATTTTACTCGATAATACTATATATAAAATTAGGAGATGTCCATCACGAAGAACCCGCTTTCTTCTTGATGCTTTTGCCTGAGATTTCTCCACCAAAGAAACTCGTTGCGTTGTATTGACTATTGAGTGCTTTCGTGTGTGTTGTAATGAAATCAATGTACAGAATTACAAGTAACCCAAATATAGTTCAATAAAGATACATAAAAAACAGTCCACCAGTCTCAAAAGAATCAAGTCCCATTGCTGGACCTCAATAAGGAGGAAGGTTGGCCCTTTTGGCTTCCCAACACTGACGCATGGTAGACACTTGAATAGCGCAAACCATCTTGCAATGGTTCACAAAATAATCGTATACACTAACTTCTAGTGTCTCAAAATCACCCTTTTGACTTTTGCCTCAATGACAACCTACAAACAGTCAACTACTTGTTTTGCAGCAGAAAATTAACACACACATGGGGGACACACAACTGCTAAATGCAAGGTTCTCACTCAACCTAATTATATTGTCAACGGTATTAGTCTCATTGTTCTTAACCTAAGGTTCTTTAGGGTATGCTTTGCATCTTCACAGTAGACATATTTATGAAGTCGCTTCGGTTCAGTTTCAGTTTCAGTTCGTAAACCAGCTCAGTTCGTCAAAATGTCCTAGTTTAATTTCACTGAAGTTTCTTTCCATACAATTACCACTATTGTCCATTGATCCTCATACTTATTGACCCTAAAACAGTATAAAGAAACCAGAGGACATTTTGACCAATCAAAAACTAGGAAGACAAGCCTTACCTATTACAACTGATCCTTGAATATGTTTATACATCGAGTCATTTACAACACATTTTATTAATTTGTCATCAATTATTCATATTTACTGCACACTTTTATAAGCAACAATGGTATTTGTATTACCTTCAGAAAATACGAACATAACAAACTATAGATCAACGCCCTCATCAAGGCCTTTAGAACCAATCATCACATTTGAATCGATTTGTTTGTCAAATTTCTTTTTTCTTCGATCTTCAAACTCGTGAAATCCTTCCATCTGAGAGTAGATTTTCAAGCTTTTTTTCAATATATTTTCACTTTTGTAGCTTAAACTGAATATTTGGGAATCAAAGATTAGAGATTACCTGTTGGAACTGATCCATAGATATGGGATTGCCATGCAATGAAATATTCTGTAGGGTCTTGCATTCTTTCAATAAACTTGGAGGAATCTGAAGAAGAAAAGATGCAATAAGATTTATCAGAACAAACTACGTTTCCTGTTAAAGATGAATACTTTGCAAGAAAGCTACCTGTTTCAGGTTGTTATGATCTAAGCACAGTGACTTCAGATTAACGAGACTGCAAACCGAAGTGGGAAGTTCCTCAATGGAGTTTTCTGAGCAATAAAAGAACGATGAAACTTCGAAATACAACTGGCATAGAGGAATAAAAAATTAAGTAAAATGAAAAATACCATTTGCTTGTAGTTCTTCCAAAGAAAAGCAGCTCCCTATAGAATCTGGAAGAGCCTTTAGTTTGTTATGCGACACGTTTAGTAGCAACAACTGCGTTTTAAAAAACTCTAATGAATATTATAACAAAATTATGCGATACAAGTGAATTACATTGACATTTGAAGTATATAAAGTGAGACGCCATAAAACTTATTTTACCATAATAGATTGCTTAATAGTTAACAGTCAAATGAAGAATGGAATACTGAGATGCTATAAGCAGTTACTTACATTGCGCAAGCTTCCTAGGGTTTCAGGCAGGCTGGTTAAAAGGTTTCCAGATATAGATAACCGCTCAAGTCTCACCAATTGACCCACTGAACCATAAAGCAATAAGAAAATTATAAAAAAAAAATCTTATAAATATTGACAAAAAAGTGCACACACATGCATACACAGAGGATCAGTATATAATATATAAAGGGTTTTAAGCTAAAAAGTGTAGGAAGGGCTGAGTTCCTCTCCTCGTTCCATTTTCTATCCACGATCATAAGTGGTATGAAAAGCTGGTCCTCAGGGAACCATGGACGCTGTGTGACTTTTGCAAACACGGATACGTGACATTACACTGAAGAAGAGGACACCACTGATTCTCTTGCTAGGGTTGCTGTCTTCGTCGGTCACATACAATCACATTGTCTCATTTCCACCAAAACCTACTCCAGTCCTTGCCCAGAATTAACATACGGCTGCCCTAGACGCTGGTGCTACAATCCCATACCTAGACCTTAGCGCTAAAACGAAGGGTAAATACGTAAGAAAGCCAATGGTGGTTCCTTAATGTTCTTCTAGGGGTTCCAATTTTGGGGATGAACAAGCAACATAAGGTAAAGCGGTGTTAATAGTGCTTTTAAAAAATTGCAAATTTTGCATAGATTTGCAATTTTAGTTACAAGTTGATGTTTTAACTTAGTGGTTGTTTAGTGTTGCTGCAACCGTTTGGAATTTATAAGGATTTGGTTGACGGAAATTCTTCCTACCCTTTTAGCTGAAATTTCTTTAAGAATATCTTCACCCTATAGAGAGAGAGAGAGAGAGAGAGAGAGAGAGAGAGAGAGAGAGAGAGAGAGATATAAGTACCTTCATCAGGAAAGGTGGTAAGTCGATTCCCATCGAGTATGATAAACTTTATAGACTGAAGCTTCCCGATATTCATTGGAAGACGCTCGATTACATTATTTGCCAATATCTGAAAATAACAGAAGCAGTCACTTACTTTTTTTCTAATTCCAATAAACAACCGTTTAGAAAATAAAAAAATGATAAGTTCTAAGAAAATACAGATTTTATACCAGCCTCTGAATACTCATTAGCTTGCTGATCTCTTCTGGGACATCAACTGCAGTGGCCACAAGACAGAAATGGTGAGCAAAATTACAAAAATGTGTCTTTAACTGTGAGCTTACGCATTTTATAATAATCTGCTATATCAGTTAGAAAGGTTATAAATGTGTACTCTAAGCTTATGTACACCACCAGGGAATCAAATGATATTCCAACAAAAAAAAAGCATTACCTAATTTATTTTGTGTTAGATCAAGCGTCCGTACAGATTTTCCAAGCTCTAGCACTTCATCTGGAAATGACTGTTTCACCAATCACACCAAATCAACGCATTAAACACAACACCTCATGGTTTAATTTAAATCCACGAAGCCTTGTTCCAAATCATAGTCCATAAACCTCCAAAGAAATTAGCTACAAACAAGAGGTAATTAACCATAGTTATTTAAGGCGCTAGGCGCACTCAAGGCGAATAGGCCTCACCTGGGGCCTAGGCGCAAGGCGCAAAAAAAACGACGGCCTGAGACAATTAAAGTGCGCAGTGAAAAAAATAAAAAAAATATATATTATGTACTAGAAAAATAATAATATTCTACAAAGAAATAAACCAAAACATATTATATAACATTTAATATCATTACTTGGAGAATTAAAGTGCAATTGACTTGACTCAAGGCGCAATTGCCTCGCCTCACCTGAAAAATGGGCCTAGGCGCAAGAAAAGATGGCTTTTAACAACTATGTAATTAACTGTTCTACACAACTCAATTTTCATACACCAATATTTGACCCTCTTAGGTCCAATTCTTTTTAATCTTTACCCACATAATAACCAGGAAATGGTATCAGTATCATCCGGAAAATGGTAAAATTCATACTTCTTGTCAAAAAAAAAAAAAAAAAAAAAAAAAACCTCTTATTTCTTCTTTTCACTTTCTCCACTTCATAATTTCAAAGAATCAAAACCATCTCTGTATATGTTAATTTAACAGCACATAAACTACTACCAATTTCTGTTCTAGAATAACAAAACTTCATTTGATCCCACACAAATAAGACACACACCAACAAATCTTATCAACACAAATTTCAATTTCAATTTCAATTTATTAAATCGGAAAAATCAAACAAACACAGTTAATTCTAGAGTGAGAGAGTGTACGTGCCTTCAATTTACCGTCACGCAAGGCTACAATGCCAGTGGCGCGCCATCTAGACAAGCGGCTGGCTTTGGAATCGGCGCTCTTGCTGGCAAAACATCCCATTGAGTAATAACAGCTTGAAATTAGCTCCGGTGAAACTGTAATCGGCGATAGCAGTTAGCAGTTTGAAGATGATGACGACAACAGCGAAGACTTTTTAGATCGTGTTGGGTTTTTCGCCGGTGATGTTTGAGCCGTATTAAACTAGGTCCACACGACGCGCTAAAGTAACGCGACCAATTAAAAAAACCATTATCATAGTTTTGCTTGAAAAAAAAAAAAAAAAAAAAAACGATAGTATAACGTAATTTTGAGCTCGTGGCAAAATTGTATTTTTTCAGGACTAATGAGCGAGTGTTAGGCAGTTGCTTGATATGAAAAACATTAAATCGAGTCAACCAATTAAAACAAAATGCTTCTATAGTTTTGCTAAAAAAAACTAAAATGATTGCAATACTGTGATTTTTTAAACAGGGGCAAAATCGTAATTTTTAGTTGGGGTAAAATCGTAATTGTCAAAAGCTAAAGCAATGACAATACTCTAATTTTTAATCAGGGGCAAAATTGTAAGTTTGAACAGGGGCAAATACGTAATCTTTTATTGGGGTGAAATCGTATCATACTCGGTCCAATAGGGGAGTGTCAGGCAATAGTCTGGCACTGTTCCCCGACACACCTAAAAAAAACTAAAACAATACTGTGATTTTTAAACAGGGGCAAAATCGTAATTTTGAACAGGGAAAATTTTATAATTTTAACTAGGGGTAAACTCGTATCATATCCGGGCCAATAGGGGGTGTCGGACAACAGCCTGACACTATTCCCCCACACACCTTTTAAAAAAACTAAACGATGTTAATACTGTAATTTTTCACTAAAGGCAAAATTGTAATTTTGGGCTAGGGTTAAACCGTAATTTGCCAATATCTAAAATCATGGCAATACTGTAATTTTTAACCAGGGGCAAAATCATAGTTTTTGAACACGGAGCAAATTCGTGATTTTAAAATGGAGGGTAAAATCATAATATACCCGAACCAATGGGGGTGTGCCTAGTTAAGACCGTGGGGTATGGTGGGGCGGGGGTTTGGGGCATGGGTTGACACGTGGATTAGGGGGCACTCAATACACAAACCCAAGTTATAGGGGGTATGGTGGGCGTGGCTGGGCTGGCGTGGCCAAGCCACACCAATTTTTTTTAATATAGAAAAAGTATATCATACTTTACGGCTTAACGTACTTCACGTACGACAACATGCGTAATTTGTTCCATAACATGACTGATTAATGTTTTCAATATGCGTGATTATTGTGTTTCAACATGCGTGATTTTGGATTTTTGAGTTATAACGTGCGTGATTTTAAAATGAACTTGCGTAATTACCTGTCGTACGTGATGTACGTTAAGCCGTAATGTACGTTAACCTTCCTCTATATATATATATATATATATATAGGACAAAGATCTGTTAGGAACCACCCTTTATTGCGAGAACCGCGAGAACCAGTGTGAACACAAACAGTAATACCTAAAAAAATCTAAAAAACACCCAAAATTTTTTTTTTTTATTTTTTTACTATTTTTTATATAAAAATCGTTACTTTTAGTATCCAAAAAAAAATATTTTTAATTTTTTTAAAAAAAAAAATTTTTTTTGGCTACTAAAAGTAGCGATTTGAACATAAAAAATAGTAAAAAAATAAAAAAAAAATTTAGATTTTTTTTTTGATTTTTTTAGATTTTTTAGGTTTTTTGGGGGTTTAGTTTTTAGCATTTTAGCTGGGGGGGGGGGGGGAGGGGTGGGGGGTTTAGGTTTTTTGGGGTGGGGGAGGGGGGTTTAGGTTTTGGGGGGGGGGGGGGGGTTAGGTTTTTTTTAGGTTTTTTTGAGGGTTTTAGTTTGTAGCATTTAGCTTGGGGGGGGTTAGGTTTTTTTTTTTTTTTTTGGGGGGGGGGGGGTTAGGTTTTTTTTTTTTAGGGGTGGGGGTGGGGGGTTTAGGTTTTTGGGGGGTGGGGGTTAGGTTTTTTTAGTTATTTTAGGTTGTGTTCACATTGTTCTCGCGGTTCTCGCAATAAAGGTGGTTCTCGCATGAACCTTACCCTATATATATATAGGGGATGGTTCAAATGAAAACCACTTTTATTGTGAAAACTCGAAAACTAACTAAAAAAAGCCTAAAAAACACACAAATTTTTTTTTTCAATTTTTTTTATAAAAATCGCTAGTTTTTATATATAAAAAAACTTTTTTTCAAAAAAAAAAAATTTTATGTAGTGCACATGTGTAATAATACACATGTGTAGTACACATACATATGTGCAGTATTACACATGTGCACTACACAATTTTTTTTTTTAATTTTTTTTATATTAAAAAACCTGCGAAATTTTGATTGCAAAAAAAAAAATTAAAAAAAAAATTTTTGTATGTTTTTTTGGCTTTTTTTAGTTAGTTTTCGAGTTTTCACAATAACTAGTGGTTTTCATTTGAACCTTCCCCTATATATATATATATATATATATATATATATATATATATATATATATATATATATATATATAGGGAGGGGCTCATGCGAGAACCACCCTTATTGTGAGAACCAATGTGAACACAACCTAAAATAGCTAAAAAAACCTAAACCCCCCACCCCCCCCCCCCCCAAAAAAAACCTAACCCCCCCCCCAAAAGCTAAGTGCTAAAAACTAAAACCCCCAAAAAAACTTAAAAAAAAACTAAACCCACCCCCCCCCCCCCAAAAAAAAAAAAAAGAACCTAAACCCCCCCCCCCTCTCAAAAAAAAAAAAAAAAAACCTAACCCCCCCCAAATAAAAAAATAAAAAAACCTAACCCCCCCCCCCAAGCTAAAATGCTAAAAACTAAACCCTCAAAAAACCTAAAAAAATCAAAAAAAAATCTATTTTTTTTTAAATATTTTTTATGCTCAAATCGCTACTTTTAGTGGCCAAATTTTTTTTTTTAAATTAAAAAAAAAATTTGGCTTCGAAAAGTAACGATTTTTATATAAAATATATTAAATTTTTTTTTGTGTGTGATTTTTAGCTATTTTTAGGCATTTTTGGTGTGTTCACATTGGTTCTCGCGGTTCTCACAATAAGATGTGGTTTTCGCATGATCTTCTCCCTATATATATATATATATATATAAAACCATTAAAAACTACATAAACATACATAATAATTATCAAAATAAAAAACAATCATTCTTCGTCGTCTTCGTCGGTTTCGAACCCAGGAATCGTTGAAACATGATCCACCAAATCAGATTGAAGGTTGTGATGTATATCCCTTGACTTGATCAAAAATTCATTTGACGCTTTATCTTGGTGTGTAACTGTTACATTACGTTACCTGGTTGGGGTCATCGTCGTCATAGTAGGTAACGGCCGCTCTACCTTCATCCTCTAAAATCATGTTGTGAAGAATGATACATGCGTACATCACGTTTCCAATCAACGTCTTTACATGCAACCATTTGGACCCTGTTAAACTTTGATCTCTTTGGATCTATGGTACCGTGTCTTGTGAACGATTTTACGAAAACCCCCCACTCCGGGTAAATCCCATCAATTAGGTAGTACCCATACACGTACTCAACCCCGTTTACAAAGAAAGTTACTTTGGGTCCTATACCATTTACCCGATCATTGAAAAGGGGCGAGTGGTTTATGATGGTAATATCATTATGTGAACCTGGCATATCGAAGAACGCGTGCCATATCCAAAGATCTTGGGACGCAACCGCTTCAAGCATGATGGTTGGCATCCCGTGAAATCCACTCGTGTGAGCGCCTTGCCATGTAGTAGGACAAAGTTCCCAAGGCCATTTCATACAATCTAAACTACCTAGCATCCCGGGTAGCCCATGATAATCTGCGTGATGTTCCAATATTTGTTGCATGTCACTGAACGAGTGCTTTCTCAAATATCTTTTCTTATAAAGTTCTAAAATACACGAACAAAAGTTGTGAGACTTTCTCTAGCTACACGTGCAGACATTTTTAAATAGTCATCCATAATGTCTGAACTATTTCCGTACGCTAACTGTCTAAGTGCGGCCGTGACCTTTTGCCACGTACTAAATCCTAATTGCCCGGTTACATCCGGTTTTTGTTGGAAATAAACATACTTCTCCTCAAGATCTCTAGATATCCTTAAAAATAAGTTTCTACTCATACGACAACGACGCCTAAACATTTTTTCATCATACTTAGGTTACGCTAGAAGTAATCGCTTACCAACAAATTGTTAGCGGTGTGCCGTTCACGAGCGATGTACCTCCTCCGTTTAGGTTGCGGAGTCTCTTCCTCATCGTCTTCCACGATAGCTTTCACCACCGTCACGATCGTCTGTAGAAATATTTCCGCACCATCGTCAGATGATGATCACGATTCACTTGAACTTGAAGAACTCATGTCAAGATTGTGTTTTATGTGTTTGATATTGTGTGAGCAAAATGTTAAATATGGTAAGGTATTTATAAAGGAAAAAAGGTTTTTTTTTTTTAAATGCCCCAACGGCTAGTTTGGTTTGGCCATTGAGAGCCCGCCATGTCATATTCATAGACCCGCCCCACGCCCGGCTTTAAACTCCTGCCCCTTGGGCCACGCCGAAACCCAAGCCCACCCGGGGTGGTGGCTTGGGCGTTTTCAGCCCACCCACGCCCCAACCCCCCGCCCCATACCCCATAGTCTAAAGCATATGGACGAAACACGCATATAAATAAAGTTAACCAATAGAAGGAAAACTTAAAAAAAAAACTAATAAGCTAAACACGTATATTAGCGAAGTTAAATGTTTAAAAATAAAGTATAAAAAGCTACGACCAATGAAGGGTGCCAGATAGCTGCCTGACACTATTCCCGGCATTGTAATTGTAGTGTATATGTATATAAATTAAGCCATTAAGGTATGTATTACGTAATAATTTTTTAAATACAAATTTGGATCACTGACGGACTCTAGGAGTATCATCACATCACGGAACTATCTGATCATATTTATCTCCACTAGGGTTGATGAAATGGTTTGTAGAATCTTAAATGATGTATTGAATGATGATATAACAATATTATTGGATGGTGGATTGAAATTGGTGGTAGGTTCAACTAGATGTCTAGATGGACGCCTTATCCTTTTTAAGTTGAAATTGAATAGAATTAGTATTTAGGAGTTAGGACCATCGCTTTGCGACAGGGTCGTTAAATCAAATAAAAATAGATGTAAAAACGTTTAACCAGAAGTTCTAATTTAATTTGTCATGTTTGGGTGTCAATGTAATAAAGACATCTAATGTTGATGAGGATAACATGATATTATACTATTATCGAATTATTCATTGGTTGTTAATTTCTTTATTTTGTTTTTATCTGGATTCAAGTGCTGCAATGATTTTTTTATTAATTTAATAATTTTTTTCTTACACCTGAATTCATTAGCTGATTTAGTTTTTTATTACCTTAATGTTTATATTTTAAGGATAATTTAGTTTTTACTTAAAAACTTAAGTATGTAGTTGTGTTTGATTTTTGTCCCTGACATTCCGTTATAAGTTTTATTAAAACGATGTGTTTCATATGAATTTGAAGGTTACATTGTGACTTGCTTTTTTTATTACAATCAACTTAATTTCAAACCGGGTTTTTGTATAATGTATAAATTATCGAAGCATGGGCTTAGAAGTCGTCGACGCTACTTCAAGGTTTAATTTATTTATTAGTTTTTTCCGTTTTTCTCTTACAACCTCTAAAATATGTTAGTTTATAAAATTTAGAATTTGTCGTTTGATGTTAATTTTTTTCGTTGGGTAAATACTGGTGTACATGTCATCGAAACCAAACCTCACAAAGTTTAACACCCCGCCGCGCGTGAGTAATATATTGCTAGTTATAACTTATTTATCATGTTAATTTTTTTTCATAGCCTTTTTATTAAAGAAAACGTGGTATCAGTCAAAACAAATTTAAGATTGAAAAATGTAGCATGATCTTTATGAGTTGACTAACTTCAAATTCAAATGGGACACGACAATTTTTGCATAATAACTGTGTCATCAAAGTTTTTCGTAATAGTTACAACTTATAACAACTTATCAAAGTTTTTCGTAATAGTTACAACTTATAACAACTTATGTGAGGTCTCCATAGTCCATTATTTATTTTTTTTTTTTATTTTCAATCTAATCACAAACAAGAAGGATTGTTTATAAATCAATATTGTTGCATACAATTATTTGTACTATTTTTATAGTTAACTCTCTAAATATATAAGCTATTCATGAATTTTATAAATTTACATGAAGCTAATAATCCGATTTGTTAGATTCCAAATTATGTAATATGTTAATTTTGATTAAAAAATACAAAATCTATCTATACTATATAATAAAAGAAACCAATTATGGGACACATGTCATTCATTGAATCCATCTATTTTTTAGTGTTTTTGTGTCTATCCTACTTAATTATAAATAATTAATATTAATTAAAACATAACTACAAAATTAAATTTAATATAAATTTAAACAATTCGTATAAGAAATGGCTCATATTTTATCTCAGCAAGATCTAACGATAAATATCGATTTCAAAGACGATTAGACTTAATAGGCTTAATAATATATACAATTTGATTTATCCACTAATTCATCTTTAGTCGCTCAAGTTTTACGTAATAACATATTTGTTTGTTTTTCATTACTTACAATCCCCTTAGCTAAGGTTTATTACCATTTAGCACAATTTCGATAATAATAAACAGAAAGTTCATTCAAACACATGAAAAATATTATTTATGATTAATAGCACGTGGCTTAAATCTATCCGTACTATATAATAAAAGAAACCAATTAGGAGACACATGTCATTTATTGGAGTCATCTATTTTTTAGTTTTTTCTGTCTATCCTACTTAATTATAAATAATTAATATTAATTAAAAATAATTATAAAATTTAATTTAATATAAATTTAAACAATTCGTATTAGAGATAATATAATATTTTGAAATATTAATATAATGTAAATGATTTATTTTATTAAACTAAAGTAGTTAAGGGTAGAATTTATTTCAAAAATGTTTATAAGGGGTAAACAAAAACATTAATCAATGTTTATTGGTTTTCTATACTTTTATTACATGGTAAACAAAAACATGAATCATTTACACTATGTTTACGTGACATTTTTAAGAACCATCACCGCAATCACCCCATCCATCATATATCGAGTATATCCGTTAATTTTTTTAAAGATATAATTTTTTACTAGATTCGTTCAACCCTTATAATAAACGGGGTTTTTTAAAGATATAATATTTTTATTATTTACTATACAAAATTATTGATTGGTATATAAAATTACATGTGCTCAACCTATACAATACATGACGTTCTTAAAAATGTAACTTTTTTCATTATTTAAAATATAAATTAAATTTACTCAACCCATACAATACACGGGGTTCTTAAAGATATAACTTTTTATTATTAAATATATAAAATTACATTTATTCAACCCATGTAATAAACGAGATTTTTAAAGATATATTGTTTTATTATTTGGTATGTAAAATTACATTTATTCAACCCGTGTATTACACGGGGTTCTAACCTAGTATATCTAATAAAGCAAACCATTGGGGGACACATGTCACCCAATGGTGCAAGCCAAATAAGCAGCCATGTCATCATCCATGTGGCACACCTCATAGTTGAGGATTGAATCTTGCTTCTCATTTACGCTATACTCTCTCTCTCTCCTCTCAAAACCCTAATTTGAACTCTCTTTCTTCTCTTCTCTGGCTAACACGACGACTAAACAAGAGCCAATAATTTTGATCAAGAATCAACGGATTTGAAGACAAATCATATACGGTACTCTCTAATTCGAGTATTTCATGATCGATTATAGGGTTTAATTAGATCTAATCTTGCAGGAAATCAAATCCTCGAGATCAAATCGGCGATTTAGTGAAGAGGTATAATCAATCTTCATTAGATAATAGTCTACATCGACGGTATTGATTCTTGATTCCGATATCCCCATCTTTTACATACGATTTCATTTTCTTTTATTGGATGTTTCAGATTCAATGGTTTTGAAAGATTCTTTGTTTGTTAGATTATCATACGCGATTGATGTTATTGTGGTGTACAGTTTCTTTTTTAGGGTCTGTAATATCCGATTTTGATTTTGGACGGATATATGTTTTGTGTATTAGGGTTTTAATTTTTTTGTTCATGTATTGTAATTTGTTGATTTTTATTAGCAGTTTTGGGTTTGTTGTGTGTGTATACTGGTTTTTTACATGAATTCAATATGTAATAACTTAACCCTATTTTTTAGGGTTTGAAATCTGATTTGTTGTTGTTTTGTTATATGTTTTTGATTTTTACATGAATTCAATATGTAATAGCAGTTTTTGATTTTGTTACAAGTTTTGATTATGTATTTAGGGTTCATATGATTTAGGGTTTGATTTCGTATGTGATTTAACCCCTGTATGATTTCAGTCAAATGTGTATCTATTTGTATCTTCACCCGCAATTCCATTCGTTACTTGCTGTATTGTTTCTTTAGATTTGCAATCCATTGTTATAACCTCAAGTATTTGAACAATTGTGCTTATTTGGAAAGTTAGGTTTCTAGAAACCTTATTTGTTGTTAATATCTGTATGATTTCATTGTATGGATTGATATTGTTTGAAGATAGTTATGCTATTATGGATGATGATGATGATTGATTGATGATGATTCTAGAAAGCAATAAATAATCTTTAGTGTATCGCTTTTATATATTCTGTTCTATTGCCGATTTGTTTGTACGGTGGTAGTTTTTAGGGTTTTGGAATAATCATAGTGGAATAATTTGTGTTGGGGCTGATTTATGTTGTATTGAGTGTATTTGTTAATGATATTAGTTAGTAGTTTGTTTACTATGTTTTTATCTATTTTTTATCATTTCGATTTCATTACTGATGTTTCAGTATCATATAGTTTGATATATGGTTTTAATATATCGTTGTTTATGTACTTATGTGGTTATTGAGTACGGTAAATGGACCTATATGGTTTTATCTGGTATTGTATGATGTTTTGTAATGGTCATTTGTTCATTTATGCTTTGTTTTTCACTTTAACTCTTCTTATGAAACTGTGAAACTTTTTATTTATGTGTTTTGAATATCACAAAGAAGTAACATTTAAAGGGTTATTTATGCATTTTTGATCTTCTCAAAGAATATGATTATTTAACAGATTTATTATGTTTTTATATGTTGATGTAATTATTTACACATGAAGTTTACCTAATTTATGTTTACAACAGTTCTCATAACCTTTACCTAAATTCGCATAGGTTATAATCAACCGTTATTATTTTATTCAGTTCTCATAACCTTTACCTAAATTCGCATATGTTTACATCAGATTCAATTGTTTTTGTTAGATTGTTTGTTTGTTAGATTCAACGCGTCTCTAATAGTCGATTTTGATGTTGGACCCTGTTTTTTTTTTCCTTTTGTTTTAGGGTTCTAAATTATTTGTTCATGTATTGTGATTTGTTGAAGTTACTGTTGTTCATAGCTGATTAATTTTTTAATTCCTTTGTACAGTTTTTTTTAGGGTATGTAATAGTCGATTTATTGTCAGTTTTTGTTTTTACTGATGTTCATAGCCGATTAGGGTTTTAATTGTACAGTTTCTTTTTCATGTTCGTTAATAGTCGATTTTGATGTTGGGTGTTTTTTTTTTGTGTTTTTGGGTTTTAAATTCTTTGTTCATGTATTGTGATCTGTTGATTTTACTTTTGTTTATAGCCGATTAGGTGTTTAATTCCATGGTACATTTTCTTTTATAGGTTCTGTAATAGTCTATTTTGATTTTTATGTTCGATATATATATGTTACTCAGTACATTATCATGCAGATTCTGTTATTTGTATCAATTATTTGCTGATTGAGTGTATGTAATGTTCAGTTTTGTTTGTGCTAAATTAGGAGTGCTAGATGTTGATGCGATTAGTTATAACGGTGTTGTTTTCTTTACTTTGTTGACATTTAGGTGTCAATCTGTATATCTAAGTCCGGAAGGTTTTTGATGGTTTATATTTTGGCAAATCTTATGTTATAATTAGTTGTTATTATTTTATTTAGTATCCATGTTTGTTTGTTTTTTGATTTAAATATGTAATAACTGAATTAATCATCTATGGTACTCTCTAATTAGAGTATTTCATGATTTTGAACAAAATCAAATATGCTATAATCAAATCGGCGATTTAGTGAAGAGGTATAAGCAATCTTCATTAGATAATAGTCTTCAATTATGTCCGACGGTTTGTTTTTTTCTTTTTAGGGTTTTAATTTCTTTCTTCATGTATTCTGATTTGTTGATGTTACTGTTGTTCGTAGCTGATTGGGGGTTTAATTTTTTTGTTGAGTTTATTTTATGGTGTCTGTAATAGTTGAAGTTAGGGCGGTTACTTGTAATGGTGCTGTTTTGTTTAGTTTGTTGACATTTTAGTTTGAAACTGTATTTTAAAGTTAGGTGCTTCTTTTTGATGGTTTATATTTTTGCGAATCTTATGTTAAAATCATCCGTTTTTTTTAATATTTATGTTTCTTTATTACTTTAACTACATATGTAATAACTGAATACTTTTTTGATATCGTTTTGATGTAGTAATTGTCTGTCGTTTGTTACCTATATTTGTTACTTGTAATGGTGCTATTTTGTTTAGTTTGTTTACATTTTAGTTTGAAACTATATTTTAAAGTTTTGTGCTTCTTTTTGATGGTTTATATTTGTCCAAATGTTATGTTAAAATTATCCGTTTTTTTAATATTTATATTTGTTTATTTGTTTAACTAAATATTTAATAAGTGAATACTTTTTTGATATCGTTTGATATTTTCTTTGATGTAAAAGTTGACTGTCGTTTGTTACCTATATTTGTTACATGTACCTGTTTTGATATACAATTTGGGGTTGTGAAAGACAACAACTTTGGAAGCGAGATGGTGTACGGATTCGCTGCGCGTGTGTGGAAGTGCGACAGAAAATCGTTGGTGAGTGTTGAAATTATAATCATTTAAAGAAAAAAAATTAATATGGTTTAATATAACACTTTGTGATTACTGTTATTATAATTGCATTTAACGATACTTATATTTTCCGTTGCAGAAACTTCCTGCTGACTATGGTGACTGGATTACGAAGTTTGGTTATCCAGAGAAAAATGCAATCATCAGGACCCTTGATGGGAGGACCTTTGAAGTCAAAGTGTTCAAGCTTGCAGGCGACTATTTTTTTTACAATGGCTGGTTTGATGTTGTCTCATCTTTGAAATTACCGGACGATTCGTGGGTTGTTTGTCAGTATGAAGAAGTTTTATCTTTGTTCCGCCTATTCCACTTTTATCAAGACATTTCTCTAGCACCATCTAACTACTTCTACTACAAACCTAAAAATGATTTTAAAGACCGAGACGACTGCATGGTAATTGAACTATTACGTTTTTAAATTATTTTATCTTTGCGTTAATTCGTTTTTTTCTATTTCGGCTATACCATTGATCCTGATACTGTTTTATTCTTTGAGAAGATCGTGAACAGGTTGTTTGTTCATCACTCTATGCTGAATATTTGTCCTTCAGATCCGATTTTGATTCGTTCTGCTGGAAATCATAAATGGGTTGTTCGGATGGAAATTTTAGACCATAACATTTACATTACCACAGGTTGGAGTCGGATCAAGGAGGAGATGTCGATAACTGATGATCATCTGTTGTATTTGAAATGATTGATCGTAAGACGTTTGAATTGAGTGTTTTTTGTTGTAAGCCTGCCCTTCTAACTTACCCGCCTGAACTTTCTGTTATCAAAAAAGAACCAACTGATGGCGTAGTTGAAGTGTCTGATGATGAGGTACCTGATGCGGTTGCTGGACCTGTATTTGAACAGAGTGTTGATGACGAAGTACCTGTTACTTTTGTTGTTGACAGTCATTACGTAAGTTTGTATTATTTACTTCTTCATACCATTAATGTATGTTAAGTGAATCCAGTTTAAATCATTAGTTGTAGGAAAAACAGTTTTAATGGTATTTATTATTAACATTTATTATATTCTCATATGTAGCGTCTGAAGAAGAAGTGGGCTCAAACTCATAGTTTAGATCGAAAGATGGATTTGATCATTAAGGACAGCGCTGGTCGAACATGGGATGTAGCTATTGGTAAGGAGTTTTCGCAAGGCTGTCCGCGATTCAATGTGACCGGTATGAGGGAGTTTGTTAGAGACAAATGGTTGGTATACGGTTCTTCGTTTCAGATGGTATTTGTTAAAAGTAAAGGTATGTTGCTTTATAATTGACTTGGTGAAGGTTCATGGTATGTTTTGGTACTATTTTCAAGGTGTGATCGTTAGTATACATTTAATGGTAGGTTTTTGTTGTGGTTGTTACGTTAAACGTATGTGATGGTAGATGTTGCTGACACTTTTTTTGGGCCGTTTATGTGTGGCCGAAGAACTTAGTTGTTGAACATATTTGATTATAGATTGGTAGACGTTAATGTTATTTGTTTTGCTACATGTTTGTGGTTAATATTCTATGTTTTTGTGAAATAGTTAGTGCTTCAAAATTCTATGTATCTTAATTTAGGAAACAAGTAAAGTATTCATCATATTAAACATCATTTAAGTACATTGTTTGATTAGTGCCAACTCTATTATTTTATTAAATACTAGTGCTAATACCCGCGAATTTCGCGGTGTTGAGAAATGATATGTTTATTATTTTTTAAAAAAAATTACGTTTATACTGATCATAAAGAAACTATACGCATGGACTTATTATAGAAATCTGAAGTTGAAAATTAAAATCAAAGAAAACCGAAAAAATAAGTAAATGAATGAAATACGTTTTTCTGATTTCAAATATAAACGAAAGCCTATTACTCTAATATTTCTACTTGCTGGAGCTTCGGAACCAATAACCTCGAATTCGTTTTTGACCAATTGAAAAAACAATCATCACCTATTATATCATGACATCCAACAACACCGTACCTATCGTAAACAAAATATATGAAAATTTTTTATTAGTAATATATTGAAATACGTTGACAAATAAAGTAAAATAAAAGTAATCAATAACTTGAGTAATCGATTGGCAAACCTTGTTTGACCATCAATAAAATAAGTGTATATAAGTTATATGTACGCAAACCTGCCGAAGAAGCATATGGGTTGTTGGCGTAGTATCCAGGAGGTGCACCCCATGGTGGTGGAATATAGCCCATGGGCCGAGGATGGGGATTGGGGATGTTGGTTAATAAATAAAATATCATTGGTGGGTATGATCCAATGACTGATTCTAAAGAAAAGAAATTAGAAACCATCTGACCGAAAAGTTATCTCAATGAGCCAGTCAACCAATACGGCTTCATCGTCTCATTGATGTCTAAAATGTTAGTTCATATAGAGTAGGAAAATCAAGCTACAATTCTACAAAAAATAATAATAATAGTAATTAGACTCATCTGGTTATTGAATATGATTAAACCATAACTTTCCTTGTGTAGCAGTAAGAAAGTCAAAGGAATTCACATAGTTTGGCCTTTTGTGCAAGCCTAAAGGACTAAAAATTCTAATTTGTTTTATAATAACAATGTAATAATGCTAAAGTTCAGTTAGAATTTAATTGAAATCATTTTAAAGAAGTTAAAGCATTTAGTTTTTAGCAGCAAGAAAGTCAAGTAATTAGCAAGTTTTGACTTTTAAAGATCAAAGGAACCATATACACCCATCCTTCTAAAATTTGCATAACGATCTTCAAAAACTCTACGACTGTAAATTGGTTTATGTAATTAGATGACTGCAAGTTGATTCCCACTAAAAAAATAACCATGAGAAAAAAAAAGTCAATAGAGGTGGTACTTCTCTACCCATTTTTTACAAATCATTTGATTTCAGTCGTCTTATATCTTTAATGTATGAAAGCTAAAAAATTTTAACCAAAAGAGTTGGAGTAGTTTAAAATGCATTCATATGCATAAAACCTTTTGATTCACTTTATTTTAAAAAATAGATTATTTTCGCAAGAGTACAGTTTTGTAATCATATTTTAAACATTAATATTTTTTTTAATTTTCAAGAAACATAAAAATAAAAAGGCGTTTGCAAGTTGGCTCAACCTAACTTGAGCGACCCAAACTCACTTTGACTTTTAACCCAACCCGCTTGACACACCCAGATTTCCATTACTATCTTTTACTCAAGTATAGTACCATCTCATTGTATAAATTATATGTGATATGCAGATAAGAAATTTTGTGTTCCAAATTGATAATTCTTTAAACTACAGACCATGGATAAGTATTAGATTTCAAGTATTTAAAAGTTTTCACGCTAATATTACTCGTCCATTGTTATCATTCCCAAGAACTGGTCATACATACTTGAACCTAAAACACTAATGTTGCCCGTCGACCCATAAATTCTTCAGAGCGGGACGACAGACCAGGTATATAGACCCATAGAGAAAGTGTCTCAATACGCCTTGTCAAGGGTATTTAAAAGATAGTTAATGCCTAATACTCAGTTATTTTGAAACCTTTTTATGTGGAATAAATAAAGTAATAAATTTGTACCTCAAAGAAATCCATGTAGACTTCCCATTGCATGATGGTACAAATCATTTGTTATTCACACACTGATGCCTTGAAGTCTCCCTGCTCTAATCTAAACACCATATGTTCATAAATTTAGAAAATTTTCTGTATTTTAACCATAAGATGGGAGCCTTAATTATTGTATAAATATTGACTTATAAAGAAGATGAATTTATATATAAAAAACAAATTAATATATTAAATCAAGAGCACACTAATAATATATCAAATGAAAAGATAAAGATATTTGCAGACTTACTCGACCCAACTATTTTGACCCTAGCTAATAGTTACCTGTTTTGACCCGCTACTTGACCATGTTAAGTAAATGGGTCGAAAAGTGCAACCTCCAAGAAAAATTACAATAGACGATTTGAAGGATGTCAAAAGCTCGATAAGTAGAAAAGCAAAGAGGGACAATACCTGCTCAAGTGCTGGAAGTCAAAGTGCTCTCAAACTCCTTCAGCAAGGTCCACTGCCAGGTATCGCATAAAAGAAAACCAAATATTTTATATAGTTAATTACTATAAAACCACATGCATCATTATTGAATTAGAGGAAAAAGTTAACAAAGTAAGAACATGCGTTCAGAATGAGGAAACTGAGGAAGTATGTGCCTTACTGTACAATCAAGGTATCTTATTGCCTTTAACAAATTTTAATGCAAAAAAAAAAAAAAAACACCAACAGAGAAGAAGAGTGTAACCCCGAGTTTGATGTTGTGAACCTTTACCTTTATCATCCTTAATTATCCCCTTCCGATGTGTTAGGATCGCCTGAATCAGTGTGTATGAGAATTACGTACATGCTTAACAAAGGCTTATTTAGTGTAAAATAAGCTATAAGACAATATGTACCTGAACACTCAGAATTCAAACTCACCTTATAATCAGTGGCGGAGCTTGAACTGGCGGAGCTTGAACGGAAACTCGGAGGGGGCGGACTCTAAAAATCCAAAACAGTGGGGGTCAGGCTCTTAAACATCCAATATTTACACTACAAAAAAATCGTAAATTTTCGATAAAATTAACACTGCACGCAAAAAATTGCTGGGGGCCGGGGCACTCCAAGGCCTCCGTTATCCTAGGCCCCTGCTTATAATTATTGGCGATCAAACACGTTGTGAATAGGAGCACTGGTAGTTGATGTAAAAGCTTCATTTAATACAAAATAATAAAAAAAATCTGAATTTATATATCATCATTGCGGTCGCTAAATCAAAAATACGCACTATTAATAACTCGATTTATCACTCATGAAATTGACATATAGAACAACCATCAGTACATAAATAACAATAGTTTAATAACAAATTGGATGGAAAAGAACAAAACGAAATATAGATCTCACATCAAAATAAAAATGATGATAATAAAAATATAGATTTTTTGTGAGCACTTTATATAGATTTTGGCATGTTAATTTTAATGAAAAACACTTTAACATGCCAAACAACGTTCCACATCGATGTCCATAAAACCCAACAAACCTAACCAAATAATCAAAGAAACAGGAGATCAAGATCATGGCACATACCCGACAACCTCTGATCATCACCATCATCGGGTTCGCAGCAAAACCCTAACCGCTGCAGAACCAACGTTCTACATCTTCAGGTGGGTTTGCAGGAGAACCTGAATGCTAAAAATACAACATCAAAGTGAAAAAAATCATAACCTTAAGATTAGGAATGCAACTGAATCAAAACATGTTATTGAAAAACCCTAAAATCTTATCATTACCCTTTAACTTATAATAAACAAAATCTTAGGAAAACCCTAAAATCGGTATGAAAATATCGACCATGTGAAAAAATCGAAATAACAAAATCAACATTAATGCTAAGCAAACAGATCGAATGCTACCTCTGACGGAAGAAATCGACGGCAATTTTTGTAATTTGCAGCAGTGGAGGAGACACTGAAAATTAGGGTTTGTGAATGATGAATCAAGATTAAACAATATGAAAGACGAATCATAAAAAAACATATGTGGATCCGATCTAGGATAGAAAAATAACTTACAAAGAACAAAGAATCTAGGGTTTGATCCTGGATAGTAGCAAAGAACATTAGAATAAAACATTATAGGTAATTAACATATACAAACCTGCTGATTGAAGACGAATGAAGGATTGAATGTATGTCGCAGATGGATGGGATGAGAGAAAGGGGTTTCTGGAGAAAACCCTAGGATCGCGAGTGAAAATCTGATGAATTTAATCAAGGATTGAATGTTAAAGAATGATAAATCATCATTTTTAATCGAAATTATGTGTGAACTAACATTGTTTTGAAGATTAATTTGAAAATCTTAATGAGCGGCGGTGAAGAAAGCGTATGAGAGAAGAAGAGTAAATGGGAAAATTGATCGGTTTATTGGTTTAAGTATGGACCGAAAAATGAGGACCCGAATAGAGTAAGTGGATCCCGTGTCGGGTTAATTCAAGGGAAATGAGGAGAATGCATATTTTGGCGGGAAAATGAATTTTAGAGGCCCTAGGAGGGGGACATGTGTCCCCTAATTAAGGCTTTTATTAGGTTGTATAGATAGGAAACAAGTAAAGTATTCATCATATTAAACATCATTTAAGTACATTGTTTGATTAGTGCCAACTCTATTATTTTATTAAATATTATTATAATAAACCGTCAGTTTTTTATAGATTTATGTAAAACAAAAATTTAATATGATTTTGTTTCCTTTTTTAAATTGTATAACTGACTATAATTAATTTTTTAATAAAACCGTTTCATTTTAATCAATTTAGGGTTTTCCTAAGCTTCATTGAATATCTACAATTGGAAATTTTATTTTAAATATGCTACTATTTTATACATAAAAAAGGTTTGGTTAGTGAAATAAAAATTTATAAAGGAAATAAAATAAAGTTTGTACACTGAAATAATTGAAATATTTTTTGACATACAGTTTAATCATTTATTTATATCAAATTGTTTTTTTTATTTTAATGAACATTATTAAGGTTGTTTTATATAAATTTGTAAACTAAAAACAAATTTTCAAAGTTATATATGTAAATTTCTTAATATCGTTGCTGATATATAATATTTTGTATTTAATCAATTAAGTTTAGTAAAAAAAAATCCTAAATTAACTACAAATATATTACCAAAAAAACTAAACAACCGTATGCTAAATTATATGGAATTTTTTTAATTTTCTTTGGTTGGTCAAAAACCTGAATTTTCAACCGTTTTACAGTTTGAGTTTACCTTTTTAATATTAAATTTGATGTATAAGATTTGGTAATTTTTTATGGTGGTATTTCATTTTGTATTGTTTTTCATGCATTCCTTTAGGTATACGAAAAAGTTGGTGCCTAATCTTTTTGAGATTTTTTTTTAGAAATGTCAATCCATTTCTAAAAATACTAATTTCTTAACTTAGGTAACATATTTTTACAATTCTCAACTGATATTTCAACTTGAAAAAAAATTATTAAACGAAATTTGCATATATATATTCATTTAATTCATTCAATTTATTCACTTATAAATCATTTTTTGACTTCAATCATCTATAGTTGGTTTTGAATCTTTTGAATGATTGATATGTTGAATTAGGGCTGAGTGTCTATTTAGTGTCTTTTTGCCTTGATTCGTTTTATATAATTTTATTACATTTTTGTAGTAATTTGCTTAATTTTAGAAATTATACATCTAATTCTTGTAATTTGATTATATGTGGTGTTTTCAGAATCTATACTATCTATTAAAGGAGATTACAGGATGACCTCTATTTGCCTACGTGTCATGTTTTTAGTTATTAATGAAGAGAGGAAGACACAAAGGATGTGTCAAAGACAGTTTAGATGATACATGTTCAAGGTAATAAGGAGATACCCTTTGTTGAAGAAGCAACCAGTGAGAGTGTTTTGCTTGAAACATGGAGGCGTCGGTGATGTTGTCGAGGAGTGTCAGGAAATGCTAAGTGATAGCATTTCCTTACACTCCTCGACAATGTCACCGACCCCTCTTAAAAATTCCATGAAAACTCTTTCACTGGTTGCTTCTACAACAGAGGGTTTCTTTTTGTTACCTGAACCTGTATCATCTCAACTGTGTTGACTGACCCTGTATGTGTTGGTACATCAATATTCAATTAGGATTTACTCATCTGAAATACTGTTTTGAAAATTGATCTATTTAGTTTTGATCAGGACATATGTTTTTGTCATGTGAGGCTATGATGGCTAGAGCTGCCGTGTTGTTGCAACATGACCTAATCGTTGCTGGCTGTCGTTCGCGGCTGTTCTAGGGGGTGTTGGGTGTAATCGATGTTTGGTTGATGATAATTAGATCGATGACACCTAAGGGATATTTAGTCAATGATGTTGATGAGATGCTTCTCACCTGAGACTAAAACTATGATGAAGCAGACGTCTGCCCGAATAACTGAGGTTTGACATTTTGAAATCATTTGAAATACTTAAGCAAATCATTTAGTGTTGACTGTGAAGGTGAATAAAAATGAATTCAAAGTGCATTGGACCTGTCCTTTGAACATAAGGCTATGATGATTTTGTAGATCTGAGTAAAAATTGAATGAAGATAGCATTATGGTATGGCAAGGTTGTAGGATGGCAGTTGTTCATGCAACCTCTCTTGCAGCCATGGTGTTGTCATCTTTTTTCATAATCTGAGCATGACAGTCTGACAATATAAATGTTTTGCAACTTCACCATGAATATAGAAGAAAGAGAGAGTTGTATCTTTGTGATATTGAATATAGAAGAAATAGAGAGTTGGATGGAGATAGGAATACTTCTGAGTGAATTAAATGGTTAAAACAAGTCCATTTGCATTTTAATTTTTGCCTCATAAAAAAACAGATTATTACATGAACCTGTGTCATTTGAAATGTGTTGAATGACCCTGTATGTGTTGTTACATTAAGATTCAATTAGGTTTAATTTGATTTTGAAAATTGATCGGTTCAGTCTTGATCACATTAGATGTTTTATTTTATTACTTGACTAATTCACATGATTTGCTAAATTATGAAGTCCTTCAAAAAGACTAAAGAAGGTATATTATTTTTGTCATCTTTTTTATATGTTTTTATGTTTGGATTATTCTGTTAAAAATTGTTTGTACTAAACGGGCAAGATTGATTGTTTGATGCTTAATGGATACAACTGGTTATCCTGGTCTGGTTGGTTATATATCACTCTGGAACTTTCGGATTGATGGTTGATGAGGACAACTGGTCATTTGAGTCGGCTCGGGTATATGATTTGATCATTCAAGTTGATGGTTGATGTGTACAAGTGATCACCTGGGTCGTGCTCGGTCGCGTTGGTTATATTATGCTGCAACTTTTAGGTTTGATTTATTGTTATTTTGAATTGATTACTTGCTCTTGAATATTAAAGTTTTCCGTTTTATTATGTCTTTTAACTTTCAGGATGAAATCAGTTGTGTAGCCATCTTAATTGAAATGTAGGTTTCAGCTGCCATTTTCTGGAAAATGATATTTAAGTTTTTGCAACATTTAATTTTTTTTTATTCATTTACCTTTCATTTCATAGATGTTTTACAATTATAAATTCAATTCTTTTATATCACTAGATTCATTATGTGTTTGGTTAATTTTGGTCATATTAGGTACAAAGAAGAAGCCGAATGATTTCAAATTGTCAAATTGTCAAGATTTTCAAGCAACTAGCAAGTGTTTGGATGATATTATTTTTTTTATCTAATGTTGTTTTTTTCATCCATATATTACATTCACATTTTATAACATTTGGTTCATATTTTGATAATTTCTTTTTTACTCTACCGGTGTATATTGATCAACAGAATTTTTTATGCAATAGTACAAGACTACATATTACTAAACTTTACAGACGTGTTATACAATATGACATTATATATTAATTTTAATAGTTTTTTATGCGTTTGTACAAAATATTATATTTCAAAGTAAATAATATGGTTTTGGATGAAGCCGCGCATCGCGCGGGCATTAAACTAGTTATCCTTATATATATCAAAGTCACAAGTTTTCTCTGGATAAAAAATAGAGCGAAAATGCACTCCTTAGATTGGTCGGATTGGTAGTTTCAATGTGTTGTAAATCTTTGTTTTCTCCTTTGTTCCTTCTAGCTTCTTGCTAGTGTGTTTCTAATATAACCAGCCGTTCAAAAAAATATATAATTTAGCTGTACTAGAAAATGAAGAATATATAAAACAACATGACATATTCTGACCAATAGAAGGAGAAATAAAAGAATAATAGAGAGAGAAAGGATTTGGTATTTCATTGATTGAGGTATGTTTACAATGACATACAATAGGGATATATATAGGAGTACAAAACTTAGAGAGGAAGCTAATCTATTTTTGGTGTTGATAACCATAATAATAATAATATATGTTTATAACAATTTGTTAAATATGCACAGACAATAATTTTTTATAAGAAAAGGTTTTATATAAACACCATATATTTATTCTCCTTAATTATTAGTTCATTCTACCCATTGATTCTTCCTCACACAAATAAATATTTTATATGGTAAAATGAATACTTTAGTTCTTATGTTCATTTAACCTTTATATAAAAATGGGCTTGTATATTTGATTTAACCAAATGAGTTCCAGAAATTGATATAGAAAACAAATAGAACTAGTGTCATCAAAACATGATGAGTTCAAGAAATTCAAATGAAATAGCTTAAACCAAATTTTAGATGAGATAGAAGAAACAAAAAATTAAAATTGAAAGACAATTAAGTTGAGTTTGATTTTCGTATTATAAGTTCATTCGAGAAAACTAAACTAAACTAAAAAAGCAGTGGGTATGTTCATTCACGAAAACTAACCATAGATATGAACATGAATATAGGGACGAATAACGAAGATGAAGTTACGCCGGTAGACAATTGACATCATATTATTTTTAAGGGCGTTTTAATTTGATGATTAGTTTTGTCTTTTATCCTTTTCATATTCCAATTCCATAAACAAAAAATTATCAACCAAACATCTTATCAATTTTCAAGGGATTTCAACAAAATTCCATTTTCAATTCCTTTAAAAAAACATTCTACAGAACATAGAGCTCCTTAGTTTTAAAGGTATTTTAGTAATTGTGCTAATTATATTAACTATTAAATAAAATGATTCTAAGTTAAAATTAGTGATGATGTGAGAATAGTGGGAGCCTTTTTAAAAACCTTGTTATAAAATATGTTTTTTGTTGCCTTTATGGTAGAGACTATATCAAAGACTAATGGAAAAGACTATCAAACACCAAAGAAACAACACAACGACCTTTGGATTGATACATTTATATTCTGGTTTATAGTTCGATCAAACAGGTCTTATTTAATTGCAAATTTACATTTCAAACAGTTTATCTAGAGCCAATATAACCGGGCCTTTGTATTTTGGGGCGCTGGCAGGGAGAAAGTCATTCCCGAACACTTCATGCACCCTATCCGAAATGTCGTTACTTATTCTTCTAAGATGCTCATACAACCATATCTTACGCTGGTGCCAATACATATCCTCAAGAACATCATGGATGCCAGATTCAGTGTACTTGGGATATCCCACCAAGAATATAATGAACTCGTTTAAATGTGGGTAGACACATATGAGATCTGTAGGGGCAGCGCGACGAATGAGCGATTTCATTAGTCTCAATGGATTTAGACGCTGATACACCTTGCATAAACGAGGCTCGTCTTCCTTTGAAAACAAAATATACGGGACATCTGCTATCGAACCGGTAATCAGAGATTTAGCAACGTTACGCCTATCAGATAAGGGTAAGGTGATTGCGCTTTTGATGGATGAGTTTGCCTGATCGTTCTCTTGTATTTTTGTCCATAATGAAACTCCTCCAAACAGTATAACCTATTCATAAAATGGTACACACATGACACGTACCTTGAGAGTTTAAATTTTAACACTATGTTGTTAACGGATCATGCAAGTGTGTGAAATTGTTACCTTAGCCATTGCGGAATCTGCAGTAGGATTTCCAAGTAGAACACATCTACTAAGTAAGCCTTTAATGTGATGGTGTTGTTCAGGACGGGTAACTACGAGTAGATGCTCACAATTTACAAGTTTAAGGAAGTTTGGATGCATAGCAGCCCTATAGAAACCTTTGCAACTGCATATAAGTTGACAGACAACCTAACGTGTGATTAAAAAAAAAAAATAAATTGTACACCAGATTAGTTAGCTCAAGAGGATCGACTTACACTGCAGTCACACGAGCCCAGTCTCGTATGTCACCACCTGACTTAACCATCAAGAGTATGATGGTGGTTAACAGGTCTAACGGCAAGTCCAACATGTGTGTCATCTTCGTTGTTTCTGGAATGGTCATATTAGCATCAGTTGTGTAAACAAATAATGTGTAAACAAATAATGAAATAAATAAACCATTCTTTTATATACTAAGATTTTTGGTAATTTATAAAAATATAAATAATGAATAAACGACAAAGTAAATTTAATGCTTGTTGTTAACAATGAAATAAATTAAAGGTAGTGTATGGTATAAATATTCAACAATATAATCGAAATTTGTTATAAAAATAATAGAGATAAATATTTCTAATTTCTTAAAAGAGTAAAGGTTTTGTAATTTTTTGCTTTAAGAAACTTGTTATTTATTTTTCAAAGATTATTTTCAGTATTTTTTTTATTCTTACAACAAAAACCATAACCTACCTCAATCCAAACACGGATTGTCCTGATAGTCATAGTCATATTTCATATATGCCAAAAGCCAAACAATTTGTTTCATGATTATCACCACAAATTTTACTTGGTAAAGTGCGATAAGATCAATAAAAAAATACAAAAACTATGATCAACGTTAAAATTACAGTTTACAAAATCATATGATCTAATTTAATACCAATTTCGTTGTTAAAATTTTAACCAAAATAATACTCACTTTTTGATTTCTGATTAAATAACATGCTAAATTAGGATTTGATCAAAAATCCTAGCATCATGACATTCCTAATTTCAAACCCTAGTTTCATTTATCATCATAATCATAATGATCCTAACATGCTTTTCAATCTATATGTAATCAAATGCACTAATCAAAACATGGACTCCCAATTAATGTATCTTAGTTTCTTAAAAAATTGGGTTTTCGTTATGTGTCGTATTTGAGTGCAAACACGAACGTAAAGAAAAGAAATGGTCGATAAACATACAATAGAGAATCCTTGATTCTGTTGTATGATTTTCAGTGTAAACTTCTTAAAATCAAATAAAAAGTGAAAACTCACCAAATTTGACAAACTTAGATAATCAACAAAGAGAGAACGGGGATGATCGGTGGACCTTCTACTTGTTCGAAGAAAGGATGAAACTAATTTATAGCCGTGGTTTACTTAATGAGGAAGAATTAGTGAACGACGTCGTTTTTAACCAACATTAAGTATTTTTAACAAAAGTAATTTTAATTGAAACTCTTAGTTGAATAATAACAATTAATTGCAAGGAAACAAGCAAGATTGAACCACCCTTTAGATGTTAGAGTCACATGACCCCACACTTTTTTAATGTGTTATCCGTATGATCGAAAGATGACTGACCTTGTAATTTATCAGACAATGATTATAAAATAACTTGCATGATAAAAACAAAGAATATATTTTTCACTAACCCTTGTCCTGAAAAGAAAAGACCTATGTTGTTTGGACATGTTTTAAACTAGGGATGAGCAAATGGTATTGGGTACTGGTACCGAACCGTACCGTACCGTACCGGGTATTTTTGATACCGCTACTCATTTTTGAGGATTTTCGGTACCGGCACCAGTTGGTATCGAGCTCATCCCTATTTTGAATCATCGGTCTCTAACATAAAGGGGTGAGACACTTGGACTCGGACAACAACAAGTTAGTCTAGAAATTATTTTTTTTAAAGAGTAAAATGCACGGATAGTCCCTGTGGTTTTGTAAAATAACACCTATAGTCCCCAACTTTTGGAAATTACACTCTTGCTCCCTGTGGTTTACTTACTTGTTACTTGGATAGTCCCTAGAGTGGATGGCCGTTAGTTTTCTCAGGTAGGTCTATATGAAATGACTAAACTACCCTCGCTACAAGAATATTAATTAAATAATTAAAAGAAATAAATTCAACCATTTAACTATGATGGGCCCCACATATTTTATCTAAATATAAACTAACACTCACCCACACCAATCCCCACAACATATACACAAACTACCATAGTACACAACAACCTTCTCGTCGGAGCTCAGCCAACAACCAACAACCACAGTATAGTATACAGTGGGTTCTTGAGCCTGCAACCACCTTAGAACACCATTATTCTCACTCGTTCACATCAGAAACAATACAACAACAACCTTCCTCTCTGCAGCAACTCAGATCTGGAAAAACAAAAGTACTCGACAACTTTGTAGTTGGTGGATGTGATGGAGATGACCGATGATGTGCGGTGTATATCGCGGCGGAGGTGGTTGTGTTTGCCAGCTGAAGTGGGTGGGTATAGTGGTGGCGTCGGGTGGCTGGTTTCAAGCAGAGTGGGCGGGTAAAGTGGTGGATTCGGGTGGCTGGTTGCGGCGGAGGTGGTCGTGTTTGCCAGCTGAAGTGGGTGGGTAGAGTGGTGGTGTCGGGTGGTTGGTTGCGGCGTAAGTGGTCGTGTTTGCCGGCTGAAGTGGGTGGGTAGAGTGGTGGTGGCTGGTGTCGGGTCATCATTGTCCTCTTGTTGTTCTCTGGTGTCACAAAAGCCCTCATCTTTATCCCCAAATCAGCCGATTCAATCACACAAGTTTTAAGATAAATCCTAGTTCACGTTTGTGGGTTTTAAGACTGTGATTTGGCTATTACATTGGATTGATTTCAGCTTTTTGATGTTAGTTTAAGGTGGAATATTGGATTGATTTCAGCTGTTTGATGTTAGTTTACGGGTGGAGGTTGTCGATGGTGGTGGAGGATGTTGATCATTGTGGGTGATCTTTATGATTGCGGGTAATCTTTGAATAAGATGAAGTTGGAATAAGGGTTTGGTGTAATTGGGGAAGATGAAGTGATTGATGGGTTTCACTTTTTAATTAGTTTTAATTGTTTTTTATATTAAGGGCATTTTTGTCATTTAAATGGACTTAACTGAGAAAACTAACGACCATCCACTCCAGGGACTATCCGAGTAACAACTGCCACAGGGAGCAAGAATGTAATTTCCAAAAGTTGGAGACTATAGGTGCTATTTTACAAAACCATAGGTACTATCCATGCATTTTACTCTTTTTTAAATGTACAAACAATACTTTCTTCATTAAAAAAAAGGTTCATACTCATCTTTATCCTCAAATGTTAAAAAAATCAAATGTATGTGTGTGGCTCAATAAATTAATTACATTATCATACACAACTTGGTTTCAAACGAAATTTACATCGAGACGTAGATAAAAATAAGCATACCGCAACATTTTTTTTCTTCTTCATAAAACATCGTACTTTAAAATTTAAAAGAAAAAAAAACAAAAGAATGTGAATGTGACATATGGCATAATCTGATGATATATAATATGTAAATTCGATATGTGATTCGAAACTCAATAAACCAAATAATAAACCTAGATAAGAGATCGCGTACAATACACAAATTGTGTACAAAGGATATGGGAGAAGGACAATCATTGATCTTGGGAGATCAATGGCTACAAATAAAGCGACGGTATTTTGGTAAATATCAAGTTCAAACAATTGAAAAAAAAACAATTAGAGAAAGAGTATTCTTGTATTTTCTCACTTAAATCTTTCTCATCTTGATTTTCAAACGGCTATAATTTTTTCATACATTAATTTTTTTTTTAAATTACACCGTATTAACGAGAATTTCATTTTCTTTAATTTGACTATACTATTGTTACAGTTTTCTTAAAAAAAATACAGGATTTTGAATATCCATTACGTGATTACGTGATTTTGAATACCCAGTACGTGACTACGTGATTTTGAATACCCAATATGTGACTACGTGATTTTGAATACCCATTACGTGATTTCACTATAGTATTTTATGTGAAATCCCACTAAGTGATTACATAATTACGTAACAACAATTGACTGTGTATTATTAGTTTATTACGTGACAACGTGATTTTAAATATTCATTTCGTGATTACGTGATTTCATTATAGTATTTATGTGAAAATCCTACTTCGTGATTATGTAATTCATAATATTTCATATGGAATACCTAATATTTCAAGTTTAATCATGTATTAACTATAAATGTAATACAAAACATTAGTCAATCGACCTATAATAATAACGTAATTGGAGATTTAATCACGTAATAAAACATAAACAATCAAGTTATTATTATTGAATGTGTAATCATATAATAAGCATAATTGTAATAACATTAGTTATAACAAATCATATTGAATGTGTAATCACATAAGGGATTTATATTTAATGTGTAATCAGTGGCGGAGCTTGGCCAAAAGTTCTGAGGGGGCGGGTGTAACACCCCGTGTTTCGAAAGTCAAAGTCAAAGTCAAGATTGAAGTCAAAGGAAGAAAAGATTGCTAATTGCGATCTGTCACTCCTTGCTCAACTCCTGTTTTGACTTCTTTGACTTGTAGATAATATATATATTTTATCGCTTTAGTTGTATTATGTGGAGTACATGTTATTAATCGAGATTTATCACTATTTGAAGGGGTATGGTCGTAAATCTCGCGCCACCTGACCGCGAGTGACCATTACCCTTATCAAAAAACCCCACCAGCAAAGAACTGCGTCCACGCGGACGCATCCTTCGAATCCAATCGGTCAAAGGATAAGAAGAACCCTTACCTTGGGTATGAAGGCGGACGTGCATAGCGATGCGGCTGGCACCGCATCATATGGACATTTTCGTCACGACAAGGGATCGGGGCAACAGCAACAGTCACCACAGATGGCGATGCGACTTGGCACCGCATCCCACATATGTATTTGTCAAAGCATAGAGCGCGGGGACATCAAAGGTTACCACAGGTAGCGATGCGGCCCGCACCGCATCCTGCCCACTAGGCAAATGGGACTGACAACACAGAGCAAGTGGCACCACTGGCAGCCGCTTGTCAGGCCATACGTAAGCAACGGACTGACACTGCAGTAGGACGTGGCTTCACCTCCACAACCGACAAGCCTGACACACCTGCAAAGGGGCAGCACGTCGTCAGTCCGTCTCTTCAGCTCCTCCTTCACTCCTCGACTATAAATACCAACCCCAAACCAGGTTTGAGGTATCTCTTCACAACTCTCTCACTACTACTACTATCACACTTTGCTTCCCAAGCAAATAACTGATTCTCACGTCGGAGAGTGGTAACAAGGAGCACCCCCACCCCATCCTCCTTGTTACGAGTCACGGCTTGTTTCCTTGTGTAGGAGATCAACCGGCGGACGATCCAGCTAGCGATCCTCGAGAGGAAGGGATTAACCCTTCTTGACGAGACCAGTGAGTTAACCCTGCCCGGTTAACCATTGTTTCATCATTGGCGCCCACCGCTACTCTTAGCACTTTCTTAACCATCCCTCTCCCTCTCAAAAGATCATGTCTGATCGTCTAAACAACACTGCTGGGGATAACCTAAACCCCACTAACCCAGGGCCTGCGGGGACCACCCCTCCAGTCCCAAACCCTGGCCACATTGGCACATCAACGCAAGGGGGCGCATCCCTTACGTTTGGACACGACCTTTCACAGTACGCATCTGTGATCCCTCCGGACATGAACCTTCATGCCTGGTACGACCAGCAAACAGCTCTGCTGGCCGCGACATACAACAGAGCCTGCGCAGATGCGCAGGTACCGGCCGGCCCTACCCCGGCACCACATACCCCTGCGGGTCGTATTTTACAATACGACGACAGGGCTCCCTCACGCCCAGCCTCCCGAAGCAGGCGTGAAGACCGCGAATCCTCTTACTGTGAGGTCCGCACAAACGATGAGGACGATTCCTCATATGGGTCTCGTGCCAGAGGCCCAATACAAAGCCGCCTGAGCCCTCAAGGCGATAACAGGCGGCAATCCACAGCCCACCGCGGCTCTGACATCCAAAGCCGGCTGGGACCGCAGTCCCATCACGAAGGATATGGTCGTACCGACCCGGACAAGTTCGTCCCAATAATCGCTCACGCCGGTGTCAACACCACAAAATTCCCATTGAATATTGGGAAATACAATGGTTTGTCCAATCCGGACGACCACATAAACATCTTCACTGGCGCAGGGTGCAACGACAACTGGGACGAACCCACCTGGTGTCATTTTTTCCTCAGACACTTACGGGTCTGGCAAGGGCTTGGTTCGATTCTTTGCCAGTGGGATCACTGGAATCATTTGAGGACTTGGAAGCTAAGTTCCTCGCGCATTTTAGCCAGCAACGACGCCATGAACGTGATTCCATGGACGTCATGAACATCTGGCGCAGGGACGACGAATCGCTTGAAGCATTCGTCGTCCGATACAACAAAGAATGTCTGGAGATAGGTGACGTTTGCGACCAAATGGCTCGTAACCACTTCATCGTGGCTGTTAGAGATGAACAGATGGTTATGACCATCTCCGGCAAGGACGACTTGCCAAAGAAATGGGAAGATGTCACGACTGCAGTCAAGACATACGCCCAAACTCAGCGGTCCCTCAAACCACATGTTGGTAAGGCACCGCCCCGAGTGGAAGGCCAGCCCTCCCACCAAGAGCCTAAGCGCAATAATAAGCGCAACCGGGACACTTGGAATCGCGGCAGCGAACCCAAGCCGTACGTCCCGCACAACAGCCAGCCCGACGCAAGGGCAACCATCAACGCCCAGCGTGAGAACCGGGCGTCGAAAAAACAGTCTCGGGACCGTAACTGGACCGAGATTACTCAATCACCAAGCGACATCCTCCTCACGGACGCGCACTTTCTGCGACCGGCCCAGCCGATGAAGTCCAAGAAAAACCAGGACCTCACACTCTATTGTGACTACCACAAAGACTCGGGCCACGCAACAAACGACTACATCAGTCTCCGGATGGAGATTGAGCAAGCCCTTAAGGAGGGGAAGCTGCAACATCTGTTGCCCGGTGGGCAAAAACCCACCAAGCGCATCACTCCCCACGGCGAGGGCACCTCCACAGGGAAGAGGTCCATGTATGTGGCCTCAACCCATATGATCAACGGAGGCAAAGGAAGGCCGCGCAAGGCGGCGAGAAGACCGGAAAATGACTGGAAATTCCAAAAGTCCGAGGCGGCCCGCGCGACAGGCGCACCATCGTTATTACAGGCCACCTAGCTCATTACTGCACCGAGTGATTATTCATCGACCCGGGCAGTACTTCTGATATCATATACGAGCAGTGCTTCAACCAGTTCGATCAGGAGGACAAAGATCGGTTGCAAGCGGGGGACTACCCGTTGGCCGGATTCGCAGGGGAAACTGTCTTTCCCCTGGGCCAAATTACTTTTCCTGTGCGCCTCACCAGCGGAAGGCACACGCGAATAGAAGAAGTGAACTTCATGGTTTTACCTCACATTTCCAAATATGACGTGCTCCTTGGGAGAGAATCACAAGACGACTTCAACATGATTACGTCCGTACCCCATTCTGCAGTCGGTTTCCCAACCGAAACAGGGGTCGCGATAATCTATGCACGCAGGGAAGTCATGGCGTCGGACGAGCTGCGTCTGACCAAAATAGCAAGGCCTACCCCCAACAACCAACCAGAAAAATGGGTTCTCAATGCGAGACACCCAGAGCAAACGGTCACGTTGGGACACGCCTTGTCCCCCAACATCAGAGCGCACCTGAAGCAGCTCCTCTTCAGGAACCAAGATATTTTCGCGTGGACACCCGCAGACATGACGGGGGTGCCACGCGAAATTGCGCAACACTTCTTGAATACCTTGCCAGGTATCAAGCCAGTGATCCAAGGCCAAGGCCACCTTGGATCTGCAAAAAACGAGGCGATACATGAGCAGGTCAAAGAACTGCTCTCCGCAGGCATCCTGCGGGAAGTCAAGTACCAGACTTGGTTGTCCAACCCAGTCATGGTAGAAAAACCATCCGGGGGCTGGCGCATGTGCGTCGATTATAAAGATCTCAACAAAGCCTGCCCCAAGGATTGTTACGCGCTTCCGGAGATCGATGAAAAAGTCGATAACCTCGCACCATTTCGATGGAAGTTCTTCCTCGTTTGTTACAAAGGCTACCACCAGGTACAAATGGCAATCGAGGATGAAGACAAAACGACATTCCGCACACCTACCGGAAATTACTGCTACACAAAAATTTCGTTCGGGTTGCGCAATGCAGGTGCAACCTATCAAAAGTTGATGAACGACACTTTTCGCGGCCAAATCAGCAAAAGTGTCGAAATCTATATGGACGACCTGGTCGTCATGAGCATGGAGGAAGATACCATGCTCACAGATATCGAAAGAACATTCCAAACTCTGCGAAGCGTTAATATGAAGCTCAACCCAGGGAAATGCTCGTTTGGAATGGAGGAAGGCAAATTCCTTGGATTCATTGTAACAAAAGATGGATTCAGGGTAAACCCGGAGAAAGTTCAGGCGATAGAGCGCATGCCATCGCCTTCCACGATGAAAGAAATGCAACGACAAGCCGGCAGGCTAGCCGCGCTAAACAGATTTTTAGCCAATCATGCGGCTAAATCCTATCCTTTCATCAAAACACTGCGGAACTGTTTAAAGAAGGAACAATTCCAATGGACCGCAGAGGCCGAAAACGCTTTCTGGGAGATGAAAGAATGTTTGATCCAACTCCCAACTCTGACCGCGCCACGCAAAGATGAGCCACTTATCTTATACCTATCTGCCCCAGACAACGCGGTAGGTGCGGTACTCATAGTGGAACGACAGGGAGTTCAAACACCCATCTACTATATCAGCAAAATGCTCAATGACCCAGAGACGAGGTACTCCATCATGGAGAAATTGGTATTAGCACTGGTGCACGCATCACGACGGTTGCGACGTTACTTTGCAAACCACGTCATCACAGTGTTAACCAACTACAGGATCGGCCCGATCCTATCAAAACCTGACATCTCTGGGAGATTAGCGAAATGGGCAATTGAGCTGGGCGCACTCACGCTGAACTACAAGCCGCGCCCCGCAATCAAGGGCCAGGTCCTAGCTGATTTCGTTGCCGAAGTACCGGCAAACCGCATTCAAGAATGCGAACAAGAACAAAACCCTACACCACCACCATCCTCCTCAGAAACCTGGGCACTATATACTGATGGTGCGTCCAATGAGGACGGTGCAGGCACAGGTCTGCGACTCGTCAGCCCCGACGGCCAAGAGCTTACCTATGCAATTCGCCTCGACTTCAAAAGCACAAATAACGAGGCAGAATACGAGGCTCTATTGGCAGGGCTACGTATCGCAATCAAGCTTGGCGTGCAACACTTGGAAGCACACGTCGACTCGTTGTTAGTTGTAGGGCAAGTACGCGGGGATTATGTCGCAAAAGGGGATATCATGATCCTCTACCTCGAACAAGCCTTGCAACTGAAGTCAAAATTCACTTCCTTCAATATCCGCCATATCAACAGAAGTGAAAACAAACCCGCGGATGCACTGTCAAAACTCGCATCCACCAGCTTCCAACACTTGGCAAAAGAGATACGCATTGAGATTCTGCAAAATCCCTCAGTACCCCTGCGCCAAGTCAACGTCATCCAGTACGGTACAACATCCTGGATGACACCAATCATTGCATACTTGCAATCAGGTGTGACTCCCAAAGCAAGTCAGAGGCACGAAAGTTACAATACAAAGCGTGCCATTATCAAATGGGAGACGGTATCTTATACCGTAAATCATACCTGGGCCCACTCCTACGCTGCGTCGACCCCCAAGATGCCACATACCTCATCAGAGAGATACACGAAGGAATATGTGGCATACACATAGGTCCACGCATGGTAGTGGCCAAAATTATGAATGCCGAGTTCTACTGGTCCGGCATGCACCTAGATGCAATCAAAGCCTTGCGCCCCAAGAATAACTTGATCCCTGTCACCACCGCATGGCCTTTCCAAAAATGGGCAATTGACATGGTGGGACCATTTCCAGATGCAACAGGTGCGGTCAAATTTATCATAGTGGCCGTGGATTATTTCACAAAATGGGTAGAGGCAAAACCACTCGCCTCGACGACCGCTATGATAACGAGGAAATTCATTTGGGAACATTTCATCTGCCGTTTCGGTCTACCGATGTGCATCGTTACCGACAACGGCACCAACTTTGCTGCCGACGAATTTCAAAAATGGCTAGAAGAACTACATATTGAACACATATTCTCCTCAGTGGCACACTCGCAAGAAAATGACCAAGTGGAGAGTATCAATAAAAGTCCAGTCGAAGGCATCAAAGCAAGGTTGGGAACAGCCAGACGCGGCTGGGTCGATGAACTCCCAAGTATCTTATGGGCCCATAGGACAAGCCCAAAGACGAGCAACGGTGATACACCCTTCAGCCTAGTCTATGGCTCGGAAGCGGTGATCCCCGCGGAAGTAGGTCTTCCCTCACCCCGGATGTTGGCAATCAACAAGATAGCCAACAATGAGGCACGAAGGTTTGACTTGGACCTCCTAGAAGATAGGCGTGAAAACGCTGTCATCAACGAGGCCAAGTACAAATTCAAGCTAGAAAAGTACTATAATTCACGCATTCGCGTTTGTACTTTCAACCTCGGAGACTACGTCCTCTGCGATAACGAAGCATCTAACGCCGAACGCCCAGGGAAACTCGCCCCCAAGTGGGAAGGACCTTACCTCATCAAAGAGGTCCTGGGCAAGGGAGCGTACAAGTTGCAAACGTTAGAAGGCGAGCCTATCGCACGCACATGGAATGCACAACAGCTTCGACGCTGTTATATGTAAGCTATGTTTTCACATTTTCCATGTAACTTATCGGGCCGCAGGCCACTTGCAAATAAATAAATGAGCCATTCAATGCAATATTGTTTATTTCTACTATTACAAATGCGTGTTCCACTTTGTGGTATCTGCAAAAACAGATTGGCAAAATCTTCATTCACGATACCCACACAAAGTGGTGACCACACACAAATATTGTAATAGGCCAGCAAAGGCAAAACATTAAGTGTCTGTCTGGCTGGATACACACATACGGTTTTTACAAAACCTACACAATTCCTAAACCCTAACGGGACAAACACAGGAATTGACTAATACTCATACGACAAAGGTATAGAGTATACTCAACCGCGTTTACAACGGGTAGAGTTCTGCATACACACGTTCAAACATGCAAGAAGTAAAAACACTTGTACAAATTGAGCAAAACAATTGAACTTTATATTCAAAAAATTCTTACACCCATACGGTGTACAACGGATTTAATAAAAGTTCTAACATTTACAGAGGAAAACAAAAAAGGGCACGCAGGCCAACCTAGTCCTACTTTGTACCGCTAGTACCCGCGCCATCTTTGCCATCACCAGCAGCCCCTTCCTCTTCCGATTCTTCAGCATCAGCATACAACATCCGTAAACGGTCTACATAGTCTTCTGCATCCAAGCATTCGTCAAGCTTCTCAAGGGCAGAAATAGACGTGTCATTGAATGATGAAGAAGCCGCGTTGAGAAGCGCTTCAGTATTCACACCATGGAAACTAGACCGTTCATCGGTGTATTCGCCTTGGGCCAGAATGTTCATATGACTGATGCATCGGTTGTAACCAGCTTTAAAGGAAGCATCCCGGGCACGCTGCTTAATCAGGTCTATACCAGTTACAGTCTCAGGCGCATCCACGATAGCCCTAACAATCTGCAACGCACAAGCAATAAGATTATCACCTTGCAAATCCAAACAAAAGCGAAGGCACCAGATACTTACATGCCCAATACCGTGACACCGCATCCACTCACGGTTGGACTCAAGCTGATTGAATGAAGAGGTAAGGCTATCTCTAACCTCAGCAGCCTCGCTAGCCCGCTTTTCAGCTTCAGTCGCGCGGGCAGTAACCTCCGCAAGCATGGCCTCGCGGTTCTGCACTTCAGCATTTCGAAAACAAGGAACACAGGCATACAAAGATAAGCATTTATGAAAGAAGTCTACAAATTCAAAAAGCAAAGACAACTCATACCTGGAGGCTCCCAACGGTTTGGTTTAAACGGGTGCGATCAACATTCGCTTCTGCAAGAGCCTTAGAAACGCGACCCTCCCTCTCCTTGGCCTCTTCAAGAGCCTTTGCAGCACGGGCCCCCACCTCTTTGGCTTCTTCAAGAGCTTTTGCAGCTCGGGCCCCCGCCTCCCTGGCCTTACCAACGGCCGCCTCAGCCGCGACCTTCTCTTTAACCAAAGCAGCATTCGCTGCCTTGACATTGGCCAACTCCTGACGAACACGAAACAGGTTTTCATTCTGTTTGGCCCAAGATTCTTTCCATGTCTTGCGCTCATTAGAAAGGGTTTCTTTCCAACTCTTGCGCTCATCTGAAAGCAACTTGGCAAGAGTACGAACCTGTTTAAGCTCAGCAGTTCCAGCCCACTCCTCGGTCTGCTTATGCTTCTCAAAGGCAGCCTTATCCTTTTCAAGCTGCTCCACACCCTCGCGAGCAGCTTTCACCAATTTTTCCGCCTCGGCCCGCAAGCGCGCAACTTCCTCCTCCCTGCGGCCCAATGCCTGGTAGTCCTCCATAATGGCATTCGCCATTATGGAACTCCCCACAAGCATGGAAGAGAGTTGGTTGACCCGGAGCTCACGCGGCAAAGCGCGGGCTCGGTTAACTTTGAACGGGGTGCCCACGCCACCCAAAATCTCCTTGCAGAAGGAAGGATTATTGGCAATATCATCCCCCTGCATAACACTCCATGGGGGGCGATGATAGTTCACTGCCCGGTCCTCCGTGTAGATGCGGTAGTAGTGCTCCAATTCAGTCTCTCCAGGCCGAATCGGAGGCCCTTCATAACCCGCACCCCCAGAAGAGGAAACAGAAACCTTCTCGGCGGCAGGAGACTTGTGCTTTTCAGCATCAGACTTTTGTTTTCCAACATCAGAAAACCTCAAATTCAGATCATCAATATCATTTGGGGTGATCAGATTATTAGAAGAATCAACAGTGTTAAAAATCTGAGCCCTAGTCTTCTCCCCGGTACCCTCTACCTGCACAGAAGGCTCACTCACCACCTTGACAAAAGGACCGGTAAATTCTTTATTAACCCCCGCATCCGCAGCCGTCTCATGCGCGGGGGAAAGAGGAGCATCAAACAAAGAGGAGAAGTCCTCTTGTTGCGGTTCTGCAAACAAAAAAGCAATAACTATAAAAAACAAGTTGCAAATGCAAACACTTACAAAGGTTATAAATCGCTTACCAGAAGTGGCCGCAGGTTTCTTTTGCGTCGCACCAGTTGACCTTTTGGTCTGTATCCGACGACGTTTTTTCTCACCAGAAGCAGCATCCTTCTCTTCTGGTTTCCTCTTCTCACCAGCAGGTTTGGAACCCGCAGAGGTCCCACCTGCAGCCGCACCACCACCTAGAACACCCAAACCCTTAAGGGTGTCAGATACTACCACGTAATCGGTATATCTACGGTAACAAGAATGAGAGATACCTGCCACCTGCGACACTAAAGGAGGGGAAACAGAACCCTCAGGTTTTTCCTTACCGCGACCCTGCGCGGGTTTCTTCACATGCTTCTTCTCCGCATGTTTCTTGGGGACAGTTTTCACTTCAAACTTCCCCAGGGCCCCAAGATTACATGCGTTCAAACAATCAAGCAAGAAAATCACAAGGGTGAACTTCAAATAAAAAGGAAACCTTAGATTTTACCTTTGCCTTGCGGCAGTTGCGTGATCGGAGAGTCGCGCTCCGGTCAAAGATAATATTTATATACCCTAATTACCCTTAACAAATAGCTAGTGGTAGCAAGGGGTCGAACCACGAAGAGTATGTGGTTTGCGAATGGACTTTGAATGAAATGTAGAAAATGTCACTTTTATGAAGCTTGCTAAGATATGTTTTTGTGTTTTTGTTTGATTGGAAGATATAAATTATAACTACTAAAAACAAGCAATTGCAATAATGTAAATAAGGTTTTGACAAGATAGAGAAAACAAGGTTCACACCCGGTTCGGTTATTGCAATCCTAGGGTTCTTACAAGTTTTAGATTTAATTCACTTGAATATGTTATTAACGGATTTCTATCATCAAAGCTTAGGTGCCAATTGTTATCAACGCATACACGGACTACAATGCACTTCGTTACTTCGGACAAGTAAAACCTTTTGAATGACAAGGCATAATTGCACAAACTTATTTCGCAAAGTCAAATTTCATAACTCGCTCGACAATTCACAAATATAGTTCAAATGCAAGACAATTGTCAATCAATTCAAATACAAATCAAGTTGTCACAAAACCAAACTAAATCATTGTTCAAACCCTAGACTTACAATTAACCTACACCGGGGTGAAACCTCCGAGGAATTAGCCGCTCATGGTGTAAATGACACGATCAACGGATGCACGAGACTTGAATTGGGTCATCTTGGAGCTTGAAGATGGATGGTTGAATGATTAGGGTTTGGAATGGTTGGTGGTGATGAATGGATTGAAGGTGGAGGAATGGTTGTGATGGTGATGAACTAGGGTTTTGATTCGGGTTCGAAATCGGGTTCTTGAGAGGATGGAATATGGAATCCAGATGAAGTCGTGATGAAAAATGAGATCATCGGTGAATAATGGCTCCAAGACTAAGTTTCAAACTCAAAAACTTGTGTAACTCCCGAATTGATGGCCAACAACCTTTTTTGATTCGTTCCAACACCCCCAAACAAGCAAAATCTCGTCGGCAGAATGTAGAAGCCGTCGCCGACGGCCTGATGCCCCGTCGGCGATGGTCCCTGGATCTTTGTCTTCTGGCTACGGCCTAACTTCCTGTCTACGGTGAACATTAGCCTACGGAGAATTTCGTAGACCGTCGGCGACGGCCCCTATGGGCGTCGGCGACGGTTCCTGAATGTTTGGTTTTCTGTTTTTCTCATTCCTTGCTTCCGGTTGACCCATGTCGCTTCCTGGTGTTCCCGTTATCGCTCCGGTGACCCGTAAAGCTTCCAAAAAGCTCCTTAAACTCCAATAAACCTGCAAAACACAAATCTAATCAAGAGTAGGCAATTCGAAACTAAAACTTGTGTAAAAACATCAAATTAAACAATCACAAGCACCGGTTTTCAACCACGTATCACATCCCCACACTTGTCTTTTGCTTGCCCTCAAGCAAATCTGTTTTTCACTTTCACGTGGGTCAAACAACGAATATACATCCCATTCCCGAGACAAAGGTTAAGGTCTAATGTCATACTAAAGTTCAAACTCTTTACAATATTCAATGTATTTAATGGTAACGTGCTTTAGATACACAAATGGTTACCCAAGATTAACCAGCCCGTAAAACTAACAACTCATGCATATCCCTCACAATGTGCTCTCCACTCGGCTTAAAAATTTGCTAACATATATAATGTACTAGCATTTCCACAATTAATCGCTCAAAACCGATTAGAACACGTACCCGCATAGGCTTGCAACTCAATCATTCTCCACTATCGAACACAAATACTAAGCACAAGTCAAAAGGTCTTTGAGGGGTTGTAACGGGGCTAGGCGAAGGGTAGGAATAGGATATTTTTAAAGTGACTAAGGTGATGAAAAGTTCGATTTTTTTATTACAAACCACTAAACTACACAGAACTAAATATAACATCACTATGAGGCAACAACTTTTGCCTTTTATTCAACAAATTACTAGCACATCTTTTTGTGTTTTTCTCAATGCTTTTTCATTCTTTTTCGCAACATTTTCTGATTTTTTTTTTCTTAATACAACTGAATCATAACTATACAAACTTAAGTTCCTATAATCGAATTTTCATCACACGGGTTTAAAAATAAAAGGCTTATGGTTATGGGCTAAGTGGGTTGTCAAATGAAAAGTTTAGGCTCAAATTGGGCGACTAGGGGACTTGTTTGGGTAAGGATAGATAAATGGTTTAAAAGGAAAAGGTTTACCTAATGCCTTAATCATTCTCGTGCCTGTATTCGGTCTATAGTCTCGAATGTATCAAAAGTTGCAAGTTCTACAATACGCGACTAATGGCCCACTCAAACAAAGAAACATGTGAATGTGAATCTATGATGTATAAAGGGCTCAAACCTCACGTATAAGGGTATGATATGTGATATGCATACATTGCTAGTTCCTTAGGCGAATTATTCTCAAATAACCACCCGCTAAATACCCGATATGCTTATTAATTTGAACTTGACCATGACAAAAGACCAAATGGTTTGTGACATCCCTCGTTGACTTGGTTACTTGTGCTTTTGAGATTGCTTTGAAAACAAGACATTTTTGAAAAATTTTTGAAATTTTCCCCCATCCCCACACTTGAGGTAAACATTGTCCTCAATGTGTAGTTTTTAAATGAACGGGTCAAAATCGAAAAATTTTTTACTACTCCCCCATCCCCACACTTGAGGTACATATTGTCCTCAATGTGTAAGAACTAGAGTTTTTAAGGCACAAGGGATGTGACACGGCTATCCTCCCCAAAATTACACCCCGGAAAATAAAATACAATTTACAATCCACTTATTTGCTACTAAAAATCAAAAGATAAAAAGAACGTATGCACCTGGTTTGTCGCTAGTTCCTCGTCTGCTCTTCATCTTTTCAACCAAGCGGTTGTCTCACGAACATAGTGTACCTACAAATCTTAACCCTTGTGTAGAAGCATGCTTCTCACAACCATCAAAATTTGTTAGTTACCTAGTTCTACCACTTTTATGAAATTTTTACCGAGCCATACATTATCTTACTTTTGATTTTATGTGGAAAATATTTTACACTACAATAAACCTAACTCACTTTCGTAGGAATCACGACGGCATTTAGCATATGCACGCAAGCCCTTTAAACCTCCCGATAGCTCGGGAGGACGAGTCGGTCTCGTGAGGGTTATATAGGGAACACACCCACAAAGTTCATTTAACTAGGCAACAATTTAAATAATCAAAATGAGAAAAACGAAACTAAACTAATAATATACAACAACAACAACAAAAAACGTACCTTGCCTCTACCGCTGATATCTCTCATTGGGGTTCACGGGCGGGTTCGGCTGGTACGGATAACCAGTAAGGGCCTCAAACATATCCCTATAGTTATCCAACGGGCTTGACTCTTGTTGGGGTGGTGGTTGGTATGGCATGGGAACAAAACTCGAGCCGACTGCTTCGGGCCAGTGAGGGATTGGATCGGCTGGCCCTCGCGGATGAGGAAGGTTGGGGTAATCAGTCCACCCCGAATGTTCATCATATGGAAGCCCGGCTTGATAATCTCGTTGATGGCGTTCTTGGTCATGGAGTACCTTGAAATTGTTAATTGCCATCTGATTGGAGAAAGCCAACGCCCCCCATCGGCGTTGGTCCAACTCTGCCTGTGCATTCCGGCGTCTAGCATCCTCTTCCTCCCACGCTTGTCTGTGGGCCCTTTCCTCTTCTTGCAGCTGTATCATGCGTTCCATTTGAGATTGTTGTAACGCATGTTGCAGTTGCTGTTCCTCCAACTGTTTTTCCACCCTCTCGCGGAAAGATGATTGAAAACCCCATTGTTGTTGTGAGTACGCCCCTTGCGCCTCTTCCCATTCTTTCGGACTAGCATGGTACTCTCTTGCTTCACCAATACCCGCCGACACATTGTCGTAGATCCCTTGATCCGCACGGTTCCACAACCGATACGACGGTATTTGTCTTTGATTCACAAAATCTGCCACATTGGCAGAGATTTCCCTATGCTTTTTCCGGTACCTACGCCTCGGTCCCCGTGGACCGGAAGGATCAATGTCCTCCTCAACATCGGGCATCTCCTCATCGCCCCCTTCTTCCTCACCTTCTTCATCAACCTCCTTATCGTTGAACCGATAGCTATCCCCTTGCTCATCTTCAACCGTGTGCAAATGCCCAAAAGATTTCACGGTTATGTTCCAATGTCGCCTCATAGAGGCAAAGTTGAATTGATCAATGGGTTTTGATACCCATAGTGAGTCTTGAGGTAATGCGTTTTGTTGGAGAATCATGGCGCTGATCAATCTTGGGTAAGGAATCATTTTGCGTTTAAACGATTCCCGTGTATCCTATGTGTTAATCATAACAATTTGACGCCATGAGAGCTTGGGCGTCCCATATAATAATGCATGCACCACCCGACAGTCGGGTGCCTTCACCGTCCCACGGTCTCCAAACCGTACCATAATGTTCTCCAACGAGATACCTTGCAATATCTTTCCCATCAGAGACATATCTGCCCTTGCATTACCTGAACCCCCAGAACCGGGTAATGTATCCTCCAAGAGAGTCACTGGGTCAGCATCATTCCTCTTGTTATCCAAAAACTGATCATACCCATAATAATCGTATGCGTCGACCCCAAGCGAGTCAAACCTCGCTATAGCATTCATATGCTCGAAGGACATCACCATTTGATTTTTCCCAATGTTCCCAATCAACTTCCACATATGGGCTGGTCTATCGGAATGTTCAAAACGAAGAGTGGATAGCCACTCACAAACTGCTGCCAAGTATACCCGATTGGTGATGTCATCACACCAATCAATCACTCGCTCCCAACCGAGTTTCTCGAACCTCTGCACTATCCCAATCTTCCTAAACTCTTCGACATCCACCGTACGTTCACAAACCGCCCTGTCGGGTACGGGTTTCGAAATGCCCGTAACCATTTTCATCTTCCACATCTTGGCTTCCAACTTCTTATTCTTGTATCTAGAAAGAGCCTTTGTTTTCTCTTCCTTCCATTTCGAAGCCGACCCACTATTCTTCGCCTCTTCCCAAGCCCAATCTTGTCTTTCAAGTTGACCATCGCCTTCTTCTACATTACTAAGTTGTTCCCATCGTCTTTGATAAACCCCAGAGCCCGAACCGGCTCCCGAAGATGAACCTTGACCGGAGGTCTTTGCCTTTTTGCTCCCACGAAACATGGCTACAATCATAAGACAAAGATAACAACAATTAGTACATTCCAACCTTCAACAATCTCAAACTTTGAACATGATATGTAATGTTGAATTTTAATCCAATTTTAGATGTAAAATCGCCTTTTTAAACTTCCAAAGTCGCTCATTTTATCATCCATATTGGCTAATACGATTATTCCTAAGATTTTTTTCAAATAAAAAAAATCATGGTTCAACAATGTTCAACATCACTATTATGTTCAATCATGCCAAAATCTTAGTGTAATCACATCACTAAAACTAAGCATGCTCAAATCCCACCCAAATCAAGAAAACACCCTTGAATTTATGCTTAAACATCCTACATTATGATAAACAACCTACTCTTAAACAATAAGTCTAAAATTTCGGAAGAAATCACAACAATATATGAAAATCATGCATAAATGGAGTGAAAGTTCATACCTTTAGTGAAGATTGACAGGAATAACCAAAGAAAAGTGTAAAAACAAGAACTTGGATGAACACTCTTCAAGAACCCTAACACACCCGTCCAGAAATCTTGCAATCAAGCAAGAATTGATGGAATTGGTTATGGGGGTTTTGTTCTTCTCTGAAAATCACTCAAGATGGACTCAAGAATCGAGCGATTTGGTGGAGAATTGAGAGAGTTATGAAGAAGAGAAGGTTTAGGGTTTCTAGAGAGAAGTAGGGGAAGAAGATGAAGATGCAAGGAGAGAGCACGTATAAATCTGCTAAATGAAATTAGGTGGGTGTGTGATATGGTTTCTAAGACTTTTGTGTGGTTAAATTCGTGTTTGGGACGAGTTTAGGAGTATCATAAGAGTTTAGGTTCGAAACTTGGGTCAAACAAACGATCTGCGTCGGCACACTTTAGAAGGACCGTCGGCGACGATCCATCACCCCGTCGGCGACGGTGCGTGATTGTGGACTTTGGCCCGACGGCTTATCTTCCTGTCTACGGACAAAAATGGGCGACGGTGATTTATGTGGGCCGTAGGCGACGGAGACTCTGGCCGTCGGCGACGGCGTTTAGATTTTCATAATTTTTTTTTTTTTGAAAAAATATGAGGAAAATTATGAATTGTTTAATAAAAGGACTATGTACATTAAAATTCCTAAAAATTATTAAAAATGTTTTTGTGATTTTTTTATAAGTTAAAATTTTCAAACAAATAACCGTTAACGGCCCTACCACCCCCCAAAAAGTCGTGTATTGTCCTCAATGCACCAAATCAAGTCTAAAACATACCTTGTATCTTCATGACCCGTTTGGAGTGCCCGAACTTCACACAATCAAGAAAGGTTAGTATGAACGGAAACGATTCACATCCAACTACGCAAACAATTGAATAGATATACATAACTTTACAAAATGTGTTACCGGTCCTTTTACTTCACCTCATATGTTGGCACGCTTACCAAGAAACATACCAACTCCACATTTGCGTCTTTTTTCTCTTCGTTACCATCAAGGAATGGTTTGAGGCGGTGCCCGTTAACCGTTTGCTTCGACCCGTCCTTCGGGTCCTTGATTGTAACATCTCCAAGTTTCCCGACCCGTGTAATCACATACGGGCCCGTCCACTTACTCTTGAGCTTTCCCGGGAAGTATTTAAGCCTCGAATTGTAGAGCCAAACCTTTTGACCCACTTCAAACTCCTTTGGCTTCAACTTTGCGTCATGTGCCCTCTTCATGTCATCCTTGTACTTGGAGGCACACTCGTATGCTTCTTCCCTAAGCTCCTCCAACTCGCAAAGCTTTAACTTTCGCTCTTTTCCTGCATCGTCATATTTCATGTTAACCTCTTTTATAGCCCACCAAGCACGATGCACAAGCTCAACTGGCAAGTGACAATTTCGCCCATAAACTAAGCGATAAGGAGTGGTTCCAATAGGTGTTTTATGAGCCGTTCTATAAGCCCATAAAGCATCATTCAACTTCGTTGACCAATCCTTTCGGTCGGGTCGAACGGTCTTTTGCAAAATTTCTTTTATTTGCCTATTGGAAACCTCAACTTAACCGCTTGTTTGTGGGTGGTAGGGAGTAGCAATTCGATGGTCAACACCATACCGTTTCAAGAGTTTGCCAAAATTAAAATTCTTGAAATGAGATCCCCCATCACTAATGATCACTCGGGGAACCCCAAATCTAGAAATTATATTTGTTTGAACAAAATTGCAAACAACGGTGTGGTCATTCGTTTTAGTGGCAATCGCTTCGACCCATTTGGATACATAATCGACCGCCACCAAAATGTATAAGTTGCCATGCGAATTAGGGAATGGGCCCATGAAATCGATCCCCCATACATCTAAAATATCTACAATAAGGATCGGTTGCATGGGCATTTCATCCCTTTTTGATATACTCCCTAACTTTTGACACTCAACACAATTTTTAGCGAAATTAAAAGCATCCTTAAAAATAGTCGGCCAATAAAGGCCGCTATTGAGCAGTTTGTGTCCAGTTTTGTGACCACTAAAATGGCCCCCACAAGCAAATGAATGCAAGTGCATCAAGACGCTAGGAATCTCCTCGTCGGGTATGCATCTTCGAACGACTTGATCCGGACAAATCTTGAATAAGTCCGGTTCTTCCAACGTGTAATACTTGATTTGAGACAGGAAGTGCAACCTCTTCCTTCTATCCCAATGAGCCGGCAAGTCACCTGTAACCAAATAGTTGACAATATTAGCATACCATGGTAATATTCCAACTTTTAATATTTGCTCATCTGGAAAAGTCTCATTAATTTCCTCACGGGAAGAATCCTCTACACTCAATCGAGACAAATGGTCCGCGACCACATTCTCGCTCCCTTTCTTATCTCGAATCTCTAGGTCAAACTCTTGTAGCAAGAGAACCCATCGGATTAGCCTCGGCTTCGCATCCTTCTTGTCCATGAGATACCTAACTGCAGAATGGTCAGAATAAACAATGACCTTAGTACCCCATATATAAGCACGAAACTTATCCAACGCATATACCACCGCAAGTAGCTCTTTCTCGGTGGTTGTGTAATTCAATTGTGCATCCGAGAGAGTCTTACTTGCGTAGTAAATAGCAACCGGTTTCTTATCTACCCTTTGACCCAACACGGCCCCCACCGCATAATCACTTGCATCACACATAATTTCGAATGGTAACGACCAATTCGGTGATTGCAAGATTGGGGCCTCAACCAACTTTTGTTTCAATACATTAAAGGCATTTTGACATTCTTGGTTAAATTCAAACGGGTGATCCTTTAGCAATAATTTACAAAGAGGTTTGGTTATATCACTAAATCCCTTTATAAATCTCCTATAAAACCCCGCGTGGCCCAAAAATGATCTAATACCCTTAACATTCGTGGGATAAGGTAAAGTAGAAATACCTTGCACTTTTGCACGATCAACCTCTATCCCACGACTCGACACTACATGCCCCAACACAATCCCTTCTTGAACCATAAAATGGCTCTTTTCCCAACTCAAAACAAGATTTTTCTCAACACATCTTTTCAAAACTTTTTCGAGTTGGTCAAGGCATGTATCAAATGATGACCCAAATATTGAGAAATCATCCATGAAGATTTCCAAAGACTCCCCCACCATATCTGAAAAGATACTCATCATACACCTTTGAAAGGTGGCGGGGGCATTACAAAGTCCAAATGGCATTCGCCTAAATGCGAAAGTACCATATGGACAAGTAAAGGTAGTCTTTGCTTGGTCTTCCGGATGTATAGCAATTTGATTGTATCCGGAATAACCATCCAGAAAACAATAAATTTTTTGTCCGGCCAATTTCTCAACTATTTGGTCAATAAACGGCAAAGGGAAATGGTCTTTGGAAGTTGCGGCATTCAACTTCCTATAATCAATACAAATACGCCACCCGGTTACCGGCCGAGTGGCGACCTCTTCACCTGCGTCGTTTGTGACGACTTGAATACCCGCCTTTTTTGGAACTGTTTGCGTCGGGCTCACCCATTGGCTATCCGAAATAGGGTATACAATACCCGCATCTAGCCACTTCAAAACTTCTTTCTTCACTACTTCTCGCATATTCGGATTTAGTCTTCTTTGTGTGTCGCGAGAAGGGTTCATTCCATCTTCCGTGATGATCTTGTGCATCACCACCGAGGGACTAATTCCCTTCAAATCCGCAATGGTCCACCCGATAGCGGCTCTATGGGTGACCAATACCTTCATCAACCTCTCTTCTTGCTCCCCGGTTAAATTGGATGCAATAATGACCGGGAGCGTGCTACCTTCACCCACATAAGCATACTTAAGATGCTTGGGTAGCACCTTCAACTCTAATGCCGGAGGTTCTTCCAATGACAGCTTCAGCTTCGTGTCTATGCTTTCCGGAAGACTTTCCACTTGATGTGTCCAAGTGGGCCTTCCTTCTTTTGCCGCCATAACCTCCAACTCTTTCATCTCTTCATCCATGCTCCGATTTGTTTCTCCTTGCAACCTGTCAAACATGAAACATTCCTCTATTGTGTTTTCCCCTTCGACACTAGTGTCACATAGAGGTATACACTCGTCAACGATGTCCGCCATGTAACATTCATCACCAACTAGAGGATCCGTTAATCCCGAAAAGACATTTAACCGCAACCGACGGTTACCAAAAGTCATGTCGACCGTGCCCGATTTGCAATTAATTTGGGCATTCGATGTTGCCAAAAATGGTCGACCAAGGATCACCGTTGGTTGCTTGGTTCGGTCCAAAGAAACATAATCTAATACAAGAAAGTCCACCGGATAGTAAAAGTCCTCGACCTTGACTATTACATCCGTGACTATCCCACGGGGTAGTTTAGGGGTCAAGTCGGCTAACACCACGGTGGTGTTAGACACTTGAAGTGGACCAAAATCATATTGGTCATACAAACTACCCGGCAAGATACTCACACTCGCCCCAAGATCCAAAAGTGCCCGCGTCATTTTGAATTCACCCACTTGTATTGAAATAATGGGCGCCCCCGGATCTTGAAGTTTTGGTGGAAGTGCACCCGAAAGAATCGAACTCACATTTTCGGTTAAATCAAGTTTTTTAGGAAATTTGTGAGTTCTCTTTTGGGTACATAAATCTTTCAAATATTTAGCATATGAAGGAATTTGTTTGATAGCATCTAAGAGTGGTAAGTTAATTTTAACTTGTTTAAAAATTTCCCACATCTCTTCTTGATGTGGGCCTCTTTTGTTTACCACTTTCTTAGATGGTCCCAAAAGAGCTTCGGGAAAAGGGGCGGTATTACCCTCCACACCCTTGTCCTTAGCCTTTGGGATGGGAACGGTCGCAACGGGTGTATCTTTGTTAATTTTTAATTCATTTTTATTTTGACCCGTTCGACCGTTATTCTCTTCATCATCACTCGCATCTTCCACCACCCCTTCAACAAACTTGGGTGGTGGTGGCTCAACACCGTTATCTATCACTCGACCACTACGTAAAGAAATTTTGTTTATTGGTACCTCACGTGTGTTTTTCGAGCTCGACCCTTGATGCTTAGGGTTCATCGTGGTGTCGCTTGGAAGTCCTCCTCCACTTCCGCGCATTTGAGCCATCTCTTGAGCAAGTTGCCCCACTTGCTTCTCCAACGCCTTATGGGATTTATCTCGTACCTCAAACTCTTTCTTCATCTCTTGATTTGAATGATTGATAGCATTCATAATAGCATCAAATTTTGAATTTATCGAGTCATCACCTTGAGAGTTTGAAGCACTACTCCCATTTCCGCCTTGGTTGTAACCCCGTTGATAGTTGCTTTCGCGACTTTGATGTCCTTGGTTACCCCCTTGATTGTAATTCCTTTGGTAACCCCCTTGGTTACCACCTTGACGATTGTTGTATGAGGACCCACCTTGACCACCTTGATTACCCGATTGGAAATTCGGATTCATTTGATTTGAGGCGTTACCATACCGGAAATTAGGGTGATTTCTCAAACCCGGATGGTAAGTGTTGGAATTCATGTCGTATTGCTTTCGATCCCCATACACTTGATTCACCTCCTCGGTGTAGTCACTCGATCCCGTTGGGCATTGCTTGGTGCTATGCCCAATATCACCACAATCTTCACACACTTCAAATTGAACCGCGTTCACCTCTTTCTTTTTCTTCAATTGAGCTATTTCTCGCTCTAATGTGGAAATCCTATCCTTGGAATCGAGATCGGGAAGTGATCGGGAAACCGGATGCCTTTTTGCTCTATCGGCCGATTCTTTTTATTTGGACCGTTTGCTCATCCTCTCCAAAAATTCCCAATCGTCATCCTCATGATTGCTCAAGAGTGTACCATTGCTTGTCGTCTCAAGCCGATTCCAAGTTGCATCATCCAAACCCCGTACGAAACATTTCACCAATTCCCATTTTTCTATTTGGTGATGTGGGCATCTCCTCATGAGTTCTTTGAATCGGGTGAATGCTTCATGTAAAGGCTCACTTGAAAGTTGACGAAATGACCGAATTTCATCTCTAGCATCGTCGGTCTTGGCCATGGAATAGTACTCATCCAAAAACGCTTGTTGCATTTGTTCCCAAGTTCGAATACTGTTGGCCGGAAGTGTAAAGAACCACTGTTTTGCTTTATCTTTCAATGAAAATTGAAATAGCCGAAGCTTCACTTCCTCTAGTGCGAAATTATGCCCTCCAATAGTATCACAAATAGACGAGAACTCCGTCAAATGGGTGTACGGCTCGTCATTGGACCTCCCGTTGAAATGAGGAAGGATGTTGATGTAATGCGGCTTACAATCGAACATCCTCCTTTCGCATACTATTGGAGAGTTGTTCTCAGTCACTATTGGTCGGAAACGGTCATTTACACCCCGTGGAGGTTGTTGACGACGTTGTGGCCCGTTAACTTCTTGATCGACCGGTCTTCGATTATCCCGTCTTTCATCCCTTCGCTCCTCTCTTCGATTATCCCTCGGATTACCACCTCCCACAAAACGAGGAATCCGGTTAGGGTTTACATTGTTGTTGTTATTGTTGTTGTTGTAAAACCCTTCATTCCGGTTCCGTTGGTTGTTGTTTTGTGGTTGACGGTTGTTCCCATAACCATTGTTTCTTCCACCCCCGTAGCCATATTCCTCTTCCCCAACATAGTTGGCGTTTTGAGACCCAAACTCCTCATCGTCGTACCTTCGAGCATTGTATACGTTTCCCCTATTCAAGTAACCCCAATCTTCATCATCATTGGCTCGATCATCATAATAACCCCCATCGTCCGAATTTTCCGTATGAATGCTCACGTGTTCCGGTGATTGATAACCGGGAACACTATACGGTTCGTCATCGGGAATTGCATTCCTTAAATCGTCGATGTTGAAAAACGGGTCTTCATTTACGGGATTGCCGTGATCACGGTTACCTCTTCGATCGGAGTTGACATTCCGATCATCAAGGTTAATAGGTAACGATGCTTGTCGGTGAAGAGGTTGTTGTTGAGGTGTTCGTTGGGTGTTGTTGGTGTTTGGGTTTCGGAAAGGTGGAGTGGGTGGTCTTGCATTGGTGTTACCACCCGGTTGCTCTTGAGCGGGATAAAAGGCTCCTCGGGATTGGAATTGATTTGGGTGGAGGTTTTGGTTTGGGTTAAATTCTTGGTTGGAATTGTGGTTTGCCATTGAATCGGTTTCAATGGTCGGTGTGAATGGTGGTGTTTGGTTGGTTTGATTAGAAGCAAGAGTTGCTTCTAACCGGCTTACTAGGTTTCTTCTTGCGAGTCTTTCAATTTCCGGTTCGTAGACTAGAGGTGAAGTCCTCCCGGAATTTCGTGTACGCATGCACTACCTGTAACCTGCACAAGTAACACACCCCGCGTAACAAGGAAAAAGACAAGTACAAAAAGAAAGCTAAACAAATTAAACAGTTAATCACGAAAATTCAAACAATATCCAAACACAAAGCGCACGCACTCCCCGGCAACGGCGCCAAAATTTGATCGGAGAGTCGCGCTCCGGTCAAAGATAATATTTATATACCCTAATTACCCTTAACAAATAGCTAGTGGTAGCAAGGGGTCGAACCACGAAGAGTATGTGGTTTGCGAATGGACTTTGAATGAAATGTAGAAAATGTCACTTTTATGAAGCTTGCTAAGATATGTTTTTGTGTTTTTGTTTGATTGGAAGATATAAATTATAACTACTAAAAACAAGCAATTGCAATAATGTAAATAAGGTTTTGACAAGATAGAGAAAACAAGGTTCACACCCGGTCCGGTTATTGCAATCCTAGGGTTCTTACAAGTTTTAGATTTAATTCACTTGAATATGTTATTAACGGATTTCTATCATCAAAGCTTAGGTGCCAATTGTTATCAACGCATACACGGACTACAATGCACTTCGTTACTTCAGACAAGTAAAACCTTTTGAATGACAAGGCATAATTGCACAAACTTATTTCGCAAAGTCAAATTTCATAACTCACTCGACAATTCACAAATATAGTTCAAATGCAAGACAATTGTCAATCAATTCAAATACAAATCAAGTTGTCACAAAACCAAACTAAATCATTGTTCAAACACTAGACTTACAATTAACCTACACCGGGGTGAAACCTCCGAGGAATTAGCCGCTCATGGTGTAAATGACACGATCAACGGATGCACGAGACTTGAATTGGGTCATCTTGGAGCTTGAAGATGGATGGTTGAATGATTAGGGTTTGGAATGGTTGGTGGTGATGAATGGATTGAAGGTGGAGGAATGGTTGTGATGGTGATGAACTAGGGTTTTGATCCGGGTTCGAAATCGGGTTCTTGAGAGGATGGAATATGGAATCCAGATGAAGTCGTGATGAAAAATGAGATCATCGGTGAATAATGGCTCCAAGACTAAGTTTCAAACTCAAAAACTTGTGTAACTCCCGAATTGATGGCCAACAACCTTTTTTGATTCGTTCCAACACCCCCAAACAAGCAAAATCTCGTCGGCAGAATGTAGAAGCCGTCGCCGACGGCCTGATGCCCCGTCGGCGACGGTCCCTGGATCTTTGTCTTCTGGCTACGGCCTAACTTCCTGTCTACGGTGAACATTAGCCTACGGAGAATTTCATAGACCGTCGGCGACGGCCCCTATGGGCGTCGGTGACGGTTCCTGAATGTTTGGTTTTCTGTTTTTCTCATTCCTTGCTTCCGGTTGACCCATGTCGCTTCCTGGTGTTCCCGTTATCGCTCTGGTGACCCGTAAAGCTTCCAAAAAGCTCCTTAAACTCCAATAAACCTGCAAAACACAAATCTAATCAAGAGTAGGCAATTCGAAACTAAAACTTGTGTAAAAACATCAAATTAAACAATCACAAGCACCGGTTTTCAACCACGTATCATTGCGCATTCAACGCCGCGCGATCAGGAACGCGGAAGTTGCCAACGATCTCCAAGTTGAAGCCTTCACGTTCCCCGCATGGAAGTAACTCAACCTTGCCCTCGAAGGTTGGATCAAACATCCTCCACAGGCCGACAGCATCCGCTAATGGTACATATACAAATTAATAAAATACAAGGAAGCAAGGAAAGCGAACAAGAGTAAAAAGGCTTACCACCACTCTTTTCCCGCAAAACGGGCCTTGCCTTCCTATCCGGCCTGGTCAACATCATCCGCAACACCCAAAGCGCATTGTTGTCCAGCTTCTTGAGCTCAATAGCTCTCAACCGTGGGAACCAACTCACTGTGTCAGCAGTAGGAAGAGCAATATCTTCCGCAAGAATGGTCTCATTCACATTTCGAAAAGTCATCTTCGCGGCAACCGCGACAGCTTTAACATAGAGGAACTTCGTCTTCCATTTTGTCAGACCCTTGGGAGGTGTCATCAACTTCATGCTCCCATATCGCTGATTAAAAGAAAAGAATCCGGTGTTCACCGTCAACTGGTAGAACCGCTAGAAATTTTCAAAAGAAACCTCTAAACCAAGAGCACGGAAGGTGTACTCAAAGTTCCTGATCCGAAACATCCCAAACGGACTCAGTTGGGAGATGTGAATCTGGTAAAACTCCAACACTTCGGCAACAAAAACCGTTAATGGCAGTCGGAGGTTGCCATCATAGAAGAACTCGGCCCACAGTGTGAGACATCCCGCCGGAGCATCAGCACCAGTATCACCCTCCTGTGGGTATATAGCCCCAAACTCCCTGGGCATTTCGATACTAGTCATCAGGGTCTCAAAGTGACCCTTTGACCACTTTAAGGCCGGTAAGCCACCACCATCATCTTCATCTTCCTCCGCCGCCGCCGGCGACGAGTGTTCAGGGTTCTCACTCTCCACATTGTGTGGATTCGATGGTTCAGCCATTGAAATATAGAAGGAAGAAAAGGAAATGAGTACGAAAACTCAAACAATCTCACCGGAATTTCAGAAAACTTATCGGAGAAGACGAAGGAACTTTCTTTCTCTCACCGGGAAATTTTGAAATTTTGAAACAAGTGAGGGGAAACCACAAACGGTTTCCCCTTATATACTCATCGCAATAAATGCGGAGGGGTAACTGAATCATCACATTCAAAAAGGACGAATTACGCAACGCCACGTGTTCAGCGACGGTTACCACGCGCGCGTGGCCGCACACGCGCCTGACAAAGGAGACGTTTACACTCCTGCTACAGTGCATTTATGACCTCGGGCAGAGCAAACGTCCTTTCACTTCAGCACATGCCAGGAAATCTCACCAACTTCCACCAACTCACACGTGCGCGCAGCCACGTATGCAACAAAAAGCGACAACATTATCCAAACACAAGCGGCATGCGGTTTCCCTGGTATACCGCACCATAACCCATACTGCATGTCGTTTTTTACATACCCCTCAAAAAAGGCAAAAAATATATATCTCTACATTATATAAGGGTATATAAATTATATCCGCACATACCCACGAGCACACGTGGAATATGCGGAAATGACACACACGAGCCCGTACAGGTGTGTCAGATGCTCAGAACCAGCGTTGTTCTTTGGACTGAACCGCATCTCAGAAACAGGTAAACCGCATTTCCTTCATTCTCTTCAAGCTTCAAATCCCTTGTGTCCAGTTCACAACCACAGAGGGTGCGGAAACAGCTTCTCCGGAGGGAAAAAAGGATGGGAATGTACGCGACCGCACATCAGCAACCCTGACTCCTGATCCTTCAAGAGCCACATTCGAGCAACACACTCTTTTCAAGCGAGTCTTGGGTTACAAAACCGCAGACACTCATGAGTCACTGCGGACACACCTATAGCTCCGCAAATGGTTGCTACGGAAGAGCCACAACTAAGTCATCACACAGATGAACGAAGCTACTTCAAGGAAAGCTCCTCGGCATTGGAGCATGAAGGAAAAGGGCTACGGAACAAATGCGGGCGAGATTTCCAATCACCTGAAGAGATCTCGTTGAACAACAAGCGACCGAACCGCGGTAACAAGTCTGCTTATGACTTTGTTTGCCCACCTATGCGCCGCATAGAATAAACAATGGTGGGCACAACCTTGCCCATAACCATGTTTATTGGCCCATAATACAGTTTCACATTGTTCGACCAAACATGGCCAAACAATGACGCAACGAGGTAACCGCAAAGGACGTGCGGTTATTTGAGAGCTAAACTGATGAACACGAACACCCCACAAAAAGGGATCATCATTACATGTCCAATTACTGAACATAGAGCTTGAGCAAAGCACTCGCAGGCATAGATATCTTCGATCACCGTCTTAAAGGTTGGTTCGAAGCCTCCCCTCTTCTTCATTCACCACCACAAAGGTTGGTTCGAAGACGGAGCCACGGTCTCAGAGGTTGGTTCGACACACCAACATGTGGCAACCAACCTGATGACATCAGAAAAAGGTAGCCCGCTACCCAAACGGCTGAGAATTTCGCATCAGACGAAACTTGCTCACCGGTACGGAAGAGACGTCACATGACTCTACTAGATCTCTAACTTGATTTACGAAAAGCGAAGGCCATCTACATGGCCTAGAATTTTCTCCAGGCTGGAAACTACCTTCAAGACACCATAGTCCAGTGCTCCTCCCACATGCAACTTGCACGAGGCAGCAACACTAGACTGGGGGGACTTGAAGGAGTATGGTCCTAAATCTCGCGCCGCCTGACCGCGAGTGACCATTACCCTTATCAAAAAACCCCCACCAGCAAAGAACTGCGTCCACGCGGACGCATCCTTCGAATCCAATCGGTCAAAGGATAAGAAGAACCCTTACCTTGGGTATGAAGGCGGACGTGCATAGCGATGCGGCTGGCACCACATCATATGGACATTTTCGTCATGACAAGGGATCGGGGCAACAACAACAGTCACCACAGACGGCGATGCGGCTTGGCACCGCATCCCGCATATATCTTTGTCAAAGCATAGAGCGCGGGGACATCAAAGGTTACCGCAGGCAGCGATGCGGCCCGCACCGCATCCTGCCCACTAGGCAAATGGGACTGACAACACAGAGCAAGCACCACTGGCAGCCGCCTGTCAGGCCATACGTAAGCAACGGACTGACACTGCAGTAGGACGTGGCTTCACCTCCACAACCGACAAGCCTGACACACCTGCAAAGGGGCAGCACGTCGTCAGTCCATCCCTTCGGCTCCTCCTTCACTCCTCGGCTATAAATACCAACCCCAAACCAGGTTTGAGGTATCTCTTCACAACTCTCTCACTACTACTACTACTATAACACTTTGCTTCCCAAGCAAATTACTGATTCTCATGCCGGGGAGTGGTAACAAGGAGCACCCCCACCCCATCCTCCTTGTTACGAGTCACGACTTGTTTCCTTGTGCAGGAGATCAACCGGCGGACGATCCAACCAGCGATCCTCGAGAGGAAGGGATTAACCCTTCTTGACGAGACCAGTGAGTTAACCCTGCCCGGTTAACCATTGTTTCATCACTATTTATCGCATGTTTTATCGCCTTATCGCTTATCGCATCGCAATCGCATTCGTGCCTTGAATTATAGGTTCTGTATATTGTTTTACGTGTGTGTTTGTGTTACTTATGTGTTACTTGGGCATGATTACTGTGACACCCCAGGAAAACCAGTAAACCACGCAACTTAACTAGCTTCCTCAATAACCGCATGCTAAATTTCGGGACGAAATTTCTTTCAAGTTGGGGATAATGTGACAACTCGAGTTTTCAAGATTTCCGTCTTCACACTAATTGTACCTTAACTGTTCAGTTGTTTGTTTGCCTTGTAATCATACGTGTTTAATATATGTTGAGATGTTATGAGACTATTGTGTTATGTGTTTAGTGTTATAAACTTGTGTTTGGTTTAACTTGATGACACTTAAGGTTTCATACTAGTAACCTCGACGAAACAAGTATGTTTCGCCGCCAACCAACTCGACGAAACAAGTACGTTTCGTCATAAACACCACGACGAAATAAGGCGTTTCGCCGGCCCAATGTTTCGCCGAAGCCCATTAGGGGCCCAGTACGTTTACACGGGTATTTGTTACGTGAAACTGTTACACTCGACATTCATCAGGCCAATTGAAAACCCTAGAACTCTCTCCCCTTCTGTGCGACGGCATCATCATTCATCTCCCCTCTCATAGCTATTTCCAATCTCATCTTGCAACCGGTAAGTACGCTATTAAGTTACCCGACTTGATTGCTTGGCTTGTTATCGATGATGGTTATGTGTTGTCTGTGATTTATGTTGAGTGTGGGGTTTGGTTTGGGAATCTGAAATCATATGTTGTGATGAATAGGGCTTTAACATCTTAACGACTAAACCGATAAATTGAATCATGTATGTTGCAAATTCGATGTCCTGTGCTATCTCATGATCACCGCAAAAGTATGTATACGATTGTTAGATGTATGATAAGGGTTTTGATTGATGGAATTCTGATGATTGGGATCTTGTGATAATAAGGGTTCTGTTAGTTATTGATTAATCAGTTCGATGAAAGCAAGTATGTCACGTCATCTATTACGTATGTTCTTGGCTCGATTTAATTAGAAACTGTCGAACTGCTAATGATGATAATCGAGTGATTAGGATTTCTGTGTGTAACTGATAAGACGAGGTAACTGAATTGCATCATGGACGAAACGCAAATCACGACGAAACTGGCACGACGAAACAAATGTGTTTCGCCGAGGGTAATCACGACGAAACAAGGGATGTTTCGTCGAAGGGGATTCATGACGAAACAAGTGTGTTTCGTCGAGTTATTAAACTGCACAGTAAACTCAGTTAAGTCTGTTAAGGATTAACTAGGTTAGTCAGGTACTGTTAAATGTAAAGCATGATTGCATGAGCCTGTATAACTGATAAATGCTATGTGTTAGTTGTTACTACATGTACATGATGACCTTGACTGTTAGTCGAACTTTGTGAATGTCAACTGATTGTGTATACGTGCATACCATAGGCCTTGACTGATTAATAGGAACCAAGTAATTAATCAAACCGAGCAAACCAAGGTGAGTTCACGCTCTTTCCAAGGCATGGGATTCCCGGTGGGTTGGGAAGGGGATTGAATGACTACCCGTACTTTCATCACTACTAGACTACTTACCACCGTCCTCGGATTGGGAAGGACGCCGGTGCTAAAACCTACGTAAAACCTACGTACCACTGTCCTCGGATGGGGAAGGACACCAGCGCTAAACCTACGTAAAACCTACGTACCATTGTCCTCGGATAGGGAAGGACACTTACGTAAAACCTACGTAAACTCATACTTACCACTGTCCTCGGATTGGGAAGGATACCTATAGATACAACTAGTCTAGTAACATACAACATGGGAAGTCCCCACTTATTATTGTAAAGGTTTGGGAAACAAGGATACTGGGTAACGCATGGTTATGAAACGAACTTACGATTTCTGAAACGAACCCATTAACTGAACAATCAACTGTGAACTCGCTCAACTTTGTTGTTGACTCGTTGTTACATGCCTTGCAGGTCGATAGGTACTCATGGAGCTTGCACAGGGAGGCGCGGTCGTTGTGGGACATGGACAGTGGATGCCATGTTAAAAACATTATGACATTTCGAACTTAATACTTATGTTGGGTTTTCACATTTATGCTTCCGCTAAACACTTAACTATGTTTTGTTTTGAACATCTTATGTATTGATGGGATGAACTTATTTATTACTTACAATGTTCAATATGATTGGTGGCTTGATTCTGGTCAGTCACGCCCCCAAGCGGTGATACTCCGCGTGTGGATTTTTGGGGGTGTGACAATTACTTTATGTTTTGTGGTGATTAATCGAAATGCAATCGCAATTCTATCGCAAACGAATCGAAGTCGCTAAACACAAGTTATTGATAGTGATTGTATGTTAGATATAGTAGTTAGGTTATTTGTGTAACTAATGGGTAATTCTATCACATCGTTAAATCGAAACTCGCATCGCAAAACCCAACGCACGAAACGCAACACCGAAACTCAAATCGTCGGAGCCACTCGATCGAGTGACCGCTCGATCGGATGGCCAACCGATCAGATTGCCATCCGATCGGATTGCCACCCGATCGGACAGTCATCCGATTGGTGACCCACTCGATCCTTGCACTTTCCTTTTTGGGAAACCCTATAAATACTCTCACTTGTCACATCACTTGATGTGACAACTCTCACTCGACCCAGCTGCACTCAAGCTCTTCTTTCTCTCGATTTCTCGCGATTCTTGTAAGTTTTCAACCTAAATCTTGTACTTCTATGATCTACACGCACTCCTTCATCTTTCTCTCATTTGAATCTTAACTTTTAACCATGAAATCAACGGATTTGAGGTGTTCTAGGATGATGTCATCATGGAGTTCTTATGAACTTCAAGTATTGGCCTCATTCCACCAAGAACAACTCAGATCTGAGGGATTTCCACATGAACCAACAATGTTTTCGCATAGATCTACACAGATTCATGGTGAAAAGGATTGAAAGATGGTTTTCTAACTTTCTTTCAACTCTTTTACACTCAATGCACTCAAAACCGATAGAATCAGAGCTCATTCTGATCTTCTACTCTTCCTTAGTGATGTGTCGGTTCAAGATCTGAATTTTATCCAAGAGACAACCGATTTCGTGTTGAATGTGAACCACCGTCTCGAACAGTTAAGTGATCGGATTAGGGTGATTCCGTCCGATCGGGTCACTTGAGTCTTGACGAGGTTTCTGTTATTCAACACGATATCACACCGTCTCGATCAAGACTGCAAACTTTCAAAACAATCAAGTGTAAAGACGATCAAGTTGTTAGGACGGATTGTCGTCCGATCGGATTGCCATCTGATCAGACAACCGTCCTATCGGCTTGCACTTAGTCCCACAACTTGAACTTTTATTGAACTTTCAAAAGTACTGAACGTCGAACGGATTGTCGTCCGATCGGACTACCATCTGATTCAACGACCATCCGACCATGTGACGTTTGGGACTTCAACACTTAAAAAATTTTCAACATGTTCAATGCATTACTAGTTCTAACGGATTGCCACCCGATCGGTAGACCATACGATCGAGTGACAACACTGCTGTGAACTTGTTCTCTGTGAAATACCTCGCCGAACGGATCATCACCCGATCGAACCGCCGTTCGATCGATCGACCTGAAGGGTAGAGATACTTCTCTGTTTTCAAAATGTAATAACGAAAACTTCAAAAGGCAAACCATCATACACAAACACATCCTTACCAAACGAGATGCCAATCGAATGGTCACCCGATCGGATGACCATCCGAATGGATTGTCATCCGATCGACCGGCCATCCGACTGGATTGCCATCCGATCGGATTACCTTCTGACACTTGGATTATTGCATCGTTTTACGCGCCTCTTATTGTTTATGCTATTGTTAACTGTTCAGGCAAATCTCTCTCAACATTCCCTTCAATCCAAGGCTGTGTTTATTTGTTAAACACAATCTGTGAGTATACTCGAACCCTTTTTGCTTTATGCACTTTTGGGTGTTACATACGTTACTTATTCTAAATCACAATCTTCACACAACGCAAACACTATTTATACGTTAATCGCTCTTGTATGTTATACGTGTTATTCGATGAATGCTTGTATGTTATGTTAACACAGTGATTGTTTCCTGACACCTTAGCAACGATAGTACTATAATTTGGACTCAGCACCTGTCGTGGACAGGGGTTGTTAAGGGCTTTACTTCACGTGTCCCAGTGGGGATATATGTTGCGCATTCTATAACTCGCAGTCACGTCTGTGCATATTTCTCTGTCGATAACCTACTTGCCTTCAATTTGTACATGTTACATGCTGGTTATGCGTAAACTATTTCGAACTCTATTACTATTATCAAACTTGTATGCTCACCTTTACACTATGTGTATTGACCCGTATTTTAACGTATGTGACAGGTGTTTAGGATGCTTTCTTCTAGGATGCTTGCCATGAGGAATCAAGTTAGGAAGAGTCTAGAAACAAACGAACAATTTATTTTTATTTGAAATCTGAGTTGTCGGAACAATTTATTTTGTCTGCGAGATACAATGTCTGTATTAACTGATTTGCTAAGTATGTTATGGTATGGGACTTAACTTAAATATTTGGTAAAATTAGTTGTTATGGATTTCTCCTGGACAATCTGGTTCGCTCAGTGCCATGCCTCGAGGTTTCCGCCTTCGGTTGGGGTGTGACAGATTGGTATCAGAGCCACAACTATAGGGAATTAGGCAAGACTCGACCTCGTCCGGGTCAATGTCTTAGAAACGACCTAGTCTATAGTCTAAGTACCAACAGACCACTTGTGCGAACCCATTAGGGGTTCCGTACGAGCTTATTGCTATTTCTCGATCGCCTCACATTCACGCTATACAATCACACTACCTTTCCTAAGGTAGTCGCACTGCACTGTTTTCGAAAATGAACGAGTAATTGGATCGAGATTAGGTGTGAAAACCGCAAATTCTCGATTAAATCGCTTGTTCGACCCGCATTTTACTATAAAACACGAGAATTTGCGTTGAATCAGGAGTGAAATCTGCACTTTAATGCAGATTTTCTTCTTTATGTTATCAAAACATGAACTAAGCTGTTAAGTCAGGGGTGAAACCCGAACCTTGACGACTTATTCCACCTCTATCTTGGTTTTATAAAACTCTCATCAAAGTCTCGACGGACTCCAACGACTTGAGGTCACACTGTAACTAGAAGGATGCGTGTCGTTCACCCAAATCGAGGCGAGAGCATAGTCCCGAAAGCCAAAGCGTGTACCAAAAGTCTTGTAAATAGTCGAATCACTTTGGGTAGTCGATGTCTATCAGCCTAAGACAATCTATTTTCGATTTCAATCTTGCAATCGCTGATTTTATGTGTGTTTCGATTCTGAGCCCGCAACTGCTGACTCTAATATTTGTCGATTTTATGATAAACTTTATGTGTTTATGTCATTTTACCTGCTTAGGTATTTCGATTTTGGTGATTTATACGCTTTCTGCTTCACGCTTTGATCAACAAACACCAATCACATTGCACATCTATCTCAATACGCTAACAAATCGTTACTACTTGTGGATAATCGCATGCTATGTTGCTTGCTTATGCTATACTACTCGCTGTATGCTCGCTAATCGCAATCGCTAATCTCGAACGTGCGACTTTGAATGATAGGTTTCTGTATTCTGACTGCTTCATGTGCTTATGTGCTTCTATGCTTTACATGTCTCTATGTGCTTCTATGTGCTCTATGTGCCTTACGTGCCTATGTGTTTATGTGTTATGTGATTTTGTGATCATGTGCTTGTATAGTAGACGTGTTCCTGTGCTTTATATAAGGTAGCTTTTAGTGTTTCGCTAGGTTAATCGAAATAGTGTTTTGAATCCTATGGCACTGTCTATTGCAGACAATGTCGTCATTTGGATCTTTTCACTCACGATCAACGCGCCGCAACCACGATGACAAACGCATCGCCTCTTTGGTCGCTAAGCAGATAGCGAAAGTCATCCCCCAGATCGTCAGTGAATTGAACGAAAACACTAGCAAATCGTCTGAAGAGTCCCGGACAGATTCACCAAGGTCTGCTTTTAGCTTTAAGCAATTCAAAGCTTGCGGACCGAAATAATTTACCGGCGAAGATGGTCCTACGACCATGTTTTGATGGTTCGATTCGATTGAAGTCACTCTGCGTCAGAGCAACTGTCCTGACAACCTCCGAACTGTTAACGCCACCGACGTTTTCCAGTCCCGCGCTTTAGACTGGTGGACGGCTGAGAGAAACAAGAGGGGAAACGACGCAGCTTATGGTTTAACGTGGGATGAGTTGAAGGACCTGATGATGAAAGAGTTCTGCCCTCCCCATGAACTCCAAAAGCTAGAGGACGAGTTCTGGCATCTGAAGCAGAAGGATGGAGATAACGCATCTCTGACTGCTCGCATTAAGCAGCTCAGCATAATCTGCCCTAACCAAGTGAAGACACCCGAAATCTCCATCAAGAAATACATCCGTGCTCTTCCGGATTGTGTGGCTGATTTCGTCCAAGCTGCAAAGACAACGACCATTGAGGAAACTTTTCTGCTCGCCGCTGAGATCAATGATAAGCGTCAAGGCTGGTGTCTGGGATAAAGCCTCAAAGAATCTGCATGAAGCTACAACCGCCGCAACCACTAAAACCGCCGCCGCTCCTCAATCATCAAAGTCCTCTCGTCGCAAGAGGAAGAACAACAACAATAGTTGCAAAAATTGCGTTGTCACCACCGCTGCCCTGCTTCAAGCTGTACCAGCTCAGCATCAACCTCAGCACTGACCAGCTGCAGCACCAGTTACCTATGCACCGCCGGCTAAGCGTGCATATACCGGTCCTCACCCTGCTTGCCCAACATGTACTTATCATCACTCAGTGGGAATCGCCTGCAGATACTGCGTGCATTGCAACATGTACGTCCACTTCACCGCAAACTGCCGTACTAGTCCTCGTCAAGCTACAGCTCCAGCTCCTGCTCAACAAGCTCTACTTCCCGCTCCTCAAGGCTAGCAAGCGGCTCCTGTGCCCGCGATCCATGCTAAAGCTTGCTTCGCGTGTGGTGATCCCAACCACTTCGCGAATATGTGCCCGAATAGGGTGGTGAAGCAAGAGCCCCAACAGCAGCAGCCCCAGCAACAACAGCAGCAACAACAACAGCAGCAAGCAGCACGTGGACGAACTTTCAACATCAACGTCCGTCAAGCTCAAGCCGACAACAATGTGGTCAATGGTACGTTCCTTGTGAATGGTATATATGCTTCATGTTTATTTGATACTGGAGCCGATAACTGTTTTGTATCGTTAGAATTCGAAAAGCTCCTTAATCGTAAGCACGCCCATCTCCCTTCGTCATTCTATGTTGAAGTTGCCACCGTAAGAACCGTCGTCGTCCATTCTGTTCTTCGTGATGTACTCTCGAACTCAACAATCATATTTTCCCTATCGACCTTATTCCGATGCAGCTCGGTAGTTTTGACGTCATAGTAGGCATGGATTTCCTTCGAGAAAATCGTGCCGAAGTTGTTTGTTTTGATAAGATGTTTCGATTCTCGCTCGCTAATGGTGATTTATTGTGTGTTTACGTTGAAGTCGCGTCGAAAAAACTCCAACTCATGTCGTGTGTCCAAGCTAGCAAGTATCCCCGCAAGGAATACAGAGCTTTCTTGGCTAACATCGTAGTAGCGGAGAAGGAAAAGAAAGGTAATCCTGAAGTGAAAGATATCCCCGTTGTTTGTGAATTCCCCAACGTCTTTCCCGATGAGTTACCCGGTTTACCCCCAAGTCGTGATATCGACTTTCGCATCGACCTCATTCCAGGAGCCAATCCTGTTGCTAGAGCTCCTTATCGACTCGCTCTGTCCGAAATGCGCGAACTCTCGAGTCAGCTCCAGGAATTGCTTGATAAAGGCTTCATTTGCCCTAGCACCTCTCCTTGGGGCACACCAGTCCTTTTCGTCAAAAAGAAGGACGGGTCGTTCCGGATGTGCATCGACTACAGGGAACTGAATAAGCTGACAATCAAGAATCGCTATCCCCTGCCTCGAATCGATGATTTGTTTGATCAGTTACAAGGTGTTATGTGTTTCTCGAAGATCAATCTACGCTCAGGCTATCACCAATTACGCATTCAAGAGGAGGATATACCCAAAACCGCTTTTTGCACTCGTTACGGCCACTATGAGTTCGTTGTTATGCCTTTTGGTTTAACTAACGCACCCGCAGTTTTCATGGATCCGATGAATCGCGTGTGTAAACCATTTCTTGACCGTTTCGTCATCGTGTTCATCGATGATATCCTGATCTATTCCAAGTCGAAAGCCAAACACGCGTAGCATCTACGTTTGGTTCTCGAGCTACTCCAAGGGAACAAACTCTATGCCAAGTTCTCCAAGTGTGAATTCTGGCTAGAGGAGGTTCAATTCTTCGCTCATATTGTCAATAGTCAAGGTATTCATGTTGATCCCGCGAAGATTGAAGCTGTTAAGAGTTGGGTTATGCCGAAGAACCTGTCTGAAGTACGTTCTTTCCTCGGACGAACGGGCTATTATCGTCGATTTATCGAATGATTCTCTAAAATCTCCGTGCCGCTTACTTCTCTCACGCACAAAGATATGCCTTTTGTCTGGGGAACTGGACAAGAGACTGCCTTTCAAACCCTCAAGCATATGCTTTGCAATGCTCCCGTCCTTGCTTTACCCGACGGAAACGATGACTTTGTTGTCTATTGTGATGCCTCAAACCTTGGTCTTGGTTGTGTTCTTATGCAACGAGACAAGGTTATCGCTTAAGCATCTCGTCAGCTCAAGATCCACGAGAAGAACTATACAACCCATGACCTCGAGCTAGGCGCAGTTGTTTTGGCGTTGAAGATTTGGCAACCCTACCTTTTTGGTACAAAGTGTATGGTCTTTATCGACCATAGGAGCCTACAACACATCTTCAGCCAGAAGGAACTTAATATGCGTCAACGCCGATGGGTGGAACTTCTCAACGATTACGACTGTGAGATTCGTTACCATCCTGGCAAAGCAAAGGTCGTTGCCGACGCCCTCAGCAGACGAAGCTCTTTGCATAGCATTCGTAATGTTCACGCCCAGCATTATCTCGAAACTCTTATCCGCGAATCCCAACATGCTTGCATTACCGAGCGCACTTTGAAGAAGGAAATGATTCTCAACGATGGAGCCCAGTTAGTGAATAAGTCGAATGGGATATTCCATTATCTGGACCGAATCTGGATCCCTAAGCGGACTGATTTACGACAGATTCTGATGGACGAAGCCTACAAGTCTCGATATTCTATTCATCCCGGTGCCGATAAAATGTACCAGGACCTTCGCTACAAGTACTGGTGGCCGGGCATGAAGAAAGATATCGCTCTCTACGTTTCAAGGTGCCTGACTTGCTCGAAAGTCAAGGCTGAGCACCAAAGACCCTCTGGCTTACCCGTCCAACCCGAAATTCCCATGTGGAAATGGGAGAGTATAGCAATGGACTTTATTACAAAACTCCCGCGTACAATCTCGGGTCACGATAGCATCTGGGTTGTCGTTGACCGTTTGACTAAATCTACTCATTTTCTGCCAATTCGAGAAGACTACAAGGTAGAAAAATTAGCCCGAATCCACACCAACGAGATCATTTGTCGACATGGGACGCCTCGCGACATCTTTTTTTTTGAAGATTGTGATGATCGGTTTACCTTGCGTCTGTGGGAAACATTTCAATCTGCTCTCGGTACTACGCTTAATCTAAGTACAGCATTCCATCCCCAAACCGACGGTCAGACTGAAAAAACGATTCGTACCCTTGAAGACATGCTTCGTTCGTGTGTCATAGATTTCGGTGGTAATTGGGACGCATACTTACCTTTAGTCGAATTCTCGTACAATAACAGTTATCATTCTAGTATACAAATGGCATCATTTGAAGCATTGTACGGAAGAAAATGTCGCTCGCCGATTGTGTGGCATGAGATTGGGGATGCGCAGCTAATCGGTCCTGAGCTACTACAAGAAACGACTGACAAAATCCTCCAAATTCGAGACAACTTGCTGAAAGCTCGGAGACGTCAGAAAAGTTACGCCGATAGATGACGCAAGGCCCTTGAATTTGACGTTGGCGACCATGTACTCCTAAAGGTATCACCTTGGAAGGGTGTGGTCAGATTCGGCAAGAGAGGAAAGCTCGCGCCTCGATATGTTGGACCCTTTAAGATTCTGGAAAGGATCGGAAAAGTGGCCTACAGACACCGGAGGAACTTAACAACGTCCACCCGACTTTCCATGTATCGAACCTTAGAAAGTGCCTGGTTGAGCATGATTTACAAGTTCCTCTAGAGGATCTTCAAGTAAACGAAACATTACACTTCGTGGAGAAGCCTGTCGAGATCATGGACCGAGAAACCAAGCAGCTCAGGCGCTCACACATCCCCATTGTGAAGGTCCGATGGGAAGGCAAACGAGGCGCGGAGTTCACCTGGGAACTCGAAAGTGACATGAAGGCGAAGTACCCGCAGTTGTCTATTACAGCTAAAGCCTAATTTTGGGACGAAATTCCCTTAAGTAGGGGAGGCTGTAACACCCCGTGTTTCGAAAGTCAAAGTCAAAGTCAAAGTCAAGATTGAAGTCAAAGGAAGAAAAGATTGCTAATTGCGATCTGTCACTCCTTGCTCAACTCCTGTTTTGACTTCTTTGACTTGTAGATAATCTATATATTTTATCGCTTTAGTTGTATTATGTGGAGTACATGTTATTAATCGAGATTTATCGCTATTTATCGCATGTTTTATCGCCTTATCGCTTATGGCATCGCAATCGCATTCACGCACTGAATTATAGGTTCTGTATATTGTTTTACGTGTGTATGTTACATATGTGTTACTTGGGCATGATTAGTTTATGTTTTGTGGTGATTAATCGAAACGCAACCGCAATTCTATCGCAAACGAATCGCAGACGCTAAACGCAAGTTATTCATAATGATTGTATGTTAGATATAGTAGTTAGGTTATTTGTGTAACTAATGGGTAATCTATCGCATCGCTAAATCAAAACTCGCATCGCAAAACCCAACGTACGGAACGCAACGCCGAAACTCAAATCGTCGGAGCTACTCGATCGAGTGACCGCTCGATCAGATGGCCAACCGATCGGACTGCCATCCGATCGGATTGCCACCTGATCGGACAGTCATCCGATCGGTGGCCCACTCGATCCTTGCACTTTCCTTTTTGGGAAACCCTATAAATACCCTCACTTGTCACATCACTTGATGTGACAGCTCTCACTCAACCCAGCCACACTCAAGCTCTTCTTTCTCTCGATTTCTCGCGATTCTTGTAAGTTTTCAACCTAAATCTTGTACTTCTATGATCTACACGCACTCCTTCATCTTTCTCTCTTTTGAATCTTAACTTTTAACCGTGAAATCAACGGATTTGAGGTGTTCTAGGATGATGTCATCATGGAGTTCTTATGAACTTCAAGTATTGGCCTCATTCCACCAAGAACAACTCAGATCTGAGGGATTCCACATGAACCAACAATGTTTTCGCATAGATCTACACAGATTCATGGTGAAAAGGATTGAAAGATGGTTTTCTAACTTTCTTTCAACTCTTTTACACTCAATGCACTCAAAACCGATTGAATCGGAGCTCGTTCTGATCTTCTATTCTTCCTTAGTGATGTGTCGGTTCAAGATCTGAATTCTATCCAGAGACAACCAATTTCGCGTTGAATGTGAACCACCGTCTCGAACAGTTAACTGATCGGACTAGGGTGATTCCGTCTGATCGGGTCACTTGAGTCTTGACGGGTTTCTGTTGTTCAGCACGATATCACACCGTCTGGATCAAGACTTCAAACTTTCAAAACAATCAAGTGTCAAGACGATCAAGTTGTTAGGACAGATTGCCGTCCGATCAGATTGCCATTCGATCGGATTGCCATCCGATCGGACAGCCGTCCGATCGGCTTGCACTTGGTCCCACAACTTGAACTATTATTGGATTTCAAAAGTATTGAACATCGAACGGATTGTCGTCCGATTGGACTGCCATCTGCTCGAACGACCATCCGACCATGTGACGTTTGGGACTTCAACACTTAAACAATGTTCAACATGTTCAATGCATTACCAGTTCTAACGGATTGCCACCCGATCGAGTGACAACACTGCTGTGAACTTGTTCTCTGAGAAATACCTCGCCGAACGGATCGTCACTCGATCGAACCGTTGTTCGATCGATCGACCTGAAGGGTAGAAATACTTCTCTGTTTTCAAAATGCTACAACTAAAACTTCAAAAGGCAAACCATCATACACAAACACATCCTTACCGAACGAGATGACAACCCAATCGAATGGTCACCCGATCGGATGACCATCCGAACGGATTGTCATCCGATCGACCGGCCATCCGACCGGATTGCCATCCGATCGGATTACCGTCCGACACTTGGATTATTGCACCGTTTTACGCGCCGCTTATCGTTTATGGTATCGTTAACTGTTCAGGCTAATCTCTCTCAGCGCTCCTTCAATCCAAGGCTGTGTTTATTTGTTAAACATAATCTGTGAGTATACTCGAACACTTTTTGCTTTATGCACTTTTAGGTGTTACATACGTTACTTTTTCTAAATCACCATCTACACACAACGCAAACACTATTTATACGCTAATCGCTCTCGCATGTTATACGTGTTATTCGATGAATGCTTGTATATTATGTTAACACAGTGATTGTTGCCTGACAACTTAGCAACGATAGTACTATAGTTTGGACTCAGCACCTGTCGTGGACAGGGTTTTGTTAAGGGCTTTACTTCACGTGTCCAAGTGGGGATATGTGTTACGCATTCTACAACTCGCAGTCACGTCTGTGTATATTTCTCTGTCGATAACCTACTTGCCTTCACTTTGTACATGTTAGATGCCGGTTATGCGTAAACTATTTCGAACTCTATTACTATTATCAAACTTGTATGCTCACCTTTACACTATGTGTATTGACCCGTATTTTAACGTATGTGACAGGTGTTTAGGATGCTTTCTGCTAGGATGCTTGCCATGAGGAATCAAGTTAGGAAGAGTCTAGAAACAAACGAACAATTTATTTTTATTTGAAATCTGAGTTGTCAGAACAATTTATTTTGTCTGCGAGATACAATGTCGGTATTAACTGATTTGCTAAGTATGTTATGGTATGGGACTTAACTTAAATATTTGGTAAAATTATTTGTTATGGATTTCTCCTGGTCAATCTGGTTCGCTCAGTGCCATGCCCCGAGGTTTCCGCCTTCGGTTGGGGTGTGACAGCGGAAAGTCATGGGACCCAATTTATATATTGTATAATATTTAGGCAAAATAATTGGGGGGACAATCCTATATAATTTTAAAATTTTCGAACAAAAAATATGAAATTTTACACTTCTAACCGAAACATTCGGGGGGCCGGTGCACCCCCCACTATACACTATGCTCCGCCTCTGTGTGTAATCATGTATTGATTTACATTGAATGTGTAACATTGTATCTTGTAAAAAATCAAGAAAACTATAGCAATCGTCTGCTTGTATTAAAGAGAATGAAATGCTCGTTAATACAAGTATTTTTTTTTAAATATTAATGTATGAAAAATTTATAGTTGTTTGAAAATCAGGGAGAAACTAGTTCACTTAAAAAAATGACTAAATTACCGTTCATATCAATAACATTTGTCACTCCTGAAATGTTATGTATACTTCGTACCAGATTTGCTTCTTTTGTCAATAAACATAACATTAAGGAAAGTAAACATATGTTACATAAATAAAAGTAAGAAACTAAAGGATAAAGGTAAATTTATTATTTTATAGCTTCATCTTGTACTCTATGTTTAGAGAGATTTAAAAAAAAATTGATATAATTACACTTTTAACCTAAAATTATTTTGGTTTTTTTCCTTTAACCCCAAATCTTTTTATCTTTGCCAATTTAACCTCTGAACTTTTTTACTTTCAACTTTGGTACCCTATACTTTTCATATTTCGCAAAAATTCGTTTTACGTTTTGTTCTAAATTTTGCGAGTTAACACGACGCAACGTTCATGTGTGGTTCAACGTTTTTACGTTTTGTTTTACGATTCGTTCTAAATTTTGCGAGTTAACATTACATAACGTGCGGTTGTGGTTCAAGGTTTTTTTGGTCATCTATTTTTTCCCGTTTGATAGGTTCATCGTGACGCACGGGTCCTAAATCGACTTAGTTATTATTTTCTATGTTTTATGTTTCGGTCTAATTTCTCCGCATTAACACGTCGCAACTTCAGTGTTGGTGGTCGCTAGCGGTGTTGTGGCCTTGTTGCTATTTGTCACGGTTTTACGCCCCCACTGCAACGCGGGGGCTTAATAGTAGTTATATCTTAATACATACGACTGGAATAAAAGGTAAATTTATACATTTTCACGAGGTTAAATAGTTCGAACTTTTAAATCATATGTATAATCATTTAAATACATATTGTTGACTTTTAAACCAGCTTTCCCTATGATTTTTAAGCGATCATAACTTTTTTCACACATTAATATTAAAAAAAATCCCATAAAAACAAGCATTTTATTCTCGTTAATTTGAGTACGTTATTGCTATGTTTTTCTAATTATTTTTTTAACATGTTAAGTGATTACTAGTATTAGTGTTCCTTACCAAATCACGCATGCATCCATCTAGTTGATTAATAATAAGTTACACTAATCCAGAGTTTATTTTATTTTATTAAGGGGTAACTTCGTAGAAATGTAACCAACTGACTGAACATCAACGCTTCTAATTATTATACATAATAAGCTGTGAGCTTGGATCAACAAGGTTCATAATAAGTTGTGAGCTTGGATCAACAAGGTTCACGTGAAAACTGAAGATCAAATAATCAAGTCCATCCGAAAATTGGTTTCGGGCCGGTAGTGTTTATATTTGTTTTAGTTTCGTAATGGGTCAAACAATTCTATTTGTTTATGTTTATTGTATTTGGGCCGGAGGCCAATGTCTAGTGGGTCGAACATAATAGTTCAGTAGGTTAAGTTATGTTGGAGAACAAGCGGGCTGGGCCGAACTCATTGAATCGGTACGTCTAGTATAACCGCACGAGCGGTTATGAGGGAAACGTCATCTCTCTTCATGAAACGTTGTGACTGATCAAGGACGTACCCTTTCACTGCATATATATTCGGCCGCAACCCTTGTTCATAAACATCAGTTCTGTATTTGCAAGTTATTATTATTCAAGTTCAAGTTCGATTCAAGTATTGTTCAGTTAGTTTGTTTTTCATTCAGAAAGTTTCAGTTTGTTCAATCATAATGATGTATTGTGATTACTGTGGGTTGTTTGAAAACGATTGTGTATGCGGTCACAACACCGTCCGTTCCGAATGGTCCTGGGTTTCCGATGACGATGATACCAACATTGGTATCAGAGCCAAAGGTTTAACAGGAACCGGAAGGAGTTGTGATCATGATGGGAACCGGGTATGTGGAGACAAGGGAAAATCGGTGGAAACCAATTACGGTGAAGATGTTGTTCGTAGTGGAAAGTGCGGCCGGGCGGCCGGGCGGCGGAAGAGGATGAGTACGCGCAGGGGAAGCCAACCATACGAACCGGGAAGTCACCGGTGAAGAAGTTTCCAAAGAAAATGGTTCCAAAGGGGTTCGTGAAGAAGTCCGGTAAGAAAGCAAGTGCACCGGTGGGAAGGCCAAGGAAACCGGGAATCCGTTGCTTCAAGTGCAAGCAATTTGGTCATATCGCCTCGATTTTCCCAAGTAAGTATATCAATTTATCCCCGTTACGAATTGAAAGTGATTATGTGGTTAAGGATACATGTGGCGGTAAATGGGATTCGATATGGGTTGTTGATCCTACATTCAAAACACACATGACGGGAAACCGGAATGTGTTTAAATGTTTCAAGAGGCACTTTGGGGTAGTAACAAACGAGAGTAGGAAGGGCTTCTCGTTTGTGCATGGTATTGGAGAAGTTAGAGTGCCGGTGGACGGTAAAGACAAAACAATCCCGTGTGTAAGTTATGCTCCTAGTCTAGACAAGAACGTGTTAAGTCTAGAACAACTTTTGTTTCAAGGGATAGAAACGGTTACAATGGGGGATACATGTGTGTTAAAGAAGATGTTTGGATGTCGCTCGAAAGGATTTGACATTTATGAAGATACGTCGGAAGTCGACTTAGAACAAGATTATCTCAACGCATTTTATGATAATCTTGGCATTGACAACGGTTACAAGAAAGAAAAGAAAGAATTCCAAGAATGTTTGGGTGATTACTACGAAAGGGAATTCGAAAAAGAAAGAAACAAGAAAAGGGTGTACGGTGAAAATTCGAGGGCAAGAAAGAAGGAAGTTGTGTATTCCAAGAAAGCAAAGAAGGCGCTTTTAATTTATATTGAAGGCAAAAAAGATAACCCGCGTGAATCAAAAGAAACGCTTCGGGAACGAGCGTTAATTCTCTCACAACTCGAGGAAGACGTCATCGAAAGGAACATGATTATGGAAAGTTGTGTAGAACCGGGAGATCTTATAACGTTGCACGAAGAAATAAAGAAACACCAAAGGTTTTTCGATGCACCATTCGAAGAAGTCTTGATTTGGTTTATTACGGATTTCCTTGGAATCGTATGTGAAAAAGCAATGCCACCCGAGTTGATTGATGGCCGAGACCTTAGTCTCATATTGTTACATCGCATTGTAAAGCACAACGGAGGGTTCAAGGAAGTAATGGAAAAGAATATGTGGGATGTGATCGCGGCCAAGTACGGTTATGAACCGGATGATGCATATGAAATGAAAGTTGCCTACATCTACTACTTGGAACTAGTCGAGTGGTACTTCGACTACATGAAGAAAGAGCGTGGGAAAAAGGCAAACGTCATGGCTGGAAATTCAAGCAACAACGGCGGTTGGCTCGAAGAATCAAGTGACGACGAAGTGGTGGTCAAGATAGAGGTCACCAACAATCGCAAGGAGTAATCACGGCTGGAGACTCGGATGTTCTTGCTTAGGGCGGTGAATGAAGATCAAATAATCAAGTCCATCCGAAAATCGGTTTCGGGCCGGTAGTGTTTATATTTGTTTTAGTTTCGTAATGGGTCAAACAATTCTATTTGTTTATGTTTATTGTATTTGGGCCGGAGGCCAATGTCTAGTGGGTCGAACATAATAGTTCAGTAGGTTAAGTTATGTTGGAGAACAAGCGGGCTGGGCCGAACTCATTGAATCGGTACGTCTAGTATAACCGCACGAGCGGTTATGAGGGAAACGTCATCTCTCTTCATGAAACGTTGTGACTGATCAAGGACGTACCCTTTCACTGCATATATATTCGGCCGCAACCCTTGTTCATAAACATCAGTTCTGTATTTGCAAGTTATTATTATTCAAGTTCAAGTTCGATTCAAGTATTGTTCAGTTAGTTTGTTTTTCATTCAGAAAGTTTCAGTTTGTTCAATCATAATGATGTATTGTGATTACTGTGGGTTGTTTGAAAACGATTGTGTATGCGGTCACAACACCGTCCGTTCCGAATGGTCCTGGGTTTCCGATGACGATGATACCAACAAAAACTTCTGTATCAACAAGGTTCACAAACCAAACCAAACCAAACTGACTGAACATCAACGCTTCTAATTAAGATTTGACAATAAGGGTGTGTTCCCGAGTTAAAAATCCCTCCCCATCCCTCCCCTCCCCTCCATGTCTTTCCAAATTGGAAAGACTATTATCAGGCAAAAAAACCCCATTTTCCCTCCCCTCCCCCTGTTAAGTGGATCTCTGAAACACAGCATAAAGGAATTCTATTTTGCAAAAATCTCCACACAAAGCAACTTACCTTAACCAGAACCCATTTGACCTATTTCAAATTCCTATAGAGCTCTCATTAGATGAGTCTTCCATCATGACAACTCTCAACGATCACATTGAAAACTGCCCCGATCTATCTCCTGCATCAACGTTCTAAAAGTTAAAAGTATCCGTAATGCTTTCTAGATCAGAAACCTCCTTGATGAGTGTTTTTTCAACAAGTGTCCTTCCAAAAGGCAGTTTTGTTACCCCTCGCAACGATCCTTTTAAAAAGATTATTGATAGAGATGCCGTCTTTCAGTAAATACCTACTGACTTTTTGTAATGTAACCATGGCTCTAGTATAGATTTGTCGCCAATCTACTATTATCCATGGTTCCTTACAATATGTATTGCCTTAATGCATTTAAACCATAACGCGTTTGTCTTTTTATTTTAATCTCCACCACCATTTAGCTAGCAAAGTCACATTAACAAAAACATAAACTGCCCACTCCTAACCCGTCCTAAAACTTTGGCTTAACAGCATTATGACAAGGTTACTTAATAGCATGAGTTGTATAGAGTTAAGCATGTAAACACTTGACGAAAAGAGAAAAATGCTCGGATAGTCCCTGTGGTTTGCCCTTTTTTCACCTTTACTCTCTAACCATAGGGCTGCAAAGTTATTACTTCAATCCTCAACGTTCGCATCTACAATCTCGACTCCTAAGTGGATCAGTGTGCTCATACCATCACCAAAGTACTATAGTAGCCATCTCACCAACCACCACCAAAGTACAACAAAGATGAGAGTCGCTCAAACCACTACCATAATCGGTAAAAAGCCTTAGCAGTAACCAAGTGTCGCACAAAAGGTTTAAAGGATAACTTCACGACGCTAGTGTTTATATAACAGGTAACAATTTCCAGAGGTGCAGTTGAGTAGTGATTTGAAACATGGAAATTTTATCTCCATAACACGATACAATCTACATTAGTTTGAAAAAAAAAATAATTCATACTAAAGCTGGCTGCCCATTTACTTTAAATTCTTTTTACACTTGAAACTCCTGATTTACGTATAGAAGCAACACCGCCAAGTTTCACGAGGTACACGCAAAGATGCATCATTCACAACCCGGCGCATCAAAGTTTGGAAACTGCAAAAACTTGATAGACAAAGGAGCAATGGAAATTGGAGAATCCACTTTCACCATGGTTGGTTTTAAGCTTGGGATATCTCCATTCCTGGTTAGCTCTAATGGAACTCCATTCAAAAGCATTGTTTTACTTTGAATATTTCCATGTCGCGGCGTTAAGTGGTATTCCTCCCGTGACAAGTTTTCATCTGTGGATTTGGATCCAACCCACGAAACCGCTGTCTTGAGATCGTGAACAAATGGTGACTTCTTTTTTAAGGTTTTGTATTGAGTTGTATGTAGATTTATGTTTAGGATGTTGTGAACACTCAGTGTGAAATGAGTTCGGTTGCTGAGGTTGATCAAAAGCAAAGTTATACCTGGCTGCCACATATAAACAACATATGAGGAACAAAATATCATATGCTGATGCGCGCTCCGCTAGTCTCACATTTCCAAACATGAACACGAACTTACTTTGCCTTTTGAACAGTGAGCATAAGTGCGCAAATGTGGTGCAATGTTTTTTCTATCAACAGCAAGAACTCCGGTACCCATAAGTTGGTCCCAAAGAAGTGCACTGCTTCAATGAATTCATTCAGTTGAACAAGATGATCATACTTTATCCAGGTTTATCGAGATATAAAAAAAATAGAAAATATAGTCTCTGTAGAAAGATCCTTGCCTGTAGTAATCAGGGTTAGGCATGAAAGTCGTTCTATTTAGGAGACCATAATTTCCACCAATTAACGTTTGTCGGCAATATACTTTCGTGTGATACTTGGCTGCCATTCCAAGCTGATCCAAGTACCTATAATATTTAAACTTATATAAGCTGTTTTGACTTTGGAGGTCAAATAAGTAACTTAAAAAAAGGTCAAAGTAAACCTTGATAGAGATGGTTACCAGAAGCTATTTACAAAAGTGTCTGAAACATGAAGACCACCACTGTTGTAGGCCCCACCAGATTCCCCGATCCAAGCAGATGCCCACGGACCATCCATGTCAATTGTTTGTTGAAGACCAGTAAACGTGACTGATGCCCGACTCAAGAAATGGGGATCTAAAATCTTTTTTACCAAATTTCGATCAACACCTGTCAAAGAGAAAGAACTCGTTGTTGACTTTTAAGAGTCAAACCTAGTACTTATTTGGTTCAAGCTAGCATAGAATCTTTCAAAAAAAGTTATCTCCAGTATATCTATATTTTACATCTTTTTGTATGGTAAAATGCAACTATCACTATTTTTACAAAACTGATGATTCTTGTAAATCTTGAAGTTGAAAATTAACTCATTTGACAATCAAAAGTCATACATAAAAACCCATCATTAGTAGTTTGACCAGAACAAACCTGGGCCTAGGTTATACAAATGGAGTGTCAATACATTGACAATTTCTGACCCAGAAGACTGAAGAAGCGTAGCAAACCATTGTTTATCAAAAAATCCTCCCGGTGCCACAAGTAACGGTTTTGGCCGGAATCGCCTGTATAAATCGTCAATTATACCCCTGAGTTCAATTACATCACTCCCGTACTGATCAGCATCTACCATTGCACCAATCCCCTTACCGCTTAACTCATTACCTGCAGCAATTATTCCCCTTAATTTGTAATAGGATTAAAAAAAAGAAAGCATAGAAGTTCAAGTACATTATCTCATGTATGATTTTGACTTTATTTTAGGTGTGAAAACGAGCCGAGCTTGAGCCTAAAATAAAGCTTGTTTATTTATCGAGCCCGAGCTCGAGCCTGGCATGTGAAGCTCGTCAGGCTCGCCAAGCCTTATCGAGCCTTAGTGTAATATTAGTTTTTATTTATATTTAATAACATTTACCCCTTATATAAAGTTGTCTAGTAAACGAGCCGAGTCGAACTTATTTAAACTTGTTAATGAGCCGAGTCGAGCTTATTTAAACTTGTTAATGAGCCGAGTCCGAACCTAAAAATAAGCTTGTTTAGTAAATGAGTCCGAGCTTCACTTATCGAACTCGCGAGCCTAAACGAGCCTATTATTTTTATGTAATATATTAATTAGTATATAACAAACGAGTCGAGCTCGAGCATAAGAAACTACCAACGAGCCGAGCTCGAGCTTGGTCAAGACTCAAGATCAGGCTCAGCTTGCCTCGTTTGCACCCCTACTTAATTTTCATAAAAAAGTAAGTTACTAAATTCATAAATAAATGTCAACATACCGAACTCCCATGAATCAATCTTATACCCTTTGGAAACTGTATATTTTATGAAATCACGGGCATTACTGGAATTCCAATCTCCACCCCAAGCACCCTTTTTAACCTGTTGTCTCCCATAGAGTGCATTCAAGCCAAATGTCACAAGCGCTCTATAAATGAAGCATTTCCTTTTTTAGCATTATTAATAATTTGCAATTATTTATGGATTGAATTTTAATAATTAAAAATTTACCTTGTTTGGTTGAAGAACTGATTTAGTTCATCCCACCTACTCATGGGAAGACAGCCTTTCGAGAAGCCAAACAGTCCCCCTTTCGTTTTTGTAAACGGGTGGCAAGGTCCGGAGTAATTACCAACCTTATACAATACTTGGTCTTGTAATGAACCACCGACTCGTATTCTCATACGTTTAAAAGCTGTTGAAGCCATTTAAAATATTTCGTTTTAGTAAAAGTGAGTTACTTGCATTACAAGACAGTATAAACAAACGTTGAGTTGTTGACACTCGGGAAACCCGAAAAATAAACAACCTTGAACTGCTTTGGCTAGAAATGGATGAGATAAGTCCTGAAAATATTGAAGTGTAACACAGTAAGAGGTTTAAAATTATAAGATGTCACAGTCCAAAATTTGGTCTTACACAAATAATGGTTAATACACGCCATTTTAATTTTCCCCCAAACTTAGACTTGGCGGTATTGACCCATCTACTTATGAACGGGTCAATTCAGGTTATTGTTTCAGTCTTATGGTTCAAACGGGTAATATCAAAAGATTGAAGACTTGTCTCGAAAGAAAACGGGTCAAAAGGACTAAAAGTTGCCCAAAGTGTATCATGCATAAAACCTCCTAAATTACTTTATTAAAAAATTTTATCATAGTAGAAATAATATAACTTTTGTAATCATATATTTCACTAACTATTTGAGAAAAAACTAAAATTTTGGATAAAAAAATTGGTGATGTATAAAAAAATTGCCGGTTTTGATGTGATTACGAGGTTAACTGTCAACACACGCTATACATATTCTTAGCGGTAGTTAAATCATGCATTAAACACTAACGTCATGCGAAAAAAAAAAAAAAAAAAACTTTTGCTTAACAATATGTTCAACTGCTGCTTGCTGCAAATGATAAAACAATGACTACTTATCAAATTCGGTGACATAAACATAAACCTCTTCTAGAACACGCTTACCAGATTCAAAGCAGATGAAGATCCCCAGGGACATTGGTGGTAATCACACTTATTATCCGGCCACCAATCGATAGTAGCACAAATATAACTGGCATCCGTATGAGCCATCGGTAAACTCCCATTAATCACAAGATATGACTCTTCAACATCTTGTGCCACAATCACAGAAACTGATGCTAGAATAACAACTAATGAAGTGCAAAACTCCATTAATGGATCAATTATTTTTCTGCAAATTTTATGATCAAATAAATGAGAAAGTAGTTGATTATTATTATTTTCTAATTTTTCTACCAATTAGGTGAAATATTAGGTGTTCCTAAATAGACTTTTCTATCAGCCGAACCAATTAAATAATAATGAGAATAAAAATTTTGGTGTTTCTTGTTTATAAATATAATGTCTTTTCGGCTACTAGATAAACCCTAAAAGTAGAAGCAAAGCTACCAAGAGGATCAATTCTTAACTTAAACGAAACATACTAATTAAATTCTATAATTTACATCTTGATATATGAATTACAAGGGTTTGAAACAACACAACTTATAGTTGTATACTCCATAACATCAAATTAAATAATAATAATAATAATAATATTTTTTTTTTTTTGAGACTTTTGAATATGACAAAATAAATGGATTTTGAGTAATTAAAAAAATAATAATAAAAAAAAACAAATGCATATTTACCATGAAGAAGTTTAACAAAGTGAAGCAAATTGAGAAACCCAGATGGATAAATTAACCTGGAGAAGTGATTAAACGACGATGAAGTTGCAGTGACAGCTCAAGCGGTGTTGAGAGGTAAAAAAGAAGCTTTTTTTTACTCTGTTTCATATGATTCTGCTGCGTTTTAGGGAAATGGACATGAAAATTGTATGCTGGTTTTATGTTTCGCATGATTTGACAACAGGACGATAAACCTTCACGGCTTCACCGTGTGCGTGCGTGTTGAAGCAAAAAAATTGGTGAGATTGAAGGGACGCTTTACCAAATGTCTCCCGCTAATTTTATTATTAATAGGACTGGATTAGTCTATTAACTAGGCCCATTAAAGGTTAAGCATCGGATTTTAGTAATTTAAACCTTTTTATTATATACACAAGTTGTTTTTGGGTCTAGTGACGGTAAATACACCGAGCCCAGCGGGGATACTTGAAGCCCGTCTACTCAAAACCACATACCTTTTTAATTGAAGAGTAAATTACTATTTTGACGCTTATGGTGTAGCCAGTTTAATTCATTCAGCTCAAAAAGAAATCTAATCTAATCTAACTACTATAATAAAAGAAACCACTTTAGGGACACTTGTAATCATATTAGGCCATCTCTTATATATAATTATTATTTTAATTTAATTCTCTTCTAATTAATTATAGATAATCCTCCTACAAAATATTATTTAATTTAATATCTTATATTATAGATAACTCTCCTACTAAATATTATTAGTTTAATATCTTATGAATAATTATTATTTAGTTTAATGTTCTTCTCATTTATAATATTCTTTATTTGAATTAATTATATTTGAACTTTTGTTTAGTTTGGTATAAAATAAATTTTACGAAACTTAAAATAAAATTAATTAATATTATTTATCATTTATACATTTACGGAGTTTTAAATAAAGGGTTAAATTTATTGAGACTTCGTTAACAAATTTTGCAACAACAGAATAATCTATTTTTATCACGAAAAATAAACTTTGTATTAATATATTAAATATTTTTATTTTCATTGTATAAAATTACATTTACTCGACCCATGTAACACATGAGGTTTTTTAAGATATAACTTTTTATTATTTGATATATAAAATTAGATTTACTCAATTCGTACAATACACGGGGTTTTTTAAGGATATATATATTTTTTTATTATTTAGTACAGAAAATTACATTTATTCAAACCGTGTAATGCGTATATTTTTAAAGATGTAATTTTTTTTATTGTTTGGTATATAAAATTATATTTATTCAACCCGTGTAATAAATGAGGTTTTTTAAAGATGTATTATTTTATTATTTGATAAACAATATTACATTTATTTAACCCGTGTAATACACGTGGTTTTAAAGATATAACTTTTTTATTTTGTATATAAAATTATATTTATTCAGCCTGTACAATATGGTTCTTATAGATATATTTTTTTATTATTTAATATATAAAATTATATTTATTCAACCCGTAAAATAAATGATGTTTTAAAGATATATTGTTTTATTATTTAGTATATAAAAATTATTTATTCAACCACGTATAATATACGGGGTTATAACCTAGTATTTTAATATATCAAACCTCGAGGTTACATTCTATAACGGTTTTAGCCTCTAACACCATCTTTATTACTTTTTACAGTTAAGTGTAAAGGTAATTAGATCGGGTGGTTCTGCTGGTGGCACGATGATACTTGTCACACCCCCAAAATACCACATGCGGAAACCCCCGCGAGGCGTGTGACGTACCAGGATCTAGCCACCAATCACATTGAACTTAGATTAAGATGTTAAATAAAACTTTCATTCCTTAACATGAGTTGTTACAAAACATTAAATGCAATACAACATGTACAGCGGAAGCATAAATCATTTGTGATGTGTTTCATAAAACATATGTATATAAGTCATTAGACTTGTCTCGTGATTCCATGATTCTCGACCCATGACCACTCCAGCATCCCAGACAGCAAGTCCCAATAATATAACCCTACAGACCTGCAAGCATGCAGACAAGTGTGTCAGACGATGCTGGTGAGTTCAAAGTTTTGTTAACGCGTTTAGTTACCAGAAGTGTGTTTAAAACAGTTCAACGTTTTGTTTTGATGTTGTATTACTCGATTACCGTATGTAGCGACTAGATGTGAATGCCCAACCCCAATGCCTCCATTTAGGCATTGGTCATGATGTCAAGGTATCAAACAACCTTGAATAGATGTAAGGGGTCTTATATGTACACGATGTGAATGCCCAACCCCAATGCCTCTAACTAGGCATTGGTCATGAAGTCCAGGTAATTAGTTCACGCCCGTCCTTTCGGCCCGGTGTGAGGGTGCCAAACCTAATAGCGCTATCAACTAAATACCTCGTTGCTTCTTCAGCAACACGGTAGATGTATGGGGTCTTACATGATTTATATTGTGTTCAATAACCAACATCCCAAATAATCAGTTTACCCAGTATTCCCTTTAGAAACGTTTACCAGATGTCCCAAACCACCGGGACGCATGCTTAGAAAAGTGCAGTGAACTCACCTTGGTTTGCTCGGTAAGATTAGATACTCGTTTACCAATTGTTCAAACACACCCTAGAATTGTTATCGACACAATTAGTCTTAGGCGCACATAATCCACTAGCACATAATCCACATATTCCACGTAAAGTCAATCCATGTATTCCTTGTTCACATATTACACAATCAAGATATATGTAACTCACACATATAATTCAAACCATGCCAGTTAGTCTATCAACCCTAATACCGTCAAGTAGTCGCTTAACATATATTCTATTAGTAAGTAGATTCGTTTTATGATTTCATGCTTGCAAGACATACCTCATTCAGTTCTTCAACACACAACCATGTAATTAAACTAGATTAATATTTCACGTAAGATTGGTGCAACAATTGCGACTCTCCGGCCTGGATCCAGTTTACAACCTCAAGTAACACGAATTAAAGAAAGATGAGTGGCCCATCGGGGCCCAGCCCACCTGAGTGTGCGGCTGCCCCCAAGATAACATGCGGCCCACCAGGGAACAGGTGGGTCTTCCTAGTTTCTACCCATGCAGCCCGTTCCGTATATGGCCCAGTCCATATACCTATTGCAGGTTCTCAATTCATTAAGTGGGTGTGTGTGCGGTTGACCGAGGGGTGTGCGGCAATTGAATCAAGATATTGGCCGACATAGACTGGTAGCTTTCAACATTTTATTGGACCTTTAAGCTTTTGTATTTTAATCTTGGAAGAATTATTATTTGATTAGAAAGACCCAACTCATGTGATACTGACAACAATTAAATGCTGTTGACTATTTCTAACCAACTTTATTCAATATGCCATCATCATTGCATATTACCAATTTAATTTCACCATTTATCATACTCCTTTTAATTAATATTCACATTAACATGAATGCATATTTATCAACAAGTAATATTGAGATCATGAGTTAATTCTTATCATGCATAACAGTATAATGTCACAAAAACAAATCCTATTTAACTTCAATAATTTGAATGGAATCAAATCACATAACCCGACTATAATTATGAACCCATGTTATTATACAACCAAGATCATGGGTTATCCATCATGATTTAGTTATGATTCGCAAAGACCAAACCAATCTGTTATTCCCTTACCCTTAGAGATCCCCACCCCAATGGTTACAACACTAAATCACCAATTTATATTATGATGCTGCCAGATTTATACTCACGTCGTACTCATCACAATTAACCACTAATGACCCTTATTAAACGTTCATGCTACACGTTAAACACATACAAATGCTCGACCTTATCTAACTCAGTTTATAATCAAGACACCTTGCTCTAATCTTACTTACACACATAGCACACAACACGTAATTACATAATCAAACATGGTCACAACTGATGGGTATACTTACCTAACACTTAGAACGAAAGGGACGAAAGAAGGATTTGCAGGAGGGAAAACTTCCTCGCTGTTAGGTTGCCGTCGATCCCCTAAAAGCCCTAGGGTTGTAGTTTTCAAAAAAATCACCTACGTACTTCTAAACATACATTTATACATAACCTACAAAATGTTTTGGGCTTGTGCGGTTCAGGCCTAAGATAACATGTGTGGGCCGAAAGGGTTTAGAAACAAGGAGAAGGTGGAGTGTAACTAAGGAGGTATGTGGCCCAAATATACGCACGACCCAAGCATACGATGTGTGTGCGGCCCAGACATAAGGTGTGTGTGTGTGTGGCCCAACACACAATCAATCCTTTTCGTCTACATTTTGGTTTAACAAGTTTATTCCCAATGTTTAACAATTAGAAAGACAAAAACGTGACAAAAGGAACCAAGAGGAATCATGATCACAAGACTGAAGAGCACAACAATACCTTGAAAGTTCGGGTTGTCACATCATCCCCAACTTGAAGGAAATTTCGTCCCGAAATTTGACAAGTAAGCACAAAGGAGTGAGGTGGTAAATCAAGTTTGCTGCAGATTTTCTTCAGGTGCTACATCATCCCCAACTTGAAGAGGAATTTCGCCCCGAAATTCACCAGCTTTATCAGAATTAGATTGGTCATCAGGAAAAAGTTTAGAATACTTGAGCTTCATTTGATCCTCGCGTTCCCATGTGAATTCCGATCCACGTCTTGTGTTCCAACGAACTCTCGGGATTGGGATTCGACCATGTTAACTAACCTTGGTTTCCTGGTTCATGTTTTCGATGGGTTCCTTGACAACCGCAACTTGTCGTTAACTTTAGGCTCTAACAAGGGTATCACAAGTGTTAACGTTATCCAATTCGCTAGGTAACTCGAGTTTGTGAGCCACATCACTGATTCGTTCCAGAATTCTGAATGTCCCAATATATCGTAATTAAGCTTGCCACGCTTCCCAGAGCGTATCGCATCCTCCCAGAGTGAGACTTCTAATATGACATGTTCGCCTGCAGCGAACTCTCAGTGTTTCCTAAGTTATCAGGTTTCCTGGCGATCACGCGTTGTCGCCACACGATTTCCAATCTAAATAATCTTCCCAAGAGTTTCGAGTGCAAGTCCTGGACTCGTGATTAGATGGTCATCCACCTCAGTCCAGCAAGGAGGTTGGCATTATCATCCAAGCAATGCCTCAAACAGAGCTGTATGCATACTAAAATGGTAACTGTTGAAGCAAAACTCAACCAAGGCAGGTGTCCTTCCAATTTTTTTTTTACTAAGTCCTTCACACACATGCTCGCAGCATGTCCTCGAGTGTCAGGAGGGTTCGTTTACTCTGACCGCTTGTCCTATGGTGATAAGTAATGCTCATGTCTAGACGTGAACCAAGAGCGTTGTATGGTGCCTATCATAAATTAGGATAGGTCAAAACCAAGGGTAACAGGAGTCGGCACCTCGTGCCTAAAAACCGCCTCCCTCAAAGGAACATTCACAGCTGTGATGACTCATCAGTTTCCTTGATCACAAGAAAGCATGCTAGTAACGTGAGACAATTTACGATCACTCAGGTGATAATGTTCCTGTTTCGAGTTGTAAGTAGACTAGTGCCAGAATCCACTACGGTCAGTTCTCATTTCCATATGGATGTTTCTGGTTGCTGATACTTTACCTTGATTTTCCGACCAGTCAACATCATTCCCATGCATGGCTAGGTGGGCCTTCATGCCCGATTACAAGTACAAGGTTCATAAAGACTAATGTCTCTCATCAAAACCCAGACGACTAGAATATTGAGGCCGGGGTGCTTTGCTCAACACAAATTTCCTACAGTTACCGTATAATGAGATCCACATTGGTTCCATGAGGTAGCGAATATCGTTCGGCCTGCTAAGGTTGTTTCTCCATGCCCCGCATAGGTTCAACTTGAATATTCTCCCTTCAGTTCTCCAGCTTGTGCAGAGCGAGTCTGATCAGGTAAGTTAGAGTCGATAGCGAGCTACAAAGCTCAAACACGTTCAAGTTCCACAGTCGTAATCCTCCCAAATGTTCCATCCAACGATGCCATTTACTGTCTTAACTCTTTCGAAACCAGGGTACACGGGAGGCCCTTGAGATCGGTCTAAGTAACGCATTCGGTACCGTCCAAGTAATGCCTCCAAGTAAATCCAAATACCACGGTGTCCACCGCCGGTTGTGTGTCGTGCAATTCCTCTTTGTAACTCCATTACGTAGGTCATCACTCTTTCGTGTTGTGTCGACGCATAACTGGGACTCTGATTCGAAACATAATGATATACCACTGAATCAATCGCACCTCAGGTAAAAACGATGCTCAGTGCATTGCAGAGTTGGGATTCGAAAACTGAAAAGATATCCTCCTGTTTTGTCTTCCACGAGCACTGCACCCTGCTGTGCTAAAGAGATTGCTGTATCCTCGAAGGGATCTTTGGTGTTGATCAGTTTCTAACAAAATGGATCTTGGCGAGATCCACGCGTATTCCCACTTCGTTGTTTAAATGCCCAAAATGTACCTTTCGAATCCAAAAGTTGCCTTTAACTAGACTTCGCGTGGAGTGGCCCCTCCATCAGGAGCTCTAAACTAGGATACTATGCCGCCCCTGTTGTTCCTTTCTCCTGAAAATGATCCAAAACGTCATCAACAAACACGGTCGATTCTTGTGGTCCAATAAGCTACTGGTGTGCTGATTATCCCTATGATCATGGTGTACAAGGTTGCAATGGCCGCATTGCGTTCAATATGCCATTCTAAGGGTATTCTCCCCTTGGACTTCCACCCAATGATAGTTCATTCGATAGTCAATCCTCGATGGGAACTTGTCCCTCGCAACTGGTCGACAGGTTGTCAATACATGGTCGAGGCAAGCGGTTCTTAACTGTCACCTTGTTAAGTTCTTGATAACCAGTACACGTACGGTAAGGCTCGTCTTCATGGGTGTAACTGGGGCTCCCCAAAGCGAAAAACTAGGTTCGCCAAAACTCCTGAAAGTTCCTCGAGTAGCTCACCGAAAGAAATCACGAACAGTTGTTGGATCCTCGATCCTCTTTTCCTTAACTTTAACATCGATACGAGTGCTAGCATAGCGGGGTAATCCTTCCGTGAACACTTCTGACCTTCATTGCTGAATTGATGCTAACCTCTGCACCACTCCTATACTTTACGATAGACGACAACTTTCTCCTCACGGGGTATATCTATGTGATATCTGGATAACCAATCCATACGGACTACTGCATTAAAACTATCAAGGGTAGTAGAAGGATGATCGACGTCGAAAACTTGTCCCACAAGGTCGAGTTTACATTCCAACAATCATATGAGGTTTCAGTGGGCTTGCCATCTGCCGATTCCACAACAGGTTCGGTTTCAAGAAGTATCAGGGTTAAGCAGAACAGTGATGAAGTGATTAGTTACCAAGAATGTGTAGGCCACCATATTGTTATAATCCTGGCGCCGCCCACGCCAATCCTAAATGCCCTTCATAAGTACCACATCCTGTGTTGTTGCTACTGCTACTAGAACTCCCAAAACTGTCATTGTTCCCTTGGTTGTTGACATTTTGAAATAACAGTCAATCCTTGTCGAAGTCACCTTTGTTTCCATACGATAGGCTACGATTATGAATACCTTGATGTCGCCGTGACTGTTGCCTTTAATGTCGTTGCTTGAAACGGAGCCCTACAATCTTTCACCAACAGGGTCCATCTTTTCACATCCCGAGCCATGTCCTAAAGCGCTACTCATCGGGCTGATAGTCACACATCCCACACTATAATCTGTTGTCATCGCTTATGTCTAGATTGATTCGTAAATGTTGACCCCCCATAAGTCGCTGACTAGGGTTAGGGATTCAGTTGCAATCAGTCTGCTGGTGTTCGTTGCTGGTAACCAGGGTCGTTCTAATACTGAGGTTGGTAAGGCACTACGCTCGCCCTCTTGTCCATTGTTCTTGCAAGTCGACTGGGGTAATACACGGTATGTTGCTAGAGTGTTACAGAAGTGATCGCACTTCGGGATCTAAGGCGCCAATACGTTAAGTTCCAGCAAACGAAGAAGGGTGAGAAAGGTATAGACCAATCATTCGACGCTGCGACATCCAACACAGAGACGCTCGTGCAAGCACCTAACATTCTACACAGTTCGCTAGGCGTTCAGATGGGTGTTCAGGTAATACTCGATAGCATCGAGATTTGAAAGGATTCAGAGAGAAATGAAAAGATCATGTTCGAGTAGGAGACAATCACTGCTACGACTCCTATAGACTTGTTGCGTTTCACATTGATCAAATAACAGAGCAGAACCCCTTTTTCACTTGTTAAGCCTCACTGGGACTCGCATGCACCCCACATTATTATTATGTGTGCACCCACAATAATATTGCGATTTGCATGCTCATCTCAGTTCCTCCTAACTCATGTCAAATGGTTCCCTAAACTCGAATAACAAACAAAGAACATCACAAAACATGAGTCACGAATCTCTAAGGTAACACCACACTATCAATCACTTAACACACGCAAGTAACACATGAATTCACATTGTTGTGCTAAACGTGCAATCACATGCATTATCATATGTAAGTGTTCACTAGTTATGCTTTGTAATGAGTAAACGAGACACGAACCTTGCTATCTGGAGCTGAGTGTCATGTGTAACAACTCTCGCTAAAATTAATACTTAGTATGATTAATTAATCAGTTAATCAATATTAATTAAGCTAACAAGATTAATTAAGCTAAGTAAGGTTTATTAAAAATAGATATATATGAGGTCGTATAAGAATGTTTAATATTAATAATAAAATATATTATTTTTTTCCTTACTCCGTTTTTAATGAAACTTAGGTTAAAACGTAGATAAAAATATGCTCGTTCTAAAGACATATTCGTCGTTTTATAAAACGTTATATTTTAAAAGTTATACGAGAAAAACGAGTGAAGCAGCTGAATTAATATATATAAGCAAGCTAGCTAGCACGTCAAGCAGGTAGGCAGGCACGTCACTATCCCACATCGACAGAATTAGGTTGAGGTGCTTGCTTGCTTGCTTACTATAAATAGGAAGCTTAGGATTCATTTTTCTTTGCTCATTTCTCTTCTTCTCTCTATACGTTGGTGTTCTAACCAATAATCACCGATACGATATTCTGTTCGGTCGATTCAGGAACCAACTAACGGATGCCAAAGTATTATACTTTGTGAATTTCGTTAAACGGAATCCAAAGTACTACTTTGTGAGTTCGTTAAACGGATGCCAAAGTGCTATACTTTGTGAGTTCGTTAAACGGATGCCAAAGTACTGTCTGAATAAGACTACACTTTGTGAAGTTCGTTAAGGTTCGAATCTCGTGACTATCGTTGAGGTTTGATTTGGGTTTTACACAAATATGTATTCCATTCTGTTAAGCTATATGTTTAACTACCGAAAATACTCCCCACCACACACACATGCGAATCACTAATTAGTATAGCAGGGTGCTGCTACGATACAGGGTATTAACTCGATCGCTATTACGATTCATTTTCCGACCGATCAATATATCCAATGGATGTTTAAGTGCCACCCACATTAGGGTTATACTTTGTCGTTCGTCGTTAAATCGATGGATGTTTAAGTATCGCACTTTATCGTTCGTTGTGAGAATTTGATCTCGTGAGTTATCGTAATTGTTGTATTAAGTTACCTACCTAGTTCGTGTGCACTAGGTTACAAGGCTATTTCAATAGGCTAAGCTTTGCCTGTATAAATCTGCAATATATCAAGGCTTATCTGTAGACTAAACTTTGGCCGTATGAATCTGCATGTTTATAATGTGAGTCATTCTCTTTTTATCAATTGTTTTACAATACTCCAAATTATTTTCAAGGTTATAATTACAGGGATTAAGTCTTTGTAATCACCAAATTACAGCTGGTATGTGGGGTATTGTGCACATTACTATTTTTATCACTCTAGGTGAGTGAGTATCACTCTATGTGAGTGAGTATTACTCTGTGTGAGTTAGCCGTCACTATTTGGGGCGACGGGACCCAATAGTGGTATGACCACAGTCACAGATCCGGTCGAGTGACAAATACCTATTCTTGATAATTGGTTGATAAAAACATTGTAATCGCTCTTAATACTGTAAATTATAACAAATATGTTTTTGTGCAAACTGAATGAACTCACTCAGTATTTCCCCGCTGACAAAACCTTTTTAAAACGCGTTTCAGGTAATTAGAGTATATTGGAGTAAGAATTGGATCCGGCACCGAAGGCATCAAGAAGTGGCTTATTCTATTAATTAAATCAACTTAAGAAATATTGTTTTTATTAAAAGCTACCTTTGTAAAACATGGAATTTATTCCATCTATTTAAATAAAATCCGGTGTTTTCTAAACTCTGATATTTTTCCTAACTCACGGTCCTGATGAAATTTCCGCTGCAATGTTTTTCAAAAAAAATAACCACCGGTACCACGGGACTGCTCACGGCACCCGATTCCGTCCAGGGTGGGTCGGGGGTCGTGACAGAAGGTGGTATCAGAGCCACTGCTTTAAGCCTATAAGTGTTGTGATAATAATACTTAAGCTTAAATAAAAAGAGTTAGGAGATTTCTATTAAATGGTAGCACAGCTGATAACAGTTAGACTTGAACATAAGAAAAGATGCCTTAGTATAAGCTAAGCCACTGGTTTACACAATTAGGTGTTATAATAATACCTAAGTGAAACGGAGAATTAGAAACTTAATATTATCTGATAGCACTCCGGATGATATTTAGACTTGAACTTAAGAATTTTGCCTTAAAATAAACTTTAAGGTAAATTACTTATATAAGTATAATGTAATGGATACTGGTATGACGGTTAGCAGGCAATAGCACTTAATTGCTATTTATTCTTGCTTATTGATATTATTTGGTCTAGAATAAAGATATGTTATGGGAATACAAATTTCCTTGATTCTGGATAAAAGCCTTAATAAAAGAGGCACTTTTTGAAAAGATACTATTTATGGGAAATAGAAAATTTTCTCCGGCAAAACTGGGTATAGAGTAGCAGACTCTCCAGCTTGTCCGGACATATTGAGATTACCGCTCCCGATGACGCGAACCGGATAAGACGGGGTAAATGATATGTCAAATCAGTGATAGAATTTCCCTAAATAGTATCATGATCAAATACCTGAGTGAAATATGAATCTGTTAAATACATTGACCTGATAAATGGTATGTTTATTTCAGCATGTGAAATATGTGATTATATAGATAGGTACATCTATAAGGAAATTCAAAAAAAAAAACCATAAGGATTGATAAATTGAAATAAAGCACAAGCATCCGTGTCTAGAATTCTTTATCATGAATCTCTTTTCCAATATCAAACATTATTTTGTTTGATCATTTACCTCGTAACTCATACAATGAGAACTCTTTAAAGATGGGATATCATCGAAAGTATAAAAATTTACAATGCACAAGTAAGAAACATATAAAGTTGTGCTAATGCACAAGAAAACACATGAAACTTAAAATATACGTCCACAGACGTTGAAATATATCACACACGACTTTCCAAGGCAAGAACTTTGAAAAGTATAAATTGGGCACGATGACACCAATACTAATTCTGTCAGTAGAAAACTACTAATCAAAAAGAAGCACTTTGCCACGTGATCCTACAAACGATCTACATTTCGCTGAGGTACGTTGGAACAAGATTTCACAATCATCGGTGCACAGTCTAAACTAAGTCACAATTATTATCACTGAAAAAGGAGTCACATACCTTTGCAAATCCCCTATTCCATTTCAGTTCATTCGACATTCCTTGATAATGGCACTTAACAACGGGTATCACACAAAATTCCAGATAAAAGTTCTTATATTCCTTTCGTAGCAATTCTGACTTCTGCCTATAATAAGTTGACTTTCGTGTTCTTTTAATGGTCATCATACCATAAAGAATTCTTTCATAATAGCAAATATTGATCCATTTCGTTTCTTGGTAAATCCATACAATACACATGCACTATTTGTTGCGCATGTGGTTTATTTGAGTTATAAGACCCTAGGAAGGCTTCATTCCAAATTATTATTTTATCCAACCTCAAATATCATTTCGCTATACTTGATCTTTGCATTGTAAACCGCGTTTTGCAAAATGATTACTCTTTGATATTTGATCGATAAATTTTTTTTTGAAAAAACTCGATTTTCTTTTTGAAGGTTATACATGGTTTCTGTTGTGATCATGTCCGAACTTCCTTATTAAAACTCGTTTTATCCAAACCCAGTTAACTTGCTCTCAATACGTAATCAATTCGAAGTCCCATATGATGGGTTGGAACCATCATATTCAAAATAGTCCCAACAAGCATTTCAATTCTCTTGAACCATAACATGCTTGTTTAGTCTTCGAATTCATCAAATTATTTTTTTGATCACGATCACTTTGTGATGACATTTTCACAAATTTGAAGATTGCGCTAATCTAGGATTTAATTATTTATTTATTTATATCGAATCCGCTTTATTGATTTATTTTATGAAAGCAATCTTAACACAATTGTGTGCTAAGATAATGATCCACCATTTCATGTCCTAATTCCTTAGTCCTTACAACCTAAATCGAGCCTTTCGTGATATTTCTTACCTTATCATCATTGATCGAAAAACATTATATAAACTTAATTATATATAGTATTCCTACATTTAAAATTTTTGTTAAAACCATTAAGGTAAAGAATTTATATTTTTACGTATAAAATTTTGTTTGAAGTATATTCTCATTTAAGTTTATGCATTTATTATTGGCAATTAATATTAGTTTTATTATTAGTAATAATATATTAATAGTAATAGTGTTAGTATTATTTTTAGATACTAGAATTATTATCAAGGGCATGTATTGAATAGCCTAGCCTTAGTTAGGCATGGACTGGCCACCTATGCTTAAACAAGGCAGCACTAACCAATATCCGCCGTGATAATGACTAGTTAATTAAGTCATCATACTTATTTAGTAAATTTCAATTATATATAAAAATATTTTTATATTATATATATAGAAATATATATACTTGTACTGTAAAGAGAAGACATATTTTCATAAAACAGTTAAAAGGGACGAATAGAATTATCTAAATAATCATAAACAAAACATATTATAAATAAATGTTCATCTTGATTAATATTTCACAACCATTAAATACTTATAGAAATATTCTTTTATATTAAAATATCAAATGTTATTTACGCAAGCCAATACTTAAGTATGCTTGATATTAAAATAAACATTTATTATTCTACTTTTATGATTTAAAATACCATAATCTTATAGTTAAACACACTTGATTTTAAAAATAATAATCATAAGTTCTAGAATATTGGGTAAACCTATATCATTATTTTGTCAAAGTTACCACGGGTTTTAATATTTAAACCTATCTATATTTATTTATTATTCTACCTTATGATAACATAAAAAGGAAAAAGGATTTTAATAAATCAAAATATCACCTATCTTTAATCAAACATTTTGATTAAAATCATCTGAATACAATTATAAGACAAAAATACACTAACTTTATTGTCTTTTCATGTATTCTTACAAATCACCCATCTCAACACATTAATTTTCTCATATCATAATTTAATATCTGACAAAACATTTTCATGTTTTCATTTTATTTTGACCCGGTCAATCTTAAGTCTTCCTTAGGTACCAATCAAGGTAAGTTTTCTTCTGACAAAGAATTTTACTAATTCCAAAAAGTTCTTCACATTCATTTTAAGAATCTATAGATCATATATCTTTTGGCTTGAACCCAATCACCTTGAAAAATATATATATATATATATATATATATATATATATATATATATATATATATATATATATATATATATATACCATTTCATCTTATTCTTTTGAACATTTCATCTTTTGAAATATCCAGAAAGCCTCCTTGAAACTCTCAAATTCGAAAACAATAAATTTATTCGGTCATCATTGAATTCTTTACAAACCCTTTGCAGCGTCCGAATAGATTTGTAGCCTGTGCTAAACCCTATTCATACGCCATTCGTTTGATTTGTCATATTCTTGGTACAATTATGTACTCAGATTACGATACACTAAATTCTATTGTCCAGTACCATTTAAGTAAACGATATTGACTTTCGGATAATCATTGACAAATCATTTTCCATACTTCCATTCACAAATAGATATTTATCAATTCAGAATCTCCCCTAATTGATCAAAGTAAGTTCATTTCGGATATTGAATCCAATTGTTTCTATAAATCATTTCTATTTTTAAAATTCATACCTCTCAAAATATTTTTTGATTCCATTCCGCGATACATTGTTTCTCTTAATGAGAAGAAGAAACATAACCCAAGAAAATATCATAATCCAAATCTCGAGGACGAGATTTTATTAAGGTGGGGAGAATGTAATAACTCTCGCTAAAGTTAATACTTAGTATGATTAATTAATCAGTTAATCAATATTAATTAAGCTAACAAGATTAATTAAGCTAAGTAAGGTTTATTAAAAATAGATATATATGAGGTCGTATAAGAATGTTTAATATTAATAATAAAATATATTATTTTTTCCTTACTCCGTTTTTAATGAAACTTAGGTTAAAACGTAGATAAAAATATGCTCGTTCTAAAGACATATTCGTCGTTTTATAAAACGTTATATTTTAAAAGTTATACGAGAAAAACGAGTGAAGCAGCTGAATTAATATATATAAGCAAGCTAGCTAGCACGTCAAGCAGGTAGGCAGGCACGTCACTATCCCACATCGACAGAATTAGGTTGAGGTGCTTGCTTGCTTGCTTACTATAAATAGGAAGCTTAGGATTCATTTTTCTTTGCTCATTTCTCTTCTTCTCTCTATACGTTGGTGTTCTAACCAATAATCACTGATACGATATTCTGTTCGGTCGATTCAGGAACCAACTAACGGATGCCAAAGTATTATACTTTGTGAATTTCGTTAAACGGAATCCAAAGTACTACTTTGTGAGTTCGTTAAACGGATGCCAAAGTGCTATACTTTGTGAGTTCGTTAAACGGATGCCAAAGTGCTATACTTTGTGAGTTCGTTAAACGGATGCCAAAGTACTGTCTGAATAAGACTACACTTTGTGAAGTTCGTTAAGGTTCGAATCTCGTGACTATCGTTGAGGTTTGATTTGGGTTTTACACAAATATGTATTCCATTCTGTTAAGCTATATGTTTAACTACCGAAAATACTCCCCACCACACACACATGCGAATCACTAATTAGTATAGCAGGGTGCTGCTACGATACAGGGTATTAACTCGATCGCTATTACGATTCATTTTCCGACCGATCAATATATCCAATGGATGTTTAAGTGCCACCCACATTAGGGTTATACTTTGTCGTTCGTCGTTAAATCGATGGATGTTTAAGTATCGCACTTTATCGTTCGTTGTGAGAATTTGATCTCGTGAGTTATCGTAATTGTTGTATTAAGTTACCTACCTAGTTCGTGTGCACTAGGTTACAAGGCTATTTCAATAGGCTAAGCTTCGCCTGTATAAATCTGCAATATATCAAGGCTTATCTGTAGACTAAACTTTGGCCGTATGAATCTGCATGTTTATAATGTGAGTCATTCTCTTTTTATCAACTGTTTTACAATACTCCAAATTATTTTCAAGGTTATAATTACAGGGATTAAGTCTTTGTAATCACCAAATTACAGCTGGTATGTGGGGTATTGTGCACATTACTATTTTTATCACTCTAGGTGAGTGAGTATCACTCTATGTGAGTGAGTATTACTCTGTGTGAGTTAGCCGTCACTATTTGGGGCGACGGGACCCAATAGTGGTATGACCACAGTCACAGATCCGGTCGAGTGACAAATACCTATTCTTGATAATTGGTTGATAAAAACATTGTAATCGCTCTAAATACTGTAAATTATAACAAATATGTTTTTGTGCAAACTGAATGAACTCACTCAGTATTTCCCCGCTGACAAAACCTTTTTAAAACGCGTTTCAGGTAATTAGAGTATATTGGAGTAAGAATTGGATCCGGCACCGAAGGCATCAAGAAGTGGCTTATTCTATTAATTAAATCACCTTAAGAAATATTGTTTTTATTAAAAGCTACCTTTGTAAAACATGGAATTTATTCCATCTATTTAAATAAAATCCGGTGTTTTCTAAACTCTGATATTTTTCCTAACTCACGGTCCTGATGAAATTTCCGCTGCAATGTTTTTCAAAAAAAATAACCACCGGTACCACGGGACTGCTCACGGCACCCGATTCCGTCCAGGGTGGGTCGGGGGTCGTGACATCATGGTCGCATTCTTGTTTTTAGAACTGTTCGGTTATAGTCTGGTCTTATAAAAACGTTTTAAAACCAAGTTCACTATAACCAGTGGCTCTGATACCAAACTGTCACACCCCCAAAATACCACATGCGGAAACCCCCGCGAGGCGTGTGACGTACCAGGATCTAGCCACCAATCACATTGAACTTAGATTAAGATGTTAAATAAAACTTTCATTCCTTAACATGAGTTGTTACAAAACATTAAATGCAATACAACATGTACAGCGGAAGCATAAATCATTTGTGATGTGTTTCATAAAACATATGTATATAAGTCACTAGACTTGTCTCGTGATTCCATGATTCTCGACCCATGACCACTCCAGCATCCCAGACAGCAAGTCCCAATAATATAACCCTACAGACCTGCAAGCATGCAGACAAGTGTGTCAGACGATGCTGGTGAGTTCAAAGTTTTGTTAACGCGTTTAGTTACCAGAAGTGTGTTTAAAACAGTTCAACGTTTTGTTTTGATGTTGTTATTACTCGATTACCGTATGTAGCGACTAGATGTGAATGCCCAACCCCAATGCCTCCATTTAGGCATTGGTCATGATGTCAAGGTATCAAACAACCTTGAATAGATGTAAGGGGTCTTATATGTACACGATGTGAATGCCCAACCCCAATGCCTCTAACTAGGCATTGGTCATGAAGTCCAGGTAATTAGTTCACGCCCGTCCTTTCGGCCCGGTGTGAGGGTGCCAAACCTAATAGCGGTATCAACTAAATACCTCGTTGCTTCTTCAGCAACACGGTAGATGTATGGGGTCTTACATGATTTATATTGTGTTCAATAACCAACATCCCAAATAATCAGTTTACCCAGTATTCCCTTTAGAAACGTTTACCAGATGTCCCAAACCACCGGGACGCATGCTTAGAAAAGTGCAGTGAACTCACCTTGGTTTGCTCGGTAAGATTAGATACTCGTTTACCAATTGTTCAAATACACCCTAGAATTGTTATCGACACAATTAGTCTTAGGCGCACATAATCCACTAGCACATAATCCACATATTCCACGTAAAGTCAATCCATGTATTCCTTGTTCACATATTACACAATCAAGATATATGTAACTCACACATATAATTCAAACCATGCCAGTTAGTCTATCAACCCTAATAGCGTCAAGTAGTCGCTTAACATATATTCTATTAATAAGTAGATTCGTTTTATGATTTCATGCTTGCAAGACATACCTCATTCAGTTCTTCAACACACAACCATGTAATTAAACTAGATTAATATTTCACGTAAGATTGGTGCAACAATTGCGACTCTCCGGCCCGGATCCAGTTTACAACCTCAAGTAACACGAATTAAAGAAAGATGAGTGGCCCATCGGGGCCCAGCCCACCTGAGTGTGCGGCTGCCCCCAAGATAACATGCGGCCCACCAGGGAACAGGTGGGTCTTCCTAGTTTCTACCCATGCAGCCCGTTCCGTATATGGCCCAGTCCATATACCTATTGCAGGTTCTCAATTCATTAAGTGGGTGTGTGTGCGGTTGACCGAGGGGTGTGCGGCAATTGAATCAAGATATTGGCCGACATAGACTGGTAGCTTTCAACATTTTATTGGACCTTTAAGCTTTTGTATTTTAATCTTGGAAGAATTATTATTTGATTAGAAAGACCCAACTCATGTGATACTGACAACAATTAAATGTTGTTGACTATTTCTAACCAACTTTATTCAATATGCCATCATCATTGCATATTACCAATTTAATTTCACCATTTACCATACTCCTTTTAATTAATATTCACATTAACATGAATGCATATTTATCAACAAGTAATATTGAGATCATGAGTTAATTCTTATCATGCATAACAATATAATGTCACAAAAACAAATCCTATTTAACTTCAATAATTTGAATGGAATCAAATCACATAACCCGACTATAATTATGAACCCATGTTATTATACAACCAAGATCATGGGTTATCCATCATGATTTAGTTATGATTCGCAAAGACCAAACCAATCTGTTATTCCCTTACCCTTAGAGATCCCCACCCCAATGGTTACAACACTAAATCACCAATTTATATTATGATGCTGCCAGATTTATACTCACGTCGTACTCATCACAATTAACCACTAATGACCCTTATTAAACGTTCATGCTACACGTTAAACACATACAAATGCTCGACCTTATCTAACTCAGTTTATAATCAAGACACCTTGCTCTAATCTTACTTACACACATAGCACACAACACGTAATTACATAATCAAACATGGTCACAACTGATGGGTATACTTACCTAACACTTAGAACGAAAGGGACGAAAGAAGGATTTGCAGGAGGGAAAACTTCCTCGCTGTTAGGTTGCCGTCGATCCCCTAAAAGCCCTAGGGTTGTAGTTTTCAAAAAAATCACCTACGTACTTCTAAACATACATTTATACATAACCTACAAAATGTTTTGGGCTTGTGCGGTTCAGGCCTAAGATAACATGTGTGGGCCGAAAGGGTTTAGAAACAAGGAGAAGGTGGAGTGTAACTAAGGAGGTATGTGGCCCAAATATACGCACGACCCAAGCATACGATGTGTGTGCGGCCCAGACATAAGGTGTGTGTGTGTGTGGCCCAACACACAATCAATCCTTTTCGTCTACATTTTGGTTTAACAAGTTTATTCCCAATGTTTAACAATTAGAAAGACAAAAACGTGACAAAAGGAACCAAGAGGAATCATGATCACAAGACTGAAGAGCACAACAATACCTTGAAAGTTCGGGTTGTCACAATACTCCAGTGGTCCGTCAGTGATCGAAATTTGCCGTTCAAAAAAAAAGTAATAAAGGTAATTAGATCATTATATACCTTAAGAGCTGTTTTTGATAATTACAAAATTGTTTTAATATTTAAGATATTATTAATGCAATAACTCAAGTTTTTTTTATTATTCATTATTTTCATGATTATTATTTAACAAAATACGTTTAATATACAAATAAATATGTATTTTCATTAACCTTTTGTTTTTATAAAAGTCGTTTTAAAAAATAATTTGTTTTTTTTACATTTTGTTTAAACCATCTATTGTTTTTAAACTTGTTTCTTTTTAAAAGATTTGTTTTTTAAAATCGTTCTTTTTAAAAGTCGTTTGTCTTTCAAAGTTTTTTTAAACACTTCGTTTTATACCATTCTTTTTAAAATCATTTATTTTTTAAATATTTTAAACAACTCTCTTTTGTAAGTCGTTCATTTTTTTTAATTTTACAAAACGACGTGTATAAAAAACAAAAGAAATGTAAGATTTGAAAAAAAAAAGTCTAATAAAATTTTTGCAAAAGATCATTCATTTTTATACTTTTTTTTAAATGGTTTATTTGTTTTTCAAATCTTCCATTTCTTTGGACCGTTTGTTTATTCGAAATTTGTTATTTTTTAACCTTTCGTTTATTAAATTCGTGCATTTTTTAGTACCTTATACTTGTTAACTTATTTTTTAAGGTTTTGTTTTTTATAAACGTCATCTTTTTTAATCTACGTTTAACAAAGTTAAAAATGATTTTTAAAAGAACGGTATAAAATGAATCATTTAAAAAAAAACTTGAAAAGACAAACAATTTTAAAAGAATGATTTTAATAAACAACCAGTTTAAAAATGAATAATTTTACAAAAAACGATGGACGATTTAGAAAAAAGTTAAAAAAACAAATGATTTTAAAAAAGATGTTTATAAAAAAACAAACGCTTAATGAAAATGGATATTTATTTGTATATATAAAACATATTTTTAAATAATAATCGTGAAAATAGCGAAAAAAAACTTGAGTAATTGCATTAATAATCTCTTAAATATTAACAAAACTTTGTAATTAGCAAAAACAATCATTAATGTATATAATTACCTAATTACTCTTATACTTAACTGTAAAAAATTAACAAAGTTAGTGTTAGGGGGCCAAAACCATTATAAAATGCAACCTCGGGTCTGATATGTTAAAAGATCACTTTTTGAGCTGAAGGGGTTAAACTGGCTAAGCCACAGGGGCCAAAACAGTAATTTACTCTTAATTGAATCATATGCCCAAAAACATTTTAGTTTCTTTAACTGATGTCTGTTATTTTAGTTTGCTGAATAGTTACTAGTAAAATTTACCTCAAAACGTAGATTAACTAAAAATATACATAAAAATAAGCATGAATACGTATTATATTTGACCCAACTCATTTTTCGTGAAAAAATAAAATAAAATTTACGTCAAAATGTAGACCAACCGTAAACGTATATAATGATAATAATCATAAGAACATATTAATTTGACCCGACTCGTTTCTAGAGAAAACTTACGTCGAAATGTAAATCAAATTAAATTTATACTCATATGTACATAAAAATAAACACGTAAAACTCGATTACAAAGTTTTTAGAAAGTTAAGGGGTTGAAATCATGATCGGCCCTCAAAATTCATGTACCATATTCGAGCTTTAAAAAATGTGCCCTTAGGCCTTACCACAATATATAATGTAAACTAGTTTTTTAGGAGCCATTAACACCAAAATAATCAACAAAGTTTCTAACAAATTAAGTTAACGTCTAAATAATTGACAAACATTACCAAATAACACTTAAATAATCAACACTTAACGCTAAATAACACCCAACTAAATAACTATTTATAGTGTAATTTTTACATCCCTAAACATATATTAATCATTTTCTTTTCAGTGACCAACATAACGATTTTAGGTTGCTAATAGTAGGCTAGACATTTTTACGTAAAATTATTTGTTTTGAGCTTTTTTAATGAAAGGTTATTATAAAAAATACATTTACATTACATTAGATTAAATAATGTATTAATTTTTTTACAATATTTTTTTGGTAATACATATCACCTAATCAGCTTAAACTTGCCAAAATTTGAACCGTCATATTTGTGGGAGTCACCTATGCCATTAGTCACTAAACCATAAGACCATAAACAAATAATGTAATAAAATAACTAAATACAATAAACAAACAATATTTTATATTTGTGATATTTTTTAACGGTAAATTTGGATCGCTGATAGACCACATGAGTATTATCGTGTCATTAGCGGAACCATTCGATCATATCATCTTCACTAGGCAACAATGTCTATACACCAATTCAAGAGGAAACCCAATAAATCTAGAAAAAAACCCCTTATACCTAGGACTTAATGGTCCCTAAGCCTTATTTCACCTGAATGATACTAAATCAAACAATTAACAAATAAATAAATAACAGTTGAAACTTATTTTATGTTTATAACCTAGTGGTATCTTAAGGTGTGATAAGGCTTATGACCATTAGGTCATGGGTTCGATTCCCACAAAGGGGGTTTTCCCAGATTTATTGGGTTTCCTCCTGAATTGGTGTATAGGCATTATTGCCTAGTGGATATGGATATGATCAAGTGGTTCTGCTGGTGGCACGATGATACTCCAGTAATCCGTCATCCAAATTTACCGTTAAAAAAAAAACACCGTAACACATAAGTAACAATGGATGGTTGGTAACAACTTTTAACAATTAATTAATAGTTTGATAACCTAGGCCATAACTAAACTTAAAAAAAACCAAGTAAGCTTGTGGTGGAGTGGTATGGAAGAGACTTGAGTTTCTCAGAGACCCAAGTTCAATTCCTGCTTCTTTCCATTAGCTTTCATCGGCACCTGGTGATGATGGGAGACTAGGCGAGTAGGCGGCGATCGCTAGTTCGATCCTTGAACTGAATGGGTTTTACCTCACTGCACTGTCGTGCCTTCAGACGAGTGTTCACGGGCTTCTGCCCTGGGTGAGGGTTTTTCCCAGTTCGGAGACGAGTGTATCCCGATGTGATGAACTTCGTCAGTAGCCCATTTGAAGGATTCGTTGGCCGTTCAAAAAAAAAAAAAAGCTATCTTTCTATCTCTGTCATCTTCATCATCAAAACGTAATAACATCTAGCAGAGCCGTTGAACTGCCGCCTTGCTTGCCGGAGAAATAAGTTATGCTCACAACACCATCTCTCTTCTATTTTTCTTTCGATTAGGGCGATGTTTGAAGGGTTAGAGTATCAATAAATGTCATCTTAGATATATCAGTGTTTTTTTTTAAATGTGCCCCTCGTAATTACGGGCCCTGATCGGTTGTCTCCCTCACCAACCCTCAGGGCTTCCCCTGGTTGAAAGTTGATGGGTAAAATTATTAATAAAAATACAAAAAGATTAAAAACCCCCTTAAAGCACTATTCACTAAATTTGATGATTGTATTATACATGATTTGATAATTGTATTATACATGATGTGAATGTGAATGTGAATTTTTTTTTTTTTGAAAATATATATTTGACAATTTATTTATTTATGATAAAATTAACTTATATCTACGTAATTTATCATAGTTTAAATTGTAATAGTTATATAAATAAAAATCATACAAGATGGTGAAGTAACAAAGAGATCCGTCGGTTAGATTGAAACACGTGAAAAACGAGTGCTAAAAGAGCTAAATAGCCCTTGGCTAGTATTTAGCTCTCACTTTTTTTTTTCATATACCAACTATTTAGCTGGCGTTTTTTTCATACGGCGGCTGAATTTAGCCTGCGCTTTACACATGTCTTTTTTATTAGTTTCTTTGGACCTCATTTTACTTCATCATGAGTTTTTGTTAGGATAAACCCTAGTCGTCTTATCCGGTGGATCATGTTTGACGTCGTCTAGTTGGCCCTTTTTGTTGATCTCTTTTTCGAGGGCCAAATATACATTTCTATTCCTTTAAATTTTAATAACATCAACTTGTTTATTCTACTAATTTTCCAGATATTAGTTTTTTGGCTTTGAAATTTCTTTTCAAAAAAGAATTCTATCAATTTTCGGCTGGGTCTGCGGTAAATAGAGTTCAATAGCCTTTTAAGGCTACACGTTAAAATAATTTATTTGATCATAAATATATGAATATATATGTTATGTGCAGTTTTAGTTCCTTCTTCTCTCTAAAAAGTACGAAAGAAAAAACTCTAAACACAAACATTTTGGAAATCAAATACCGTTATGTGAAAGCTAGCTAGGAAAACTTTGGGAAAAGGTTAGATCATATCGAATGATGGCTTTGTACTTAGACATTAAAAAGTGAGATACTTTGCCTCTATACATTCCCAACACCATTTCATCTCAATCTCAATCTTAACAAACAGAAACTTGTTTTGCTATCCACATGCACGTGACACTTTCCTCCATTCTCTTCAAAACACCTACAGCAAATGACTTCCATTTCAGGGTTTCTACATCATATTTTCTTATAAGTTCATAATCATCCATTGTGTCAACAATTAAAAGATTCAATTATTTAGCATGACTAGTATGATCAATCAAAGAAGGTAATGAACTCACAATATGCATGGTTTGCTCAAAATGATCTTCATTTTGTACCTTTTTTTATATCACACCACCCAGCCTTACAGATTAAAAACCGTTGTTTTTTTACGTTTAGGGTTTCACTTTCGGAGTCTGGAACACGTGACAACAAACAGGCCTTCAGAGGTTTGAGTTTTAATGATTTTATTATAAGGTCCATGTATATGAATTTCATGATTTTTGATTGTTTGTATGCAGATAAGAAACCACAAGATCATGACTCCATCAACAGCGAATATGGGGCTGCCATAGCTGCAGCCACCTTCGCTATACACTCATTGGAGGAAAAGATGAGCTCTCAGCATCAGAAAAAAGAGAAAACTAGAGAAGAAGGTAATGTGATGCGTTAGACTTTAGAGAATATGTTTTTTGTTTTTTTTTTTCTTTTTAGTTTTTACCTTTGCAAGAACGAAATATTCTTAATTAATCTAGCTATTTATAATAAAAAATTATAAGAATTTAAAATTAGTATTTAATTTCAGTCGTTTCTTTGTATAATAACAACACAAAACTTATCACTTGCTATCATATTTACCCTTATTTTACATTTTGGATAATAATCATTTGATAGTATTTACCTTAATCTATGAAATATAAATGACATACTTGTGTAAAATTAATTAAAAGTTAAATAACTAAATTTTCTACTTTATATCTTATATGAACACAAAATAAATAAATAAAAAAACTAATTATCTTTATATATTTTTTATTTTATTTACAATTAATTAAGAATATTGCAATTGATTTTCGTATGCACCTCTTCATTATGCCATTATGATAAATGATCATACTTTTATAAGCATATCTATTTTTAATTGCATTTAAGATCTTTATTATTTTCCATTTAACTAATCAAGATGTTAGTTGCATATTGGTGAATCCTTTATGCGAAAATATAATCTATATTTTCTCAAATCTCCAAGTAAAAATCTATATGTTATTTTAAAATCATATATGATATAATTAAAGTGGATATCAGTACTTGGTATGCATGCAATTAACTATGAGAAAATTACGAAAATAGCCAAGACCAAGGTTGAATTACGAAAATAGCCACCTCATGCGTCTTTGGAGTGGCACATCACGGATTCAAATGCGCGGGATGCGTCTGGAAACAATGGGATGCGTCTTTGGAGCGAAACCCAATAGAAAATGGACACGTGGCGACAGACTCCTCCAAGGGGTCAGGCAGACTCTTCCAAGGGGTCAGGCAAACTCTTCCAAAGGGTCAGGCAGACTCTTCCAATGGGTCAGGCCTGACGCCTTGGATCTCACACTCGGAGGAGTCTGCCTAACTCATTGGAGAAGTCTACCTGACCCCTTGGAAGAGTCTGTCTGACCCCTTGGAGGAGTCTGCCGCCACGTGTCCATTTTCTATTGGATTTTGCTCCAAAGACGCATCCCATTGTTTCCAGACACATCCCGCGCATTTAAATCCGTAATGCGCCACTCCAAGGACGCATGAGGTGGTTATTTTCGTAAGTCAACCCTGGTCTTTGGCTAATTTCGTAATTTTCTCATTAACTATTCAATTTCTTGTTTTCTTAGTTGGGTTTATATATATTTATATGATGATGTAAATAAATTCAAAATTTTAGTATACACCTCATTACAAGCAATCATATGTTATTTTGTTTCTCATAAATTGTTTCAAGTCTAAACACACAACAAATTACAAAACACCTCCTTAGACACTAGAAAACATGCTTTGTGGTTTTGACATCAAATAACCACATATCGTTACAAATTAAGCAACGCAAAATATGATTTCAACTTGAAGAATTTAATAACCAAAAACACATTTAGATTTACCAATAACAGATATTTGTGGCCTTAACTCTATGCATATGTTTTATTAGTTGAAGCTTCCATGAAAACCAGAATGAGTCAGGGTGATAAAGCTCCATCCTTCGCTAGACCAAGTAGGCCTAGAGATCCATATGCTAATACAACTTTAAGCATACACGCTAGTGGAAACACCAAAGTCGATGCTTGGGAGAAAGCTGAATTACTAAAGATTCAAAAACGGTAAGAAAAATCATTAATTATCCACATCAATATGATCACTTGTATCTTTATCTTTTGCAACATGTTTTAAAAAATGGAAAATATCCCAGATACGAGAAGAGTAACCTTACAATTCTTGAGTGGGAGAATGAGAAGAAAACGAGGGCTAAACAAAGAGTGGAAGAAAAAAAGGTTTGGCCCTATTAGTTCTTACTTCTTTTGACTGAAAAAGTCAACAATACGGATTGAATACTTTTTTGGTGATTTGAAACAGAAAGAATTGGATCAAAGAAGATCGGTCAATTGGCAACATTACCAGAACAAGCTAGCAAGAATCGACCATGTGGCTGGAGGAGCAAGATCAAGGACTGAAAAAAACAAAAGGAAAGAAGAACAAAAGATAAAAGAGCGAGCAAAGGAGATGAGATCACTTGGAGTTTCATCTCCAAAATATTGCTTCCTATGCTAATTTGATCTTTGAACCTACACAAAACTTGTTTGGTTTCTAAGAATTATGTACATGATGTTAGCATCCAAGTTAATGTTCATGTATTTGACAACTTAGTAAATTTGGTGGGTCTTGAAATCATTGTTGAAAGTTGAAAAGTTTGATCACACTAAGTTACGAATCTTTGTTTCTACGTTATTAATTGGTCTTTGATTGCAAACGGTGTTACAACAATGCTTATATTACGCTTTGCAACAAAAGAATTGCTAGGTTGTTTTTTAACGACAAGCGTTATTCCTACTTTACGTTACATCAGTTGTCCTAAAATACTCATTTGCTCAACTGCTTTGAATCTCTAAGAACTCTTATTTAAGAGGTATGTGTCTCTACTAAGTGAGTCAACCCTGGTCAACCTCATATAAGAGAAAATTAGGGTGGTGGGTTTAACTAAGAGTGCCCCCTCCTTCTAGGGTTAAAACCGGTAGAGATGAGGTGGTGACATATTATTGGAAATATTACAAAGTTTTAGTGTTTTAGTCTAATGGCAAAAAACACTTATGTTTTTTTGTTAGCTTTTAATTGAGGTTTGCATTAATACCCACTATTTACCCTATATTAATCATCAAATTTGGTTTGTGAGGTAAAAGTACTATTCAATTTTTTACAATCAATTAAACTTGGTTTACAAGTTCATAATGCATCATTTTCTTGCTACATATCCAACTATACATCAAATCTTATATTCATATATAGCTACACATGCATTTCTTATATCCATGCTATTTCTTTTTTTTTTTTACTTTTAAACCATTTAGTTTCATCTTTTAGTTTTAGTTTTTCAACCCCTTTAGTTTTCACTCTAACCCGGATAATTTTTCACTTTCAACTTTGGTCCTTTATACTTTTCATCTTTTACAAATTTGTCATTTTACATTTCCGTCTAAGTCTTGCGGGTAAATACGCTACAACACGTGTGTGTAGTTCAACGTCTTTATGTCTATTTTTTGTGGTTTAACGGTACCTTCACAACTCGCGAGTGCTAAGCCGACTTAGTTATTCTTTTTTATGTTTTAAGTTTCGATCTAATTTTTACGAGTTAACACGCCTTCAACATTTTGGCTTTTACTTTTTTTAACGGTCCCGTCGCAAAACGCGGGTTATTAATTCTAGTTGTTACAAAATTGAAAGCATAAAATCCTAACATATTATTAAAATCCTTAGTAACCAAATACTTAAATTTTAAGAATCCACATAGACCATGTAATTAACTCATATACAATATAGTGGTTTCTTTTTAATCAAACGAATTATGATTTGATGAATAAAGCTTGCTTTGTATATTTGAAGTGCAAGGGGTTCAAATAGGTCGAAGTTAAACAAAATAAACAAATAAATAAAAACCTCTAAAAAAGGAGCATGTTTATGTATTCTTAAGGGACGCCCACAAGTAAAAAAATCGAGGATTTGATCAATGAATCGTCAATTTAGTGAATTTGATCATGCACATGCAAAATAATGAAATAAACATTTTGTTGTGAACATAGATTCTTGTAGAAACTTGGCAAAGGGCTATTATTCAAAGGATTTAGAACACTCGTAGTGGGGCGGTATTTTTAAAAAAAAATTGAAAAAAAACGCCTAAAAACGCCCCTCCTCCCATTACATGGGGCGTTTTTAAAAAAAAAAAATTCAAAAAAATGGATTATGGCGTTTTAATTATAACGCTAAATAGCAATTGCATGTGGCCAATGGTTTGATGATTGGGAGTGGTCCAAGGCTTGACTAGCCAATGAACAACTAGTTTGCTATTTTTTTTGGGTAACTTTGTTAAATAGTAACCAAGTTTCAGAAGTGTTCTAATCAGGTCACTTATAAATTTTTTTGTTCCAATCAGGTCACTAAAGTTTAATTTATGTTCCAATTCTAGATATTTTACCTAAATAGAAGGTCACACATCCTACATATCATTTATTTAGGTTTTTAAAAAAATATATGTTGACATAGCTTACAAGCGTCAACATGGATTAAAAAAAGTTCAATTATCTTTTTTAAATAAATTACAATATTTTTATTAAAAAATACAAAAAAATTGTAATTGTAATTTTTTTTTAAATCTTGAAGAAAGACAACAATTAAATAATACAAACAAAGTTTTAAGAAGGGTGGTGGCTTTAGCTGTTTATAGTCGACTGCATTGGATTAGAAAACAACAAATCCTTCCTTCACAAATTTTTGTTAACCATGTGTAAACATAGTCTATCTTGAAAGATTTTGTATGGCGTCGATGTCGTCAGAAGGTTTCATGGCAAAGATAAAATGAAAGTGGAGGTCAGTCATGACCTTTTTTCTGGAATCTCTTAATTTGCATCCTCAATTTTAGTTCCAAACCGGTCATCTTTGTTTCCATTGTTTTCTTGATTTTAGTTTGGCTCTCTATTTTTATTTTTTTTATTTTATTGCTTAGATTTACACATAATAGTGGTGATACCGAATAATTTATGGGTTCCTTTAAGAGAAGCCATGTTAGCATGACAAGAATTCTTTGAGTTTTTAAGTGAAGAAAACCTATATAAATGCCACATAGAATTATTTACCTGCTATTCAGGTAAATAATATAGGATTAGAACATAAATAAAACTTCAATGACCTAATTAAAACAAAAATTTTTATGAGTGACTTGATTTGAACACTCTTAAAACTTGGTTATTATTCTGTGAAATATTCCCTTTTTTTTTGTTTAATGATTGGAAGGGGCATTATTAGGCATTATTCCCACTACGCCACTTTTGTAATAACGCCCCATGCTGACTGGACTGCCACGTGTCGGATAATGCCCCATGGTGAGAGCATTATTTTTCTTCACCACTACACATGGTCTTAATAGATAAACTTCAACTAGAAAAGCCAAGTTGAGTATGTGGCATTTTTAAACGTGAGTTGCCTACTTTTTGGTTTAATTGAAGTTATTTGATAGTATAGTAATGTTGGTTCAGTTCTGTTTGTGCATGAAGGAAAACAATAAACATACCTGTTATGGCCGACAGGGCAGTGGAGAATCCAGTGAGAGAAGACGACATGGAGTTCGACATCTTTGTCAGGGTGATCTGGTTCCTCCTTAGAGTGCTAACTGATGATGGGGACTTAGAAACCGAAAAGGGTATCGGTTAGGAGAGGAGGTCGACGTGATGATGTTATGGCTAATGGGGTGGTGTAATTATCTAACTGAGTAACCCTTAAACCTCCACATAATTCTCCTTATATAAGCACCCAGGAGGAAACCTAATTAGTTAATAAGGGTAATATGGTCCATCAACAATTACCAACTAATTATTTAATAGGTTCTAATATATTTTGATCTCTATAACGTAAATGATTATGATGGCTATAGATTAAATATTAATACGTAATATATTTAATCTTACATTCTCCCACTTAGCCGAGTAATCATTTACTATGAGTATTAGATAAGTCTGATCAGGAGTTAACACTCATTTTAGCCTTAAACAAGTACTATAGCAGAAAAATACAGCCGTTGAATCATTATGCGACTCAGGACCCCCATTAATCATACTATAGCCTTAATTTAAAACCTAATCGTCATGATCAAAATACGCGTAAGCCCTTTGTTTGATTTGTAACTTTTATTTGTCTATATGCCATTATACCGGTTGAACATATTCTAACAGACATACAAAATCAAACTTGAGGAAATTTCATTAATCATAAAACATAAGCTAGTACAATATGCTCAAATAAGGTCTTTACTAAATCCCATATCCCGAACATGTTCTTCGTAAACCTTAGGAGGGAGACCTTTAGTCATCGGATCCGCAAGCATATCCTTAGTACTAATATACTCGATACAAAGATAATTTTCCTCAACTCGTTCACGTACAAATAGATATTTCGTATCGAGATATAAACCAGCTCCAGTCGAACTGTTACTGTTCGAGAAACTAACGGAAGCTGAATTATCACAGTAAAGCTTCAATGGTCTAGATATGGAATTAACGATTTTGAGTCCAGTGACCAGGTTTCTAAGCAACATTCCATGACAGGTTGCGTTATAAACAGCAATGTACTCTGCCATCACTGTGGAAGTTGTGGTCAACTGTTGTTTATGACTCTTCCAAGAGATAGGGCCGCCTGCTAACATAAAGATATAGCCCGAAGTGGATTTCTTGTCATCTTTGCATTTGGCAAAGTCAGAATCAGAATAGCCCACCACTTCTAAATGATCACTTCTTCTATAAGTCAGTTTATAGTCTTTCGTCCCTCGCAGATATCGAAGTACCTTCTTAGCTGCTTTCCAGTGATCTAGGCCAGGATTAGTCTGATAACGGCCTAGCATTCCAGCAATATAAGCGATATCTGGATGAGTACAGACTTGAGCATACATCAAGCTCCCAACTACTGACGCGTAAGGTATCTGGCTCATTTGCTCCTTCTCAACCTCTGTTGTCGGACACTGAAATGAACCGAAAATATCTCCCTTAACTACTGGAGCGACGGAGGGTTTGCACTGTTGCATGTTGTAACGTGTGAGGACACGATCTATGTAGGCCCTTTGGGACAATCCTAAGATCCCTTTGTTTCTATCTCGGTGAATTTCGATGCCAATGACGTAAGAAGCATCTCCGAGATCCTTCATGTCGAAGTTATGCGAGAGTAAACGCTTCGACTCATGCAACATGTCTAAACTATTACTTGCCAATAGAATATCATCTACGTAAAGGACAAGTATAGTAAAATTACTCCCACTCATCTTGAGGTAGGTGCATTGATCCACTTGATTCTTCATAAAACCTTGCCTCTTCATGACTTCATCAAACTTGAGGTACCACTGACGTGATGCTTGTTTCAACCCATAAATGGATTTCTTCAGCTTACAGACTAGATGTTCCTGACCTTCAGGTTTAAAGCCTTCAGGTTGTTTCATGTAAACATCTTCGTCCAAATCTCTGTTAAGGAAAGCTGTTTTAACGTCCATCTGATGCAGCTCTAAATCAAAATGAGCTACTAGGGCCAGGACGATCCTTAATGAATCTTTACGAGAGACAGGTGAAAACGTCTCTTGATAATGAATTCCCTCTTTCTGAGTGTAGCCCTTTGCAACCAATCTCGCTTTGTAGCGTTCAACGTTCCCATTCGGATCCAGTTTTGTTTTGAACACCCATTTGCATCCTACGGGTTTGACTCCGTTGGGTAATTCTACCAAATCCCAAACGTCATTTTTCTTCATGGATTCAAGCTCATCAATCATTGCTTTATTCCATTCAGAAGACTGATCACTGCTAATGGCTTCATTGTAAGAGATAGGATCATTGAGCTTTCCGGGATCCATTTCAGTCAGGTAGGTAACATAATCATCCCAATTAGGAGGCCTTCTTTGCCTGGATGACCTCCTGAGTGGATTATCGGGTTCAGCGTTGTCTTGGTTTTGAGCGTTTGATGTGCCTTCGTCATGAGGTATAATGGGTTCTGATTGTGGAGGTGAATTTGGAGTTGGTGCAGTAGCTACAGGTGTAATAATTGCATTGGGTACAAGAGGAGTAATCGGAGTAATGGTAAGCGACGAGTCTCTCCCCCCCGCGTCTTGTACTTCTTGCAATTCTTCGTAAGGGTTGGTACTGCTCCCACTGACCTTGAAATCCTCCAGGAACGCGGCATGCTTGGTTTCAACGATACGGGTGACATGGGAAGGACAATAGAAACGATAACCCTTAGAGTTCTCAGGATACCCGATAAAGAAACAGGTAACTGTTTTAGGGTCAAGTTTCCTTAGGAAAGGATTGTAAAGTTTTGCTTCAGAAATGCAGCCCCATACTTTCATATATTTAAGACTCGGTTTCCTTCCTGTCCAAAGTTCATAAGGAGTTTAGGGACAGACTTAGAAGGAACTCTACTGAGTATATGAACAGCTGCTTTTAACGCTTCAGTCCAGAGGAATAATGGTAAATTAGTGTTGGTTAACATACTGCGCACCATGTTCATAAGGGTACGGTTTCTTCTTTCAGCGACACCGTTCTGCTGAGGTGTACCAGGCATGGTGTATTGGTTCACAATCCCCTGGCCCTTACAAAACTCATAAAATGGACCAGGAGCTTAACCCACATCAGTATGTTTTCCATAATATTCACCGCCTCTATCTGATCTCACAACTTTAATCTGACGATCTAATTGCTTTTCAACTTCAGCCTTATAATCTTTAAAAGTTGTTAGAGATTCAGATTTCTCCTTAATAAGATACAAGTACATGTAACGAGAATAGTCATCAATAAAAGTGTAACGACCATAATTTTTCCTTTAAATTTAATAAATGACAACATACTTTTCTAACAAAATTTGGGCATGACCCGTTGGTAAACGGGCGATACCCTGTTTTTCATAAACAAACTTCATTCAACTATACGCAAACATTCGAAGACATGACATACACAACAAAAGATGACCTATCCTTAGTTTCGAAAACCATTAAGTATGTACGCACCTACGACAACTTTTCAAAAGACAACCATGACCAAACTAGTTTAAGTACAAAGCATAAACATAAGTAACTAGGTAATTTGACATCGACTTATACAAAATGCAGAGCGCTTGACGGGCTTGAGGTGTGTTCGATCCGGGCAAGCTTGATAACTAGACATGAGATTTACCTACATGATCACAACATCAAAACATATTAGAACGAGGGTTCCTTCTTTACTCAAGAAATTACCTTACGAACTTAAAATAAACGGGACATACAAAACTTATACTAAGCTACGTTCTTTCATACTTACACGGTAGTGAGTTCCAACGAAACTTCATACCCATCTTTCTTAGTCTTACAATTTCATTATCCGACCCATTCAAGAGAAAGGTCCATTCATATATCTTAACCATGCTTGATACAATTTAGTACAAATATGGACAAACACATATCTAAAGTAAACCCAAATTGTACAAGTAACGTACCTCGGTCTTGATTCCCTTGCGGCTTCCCTTGACTTGAACTTTCTTCCTTAACGCCTACATATAAACATTCATTCTTTTAATTCATGTTTCATACTCATTTACACATATAAATAAAACATCATACAACTTGCTCATACTTCATAAACATGTTAAATTCATACAAGATTGATAGCTTATATGACTAGCACTTTCATTGAGGCATTTTGTCAAACACTTGATGTGCATGTTATCATCAAAGCACAAAGTACAAGTATTTTTGGCATAACCCTACTTATTCACCTTCTAATCTAACAAGAATCAATCAAGTTCATGACTTTCTTTCATCCTACACATCTAGCTAATCTAAATTCCCCTTTCACAATCAGATTATGTATCAATTAACATTTCATAAACATATCATTATAAATCATCATTTTCATCTTCTTCCTACAACAAGTGGGTATGAACCCTAATCATTCAAACAATCAAAATTAAGCAAAATCCTCATTCTATTATGAATTCCTACTCACAATTACACAAGACTTCCACACAAATTCACGATTGGGTTAAACCCCACTTTCTACCATTCATCCAAAACAGAAATTTCGACTTACCAAGGGTTGGACAAGCTTAGATTACTCGAATTAGGGCTCATGCATTCACTAAAACTCTAAATTCCCTTCTGTTTTTGGAGGATTTGTGAAGTTAGGGTTTGGTCTTGCCCCCTCCTGCTCTTGATCGATCCCACGTACACACCAGGTGTGTGGTTTTTGTTTTCCCTTTTCTTTTATTTGTTTTAATTTAAAACTTTCATTCCTTTTTAACAAGTTTGATCCCTAAACTTACTTAATTTGTTTATTAGTCATAAACCTTCCTTCTAATCAAGTTACTAGCATAAATGCTTAACTAGGTTAAATATAGCATGACTAGACTTTTAAGTAATACTAGGGAGAAAGCCCGTGCGATGCACGGCATGCATAATAGCTATTGTTTGTTTGTGGTAAGACGTCTGACACGGCCGGTCCAACTAAACATTTTTAGAAACAAATCTTCCTCTCGGGAAGACAACGGGGTTTTCGCACCCATCACACCACATATCGTTATCTTCACGCCCCACACCTTTCATGCAATTCCCACCGCCACATGTCAGCCTGAACCACTCTTGGCTATTGCGTATGCGTGTGACTTCAACACGACAGGTAAATTCAGCACACTGCATATATTACCAGCATAACTATAAACTTAAACCATTTGATTCAAAAATGATAACCAATATTGTGCTTATCCAAAATGACATATCCTAAGTGTATATTACATTCTAATGCAAACTTGATTTGACCTTAACCAAAATGACCAACGTTTACATATTCTTGGTTCGCCACGAATTACGTACACACTTTATCTACCCAATATTTAAATTACATTTTGTGTTTTCAATAAATATTTATAAACGTGAATTCGATATTAAAAAAAACAGTACTTTTTTCGATATTAAAAATGTGAATTCGGTATTAAAAAATATTTATAAATATTTATAACTGTTAAAAAATATTTATAAATATCTATAAATGTGAATTCCTTATTAAAAAATAGATTTCAGTATTAAAAAAAAATATTATTTTTTTTCAACCGCAATATAGTCCTCCTATGTGATGTGGATACAACCAACAACCGTGTGGGGTCAGCTTGGTCGCCACAAACTATACGAATTTGGATTTGGTTATTGCCTGTCAAACTCGTAAACTGACTGTTAGGTTTTAACATACGAATGTAAGTCCAAATAGATGTTTGATTTAATGTATTAAAAAATAAGCTTGTGCCTTCATATAACAATCAACTCATACATGCATATGAAAATTGTATGATCATATGTAATAACAATCAACCTGTCAGGAAGTCATTTCTTGATTTATAATAATACCATAAAAGGATGAATGTATATATATATTGACATATGGTTCTTTTTGAGTCTTAACTAATCAAAAATATCCATATTTATTTAGTGGCAATCTTGTTGTCTAACCCAAAATGTATGATAGAAAATCTAGCACCAAGATCCCACTAAACGCGTTTTTGGTTATTGGGTTACCTTTGTAAATAATCCTTCAAGTATCCTTTTAACACAATTAAATTAATTAACTTAAGATAAAAATAAAAAATATATAAACTCATTTGGGTAATCATATTATAATTATCCATAATTAAATATTTAGCATATATAGTTAAGTTAATATTAAATTTAAAAGTATATATTTCTTTAACATTATAATTGTATAAAAGAGACGGTCGAGATAACAAATTACGGAGCCTGGAATCGTGTCATGAGTCCTCCCTAATATTATGTGTAGAGATAGAGATATATTGTCCTTTACTCTTCGATTTCGATAAAGATACATAATCTAAAATGAATATTCTATATATACAATCTAGTTTGTAAGGCATACCATGTGATGCTTGTTTCTTCTACCGTGGGTCAAGATGGCTTCTAGTGTGGTCCATTTTTCTGAATACCCAGCAACAGAATCGTTCCTTGCCATGGCCACACTTGTAGACAGAGCGGTTATAGGTTGTTGGAGAGAAGGCGGATATGGGCTGCAATGTGGACAAAGATTTATAAAGCCATTTAGATGGTCTTTTGGAATGGAAAACATTAATTAACACAAAATTAAATGATGATTGTTATGGGAAAATGATAAGTCACTTACTTTTATTAGAGTGAAACCGAGAAATTAGGGGTTTGCATACAAAGGGACATAACAATTATAGCCACATTAATATAATAAAGTAGAATTAAAAACATCATTAAAGTTATATTTATGAAGGTAAATATGTAGTTAGGGTCTGGAATCAATGTCCTTTAATTGATGTGTGGTTAGAATATAATTTAATGTCATGTTAAATTAGAAACCATACATACTGTAAGGAACATGTATAACAATATATCACTAAGTAACATTAACTATTGAGTATTTTTAAAATATGGTTAAGAACACATAGTAAATTAGGTGACATATACAATTATTATGATTGTCTTTTATGTTATAATTATTAAGAGTATTATTATTGTTATTAGATATCATGGATAAGTCAAAAGGCATAATGTAAACCTATGTGCTATTTGAGTAAATGTTTATCAATGATTCATATGATAGTAAGATGGTGTAACCTAAGCGAAGCCCCTCTATCATGATACTTAAGATGCTTAGATGGTTATGAATAATTCACAAGATGATATATATGAAATTATAACCTTTATGTAGACGCATTCTCTCATGTTATTCCTTTTTACTTAAAAATTTTGCAACTATTAAACATTATGATGCATTTTTTAAATAAAAAATATTAGAGTATTATAAAGGTTATGTTCGTACAAAAATCAGGGGAGGGTTGCTTCTAGTCATACAGTAACAAAAAAATGACTTTGACCATTTTGCCCTTACTACTTTCTCATGTTGTAAGACCCAAACGTGCAAAATAACTGATAGAACTGGGACACAAAGCAACTCCACTTTTGGTCAACTCCAACTTGGCCCATTTGTAAGTTATTTATTTGGATATACTCAATTTGAGATAAAATATAAATTAAAATCAACCTATGATAATCAAAAGAAAATAAATTCACATGCGAAGTGTATATGTGGCTCTTATATCTTAAACTGTGGGGTATGGTGGGGCGGGGGTTTGGGGCATGGGTTGACACGTGGACTTCGAGCCCCCCGCTGGTGAGTGACGTGTTAGGTCGGTATGGCGGGGCGTGGCTAGCCCGCGTGGGTTGGCCAGCTTTAATAAATTTTAAAAATAAACCATAAAAACGGTTATAAAGCCATTTAGATGGTCTTTTGGAATGGACAACATTAATTAACACAAAATTAAATGATGATTGTTATGGGAAACTGATAAGTCGTTTACTTTTATTAGAGTGAAACCGAGAAATTAGGGGTTACATTTTAGGGTGTGAGAAACAGGAAGGGGAGAATTAGAAACGGGTCAAATTTTGTTTATTTCTGGCCCCTTGTTAATAGGCAATTACAACTTGAAAGACACAAATGTATTTAAGAGACTCATAATGAAGGTTGTAAAAAAGTTGATATAACTAAATTTTTAAGTATAAGTATATATAGATATTGGTCATGGCTTTTTTGGTTCATGAACTTTGTACGGACTTCTAATGTGTGCCCCAGTTTTCGCCCAAGAAGTTAAAAAATCCAATCTTTAAAAGTGGGTAGCCTTTAGTTTCTTAAAAAATAAATAAATAAATTTTTGAATCTTACCGGGTCTGACTTGAACATAATCCCAACGCTCTGATCCATCTTGGGTGCATGTAGCCATGGCTAATCTTCCATGAAAATGTGGAAGAACAATGCATGTTATGGTAGTAATGAATAAAATTGCAAGACTGAAATTTCTCATTTTGCAAGAAAGATGAAAAGTTTAGACTAATATGAGAAGACAATTGAAAGGTATTTATATGCATGGGAAAGGGAATTATTGATCAACGATGGACAATTACAACTTGAAAGACACAAATATATTTAAAGAGGCTCATAATGAAGGTTGTAAAAAAGTTGATATCACTAAATTTTTAAATATATATAGATGTTTTCTTTGAAAATATATTGTTGTGTTTTTATTACGAATTATATTTGAGCTACTTTTAATATATTAGTTACTTCGAAATTTAAATTTATGGTTACCTTGTCAAAGATTATTTTATAGAATAATCATAAGTTTGGAATAATTATCTTTAAACCAATTATTAAAACAAATAAGATCAAAGTTAACTTTAAACTAATCTACCTTTATCTATAATATATTATTTAGTATAATGTGTTATTGATGATATTAATTTTAATGATTATTGATATATAATTATTTTATTTTATTTTTTATCTTATCTCTTATTTATTTAATATAAATTAAATGCAATTAATAGGATTTTTATAGGATGATGCATTTAAAACAACCATAAATTTTGGTTTTAAAATAGAACATATAACTAAACTTTAGAATATATATAGATAAATAAATTACATATTTTGGGGTGTTACAAGTCTACCCCCCTTAAAAGAGGTTTCGTCCCCGAAACCTTAATACGTACCAAATAATGTCGGGTAAAGCTTCTTCATCTCATCTTCAAGCTCCCACGTAAGGTCTGATCCTTTCCGATGTTGCCATTGCACCAAGACTTGCTTTATGGTTTTGTTCCGAAGGTGTGTTACCTTGGAATCCTTGATAGCTATCGGCCTCTCAATGTAATTCAATTTTTCATCCAACTCAATATCGTCAAGGGGCACATATGCCGTCTCATCCGCTAAACACTTTCTCAATTGTGACACATGGAATGTGTCATGTATTCCATCCAAAGTTGACGGTAATTCCAACCGATATGCTACCTCCCCAACCCGGGCCACAATCTTGAAAGGTCCTATGTAGCGAGGACCTAGCTTTCCTCGCTTACGGAAACGGATTATACCTTTCCACGGGGAAACCTTTAATAACACATAATCACCTACTTGAAATTCGATGGGTCGCCTCCTTTGATCTGCATAGGCCTTTTGTCGATCTTGAGCCGCTTTCAAACGGGCTCGCACAAGATCGATCTTCTCGTTAGTTTTAGCCACCACCTCGTTGGGTGCAATTTCTCTCTGTCCCACCTCTCCCCAACAAATTGGAGTTCTACACTTTCTTCCATACAACAATTCATACGGTGCCATTCGAATGCCGTTGTGGTAGCTGTTGTTGTATGAAAATTCCACTAACGGCAAGTGGTCATCCCAGCTTCCCCCGAAGTCTATTACACATGCTCGCAGCATGTCGATAAGTGTTTGAATGGTCCGCTCGGACTGACCATCCGTTTGGGGGTGGTAGGCGGTGCTGAAATGTAATTTTGTACCCATACTTTCATGAAAACCTTGCCAATATCGAGATGTGAATCGGGTATCTCGATCCGACACAATGGATACAGGAACTCCGTGTCGTGATATTATCTCGTTAATATAGATCTCCGCCATCTTTTCGGAGGAGAAAGCTTCCCGAATGCGTAAGAAGTGCGCGCTCTTGGTGAGGCGGTCTACAATCACCCATATAGCATCGTGACCTTTCCTTGTCTTAGGAAGCTTGGTCACTAGGTCCATCGTCAATTCTTCCCATTTCCATACCGGAATCTCTAACGGTTGCAACTTCCCATATGGTTTCTGATGTTCTGCCTTTACCTGCAGACATGTCAAACATTTGGCAACATACTTGACAATGTCACGCTTCATGCCGGGCCACCAATAACTTTTCTTCAAGTCCAAATACATTTTTGTAGCTCCAGGATGAACCGAGAATCGGGTTTTGTGAGCTTCTTCGAGTAATGCCCCCTTTGCTTCGCTAAACCGGGGTATCCAAATACGACCATACATGGTTTTAATCCCATCGGATCTTTCTTCGAATTTATCCACAAATCCCTTTGTTCTTTCCTTTTTAGAATCCATTCCGCTTAGTGACTTGATTTGGGCTTCTTTAACCATTTCGAGAAATCGTGGTGTAATTACCATCTTCATGGACTTAACTTGAATTGGAGGCGGGTAATCCTTTCGGCTCAGGGCATCGGCTACTACGTTAGCTTTACCCGGATGATAAAGGATCTCACAATCATAGTCTTTAAGAAGTTCTAACCACCTTCGCTGCCTCATATTTAATTCCCTTTGCTCGAAAAAATATTTAAGGCTTTTGTGGTCAGAATATATAACGCTTTTCGTACCGTAAAGATAGTGCCTCCATATCTTCAAAGCAAATACTACTGCAGCTAACTCCAAATCATGGGTTGGGTAATTACTTTCGTGTGTCTTCAATTGCCTAGAAGCATAGGCAATGACTCTACCCCTTTGCATCAAAACACATCCCAACCCTTGGTGTGACGCATCCGTAAACACCACCAAGTCTTCCGTTCTATCTGGTAAGGTTAGTACCGGGGAACTCGACAACTTTTCTTTCAAGGTTTGAAACGCCCTTTCTTGATCTGCACCCCACGAAAACTTCTCATCCTTCTTGGTTAACTTGGTCAACGGCAAGGCCAATTTAGAAAAATCCTGGATAAACCTACTATAATAGCCTGCTAAACCCAAAAAGCTTCTTACCTCACTTGGGTTCTTGGGAGGTATCCACTTCATAACGGCTTCCACCTTTGACGGGTCTACTAAGATACCATCCGCATTAATAACATGATCGAGAAATTGTACCTCTCTAAGCCAAAAAGCACACTTGGAGAATTTCGTGTACAATTTCTCCTTGCGAAGCACTTCAAGAACCTCACGCAAATGGCATGCATGATCGGCTTTACTTCGGGAATAAACCAAGATGTCATCGATAAAAACTATAACGAATCTGTCTAACATAGGCCGACAAACTCGATTCATAAGATCCATGAACGCGGCAGGCGCGTTCGTTAATCCAAAGGACATTACTAAGAATTCGTAATGCCCATATCGCGTTCTAAAAGCCGTTTTCGCCACATCCTCATCTCGTACTCGTAACTGATGGTACCTGATGTCTGTCGTTATGGACATGCAAAAACCGAAATAAATTAGGTAGCTAGAGTAAGTCGGATATCGAACCAGAGGAGGATTGTGGAAAGTGTCGAATGAAAAGTATTAATTAATTACTACTGAATTGGAAAATCGGTGTGATTGATTATAAGAATTATCTAAATTAACGAATAAAAATTGAGAAAAAGATTGAGTTGTAATAAACAATGATGAGAAAAGGTGATCACTCCGGGATCCAGATTGTGTGATTAACTAATAACTTAGCTGCTTGTCATATTGGATACTATTGGTTAAACGATATAATTATTAACTATTCATGCAATGAATAATTATTCAACCAACAAAGTATAATCGGATTTAAACGTATTTATGTCTCTTTCTAACACATGATTCGTTTGTCAAACGAATTATAAAAACGCAAGTAAAGACCGTCTGTTACACGGTTACAATCCGAACTCAATACATAAAACAATAAACCAAATCAGTAGTGTCTTACACAATCATTCACCCAGAGTGTCCACCAGAGATTTAGCCGTTCATCTCGGTTGTTGATCTTCAATCGCTTTGGTCCCTGGTTGATAAACCCTTCTCTGCCGTCGAAGATTTTCCTCCTGATGATTTGATGTTGTCGACAACTTATCCCCTAGCCTTGAATGACGGCCCACTTCAATTCATCAAATCCATATGATGTCTCCAAATCTGCGGCCCAATTATTGTTTTATTATTACAAAGTTTGCCGGCCCATATGTGCATCTCCCCCAAGTCAAGATGGCAGCCCACTCAACAAATCCAAAAGTCCACAAAGAAGTCCACGTGACACTTATCTTTTCCAACCCAAAATGAAGATGAGTGATTTGATATAATTTTCTTGACTTGCACGTGCCCTCCTATCTCTGCCACCATATGTGATGTTAAGATGTGATTGTTGTTTTTTTTCTAAAATCACACAAATAGTCAACCTCTTAATTCACATGTGCCGCCCCCAAAGTCAGCCGCAATGTGATGATGATGTGGTTTTTGTGAGGCCCTCTAAATGGCGGCTAGCATGTATGTATAGATGCTATGATTAATTAAGGATGATGATTTGATGGCTTCTTTGAAAACCTCAAAAAAAAAAAAAAAAAAAAAACAATTTTCTTCGATCCCCCCAAGGTTTTAAGAAGTCTGCATAATATATATCTTTTATGTCGGCTGCCAATCCCTTGTGTCTATTGATAAGATGTGATGTTTTATTAAAAGTCATAATCCCCATCACATGACTTGTATAACTACCGTAACCTACAGGTAAGACCGTAGGCTACGCTTCATACATTCTGTAAACTTTCCTCGCCAACCATAAGCTGCATATTCTATTTTCAGTATATTACCAAACAGCCCTTAAACTTCATTGTGTTGCGTTTTTTGCACTTCCAAACTATGTTTCAACCCGAAACAAGTACCTAGCAACGTTATGTGCCCCGATTATCATCCGTAGGTATTCCGCTCCATCTCTAACCACTTTAAATTCACCAAATTACGCGATTGACCTGCAAAACCACCAAAGCTCGTAGTTATCACATTCGAGACATGTAATCGCTTAAAACACAATAAGACATGTATTTTAACACCCTTAATTCTCATGTTTTGCACTCTCCATCACATCCCCACACTTAACATTGATTGTCCTCAAGCAACCATTACAAACATTAATCACCTTATTAACAAATCACCATTAAATCCCTTACCGAATCAACAATTTAAGGTCCCTAGTCATACCCGTCCCATAGACTAACACAATCGATGTTGACAATCTGACAGTTAAATAATAAATCTTTGAAACAACTTTAAGACTTGCCTAACTAAAACTAACATGCTTATGATACTACACACATGCCACACGCCCCTCACAATAATCACTCCTCTCGGCTTAATCAAGACTAGCGTGTAATGTGCTAGTATATAATTCGCTTAAAACCAAATATACTACCTTGCAATCATAAGCTTGTATAGCAATCATACCTCCACTGTATCAAATAACGTAACACATATCAAAAGGACTTTTGGGTTTTGGGTTAAAGGTAAAGGTAGGGAATTATTTTTGGATTTTTTTATATGGCGAACACAAATGAATATACCAAACCGTGACAACTTTATTCACAATAACTACTAACACTTTGGGTTCTTTTCAACCCATTTATTTAACACGAACATAATACTATTTTTTTTTCTTTTTCTTTCTTTTCTCTTTTTTTCTTTCTTTACTTTCTTTTCTTTTTTTTTTCAACAGATATCTAATACACAATTGTCATTCATGGTTGGTAATCAAACGGGTAAACAAGGTGTAACAAACGAAAGGTGAAAGGCTCAACATGGTTAACTAAGGTGGGTGGATAAACAATCAACAAATAACACAATGGAAGGGATCCTAACGCCTTTATCATATATGTGCATACGCTAAATCACAGTCTCGGCACGTATCAAACCACACAAGTTCTAACACAAAGCAACATATGGCCTACTCTCAGCAAATGAACATTTATTGCAAATTCATCTAACAACTAGTAGGCTCAAATATCTCACCGAATAAAAGGAATATAGGTTGCCGACACGTAGCATGTGTAATTCCTAAAGCATGTTACCCCTAGTTCGGCATCTCTTCTCAACTATTCTCTAAAAACATGTCAGAAATACTCTCATGAAAATTAAAGGGACGACCATGACTAGGGATCTAAGTTAGTTTAATATCAGCAAGAAACCCCTTAGTGATATAAATGTTGGTTTTCATGTAGTTCAAGCATACTTGAGACAAAAAAATTTTCAAAATTTTTCAATATTTTCCAATTTCAACCAATTCAAGCATTTAAGATCATCCATCTTACCAACCCTCTCTCGAGTTACCCCATCCCCACACTTGGGATACATTGTCCCCAATGTATGGTGCAATTTATACTCTAAACTCGAGAGATACCACCCGCAAACCATGAACGGCTAATAACCAACTCGACACGACACAAGGAAACCACTCCCAACACAAAAATTTCACACCACCAAAAACACAAAAACAAATAAAACACAAGATAGATAGACACATGCACCTGATCAGAAAACAAGTGAGTGTCTGTGGCGGTGTAACTGTTGCGCTCAAAACCGGAGAATACGCATCCACCGATTCTCTGAGATCTCGCCGGGGATGTTGCCAAACATCCCCACACTTGATTCATTGCATCCGTGAAGATAGAATTGTATAAACCTGTCAAAACACAACACACCAAACGAAACCAAAACAAAGTACAAACTCTACATCCTCGGGCTGCCTCCCGAGAGCGCTAAGTTTAAAGGTCTTCAGCCAGACCGTACCTGCTATGCGTTACGGTGGTCTCAATGCACACTTACCCAAAACATTCCCAACGAATGCCCGAAAATTTACATGCCATCTCCATAGGTTTGTAAGTATAATTGGCATGTTCAGACTGCACCTGCGGGTTTTGCTAATCCACTTCACGATATGTACCCTGATGTCTTGTAGATTCACCCTTCTCATCTTCTTCCTCGAACCCTCTTCCCCACACTTATTAATTTGAATGATTGATATGGGGAGAGGTTCGGTACACGCATTTATCTCATCAGACTGCTCTGCCTCCTCATCCTCACACACCATCTGATCCACCAGTGACTCTTCATCAGATAAAGGATTCATTGGTGTGGTATTATCCTCCACAACCTCCTCCTCCATGTGAGAATAATCTCTAATATCATCAGGTAATGGTGAGAGACGTTGTTCTATTTCTATCTTCATTTTTAAATTCTGACACTTAGAAACTAGACAGCTGATTCGATCTTCATCGGAAAGGTTGGGTGCTGATAAATACTGCTCGAGTTTGGACAAAGTCACTTCCAACGTAGCAAGCTTTTTCTCCTCCTCGGTCTGATAAGTATAGACACCCTCGGGCTCAGGATATTCCTCGGGATGATACTGTCGGTATCCCTGATACGGTGTTGAGATGTACGCATCCATCATTTTTTTATTCCAATACTCTGGATTTTCCAAATACACCGCGCACACATCATCATAATAAGAAGTATGATAACGACCGCAACAGAAACATCGTCCATCCGTCCTTGGCTCATAATAAGCATCCTCGTCCCGATCCCATCCATCAGAGTAATAACCATCCTCCACCGTTGTATTAGAATCATAGAAATATGGTGGAGGGGAAGGATTATCATAGCAAGACATCAGTGGTTCTTCCAATTTCGCTTTTTCCCGTCTAAATCGGGCCTCATGGCAACCGATACACGGGTGAAGTGGTTCCCTGCACAAAATGCATCTAAGAGAGCTGCAGAATATTGTAAGATCTGTCATCCTGCACAAACACAAAAACACAAGCACCACGCATAAATCTGAACAAAACAAAACAAAACTAACACTATTTTTGGATTTTTATTTTTTTATTTTTATATTTTTTTTAAACTAAAACTTAACACTAAACACTTTGCGCACGCCTCCCCGGCAACGGCGCCATTTTGATGTCTGTCGTTATGGACATGCAAAAACCGAAATAAATTAGGTAGCTAGAGTAAGTCGGATATCGAACCAGAGGAGGATTGTGGAAAGTGTCGAATGAAAAGTATTAATTAATTACTACTGAATTGGAAAATCGGTGTGATTGATTATAAGAATTATCTAAATTAACGAATAAAAATTGAGAAAAAGATTGAGTTGTAATAAACAATGATGAGAAAAGGTGATCACTCCGGGATCCAGATTGTGTGATTAACTAATAACTTAGCTGCTTGTCATATTGGATACTATTGGTTAAACGATATAATTATTAACTATTCATGCAATGAATAATTATTCAACCAACAAAGTATAATCGGATTTAAACGTATTTATGTCTCTGTCTAACACATGATTCGTTTGTCAAACGAATTATAAAAACGCAAGTAAGACCGTCTGTTACACGGTTACAATCCGAACTCAATACATAAAACAATAAACCAAATCAGTAGTGTCTTACACAATCATTCACCCAGAGTGTCCACCAGAGATTTAGCCGTTCATCTCGGTTGTTGATCTTCAATCGCTTTGGTCCCTGGTTGATAAACCCTTCTCTGCCGTCGAAGATTTTCCTCCTGATGATTTGATGTTGTCGACAACTTATCCCCTAGCCTTGAATGACGGCCCACTTCAATTCATCAAATCCATATGATGTCTCCAAATCTGCGGCCCAATTATTGTTTTATTATTACAAAGTTTGCCGGCCCATATGTGCATCTCCCCCAAGTCAAGATGGCAGCCCACTCAACAAATCCAAAAGTCCACAAAGAAGTCCACGTGACACTTATCTTTTCCAACCCAAAATGAAGATGAGTGATTTGATATAATTTTCTTGACTTGCACGTGCCCTCCTATCTCTGCCACCATATGTGATGTTAAGATGTGATTGTTGTTTTTTTTCTAAAATCACACAAATAGTCAACCTCTTAATTCACATGTGCCGCCCCCAAAGTCAGCCGCAATGTGATGATGATGTGGTTTTTGTGAGGCCCTCTAAATGGCGGCTAGCATGTATGTATAGATGCTATGATTAATTAAGGATGATGATTTGATGGCTTCTTTGAAAACCTCAAAAAAAAAAAAACAATTTTCTTCGATCCCCCCAAGGTTTTAAGAAGTCTGCATAATATATATCTTTTATGTCGGCTGCCAATCCCTTGTGTCTATTGATAAGATGTGATGTTTTATTAAAAGTCATAATCCCCATCACATGACTTGTATAACTACCGTAACCTACAGGTAAGACCGTAGGCTACGCTTCATACATTCTGTAAACTTTCCTCGCCAACCATAAGCTGCATATTCTATTTTCAGTATATTACCAAACAGCCCTTAAACTTCATTATGTTGCGTTTTTTGCACTTCCAAACTATGTTTCAACCCGAAACAAGTACCTAGCAACGTTATGTGCCCCGATTATCATCCGTAGGTATTCCGCTTCATCTCTAACCACTTTAAATTCACCAAATTACGCGATTGACCTGCAAAACCACCAAAGCTCGTAGTTATCACATTCGAGACATGTAATCGCTTAAAACACAATAAGACATGTATTTTAACACCCTTAATTCTCATGTTTTGCACTCTCCATCAGTACCCGGACCGCAAGTCTATTTTTGAAAACCAACTTGCCCCTTGTAACTGATCGAAGAGATCATCGATTCGGGGCAATGGGTATCGGTTTTTCACAGTCAGCTTATTCAACTCGCGGTAATCGATGCACATGCGCATCGAACCATCTTTCTTTTTGACAAAAAGTACAGGCGCTCCCCATGGCGAGACACTCGGGCGTATAAATCCCTTGTCGAGCAATTCTTGTATTTGTACCATTAGCTCCCGCATTTCTGTTGGGGCCAGCCTATAAGGGGCCTTGGCTACAGGTTTGGCATCAGGGTACAATTCGATCTTGAAATCCACTTCGCGTTCCGGTGGAAGCCCCGGTAAATCTTCCGGAAAAACATCAAGAAACTCATTCACAACTTCAACCTCTTCTATCTTAGGGGTATTCTGCTTAGTATCCACCACATAAGTTAGAAATGCCTTGCTTCCATTTCGTACGTACTTGTATGCTTGGACTATAGAACAAAGCTTCGAATTGATATTCCTTTCCCCTTGTATGCTTACTCGTTTTCCTTCCGATGTTAACACATGAATTACCTTCTTCTCACATTGAATTTCGGCCTGATGTTTTGCTAGCCAATCCATGCCAACTATAACCTTAAATTCCCCCAATATCATGGGAATAAGGTCGATAGCAAACTTCTCGTCTTCAATGATTATTTCACAATCTCTACAAACTTCGTGCAACAAGTAACTCTTACTATCGGCTATTTCTACTTCTAATGGTACACGCAGTCTTTCGATTCTAAAGGAGGGGTGTGACACTAATTCACTTGATACAAACGATCTACTGGCACCGGTATCAAATAACACATACGTAGGCATCGAGTTCAATGAGAATATACCTGATACAACATTCGGGTGGTCCTTCGCCTCCTCGGTTGTGATCTGAAACATCCTCCCCTTAGCTCTTGGGGCTTCCTCCTTTCTTGCCTCCTTATCAGTTTTCTGTTGAAGCTTGGGACACTCAGCCTTAATATGACCCGGTTGGAAACAGTTGTAACACGTTCTTGAAGGATTAGGGCACCTATAGTATGGGTGTCCCTCTTGACCACAGTTGTAACAACCCTTTTTCCCTTTCAAACATTCCCCCGTGTGTAACTTTCCGCACGTTTTGCATTTTGGAATACTACCCTTCGCCTTATCCTTCTTGCCTTGATCTTGAAATTTTGGTTTCTTTGAAGGGCTCGAGCTGGAAACATTTTCAGATGCTCTCTTTTCGCCTCTTTCTGCCTGTCTTCTCATTTCAATCTCCCTATCTCGGGCCAGTTCAATGAGCTCATTCAAAGTTTCACATTTAGCGGGAATTATGAACTCCCGATATTCAGCCTTCAACATACCGTAATAACGGTTTATCTTCATTCTCTCCGTTCCTGCTATCTCGTTACAGAACTTCAGCTTGTCAAGGAAAACGTTGGTGATTTCATCAATGGTTTCATCTTTCTGACGAAGATGTAAGAAATCTTCTTGGATCTTGTCGATGGCAGATTGTGGGCAGTGATGCTTCAGAAAAGGTTCCTTGAACTCCTGCCATGTCAAGACTTGAACTTTTTCTTCCCCAAGCTCTTTACTATAAACATCCCACCAATCCTTAGCTCGGAGTTGTAGCAAACCGGTGGCGAACATCACTTGATCCTCCTTTTCACAATGACTCCTTACGAACACCGCTTCCGTACTTGCAATCCACCTTTGACATACTATAGGATCAATTTCTCCTTTGAATGGTAACGGGTTGCACGCCATAAATTCTTTGTAAGTGCACTTGCGAGTTCCTTTCCTTTCTTGTATTGCATTGATCATTCCCTTTAACTCGTCTATCTTACTCGTCATCATTGATTCTACTATTTCTAGCACATGACTTTCCACTTCTTGGGCTAAGTGAGGAGTACTTGCTTGCATTGCCCTTCCAATCTCTTCCGAGATCATAGTTTTCAGCTGTTCTTGTTGCGTCGTTTCATTCTCATTCGAATCCGTCATCTACACATAAACATCCTTCTTATTCCAAACATTCAATCATCCTTTTAGTCATATAATCATTCTATTAGTACATAACTTCTTGAAAGTTAACATTCATGCATACTACTATTCTTTAGAGTCTTATTATAGTGTTTGCAATACTTCACGTATGATAGAAAACATTAATCAAAACATCACAATTGCAAAAAGCTGAAAACAGGTACCACCGTAAATTACGGTGTCACCGTAATTTACGGTGGCAATATTTCCTTTACGGTGTAAAGCTACTGCCTTACGGCAGTGGAATTTCCTCCCAGTGTCTACCGTAAATTACGGTGTCACCGTAATTTACGGTGACGCCCAGCATGCTTTGATGAGTTTCTTATTTAAGCAGCCATCTGTTCATCCCGTTTTAACCCGTACCAATCCGTTTCGTCCCAGACCCTTACACATCATCCCATGATGATCTTTCCTAACGTTCCCTAACTAACTCATTCATAATACGAAATAATCTTTAAAGTACTTACTTGCTTCGCGCCGCGGGTCGAACACACTCTTCACATGAGCTTCGGTTTGAGTTCAAGTGTTTGATGCTTGAATCCCTCAAACCTAGGCTCTTATACCAACTTGTAACGACCATAATTTTTCCTTTAAATTTAATAAATGACAACATACTTTTCTAACAAAATTTGGGCATGACCCGTTGGTAAACGGGCGATACCCTGTTTTTCATAAACAAACTTCATTCAACTATACGCAAACATTCGAAGACATGACATACACAACAAAAGATGACCTATCCTTAGTTTCGAAAACCATTAAGTATGTATGCACCTACGACAACTTTTCAAAAGACAACCATGACCAAACTAGTTTAAGTACAAAGCATAAACATAAGTAACTAGGTAATTTGACATCGACTTATACAAAATGCGGAGCGCTTGACGGGCTTGAGGTGTGTTCGATCCGGGCAAGCTTGATAACTAGACATGAGATTTACCTACATGATCACAACATCAAAACATATTAGAACGAGGGTTCCTTCTTTACTCAAGAAATTACCTTACGAACTTAAAATAAACGGGACATACAAAACTTATATTAAGCTACGTTCTTTCATACTTACACGGTAGTGAGTTCCAACGAAACTTCATACCCATCTTTCTTAGTCTTACAATTTCATTATCCGACCCATTCAAGAGAAAGGTCCATTCATATATCTTAACCATGCTTGATACAATTTAGTACAAATATGGACAAACACATATCTAAAGTAAACCCAAATTGTACAAGTAACGTACCTCGGTCTTGATTCCCTTGCGGCTTCCCTTGACTTGAACTTTCTTCCTTAACGCCTACATATAAACATTCATTCTTTTAATTCATGTTTCATACTCATTTACACATATAAATAAAACATCATACAACTTGCTCATACTTCATAAACATGTTAAATTCATACAAGATTTATAGCTTATATGACTAGCACTTTCATTGAGGCATTTTGTCAAACACTTGATGTGCATGTTGTCATCAAAGCACAAAGTACAAGTATTTTTGGCATAACCCTACTTATTCACCTTCTAATCTAACAAGAATCAATCAAGTTCATGACTTTCTTTCATCCTACACATCTAGCTAATCTAAATTCCCCTTTCACAATCAGATTATGTATCAATTAACATTTCATAAACATATCATTATAAATCATCATTGTCATCTTCTTCCTACAACAAGTGGGTATGAACCCTAATCATTCAAACAATCAAAATTAAGCAAAATCCTCATTCTATTATGAATTCCTACTCACAATTACACAAGACTTCCACACAAATTCACGATTGGGTTAAACCCCACTTTCTACCATTCATCCAAAACAGAAATTTCGACTTACCAAGGGTTGGACAAGCTTAGATTACTCGAATTAGGGCTCATGCATTCACTAAAACTCTAAATTCCCTTCTGTTTTTGGAGGATTTGTGAAGTTAGGGTTTGGTCTTGCCCCCTCCTGCTCTTGATCGATCCCACGTACACACCAGGTGTGTGGTTTTTGTTTTCCCTTTTCTTTTATTTGTTTTAATTTAAAACTTTCATTCCTTTTTAACAAGTTTGATCCCTAAACTTACTTAATTTGTTTATTAGTCATAAACCTTCCTTCTAATCAAGTTACTAGCATAAATGCTTAACTAGGTTAAATATAGCATGACTAGACTTTTAAGTAATATAAATAAATTACATATTTTGGGGTGTTACAAAAAGTGATAAATGAAGTATGTCCTGTTATGCCAGCGATTTGGTAGGGACCACTAATGTCAGTGTGAATGAGTTCTAATAAATTAGAACTCCTAGTGGCACCTTTCTTATTCGCTAATGTCATTTTACCTTTAAGACATTTGACACATGTTCCAAAATCAGAGAAATCGAGAGGAGGTAAGACTTCATCCTTTACGAGACGATTTAATCGTTCTTTTGAAATGTGGCCTAAACGCTGATGCCACAACATGGATGAAGTCTCTAAGTCTCGTTTCTCTTCCATCTTTGTAAGTGATTCATTAATGTTATATGACAACAAAGATTTGGAAAAGTTATCTTCTAGTTCTAATCTATAGAGACCACCATCCAGAACACCAGTACCATAAAGAACAGAATCATAGAGGATAGAGAGTTTGCGATGACCATGGGAAACAATAAAACCGCCCATGTCTAACTTTGGTCCTGATACAAGGTTCCGAGTTACCTCAGGAACATATAAGGTATCATAAAGTTTAATACATAAACCAGTTTTCATAACTAATTGTAATGTTCCAATGGCCTTCACTTCTAATTCTCGATCATCCCCAACCTTAAGCGTTCTTTGGTTTCTTTCCAGCTTCCGCATTGAAAGGAATCCCTGAGTAGAATTGGTAACATGAACCATAGAACCAGAATCAAACCACCAAGAATTAGCAGGAACACTTAAATTATAGGACTCAAGTATCATAAAATAATCGTTACCTTTCTTAGCCAGCCACTCCTTAAAGTCAGGGCATTCCTTCTGCATGTGTCCTGTCTTTTTACAGAACTTGCAGCGGATACTGCCTAAGGAGTTCTTAGAGCTGGAAGGTGCACTTGTATTATGATTTGGATTAGGCCTTTGAACTTTTGAAGCATCCTTCCTCTGATAATTGTTCTTCCTTTTCTTAGAGTTGGAAGTGGTGAAGTTGGCAACATCAGTAGTGCGATCCATCCTCATGCGCTCTTCCTCCTGTACGCACATGGCGACCAGTTCACTCATCGTCCATTTTTCCTTCTGAGTGTTGTAGTTGATCTTAAATGCTTCAAAGGACGAAGGAAGCGAAGTGATGATAAAATGAACGAGGAAACCATCACTGATTTCCATTTCCAGCCCCTTCAGCTTATTGGCCATGTCATTCATCATCATGATGTGCTCGCGAATGCCGCTCCTCCCATCATACTTAGTTGTCACCAGCTTGAGAATAAGGGTACTAGCGTGTGCTTTAGACGTCCCCTTGAACTGCGCCTCCACAGAAGCCAAGTACGTTTTAGCATCTTCAGAATCAGGAATAGCTCCCCTGATAGCATTGCTTATGGACTGCTTCATAAACATGAGACACATGCGGTTACACCTAGTCCACTTTTCATGAAGTATTTGCTCAGCAGCAGTACTCTGAGTGGTAAGGTCCGCTGGCTTATTCTCCCTTAGAGCATAATCGAAATCCAGCAGCCCAAGCGTAAGCATGAGAGCATCCTTCCATGCAGCAAAGTTATCACCAGTCAAAGATGGAATTCCCTGATTGGGCGCTGATAGTGGAAATAAGATGAGCAAGTTATGATACTAAGGAAGAAGTCCTAATGTGATCTATGGGCACGTTAAACTAAGGCAGGCAAAATATTGACCATCTTACATAATGAAGCTGTGATAATGTCTATTACTAACATCAAAATAATAGACTTAGTTAAAATTCTACTTAAATGAAGACAAAACAGCTTTGGCCAGAAGTGTAATCATTTAAGCATATGTGCAAAGTGGTTGTAACAAATCAGCTTTGGCCAGAAATTGAAACAATTACTTTAGTTATGCACTTGTTAAGTATGTCATCCATGAAAGAATTAAATCAGCTTTGGCCAGATATTAAAACATTCATGCTTATGATGCACACTTAACATAGCTTTCGTAATACTTGGATGATAAGTAGATGTATCAAGTCAGCTTTGGCCAGAAATGATACATTAAAAAACTCATTCAAGTTAAGCTATTTTGGTTTTGTAAAACATTACATTATCTGATTCTGATTATTTAACTAATTAATTACAAAACCAATTATTTAATAGCAAACTACCCGTTAGCGCGGATCGAACTCCGCAATTTTTCTTTAGTTCACATTTAAACAGCCTAAAATAATGAGGTTTCGAGTCGCAACCACGGTCTCGAGTTATGACGTTATGGTCTCGAGTCGCAACCACGGTCTCGAGTTATGACGTTATGGTCTCGAGTCGCAACCACGGTCTCGAGTTATGACGTTATGGTCTCGAGTCGAGACCTTTGTCTCGAGTCATCACGTTACGGTCTCGAGTCTAGACCTTTGTCTCGAGTCATCATGTTATGGTCTCGAGTTGTAGACCTTTTGCTCCCTTATGATTTCGAGTCGAGACCTTATGGTCTCGAGTCGAGACCTTATGGTCTCGAGTCGAGACTGATGGTCTCTAGTCGCAATCTGATGATCTCGAAACTTCCTGTTACAGCTGTTTATTGTGATAACATAACTGAAAATTCGAAATCTAAGGGATAATGAGATATTATTTCCTGTTTTATGGTGATCTAATTTTATCAACATATTTCGAAAAATTAGTAACTGCTTATCTAATAACAGTTTTCGAAAATCTATTGAGGACAAAACAGATCAAAACAGGAAAAACACCTCATAATCCGAATCATATTCCTAATCATAACAGAATTTTCGAATTTTCCAAGAACATGCGATGAACCCTAATCATAAAATAAAATTCTGGAACCCGAAACCTGAAACTTTTAAGACTTCTAAACAGATTTCGGTTGTAAAACATAAACCCAGTTAATTTCGAATGAGCATATGATTAATCTTTTTCCGAAAAAACAATGATTTCGAGTCCATCTTCATGACCCGAAAACGGCTGTGATAGTTTTAAAGGTACAAAAAACCGTTTTCCAAGTTTCAATCCCAGAATTATGGATACGAAAACAGAACTGACTAATCAACATATGCTCTAATACCACATGTTGGTTCAGTTCTGTTTGTGCATGAAGGAAAACAGTAAACATACCTGTTATGGCCGACAGGGCAGTGGAGAATCCAGTGAGAGAAGACGACATGGAGTTCGACATCTTTGTCAGGGTGATCTGGTTCCTCCTTAGGGTGCTAACTGATGATGGGGACTTAGAAACCGAAAAGGGTATCGGTTAGGAGAGGAGGTCGACGTGATGATGTTATGGCTAATGGGGTGGTGTAATTATGTAACTGAGTAACCCTTAAACCTCCACATAATTCTCCTTATATAAGCACCCAGGAGGAAACCTAATTAGTTAATAAGGGTAATATGGTCCATCAACAATTACCAACTAATTATTTAATAGGTTCTAATATATTTTGATCTCTATAACGTAAATGATTATGATGGCTATAGATTAAATATTAATACGTAATATATTTAATCTTACAAGTAAGACCTAAGTGTAATTTCACAAAGCCATCTTATATGCATGTTAGATAGTACATGTAAAGGTATTTAGTTTCTGTATGCATATTATATATATTATTATATATATTTATTATGAAGGACGATGAATAGTAACTTTATTTTTATAATAATATATATACGTTTTTATTATTTTTTATTTAATATAATAGTTTATTATTATATTTACTTTTAATTTAATAGTCTATTTTTATTTTTTTCCTTTTTTAGAATCATATATTTCATTTACCATTTTTTATAATTCTTTTTTCTTTTTTTAGAACATGTATTAATTTATCGATTAATTTGTTACTTTTTTAATAATTTACGCTTATAACTTTTTTTTTCTAAAAACTTAACTACGTAGTTGTGTTTAATTTTTTTCCCTGACATTCCGTTATAAGTTTTGTTAAAAATGAAGTTGTACTCAAAAAACCGCTCTAATAGTTTGGCTTTCTAAATAACATGCTTTATTTTTAAAACACGTTTGTTTTACATTATCATTTGCTCGGTTTCGCCGCAACGCGCGACGTCAAAAGAAACTAGTTTTTATTATTATTTGATGATTGTATTGGGTTATTAAAAGTTGGCTCGGAGGATTAAACGTTTTCAACGACACGATTACTAACGGATTGTGAGAATTCAGTAACGAACGTATTCCTATCCACCTTTTGTGGTATCTGAAGAAACACTGACCTGAACGGTAGTCTCCGACTAAGACTTCAAACCTTGGCGATCCGAACAGCTGACTGCAAAACAGAACACTTTTAGGACTCGTTGCAGGAATGGGGTTATTCCTGTAACCACCCTCCGGCGTGAGAGTAAGTCTCGGTTTGGGAGTAAGAAAGTATGAGTAGAGAGAGAGAGTAAACGAGAGTAGAATGAATGCATACCTTTGATGTTTACCTCTATTTATAGTTTACCATTAGGGTTTCCTCTAACTTAGGATGAGCTCCGATAAGTTAGGGATTTGCATTATCTTACCAAAGTTTGGGGATTTGGTTATGTGGTTTATCCATGGAGAATGGAACATTCTTGAATAAACATGTGTAATTAAATATTTATGATAAAATAATAGGTAATGACCGGGTCGGGTTAGCCGATCCGGGTCATACCTCGTCAGCATCATTATAAGAATGAGAATGATCATTCACGGAGAGTAAAAAATTGATCCAAGTGATGTTATATGTTTGTTTGAATTCGTGTCTTGTAAACAAAAATGGTTAATTGTAGTTTTGTATACATTTATTCGTTTAGCGTTCAATTGATCAAGACTCCATAATTTCTCATTTATATGCCATGTGTAAATCATACGCTTGGTATGTAAAAGTTACGAATGTCTTTGAAGTTATTACAAGTTATAAAAATGTCGGGAGCTTGTGATCTTAGTATTTGTTTGAAAATTGGTGCACACGGATGTTTAATGGGAGCTTCACAATGGGTCATCATAAGACAACGATAAGACCTCATTTTTTCTATTCTAAGTTGTCTATGCAGCGAATAATTTGGTGTTATGTAGACACAATAAACTTACGGCAGGTTACCAAGTAACGACCAATAGATTTTTCAAAATGATATTGAAATGATTTCTAGAAAACATTCAATTTCAAATTTCATTATTAAACCCCTATGCTTGTAGTGTATACTTTTATGTGGCTTGAAACCAAAGGCTAAGTCAAAACGTGAATAGCTCAATAGACTAAGCTCATAAAGTTTAGGATCGAAGTGTTTATTATATTCCACAAGCTTTCTTAATCTATGTTGATGCCACTAGTGTAGAGAACTCGTCGATATATCGGCCGTGTTGTCACACCCCCAAAATACCACCTAGGGAGTGTCCCTGTTAGGCGTGTGACGTACCAACAATGAGCCACTAATCACATTGAACCCATACAACTTTCTAAATAACGTTCTCAATCATTAATAAAATACCATCGACAAGTTTAAATGAAAACCAACATATTCAGCGGAAGCAATTAATAAACTAAAGTTAAACTATTTCGAAACAAATGTATAGTATCAATAATTCAAACACATGAATCCTTCCAGTCGACCCATGACCACTCCAGCTACTCCAGACAGCAAGTTCCAATTCCAAGACATCTAACGACCTGCGAGCATGAAACAAGTGTATCAGACAACGCTGGTGAGTCCATAGTTTTACAAAAACGTTGGTTACCAAGTGTTTAGTTAATCCGTTGAATTTAATTCCGAAAGTAATGTTGATAATACCCCGAATACAAGATGGGTTCTGATTATTTTGCCCTTTCTCCAATGCTCCTATCAAAGCATTGGTCATGACTAGGTCATTAGTTCAACACCCGTCCTCCCAGGTACGGGGTGAGGTTGCCAAACCTAAGTAGCGCTACTAACTAATACCATGTTACCTCCCCGGTAACCAAACAACACGGAGGGACTTTAAAGGCGATAGGATGAGTATCTTATCCAACATTTCCGTTTTTACCCAAAAGACTTATCCCTCCCCAGGATACCCACTGACTGACCCAACCACCGGGACGCATGCTCAAGAGATGAACTCACCTTTGATTTGCTCGGTAGAATTAATTACCCGTTTAACAAAAATGGTCAACCAAGCCCTATGACAGTTACACATAATCAATCAGTTTGCATACAAGCACAACACGTAACATTCCACAGTTATTCGTCAGTTAGTGTACAAGAATACAAGTACTGGCAATGCTAAGCTTGTTGCATATTCGTTCATCAACCATGTATGGCACAATAAAAACTAAGACTTGTGCAATTATAACTGGGCCCGGGATCCGGGTAATATTCCTGTTTGGCCGAATTAAACATGTGGTAGCCCGCAACCTTAGTTCGACCCACTTCTAAGTATAAGGTCCAGGTTCTTGTTTCCCATACCCATTGCATATCCACCGGCCCATATTTGTTTACTTACACTTTGCACCTTATTCACTTGCAACTAAGCCCGACATATACCCGAGACCATCTCGGCCCACTTAACCAACTACCCAATGCGTTCTGTGTGTGTATGTGTTTCTGGGCCCATTAAACAATTAAGAAGTTCCAAAACTATAAACTTAGTGGATATGCACGTGACAGTTTCTCAAGGATAATCAATCATACTTTCTTAATTTCATACTATGACAAATTATTAGTTTAGCCAACATAAAGATATCCAGAACGATTATTAGTTATAACTTCACAGTTTACATGACCATTACTAACTCCTATTCAATATTGAATCATTAACACAACCATGACCAGATTACCAAACATCTATCATATACCCTAAATCATATATAATCATCGAATCCCAAATTTCACAACAGCTTCCCACCCTTTATATTGATCCTACTTGTATCTTAAGATGCATCATGTAACATTTATTTATAAACATGAATATTCATAACTCAACAGTTCTATCTATTCAAATTAATACATATCATGCTTGTATAACCTAAGTGAATTATATTTAACAATATACAATTGATTAGTGACATCAAAAGACACAACTCATCAGAGGACATCATCATCTTCCATGGCAATGCACAAAGTCAACATCACTTGAGGTTTTTGAAGAAACATCATCATCATCATCATCATCACGTGGCCAGTGGCCACCATATTCATTATTATTGGAATATCTAAATTATCAACATCTAACAACAATCAAGGCATGCACCGACCTAGGAAATCACACCTTAATTCATGCATATATCGCCAAACAATCATTCACTCTACCCGAGAATGTTATATCATGCGCTACTGATCTACATGCATAATCACACAATGATCAGTTATATTTCGAACTCATGTATGCACAATCCTAAACATAGATTAACATGCAAGAACATAATCCAATTCCTCACGTTTTCATACAGCAAAATTATGCAATTAAGAATCAACATAAAGGCAAATCTACTAACCAATAGTTGGATCTATCAGGATAATGTCCTCGATGATGGGGGGTCGTCCACTGTAGTCGCGATTCACAAGAGATTCACAAGAGGAGTGGGGTTGATTAGGGTTTGCAATTAACCTATGTATCCTTATACATAGTATTCGTAAACAAGGAATAAGGTAATGGGCTCGGTTTTGGCTTGGGCCTGCGAAGATTGTCTAGCTAAGCTAAACATATACGGAATCCGTAAAAAGGAGTGGGCTCATGCGTCTCAGACTGGGTTTCACACGAATATGGGCCAAGATGATATGTATCGAACCATTTAGCTAAGAGGGGTGTGTGTGTTAAGTAGGTCTGCGGCCCAAAAGATTATACGACCCAGTTTAGTTAATACCCAATTTCCCAATAATTAACCAGCATATGAAAACATTCAATGGAAACATTCAACGGTTCCATTATAAATAACCAATACGCACAAGAACGTCTAATGATGCAATAGTGTAATGTGTAGGTAATTGTACGTAGAAACACACGCCAAAGATTGTGGAATATAAGTAGCGCTAACCTCAGAGATTCGGGTTGTCACATCATCCCCAACTTGAAAGAAATTTCGTCCCGAAATTTGACAAGTAAACACAGAAGAGTGAAGCGATAGAAACTCTAATTAAACTATATGTAATACAACACAAATAATAATCACAAATAATAATCAAGCATTACACGCAATCACTAAGCATCCAGATAACTGCACAGACACCACGTAAACCAAATTGTAAAACAGGATTGCGAGGTCAGTTGGGTGCCACATCATCCCCAACTTGAAAGGGAATTTCGTCCCGAAATTCGCCATTGATATCGAAAGTTGGTCCCACCGTTTGAACAATCGGGGATAACAAAGCTTCACCTAATCTTGGCGTTCTCACAGGAACTTCGGTCCACGTCTTGGGTTTGACTTCCTGGTCCATGTGCTCGATAAATTCCTCCAGTAAAGGTATCGCACGTGTTTCATCAGACAACCACTTCCTTAGATCCGAAACATAAATGACATCGCGTACGTTACCCGATTCGTCGGGTAACTCGAGTTTGTAGGTTACGCTACCGATTCTTCCCAGACCGTTGAATAACTCAACGTAACGTAAGTTAAGCTTGCCATGTGTCCCAAGCGTACCAAACCCTCCCAGGGTTTTCAACATGATTCGACCGCCTACAATGAACTTCCAGTGTTATCCGATCCCAGCAATCTTCCCAAGAGTTTCGAGCACAAGTCCTAGACCTATGATTAGGTTGTCATCCATCCCAGTCTATCAAGAAGGTTGGCATTATTGTCTTATGTAATGCCTCAACAGAGCTGTCTGGTTACCAAGATGATAACTGCCGCAGTAGTACTCAACCATAGGTAAGAGTCCTTCCAATTTGCACCAAAGCCAGTCACACACATGCTCGCAGCATGTCTTTGGGTGACAGGAGAGTTCTTTTTCTCTGATCGTTTGCCCAACGGCGATAAGCAATGCTCTGGTCCTGACGTGAGCCAAGGGTGTTGTGTACTGCCTGCATGGATCAAATTCAGAGGTAACAGGAGTTAGCACCTCGTGCCTAGAAGCCGCCTCTCTCAGAGGAACATTCACAACTGTGAAGACTCGTCAGTTTTCTTGATTGCAAGAAAGCGTGCTGGTAGCGTGTGTCCATCAACGATCATCCAGGTGATAATGTTTCCGTTTCAAGTTGTAAGTAGACTAGTGATAAAATCCATGGCAGTCCGTTCCCATTTCTTGCGTTTCTGGTTGCCAATATCCCACCTTGACTTTCCCACAAGTCAAACATCGGTCTCATGCGTTGCTATGTGGGCCTTCAGGCCCGGTCATCCATACATGGTCTTCAGATTTTAATTCATCCTATCTAAACTCTGATGAACATGATATCGAGGCCCGTGTGCTTCGCCTGCACCAGTTCCCTAAGGTTGTTGTATAGTGAGGTCCATATCCGTTCCATGAAGTAGCAAATATCATTCGACCTGCCAAAGGTTGCTTCCCCATTCCCCGCATGGGTCAATCTTGAGAACTCTCTACCTTCAACTCTTCAGTTCGAGCAAGGCGAGTCTGATCAGGTATGTTAGAGTCAATAGCAAGCTGCAAAGCTCGTGCACATCCAGGTTTCGCGGCCGTATTCATTCAGAAGTTCCACCCAGTATCTCCATCACATGTTTAGCTCTCTTGAAACAAGGGTACACGGGAGGCCCTTGTGATCGGTCTAAGTGGTGCATTCGGTACCGTCCAAGTAATGCCTCCAATTTAAATCCAAAGACTACGGCTTCCATCGCAGGTCGTGACTCGTGCAGCTCTTCCTGTAAGTCCATTACGTAAGTCATTACTTTCTCGTGTTGCGTCGGTGTGTAACCATTGCAGAGTTGGGATTCGAAAGCTGAAAAGACGTCCTCCTGTTTTGTCCTTCACGAACACAGCACCCTACTGTGCTAAAGAGATTTAAGTTGCGCGATCTTCAAAAATCCTGTGGTGAATCTGCGATAGAGTCTAGTGTAACCAAGAAATTGTTGCATCCTCGAATGGATCTTTGGTGCCGAACAATATCTAACGAAATGGGTCTTTAGCGAGATCCACGTGTATTCCCACTTCATTGATCATATGACCAAAAAGGTATCTCTAGAATCCAAAAGTTACCTTTAACAAGACTTCGCGCGGAGTGGCTCCTCCGTCAGGAGCCCTAAAATAAGATACAAATGCCACCCATGATGTTCCTTCCTCTTGGAAATGATCCAGAATGTCATCCATAAATACGGTCGATTCATGTGGTCCATAAAGCTACTGGTGTGTTGATTAACTCAATGGTCATGGTGTACAAAGTCGCAAGGGTCGTATTGCGTTCGATATGCCGTTTCAGGAACATTCTCCTCTTGGTCTTTCGTCAATACATGGTCGAGGCAAACAGTTCTTGATTGTCACCTTGCTGGGTTCTGGATAATCAGTACACATACGAAAAGGCTTTATCTTCCCGAATATAGCTGGGCTCCCCAAAGCGAACAAAAACTATGTCCAATAAAACTCCTGCCCAACAGTTCCTGTAGATAGGCCTTGCAACCCTCCTGGTGCGAGACGGTATGTAGCACGAGTGATCATGGCCGCCCCTGTCATGAGATCAAACTGAGATTCTGCCTAACAGTGGTGGAAGTAAATCTGAAAGCTCCTCGGGTAGCACACTGAGAGGAATCACGAACAATTGGTGGATCCTCGATCCTCTTTCCCTTAGCCTCAACATCAGTAACGGTTGCTAACGTAGCGGGGTGATCCCTAAAATAAGATACAAATGCCGCCCATGATGTTCTTTCCTCATGGAAATGATCCAGAATGTCATCCATAAATACGGTCGATTCATGTGGTCCATAAAGCTGCTGGTGTGTTGATTAACTCAATGGTCATGGTGTACAAAGTCGCAGTGGTCGTATTGCGTTCGATATGCCGTTTCAGGAACATTCTCCTCTTGGTCTTCCGTCAATACATGGTCGAGGCAAACAGTTCTTGATTGTCACCTTGCTGGGTTCTGGATAATCGGTACACATACGAAAAGGCTTTATCTTCCCGAATATAGCTGGGCTCCCCAAAGCGAACAAAAACTATGTCCAATAAAACTCCTGCCCAACAGTTCCTGTAGATAGTCCTTGCAACCCTCCTGGTGCGAGACGGTATGTAGCACGAGTGATCATGGTCGCCCCTGTCATGAGATCAAACTGAGATTCCGCCTAACAGTGGTGGAAGTAAATCTGAAAGCTCCTCGGGTAGCACACTGAGAGGAATCACGAACAATTGGTGGATCCTCGATCCTCTTTCCCTTAGCCTCAACATCAGTAACGGTTGCTAACGTAGCGGGGTGATCCCTTCGTAGACACTTCTGGGCCTTCATAGTTGATATGGCGCTAACTTTTGCACCACTATATTGCTTTAGAACAAATAACGATTCTCCACACAAAATTTTCTCCTCACAAGGTATGTCTGCACGATTTCTGAATAACCAATCCACACTAACTACTGCATTATAACCATCAGGGGTAGTAGAAGGAAGGTCGATGTCGAACACCTGTCCCCCAAGGTCGAGTTTGCATCCCAGCGAACATATAAAGCTTCAATTGACTTGCATCAGCCGATTCCACAACAGGTTTGGTTTCAAGAAGCATCAGGGTTAAACAGAACAGAGACGAAGCGAATAGCTACCCATCCAATCTATCGTGTTGCTATTACGCCTGGTATAGCCTATGCCAATACTAAATGTCCTTCCATGAGCTTCATTTCCAGTGTTGTTTTCGTCACGAGAATTTCCAGTACTGCCGTCGTTCCTTTGGTTGTCGTCACCTTCGTTTCCATATTGTAACCTATGATCACGAGTACCTTGATGTTGCCGCGACTATTGCCTCTAATATTGTTGCCTGTAATGGTGTCCTGCGTCCTTTCACCAACAAGGTCCATCTTTTCACATTTCGTGCCACGTTCTAAGGCACTACTCATGGTGCGGGCGGTTACACAGTCCGCTCTACAGTCAATCGTCATCGATTTTGTCTCGATTGGTTCGTAAGAGTCGACTCCCATGAGTCGCTGGATGGGGTTAAGGATTCGATTGGAGTCAAATCGCTGTTGTTCGTTACCGGTAACTAGGGTCGTTCAAATGCTGAAGTCGGTAAGGTACTGCGTTTACCCTCTTGTCCATCGTTCTTGCAAGTTGACTGAGTAATACACGGTATGTCGCGAGAGTGTTGCAGAAGTGATCGCACTTCGGGATCTAAGGCGTCAACACGCTAAGTTCCAGCAAACAAAGATAAGTGAGGAAAGTATAGTCCGATCATTTGACGCTGAGCCATCCAACTCAGGGACGTTCGTACTAGCACCTAACATTCTACACAGTTCGCTAGGCGTTCAGATGTGTGATCAGGTGATACTCGATCGCATCGAGATTCGTAAGGATTCAAAAAGGGGTGAAAAGATCATGTTCGAGTAGGAGACAATCACTGCTATGACTCCTATAGACTGCTGAGTTCTAACATAACATCAATTAACAGAGCGGAACCCCTCTCACACTCGTTAAGCCACACTGGGACTCACATGCACCCCACATTATTATTATGTGTGCACTCATAATAATAAGGCAATTTGCATGCTTATCTCAGTGCCTCTTAACTCGCGCTAAAAGGTTCCCCGAATTCGAGCAATAAGACAGATGACGCCACAACATAGATCATGAAAGTTCAAGAAGAGTCGCACTCTTAAAACACGTAACATGGGTTGGTAACATAGAAGTTCATACTGCAGTGCTAAGTGTGAATTCACGTGTGATGTTATTCATAAGCAAACACTAGATATACTATGCAATAGTAAACGAGAAACGAACCTTGCAGTCTGGAGCTAAGTGACAATGTGTCATGGTCGATTTCGGATATGTTCGGTTATAGTCTGGTTTTATAAAAACGTTTTAAAACCAAGTTCACTATAACAAGTGGCTCCGATACCAAACTGTCACACCCCCAAAATACCATCTAGGGAGTGTCCCTGTTAGGGGTGTGATGTACCAACAATGAGCCACTAATCACATTGAACCCATACAACTTTCTAAATAACGTTCTCAATCATTAATAAAATACCATCGACAAGTTTAAATGAAAACCAACATGTTCAGCGGAAGCAATTAATAAACTAAAGTTAAACTGTTTTGAAACCAATGTATAGTACCAATAATTCAAATACATGAATCCTTCCAGTCGACCCATGACCACTCCAGCTACTCCACACAGCAAGTTCTAATTCCAAGACATATAACGACCTGCGAGCATGCAACAAGTGTATCAGACAACCCTGGTGAGTCCATAGTTTTACGAAAACGTTGGTTACCAAGTGTTTAGTTAATCCATTGAATTTAATTCCGAAAGTAATGTTGATAATACCCCGAATACAAGACGGCTTCTGATTATTTTGCTCTTTCTCCAATGCTACTATCAAAGCATTGGTCATGACTAGGTCATTAGTTCAACACCCGTCCTCCCTGGTACGGGGTGAGGTTGCCAAACCTAAGTAGCGCTACTAACTAATACCATGTTACCTCCCTGGTAACCAAACAACACGGAGGGACTTTAAAGGTGATAGGATGAGTATATTATCCAACATTCCCGTTTTTACCCAAAAGACTTATCCCTCCCCGGGATACCCACTGACTGTCCCAACCATCGGGACGCATGCTCAAGAGATGAACTCACCTTTAATTTGCTCGGTAGAATTAATTACCCGTTTAACAAAAATGGTCAACCAAACCCTATGACAGTTACACGTAATCAATCAGTTTGCATACAAGCACAACACGTAACATTCCACAGTTATTCGTTAGTTAGTGTACAAGAATACAAGTACTGGCATTGCTAAGCTTGTTGCATATTCGTTCATCAACCATGTATGGCACAATAAAACCTAAGACTTGTGCAATTATAACTGGGCCCGGCATCCAGGTAATATTCCTGTTCGGCCGAATTAAACATGTGCAGCCCGCAACCTTAGTTCGACCCACTTCTAAGTATAAGGTCCAGGTTCTTGTTTCCCATACCCATTGCATATCCACCAGCCCATATTTGTTTACTTACACTTTGCACCTTATTCACTTGCAACTAAGCGCAACACATACCCTAGACCATCTCGGCCCACTTAACCAACTACCCAATCCGTTCTGTATGTGTATGTGTTTCTGGGCCCATTAAATAATTAAGAAGTTTCAAAACCATAAACTTAATGGATATGCACGTGACAGTTTCTCAAGGATAATCAATCATGCTTTCTTAGTTTCATACTATGACAAATTATTAGTTTAGCCAACACAAAGATATCCAGAACGATTATTAGTTACAACTTCACAGTTTACATGACCATTACTAACTCCTATTCAATATTGAATCATTAACACAACCATGACCAGATTACCAAACATCTATCATATACCCTAAATCATATATAATCATCGAATCCCAAATTTCACAATAGCTTCCCACCCTTTATATCGATCCCACTTGTATCTTAAGATGCATCATGTAACATTTATTTATAAACATGAATATGCATAACTCAACAGTTCTATCTATTCAAATTAATACATATCATGCTTGTATAACCTAAGTGAATTATATTTAACAATATACAATTGCTTAGTGACATCAAAAGACACAACTCATCAGAGGACATCATCATCTTCCATGGCAATGCACAAAGTCAACATCACTTGAGGTTTTTGAAGAAACATCATCATCATCATCATCACGTGGCCAGTGGCCACCATATTCATTATTATTGGAATATCTAAATTATCAACATCTAACAACAATCAAGGCATGCACCGACCTAGGAAATCACACCTTAATTCATGCATATATCGCCAAACAATCATTCACTCTACCCGAGAATGTTATATTATGCGCTACTGATCTACATGCATAATCACATAATGATCAGTTATATTTCGAACTCATGTATGCACAATCCTAAACATAGATTAACACGCAAGAACATAATCCAATTCCTCACGTTTTCATACGGCAAAATTATGCAATTAAGAATCAACATATAGGCAAATCTACTAACCAATAGTTGGATCTATCAGGATAATGTCCTCGATGATGGGGGGGTCGTCGACTGTAGTCGCGATTCACAAGAGATTCACAAGAGGAGTGGGGTTGATTAGGGTTTGCAATTAACCTATGTATCCTTATACATAGTATACGTAAACAAGGAATAAGGTAATGAGCTCGGTTTTGGCTTGGGCCTGCGAAGACTGTCTAGCTAAGCTAAACATATACAGAATCCGTAAAAAGGAGTGGGCTCATGCGTCTCAGACTGGGTTTCACACGAATATGGGCCAAGATGATATGTATCGAACCATTTAGCTAAGAGGGGTGTGTGTGTCAAGTAGGTCTGCGGCCCAAAAGATTATACGACCCAGTTTAGTTAATACCCAATTTCCTAATAATTAACCAGCATATGAAAACATTCAATGGAAACATTCAATGGTTCCATTATAAATATCCAATACGCACAAGAACGTCTAATGATGCAATAGAGTAATGTGTAGGTTATTGAACGTAGAAACACACGCCAAAGATTGTGGAATATTAGTAGCGCTAACCTTAGAGATTCGGGTTGTCACACGTGTTATTACCTGAGGCTGTGGTACATACTTTTGTAACCCATAACTTCACATTTTTTACCTTTTGATGATAACACCTGGTTTAAAGTAATCATTTTATTGTTTCGCTAAAACAACTTGAAAGGTAATTATTTTATATCACATACAAGGGGTTTGTGATCAAAATTACCTTCTAGACAAGATTTAGAAAAAGGGTGTTACACTTTCGTTTCAAAATAGCATTATTTTGGGTTAGGGGTGTGTTCATACTTCATAGGATGAGTACGACTCGCTTAGTGCCGCAAGACATGCGTATTTACAAGGGAACATGATGTTGGCATCGACAATGATGATGATAATGACGGCGATGATTTGTATTCGAAAGAATAGTAATTTTGTTAATAATAATACTTTAATTTAAAGCAATGGTTAATACGAGGAAAAAAAATACACACAAATACGCATTTAGTTTTTTTTTATTAAAAAAGTTATTAGAGAGAAGTGAAGTTAATATAAACTAAATGGAATAAAAGTATATGACACGGTGAATTAAAGATGATATTAAAAAAATATATATTTTGTTAAGTAGGCTGTCGATAACATTGTTAAGTAGGCTGTCGATAACATTGTGGTTCCACCGACTTTTACTTCTCTAATGTACATAATGTGGGGATGCAAAATGTAATACTTTGTTTAAATTAAAGATGATATTAAAAAAATATATATTTTTTAAGGTGGCCAACTATACTACTATAGTATTAACAAAACTCAATTAGCAAGAAAATAGACAGGCAAACAACTAAGCATCACAAAAACTAACATTGGAGGGTTTGTTAAGTACTCGACCCATCTAAAGTTAACCTTACGGTTTCTACTAAAAATTCATAAAAATGAAACATTAACAATAGAATAAAAAATAAACCCTTTAGTTAATACCTCCTTTTAATTTAATTAATACTTCATTTTATCATTAGATAAGGTAATTTGAGTTATTACTTTTCTTATTTATCAGATTTTTTATTTCATTTCATTTCATTTTAACGTATTACTAATCTTTGAATCTTCATCTTTACGATCTAAGAACCTCATCGTACATCACTACAAAGTACAAACCACTTTGTTACGTAATCCATCGACACACTCATATCTTTTGATGTCAACGTTAATCACCACCGTTCGCTTGTTGACCATCTCCAAAACCACCTTCAATAACCCATTTACATCAAAATATGAAATCCATAATGTTAAAATCTAAATTCAAAACCTAGTTCTCTTATTTTTTTTTTTTAACAGCGAAAAGTGAAGATATAACAGTACTAAAACATTTTAAAAGTTAAGAGATTAGAAGAAAAATAAAAGGAGCTATGACTACAATTATCAAGAACCCCAATGTGACCAACTTGATTTTTCTTAATTCTTCACTATGTCTATGTTATTAGATATTTGGGGTAGTGCTAAAATTAGAGATATGTGGCGAATGAATCCACATAGTCACGTGTATGGTTGTACACAAAGCATGCACGTAACTATTGAAGCAAACACATTGAGTCTTAGGCCGGTCCAATATGTTAACATAGTTTGTAGTTTGTAGGAACAATGCCAACCAATGACGTTCATTGTTGTCACATCTTGTCTACTGTACAAATCGTGTTCAAGACTTTGGTGTCACTCTGGACTTTTGCATTCATTCTTCCCGTCAATATCTCATTTAATATACGTACGTGTTAATTAGCCGACACACCACACGCGTGTAATGGTCAATCAATATCTTCAAATCCTATTAGATAATAGGGATATTGTGATCTTATTCATACATATACATACAGGGAAGGTTAATGTACAATAATCCTTTACGTATGAAGCATACGATAGTAAATTACACATGTACTAATAACCAAAACCCTAATCACGCATGAACAAAACCATAACAATGCACGGTAACTATAATCACGCATGTGGTCACCAAAAAAACAACAAAATCACGCATGAGTAAACCCCTAATCACGCATGTTATATTTATAACGACGCACGTTATGCGTACGCATTGCACGTTAAGGACGGTTGTATTTTACACTTTATATATATGTAATACAAATAATTATATATTATAGCCTATATTGTTTACTGGGTTTTAACCGGATATAGCTCTCTAAGTATTGTTAACGTTACAATACATAGGGTTTTTAGTGACGGGATTGGAAGTTCATCAATGGAACTTAGTCGGAAAACATTGGGTGGATAGAGAATTGACGATGGTTTACATGCAAATTTTATTAAGAGGTCACTAGCGAAGAGTATTATTGACATCTATGTTGATGTCGGAATTATAACGCTCTTTCCAGCATATTACCGGCGACATGTTATCAACAGTTTCATTGGTCATTTACCACTAAAGAATTTTAGATCAGACATCCGCGGGTCATATAAATGTAAAATAAAAAGATAACATTAAATTTTTTTTTTTTTTTTTTGGAAATAAACGTAAATAATTATATTTAAAAATTAGAAAAACGCAAAATCTACGATAATAATCTAAATGTAGCAAAATTATACAAAACATTATATTAAATTAAACAAAAAGGTTACTATAAAAAGTTGTACACAAAACAAACTAGAAGATTTTTTAAAATTCTCAAGTTAATACTACACAAATTGCCGTTCAAAAAAAATGTACTACAAATCTGACCAAAATATCTCAAGAGCTCTACTAAACATAACCAGCATAAGTTTAACATATAGAAATGAGTAATTTTTTTTTTTATGAAGATCAACATTTAAAAAGAGGAAAACGGCAAACTAACACATCCACTTACCACAAAATTAACTTGGTTAATTTTCGGTTAGCATGTGATCATTGAAGGAAAATATTTTTAAAGTTGGGACTATTTATAAAGATCTTCAAAGTTGAGATTATCCGGCCAATAGATTAAAATTGGGATTATTAATCAAAATTTTGTATTAATTTTTAATCAAAAATAACATTAATATATTAATTTTTTTGGGATATAAACGTATATAATTATTTTAGAAAATTAAAAAAAAAATACAAATTCTACAATAATCTCTAAGGGAACTATAGAAAAAATTTAGACCCTGGACGATATAAACAAGTTTGGCTCAAAAGTGTGGTTAAGGAAAATGAATTAAAAAAAACAAGATCTTGGTGCTTGAGTCAGATCTTAAATTTGACACCTCTACATTATCTTGAGATGGTTTTTTCACTCCACCATCAACATTTTTATGTACAATAAATAAAATACATATACTTAATAGGGAGAGGATCATGAGAAAACTACTTATAAATGAAAAAACTAAAAAAAAAAAAACCTAAAAAAACATGGCAAATTATTTTTTACATTTTTTTTATAAAAATTCGCTACTTTTAATGTATAAAAAAACTTATTTTCAAAAATAAAAACTTGTTCTGCACATTTGCATTATATGTATATGCTACACATGTGCAATATATGCTTAAAATTAGCTTTTGAGTTTAGTTTAGTTTTTAGGGTTAGATTTTTTGGAGGTTTAGGATTAGGATTAGGTTTTTGGGTGTGGGGGGAGGGGGGTTTAGGTTTTTAGGGAGTGCGGGTGGGGGGTTAGGTTTTTTAGGGTGCGGGTGGGGGGTTTAGGTTTTTTTGGGGTTTATATTTAGGGTTTAGTTTTTTTGTTTTTTTTTTTTTTTTTGGGGGGGGGGGGGGGGTGGGGAGGGGGTAGGTTCTTGGGGGGGTGTTAGTGGGGGTGGGTTAGGTGGTTTAGGCTTTTTCGTATTAAATATAGCGAATTTTAATTAAAAAATTCAAAAAAAAAATTGGTATGTTTTTTAGGCTTTTTTAGTTAGTTTTTTGGTTTTCTCATTTAAACTAGTTTTTTCATGATACATCCCCATACTTAATATATATGTGTGTGTGTGTGTGTGTTTGTAAGCTTATAAAACCTTTCAGGCCCATTGAAAATTTGGGTCTCGGGCGACAGCACGAGTTGGCTGACCCAATAACCGTCCTAGGTAAAGTTATCCTACAAAGTCTCCTAAAATGATAAGGGTACAAAGACACATCGCAAAATATAACATAATGTCGGACAAAATATAGCACAACGTCGATAAATATAACATAACGTCGAGGAAAAAAAATACAATGAGTCGCAGAAAAAGACACAATGATCTAAATAAAAATTCTAAAATCTACAAGCTAAAAATCCAAAAGTGAAAACCTAAATTTCATATCTTAGAGTAAGACGGTTACAATGTCGCTTGAATATCAATTTACTCGAGCTTGGGTCGAAACGAGGCGAGCTTAAACGAGCCCGAGCCTAAAAATAAGCTTGTTTAGTCTATGAGCCCGAGCTTCACTTTATCGAGCTCGAACCGGCTCGAAAACTTAAACGAGCTCCTTATTTATATAATTTTTTATTAGTACACTAAATATATATTTAAATAATAATAACTACTAATAAAATTATGAAAATATCTAAATTATATATAGATCAATAATTATAATTAGTATAAATTAACTAATAAATAAAATAAAAGAGCTTAGAGCTTGAAAATACACCTATGAGTTGAGCTCGAACTTAAGAGACAAAGCTCAAATCAAACCAAACCAAACTCAAGCTCAAGCTTTCTTAAGCTAAATGAGCTCAAACCTAGTAAGCCCGAAGTCGTAAAGGATGTTCTAAATAGATAATTTTAACAAAAAGGTGTATGCTTCTATTAAACTTACTAAAGTTTTTTAAGTGAGAATTTGTTATTAGATGATTTCTATTAAGATCTTGATGAAATTTAGTTAGTTTGGTTGTATTTGGCTTGTTGATCTTATGTTTAACCTTGTCAATCTTCTATTTTATTTGTATGATGAAAGAGATTTGATGTATAGTAATAAACACACAACTTATTTGTGAATAAATCTCACGTATACTATATTTAAAAAAAGTAATTCAAAAATTGAATAAAATAACCATGGGTGGGGTTCGATTATAAAATTTAAATCTCCTAAAAAGTATATAAAATCATAAAACATCATGATTTAAGCCCCAAAACACTCGAAATCCACAAATAACATAATAAAAATTACTAAAACACTATATTCAAACCTTAGCAGTCCATAAAAAAACTCCAAAACACCGTTGTAGAACTATGAATATAAAATACAACACGATAATCACCATAAAACACATAATGTTAGTCATTGGATAATCAGAACCCTATCATCTAAAACACTACATAGATGGTGTTTTAGTAATCTTTATTATGTTATTTATGAGTTTTGTGTGTGTTTTATGGTTTGACATTATGGTGTTTTATGACTTTTACACTTTTTAGGAATTTTGGATTTAACCATAACTTGGCTATGTATATATACCAGTCAAATCCCTCGTGCGTTGCGACAGGCATTTGGTTGGAATCGGTTTGATTTATTATGGTATCGGTTTTGTATCGCCGCTCATATAGCAATCAAATTATAAAATAAAAAAAACATAATATGACAAAAATGATATTGACATGTGTTTTACATCTTGTGAAAACGGTAAAAACAAATAATACTACCAGTTCCAATGTTATTCGGTCAGAATTGGGTCAGTCTATACAATAGTAGAGATGTCGAGAAAACTATAAAAACTAATATAGGTAGCAATGTTGTTCGAACATTATCGCTTTGATTCGTCAGGGTAAAAAATTGTATTTCAACCTTTCTTTTGAAAAAATCTTTTATTAAAACATAGATAAAAAATAAGGACGTTGTAACAACCTTGGTAACAATTAATGAATTGAATATATCACAGGGATGCAATATAAATAATTTTTTAAAAGAATATGTATATGTTTTAAAAGATTTATAATAGAATATAAATTTAGTCATATCTAAATCTTAAGCATAAAACTTGCGTAGTGATTTAGTGTTAATAAAAAGTAGGATAAAAAAAGTCACCTTTAAGAATCAAACTTTGTGTAGTAGAATTAAGTAGGGGTAAGAAATAGCAAAAGGCCACAACCACTCCACCAACCAATATTATTTTTGTTTATTTCAATATATAATTTATATATTGTTAAACCAAATGTTGGTCCGGAAAAAGATTATGAAAACTACTTTGTGCTGCTCCAATATCATTCAAAAATTATTCATAAAACTTGGCAAATAATATATATAAAATGGATGAGCTCGCTTAATCAACTAGAAATCATACAACCCTATTTAATTAAACCCATTAACTAAACTTTTTAAGCAGTACACTGGTCGGCCCATCCCTTTATGAACCGTCTTAAGAAATTACACGACGAACATTCACCCCTAATTTCTTGAGGTTAATTAAGTGGGTTTCTACTTGAAGTTTGTCTCCTTAGTCTCAATTCTCCTTCATGGTAACAATGACTCGGTTATCCCCTTGACCACACATCATTTTAGCACTTATTTACTTATATTACTTTTTAGCTACTTTTTTTTATCGATTATTTTTGTTGAATAGGGAAAGTGCAAACTGTAACACCCCCAAAATTTCACCTGCGGAAACTCCGCGAGGCGTGTCACGCATCAGAGTTCGAGCCACCAATCACATTGAACCAACAATAAATATTTAAATAAGTCATGACACTATTTTACCAAAATAAGTTGTCAACATAATATTAATTCTCAAAAGTTGTGTAGCGGAAGCATGTAATAAGTCGTTTAGCAATTGTTTCGTAATAAGGCTTAAAACCAATGTATTAAATGTATTTTAATCCAAGAGCCTCGATCCATGACCACTCCAGCACTCCCAGATAGCAAGCTTCCCAATTCCAAGATACCTAACGACCTGCGAGCATGTAACACGTGTATCAGACAAAGCTGGCGAGTTCACAGTTTTAGAAAATGTTTATTACCCGTTGTGTGTAGAACCGTTCAATAACCAATGCAAGTAATATTGTTAATATCTCATTTCCAAACATGGACGGCTCCTGAAATACATGACTGCCCTTCCCACGTACTCCTATCTAGTACTGGGCCAGACTGGGTCATTAGTTCACCTCCGTCCTCTACAGGCACGGGGTGAGGGTGCCAAACCTAAGTAGCGCTACTAACTAATACCCGATGAGGGACTTACAAAAGATGATAGGTGAGAATATTAACCAATATACTCGTTTTTACCCAAAGACTCATCCCCCCATGGGATACCCACTGACTGTCCCCAACCACTGGGACGCATGCTCGAATGTAGTGAACTCACCTTGGTTTGCTCGGTAGAATTATTTACTCGTTTAACAACAGTGATTTACCAAGCCCTATGATAGTTACACATAACAGTCAGTTTGCATTTCAGCACATCACGTATCATTTCACATTTAATCATCAACTAGTGTACACGAATACAATGTTAACACTTCAATATCTTTCAGTTCACACTTTCATTCGACACCTTAGTTATGTTTCGACACTATATTTCGTTTCACATTCATCCTTCGACACATCAGCTATCAATCGGTTAACGGTTATGTTTCGACACACAGTTATATTTCGACTCACAGTCATCCTTCGATTCACACATATCTTTCGATCACACATATCTTTCGATCACACATATCTTTCGATCACACATATCTTTCGATTACACATATCTTTCGATCACAAGTTATCTTTCGACAACAACAGTTAGTTTTCGACAAACACAGTTATCTTTCGATTCCAAGAACCCTAAACATACGATTCAGCAATTATCATTCGATCAACAGTTACACCCTATCACAGCCCTAATCATCGCTTACAGTTACATGATCAAGCATCACAAAGACTCTTGCATCAAATCATCGATGTGTTTACCAAAACAGTAATACGTAATCATTCAATACTTCGTATAATCGTTCCATCAATCGACAATAACAGTCAATCAGCACATGATAATTACCACTTCAGCATGAATCCTACATGTACGCATACAATCTCAAACAATGTTCATGTAATGCCACAACCAATGAATCAATTAACACGTATGCGTCTCCTTGAACATCTAGTATAATTATAATCCCTAATAATGCACATGTAACCAACCACAACCCATTACCATTGAGATCGATCCCCACATCAGATTCTCTGGTTAAATTGAATGAAGGATTCAATCCATGTTCTGTCCGGGATCGATCTATACTTGATATGATAATCAATCAATCAAAAACAATCATATGTGTTTTATTAACATAACAGTTTACCACCATAAATTTCCAGCAATCATAACCCTAAGCTACACATACACTTACTATTTTGTTAATCATGCTAACACATAGACAAGAACAAACAATGAATAGCATGGTAAGGGTTCACTAACCGAATTACTTGATCCAACAGAAGGATGCCTCGAGGGGAGGGGGTTTTCTCCTGCCGACGTGAACAATAGAGGATGTAGGGTTTGCTATGTTGTATTTTATGTTACACGAATATGTAACTTACAATTAATTATAGTGCCAACAACATAGCAGTGGGCCAGTGGTCATGTTCACTATCCTAACTGGACCGGGATTCAGTTTACAACAAGTGGGCCGAAGGATTAAGCCTCCGGTCGAAAGACTAGAACTCGGTCGAAAGGTCCTATCTCGAAAGGTCGTATGTCCTAAGGTCGAAGGATATTCGAAAGACTGACACTCCAGTCGAAAGATCTCCAGTCGAAGGATCTTGGGTCCTCGGGAATTCGGGTTGTCACATCATCCCCAACTTGAAGGAAATTTCGTCCCGAAATTTGACAAGTAAGTACGAGAGAATGAAGTGGCAATTCAGGATTGCTGCGGATTTTCCTCAGGTGTTACATCATCCCCAACTTGAAGAGGAATTTCGTCCCGAAATTCACCAGTGATAACCATGGTTGGTTCAACCTCTTGAACCATCAAGGATATTAAAGTTTCAACAGATTCTTACATTCCTATGTAAACTCCAGTCCACGTATTGAAGTTTAACAAATCCACACAATTGTCGTACAACTTATGCTAGCGAACCTCGACTCCTTAGTCCGTGTCTTCGATAGGTTCCCTGATAAATACAACTGTTCTGATGACTTCAGACTCCGACAAGGGTATCATAAGGGTTTCATCAGACAACATAGTCTTATATCCATGGCGTACATACCATTACAACAATTATCCCACTCCATCAATTAGTCCGGGTTTGCGAGCCATGCCACTGTTTCATTCTAGTAGTTCGAATGTTCCCACGCGTCGAAAACTAAGATTACCATGTTTACTATAGCGTACCGCACCCTCCTAGGGTGATACTTTCGGTTATGACACGTTCGTCCACAACGAACTCCCAGAGTTTCTTATGCTTGTCAGTTTCCCTAGCAGTTACGCGTTGCCATCAAACAATTTTCGATCTAACAATCTTCAAGAGTTTTGAGCTCAAATCCTGGTTCTGCGATTAGGTTATCACCCACCTAGGAGATTAGCGTTACTGTCCAAGCGATGCCTCAACCAAGGCTATATGCATACTAATACGGTAACTGTTGCTGTAGAACTCACCCAAAGATAAGCGTCCTTCCAGTTCTACCACAGTTAACCCTACACATGCTCACAGCATGTCCTCGTGTGCGAGGATGGTTCGTTTACTCTGATCGTTTGCCCCACGGTGATACGAAATGTCCATGCCTAGACGTAAGCCGAGGATATCGTGTATTGCCTGTCATAAATCAGGTATGGCTCCAATATCAGAAGTAACAGAAGTTGGCACCTCATGCACGAAGAACATCCATTGCTTGTGAAGACTCGCTAGTTTTCTTGATTGTAAGAGAGTGTGCGGGTTTCGTGAGGCAATATACGATAACCAGGTAATATCGGTTCCGTTCTGAGTTTTAAACCAATGACAATTTTATGGTGTTCGTTCTCGTTTCCGTAAGGGTGTTTCTGGTTACTGTCAAACAAGTAGGTTTCCGGTGTTCCACCTTGACTTTCGCACATGTCCAACATCGTTCATATGTAGTGTTATGGGGCCTTCATGCCCGGTTATTCATACGAGACTTAAAATCCTAATATCCCCTATCAAGTCCAGACTACCGGAACATCGGAGTCGGTGTGCTTCGCTCAGTATACGTTCCATACGGTTGCTGTATAGTGGGATCCACATTCGTTCCGTGAGATAGCGAATGTCGTCCACCCTGTCAATAGTTGCTTCTCCATGCCTTGCATGAACCCATCTTGTGAATTCTCTTCCAACAGGTCTTCACTTCGAACAAGGTGAGTCTGGTCAGGTGTGTCAGAGTGGATAGCGTACTGCAAGATCGTGCACGTTCAGGTCTCATGGTCGTAATCATCCAAAGGTTCCATCCAGCGTTCTCATCAACTGATAAAGCTTCTTTCGTGGTCAGGGTACACGGGAGGCCCTTGTGATCGGTCTAAGTAACGTGTTTGGTACCGCCCAAGTAATGCCTCCAAGTGAATCCAAAGGCCACGATTCCTACCACCGGTTGTATGTCGTGCTGTTCTTCTTCGTAACTCCATTACGTAAGTCGTCATTTTCTTGTGTTGCGTCGGCGTGTAACTGGGACTCCGATTCAAACATGATGATATACCACTGCATTACCCACACCCTCGGGTAAACGATGCTCAGCGTCCTGCAGAATTAAGATTCGAAAGTTGGGAAGGCGTCCTCCTGTTCTGTCTTTCGCAATTACATCACTCGGCTGTACTAGAGAGGTCTAAGTTTTGTGACCCCCGGAATCCTGGCGATTAATCTGCGGTAACATCAAGCGGAACCAGGTAATCGTTGTAACCTCGGGGAATTCTTCAGTGTCGATCATCTTCCAACCAGAACGAGTCTTAGCGAGACCCACGTGCATCCCTGCTTCGTTGATTATATGACTCACCAAAGACACCTCTCGAATCAGAAGTTACATTTATCGAGTCTTCGTACGGTATGACTCCTCCCTCAGGGCTCTTCTAATAAAATGCAAGAATGTCTGTGATATTCTTTTCTCTTGGGAAAGATTCGGAACGTCATCAAATAACATGGTTGGTTCACATGATACGTAAAGCTGCGGGTGTGATGACCACCCCAAAGGTCATGGGATACAAAGTCGCATGGCTGAATTGCGTCGGATGTGTCGTTTTAATAATCTTTTCCCCCTGGATTTTTATCTGATAAAGTTCGTCCCTTACAACTAGTCGACGGGTCGTCAATATACGGTCATAGAAAACGGTTCCTTGACTGTCACCTTGATGAGTTCCCGATAATAAGTACACACACCAAAAGACTCATCTTCCCGGATATATCTGGGGCTTTCCAACGCGAAGACTAGGTCTGACGACCTTCTTGCCGAACAGTTCTCATAGTGGCTTATACTGCTCTTGCACCCATCCTGATGCAAGACAGTAAGAGTACGAGTATTCGGAGCTCCCTCTAATCGTGAGATTAACGAGTTTCTGACTAATAGTTGTGGTGATATGTCTAAAAGTTCTTCGAGTTGTACATTGAGATTAGTCACGGCAATTGATAGATCCTCGTTCTTATCGCCCTTTGTCTGATTATTGAAGTTAGTTGCTACTACAGTGAGGTCATCCCTTCATAGACGCTTTCTGGGCTGTCATTACCGACACGATGCAATTCTTCTCACCATTCTGGTACTTCAATGCATAAAGTGACGCTAAATTTCTCCACACAGGGTGCGTCTGAGTGATTTGTCTAGTTAATGAACCATTACTGACTACTATCTCGTAACCACCAAGGATAGTAGGAGTGAGACCGGTGTCGAATGCCTGTCTCCCGTAAGGTCGAGTTTGTGTCCCAACTAACGTGTGCGGTCGCAGTTGACTTGCCATCAGTCGGTTCCATAACATGTTCGGTTTCGCGAATCATCAGGGTTAAACAAAATTAGGGCGAAGCGATTTACTACCCATCCAAACCACCATGTTGTTATTGTCCTATCGTTGCCCACATCAATCCTAGCTTCCCTTCCATGAGCACCACTACCGGTGTAATTGTTACAATCACGCGGATTCCTCCCGTACCGTCATCGCTCTCTTGGCCGTGATCGTTTTGAATTATCAACGTCCAATACATGCCGAAGGCACCTTCATTTCCATACAGTAGGCTACTATTACAAGTACCTGGGTGTCACGAATACTGTTGCTCCAATGTTGGTGTTTGGAGCCGGACGCCACGTTCTTTCACTACAATGTACCTCTCTTCGCACTTCGTGCCAAGTTCCAAGGTGCTACTCGTTGTGCTGGAAGTTACACATCCCACACTAAAATCTGTTGTCATTGCTAAAGTACAGATTGGTTTGTAACAGTTGACTCCCATGAGTCGCTGACCAGAGTTTAAACCTAGATTGTAGTCAGTTCGCTGGTGTTCGTTGCTGGTAATCGGGGTCGTCCAAATACTGGAGTCGGTAGGATACTACACTCATCCTTTTGTCCATCCCTCCAGCAAGTGATTCGAATTATTCCCAGTGTGTTTCAAGAGTGTTGCAAAAGTGATCGCACTTCGAGATTTAGGGCGTTAGTGTGTCGGGTCCAAACAAATGAAGATAAGTGAGGAAGGTGATAACCATTCATTCGACGCTACCACATCCAACTCAGGGACGTTCGTACAAGCACCTAACATTCTACACAGTTTGTTAGGCGTTCCGATGAGTGTTCAGGTAATGTTTGTTAACGTCGAGGTTCGTAAAAGTTTGATGAGAAGTGAAAAGTTTGTGTTCATGTAAGAGTCACTCACTGCTATGTCTCCTATAGGCTGTTGTGTGTCACATTAATCCAATAACATAGTGGAACTCCTGTTTCCCTTGTTAAGCCTCACTGGGACTCACATTGCAGAAGTGAAAGCCGTGTACACAATATGAGGGTAAGAATACTCGGTACATTCCGTACCAGCTTGATAGGCTGCTAAAGTCTTAGCCACGCGGGTGTTGATTAGGTCAGTCAACTCAGCCTGAGTCCTGATGATGTTGCCACGCCCGTGTCCTCGTCCACTCATGTTTCTATAGTTGGGAGTAAACCGGTTTAGAAGTCGAAACGAGATGAGAGTCAAGTATCATACTGATATTTACGTACTACCAAGTTCACACATAGTAGGGCAGAACCCTCCTCACGCTCGATAAGACTCACTGGGACTTGCATGCACCCCGCGTTATTATTAAGTGTGCACCCATAATAATAAGGCGATTTGCATGTTCATCTCAGAGCCTCTTAGCTTGCGTTCGAAGTTTCCCCCCCGTTCAAACAACACAACAGATGATATTACAGGTCTATGGTTCGCATGAGTCGATGTGTGGTGTCGCGCTATCAAGTCACTACGGTGCTAATTGTTTCAGTTCATATATGTTGAGGGTGTGTGACTGCTAAGCAAGTAATGTATAAAGTGAGAGAGAAACGAACCTTGCAATCTGGAGCTGAGTGTCATGATCGAGGTTCGAAGTTGTTCGGTTATAGTCTGGTTTTACAAAACGTTTTAAAACCCAGTTCACTATAACCAGTGGCTCTGATACCAACTGTAACACCCCCAAAATTTCACCTGCGGAAACTCCGCGAGGCGTGTCACGCATCAGAGTTCGAGCCACCAATCACATTGAACCAACAATAAATATTTAAATAAGTCATGACACTATTTTACCAAAATAAGTTGTCAACATAATATTAATTCTCAAAAGTTGTGTAGCGGAAGCATGTAATAAGTCGTTTAGCAATTGTTTCGTAATAAGGCTTAAAACCAATGTATTAAATGTATTTTAATCCAAGAGCCTCGATCCATGACCACTCCAGCACTCCCAGATAGCAAGCTTCCCAATTCCAAGATACCTAACGACCTACGAGCATGTAACACGTGTATCAGACAAAGCTGGCGAGTTCACAGTTTTAGAAAATGTTTATTACCCGTTGTGTGTAGAACCGTTCAATAACCAATGCAAGTAATATTGTTAATATCTCATTTCCAAACACGGACGGCTCCTGAAATACATGACTGCCATTCCCACGTACTCCTATCTAGTACTGGGCCAGACTGGGTCATTAGTTCACCTCCGTCCTCTACAGGCACGGGGTGAGGGTGCCAAACCTAAGTAGCGCTACTAACTAATACCCGATGAGGGACTTACAAAAGATGATAGGTGAGAATATTAACCAATATACTCGTTTTTACCCAAAGACTCATCCCCCCATGGGATACCCACTGACTGTCCCCAACCACTGGGACGCATGCTCGAATGTAGTGAACTCACCTTGGTTTGCTCGGTAGAATTATTTACTCGTTTAACAACAGTGATTTACCAAGCCCTATGATAGTTACACATAACAGTCAGTTTGCATTTCAGCACATCACGTATCATTTCACATTTAATCATCAACTAGTGTACACGAATACAATGTTAACACTTCAATATCTTTCAGTTCACACTTTCATTCGACACCTTAGTTATGTTTCGACACTATATTTCGTTTCACATTTATCCTTCGACACATCAGCTATCAATCGGTTAACGGTTATGTTTCGACTCACAGTCATCCTTCGATTCACACATATCTTTCGATCACACATATCTTTCGATCACACATATCTTTCGATCACACATATCTTTCGATTACACATATCTTTCGATCACAAGTTATCTTTCGACAACAACAGTTAGTTTTCGACAAACACAGTTATCTTTCGATTCCAAGAACCCTAAACATACGATTCAGCAATTATCATTCGATCAACAGTTACACCCTATCACAGCCCTAATCATCGCTTACAGTTACATGATCAAGCATCACAAAGACTCTTGCATCAAATCATCGATGTGTTTACCAAAACAGTAATACGTAATCATTCAATACTTCGTATAATCGTTCCATCAATCGACAATAACAGTCAATCAGCACATGATAATTACCACTTCAGCATGAATCCTACATGTACGCATACAATCTCAAACAATGTTCATGTAATGCCACAACCAATGAATCAATTAACACGTATGCGTCTCCTTGAACATCTAGTATAATTATAATCCCTAATAATGCACATGTAACCAACCACAACCCATTACCATTGAGATCGATCCCCACATCAGATTCTCTGGTTAAATTGAATGAAGGATTCAATCCATGTTCTGTCCGGGATCGATCTATACTTGATATGATAATCAATCAATCAAAAACAATCATATGTGTTTTATTAACATAACAGTTTACCACCATAAATTTCCAGCAATCATAACCCTAAGCTACACATACACTTACTATTTTGTTAATCATGCTAACACATAGACAAGAACAAACAATGAATAGCATGGTAAGGGTTCACTAACCGAATTACTTGATCCAACAGAAGGATGCCTCGAGGGGAGGGGGTTTTCTCCTGCCGACGTGAACAATAGAGGATGTAGGGTTTGCTATGTTGTATTTTATGTTACACGAATATGTAACTTACAATTAATTATAGTGCCAACAACATAGCAGTGGGCCAGTGGTCATGTTCACTATCCTAACTGGGCCGGGATTCAGTTTACAACAAGTGGGCCGAAGGATTAAGCCTCCGGTCGAAAGACTAGAACTCGGTCGAAAGGTCCTATCTCGAAAGGTCGTATGTCCTAAGGTCGAAGGATATTCGAAAGACTGGCACTCCAGTCGAAAGATCTCCAGTCGAAGGATCTTGGGTCCTCGGGAATTCGGGTTGTCACACAAACCAAATCGACAAACTTATGCCCATGGCTTTATAGCCTAGTGGCATCTGGGGGTGGGATAAAGCTTTGTGACCAATAGGTCTTGAGTTCGATTCCCACAATGGGGTTTTTTTCTCATATTTATTGGGTTTTCTCCTAAATTGGTGTATAGGCATTATGCCTAGAGGAGATGGATATGATCCGGTGGTTCCGCTGGTGGTACGATGCTACTCCAGTGGTCCGTCAGTGATCCAAATTTACCGTTAAAAAAATCGACAAACTTATACATGTATGAATTAGCTCGTGTCTTCTAAAATTGAGGTATTACGTAATAAAAACATGTAAAAAAAGTTTAATTACAATTATATAAAGAAGAATATAAATAGTCTAAATCTTATGTGTGTGTATAAACAAATACACATATATTCAACCCTAGATAAGATGAGTTGGAAAAAATGGAAGACTAGCGGAACTAAGTAAATAATACCGACTTGGACCATTTATTGTTTCCTAAAGGGGGTACAAGGTGGACGGTTTTGGACCATCGTATCCGAACTAGATATACCACACAAAATAAATTAAATAATAGTATATACATAAAGAGGAAGGTTAACGTACATTACGGTTTAACGTACATCACGTACGACAGATAATTACGCACGTTCATTTTAAAATCACGCACGTTATAACTCAAAGATACAAAATCACGCATGCGGCATGTTGAAAACAATAATCACGCATATTGAAAACATTAATCACACATGTTATAGAACAAAATCACGCACATTGTCGTACGTGATATACGTTAAGCCGTAATGTATTTTATACTTTTTCTATACATATAAAGGAGTGGATGTACAAAGTTTTTTTAACATGCGAAGTGTATTAGGTCATCGAAATATGACATGTGTCTTCAGGGGTGAAGTATAATGGGTGTCTGGGGGTGTATCCGTCCACCCCAATGTTTCGGTTAGAAGTGTATAAGTTCTGATTTTTCGTACGAAAATTTTAAAATTATATAGGATCCCCCCCCCCCCTTCGATTATTTTTCCTAAATTGTATATCCTAAATATTTGTAAACTTTGCATATAAATGGTGGGTAGTTTGGTAAATATACACTTTGTTTATTTGGAAATATTATTATTTGACCCGACTTGAATCGAATAGCCAACCCGACCCGAAACATAACGATAGGAAAAAAATTTGGGTCCAATCATTTTACGCCCCCTAGAAACTTTTGGTCAAGCTCCGCCACTGTGTGTTTTTCGGCAAGTGTTATATGTGTGCATGCCATAATTACGCACAACATATATAACTAATTAAGCAACCTATGTTTACAAATTACAAAACATATATAAATAAATATTGATACTTACTCAATCTTTGTTAAGTAATTATGCACGGCTTCCATGTTTTTTTTATCAAACTTATTCAATAGTACTATAACACAAATTAAAGGTATTTAAATTTGTAATTTCTATTATATATTTTTATAACAAATTAAAAGTATAAAATAAATACACTTTAAAATTAAATTTTTACCTGTTATAAATAGTGAGTGTCTCGTTAACGAGGTTGAAAACTCCTAAAAACCAATGAATTGATGGTATAAATAATGGTACATACACCTCGTCAACGCTAGATATCGGAGGAAAAGGCTCTACTTTCCCGTTGAAATAACAGGCGAATTTCTGATCCAGAGTTTGCAAATACATCTGAAAATATGGGGGTAAAATGGACCAACGAGCGGACGGATCTCTTGAATTATACATGTGTAGCATCCATGCAAAAATATGCTGTTACAAGTTTGGACACTTTTAGCGAAACTTTATACCAAACTATAGTAAATTAAGTATTAACAAGTGTACCTCATCGCTTAACCAGCCATTCTTCTCAGTGCCTAGCAAAGACCCCCAGAATTCAGGACCAACATAGCCGCCTGCTGTCAGTGTTAGTTGTCTAACTCCGCTACTTGGTGCCCATTTTTTTATCTTTTCAATTAATTGATCTTCATTATTTGTAATATTATTTTGCTTCCGCCGGATATTTTTGTAAACTACAAATGGTGAAAGCGTAGCCTTGGCGGGCTTCACAAGCCTTTCGGACCGCCTCAGTTTAATCATCTCCACCTCCTCATCCTATAATTACATTATTTAATAACTAAATTAACAAAACATACATGGATTATAAAGATTATATACGCTTGCCAAACTTACGGCTTCTTCGGTAACATTTTCTGGGATTGGAGACACATGATACACGTCATTATTGACATTCAAAAAGGAATCAGCTGCCGTCTAAAAATTAATAAAAAAAAGTTAGAAAAATTTATAAATAAAATTTATTTTTTAGACTTTTTTAAGCAAATAAAAAAAATAAATGGGTGTACATTATCATATGGCGATTGGTGCATCGGTGTTCGTATGTGGCTTGGAGTTGATATCGGAGTCATACGAAAACTTTGCAACAACTCGGACTTCAACATGTCAGTTAAGGCGCGGTTGTTTGAGTACATCTTCTGCGACCACTCCGAGTTCATCATGTCAGTCAATGCCCTGTTGTTTGATAACATCATTGACTGAAATCTAGAGACAAGCTGCTCTTCAGAATAAATCCCCGATGAAAACTGACCAGGACCAACATCACGTTCAAACTCAGTCGTGTTAAACTGAACATGATCTGTATGAGCCGGGATTTCCGGTGAGAATCCGTGCGTTACAGGCACCTGAACTTCATCCTCGCCGAACAAGCTGTCAAGGAAGTCCTTATGTGGTTGGCCGTAGTTTTGACTCTGGCCGATAGGATTATGAATTTGAGGCGGTAATTCAGTCGCCATAGCAGGATTGAAAACTTGACGTTCAAGTTCCAAATAATCCGAGCTTGAACTATACCACTCAGTCTCGGCCTCGAACATAGTTGGTAGTATAGCCATTAGGGGTTTATATTCAGATATCTAACATGTTGAAAAAGAAATATATAATATAAACAGTTTTTTAAATATATAAGTTGAAAATTTTAAACAGTTTATAAAATGTACTGTATTAATTAATTTTTTATAAATTAATGCCGTTTGTAACGGTTAACTTTAAACAGTGTCTACTTTATTTTATAACTTGATTTGTTGTTAGTATAACTTTAAACAGTTTTTAAAATATATAAGTAGAAAATTTTAAACAGCTTATAAAATGTATTGTATTAAATATTGTAATTTTTTAAATATAAAATTTAAACAGTTTTTCAATATACTATGTAATTATAATTTTTATAAATTAATGCCGTTTGTAACGGTTAACAGTTTGTATTTTGATACTTTAATGCGGTTAACGAAGTGAAAATATAGATATAGTTATTTATTTAAAAGTATAAAAAAGTCACCTTTACCGCATTGGCTAAGATGCCATCAACATGCACCTTCAATAGCCTATGTCCTTCTTTCCATCCTAAGAATCTCGGGATGGTCTGACCTTCGAACAACCCCCTCTTTTGTTTAAATTCCGGAAATACCTCCAGAATCCACATCTGTAAATGCATTATTTATCAACTATTAGTATACAAATTAACTTACGACAAACATTACACTTAAAATATAAAATATAATATACGATTTTACAGGTACCTTAAACGGCCAAACAAAACCATCTAACGAAAAACCCCTCGTGTCTTCCCTTTGACGAACGTGCATATCATACACGTTCGTATACGTGCTCTCCCAAAAATAATTACCCCATGGATATTGGTTAAACACATTCAGATTATCCACGAGGTGTAACAATTTAACATCGACTGCATTTGTATCCTGCAACCCTAAAAACCCTTGACACAACAGCATCAGTAAACATATTCTTGCGCAATCTTCCGCGCTATATTGCATGGGACCTTCAAACAAAAGTCTAAGTTTTTTGAAATTAATACGTTCTCGGGGCGAGAAATGACGGTTTTTAAATGACTCAGGGTGGTCAATCGGCGTCCAATTATTGGACCCAAACCTTAATCCCGTTATTAGACAAAATTGTTTGGGGCTAAACATTAGCGTTTCTTGGCCTAGGCGATATGTAATCCCCAATCTGGGTGTAGGTGTATGCAGTTGTAGTTGTGCAACACCTAGTAAGAGTAGACTGTCACACATGACACACCTAATATCCAAATACGGACCGAAACATGTCTGCCTAAGGATTGATATTATAGGATCCGTCATTCTATTGTTTATTTGCTTCACTATATTCCACGATTGACGAACTTTGACTTTTTGGACCTTGTAAAGTGACAAAAAAAAAACAGAAAAAAAAAAAGAAATAGTAAGTATAGCAAAATATTAAAACACTAAGAATAATGAAAGAAAAGACATAAGATATCACCGCTACAGATGGGATAACGTTAACGTCTTGCATGTCATGTTCAGGTGGTTGCATGTTCTCCTGACGTGGGAAACCGTAGTAGTTTGGATCCATTTTGAGTCAACAACAAAACGTGATGCTTCGGAACGTGAATGTCGTGCAGATTCAACGCAGGTTTCAACGCGGGTCGGGTGTTTGTCGTCGGGTATGTCTTCGGATCTTCAACGGTCTTCGGATCTTTGATCAAGATGGCCCCAAAGGAAAGAACGTGGTCCCCAAAGCCGTTTGCCCGTGTGAAATGGAACACATGAACCCAACTCTCCTACTCAAAACGTGTTCCCGGACACGTGTCAACCGATGGGTAACGGGGACACACGTGTCCTTCATCTAAGGGCAAGGTACAGCATGCAACGTCTTTAACGTCTTAAAAATAACCCTTGAGACGTCTGAAACGTCTTGAAAATGATGAGACGCGTTAAGTTGCAGTCAACGTCTTGAGACGTCTTGAAAATGATGAGACGTCTGAAACGTCTTGAACATGATGAAACGTCTTGAAAATCGTGACGTGGCAAACGGATAATGGCTTGGAGAACAGCGTCAGACGTCTTAAACGTACGAAACGTCTTGAAAATGTACGAAAAGTCTTGAAAATTTTTTGAGACGTCTTGAAAACTGGTTAAACGTCTTGGATACCTCGTGACGTGCAATGATTTTTATTAAATATTTTTACATTTTCTTTTTAATAAATAGGAACGAGATCTCAATAAAAATTCTTCCGTATTTCAGTATATTTCTGTAGCACGCGGAAAATGTCTGAAAACAAAAAAAACGATGTATACTGCTCTCAACCAGCAACGAAAACTTCATCTTGGATTCTCAAGAGATGGAGAACTAACAAGGGTGAAAGTTCTTCTGAAGATCCACAACGAAATGATTCAAACCAAATACACAACAGAGAAAGTTTTCACCTCCATAGGGCTGGTACATGGGCAATTCCAGACGACGAAAGTCAACACTGGTCAAAAGATGTGGAAACATTCTACAGAAATGGGGATGCGCCGTTCTGTTATTCAGCAGTTTTCACAAGATCAATAGAGTTGGACAAAAATTTTTGGGGGACTCTATTAGGTTTTCGCTGTGGCGGCTACCTAAACTCAACAGTTAATTATTCTTCCTAAATTTATTTTATTACTTTGACTAATTTTTTTCGCGTTTTTAATTAATTTTAAACTAAAACTTATACAGCATATTGAAGGATGGATGGGAAGGCTAATGGCTTGGAGAAATAGAATGATTCTACTCCAAAAACCGTTGTTAAACTTGCGGTGGACAATCCTTCCACCACAATTTTATGAAATGTTGTTAGATTCTACTCCAAAAACCGTTGTTAAGTATGCCAATGGCAAATTACACCCATTTCCATCTTTCTTCGAGGTGGATTACGTCTTATTTCCGTTACCGTTAGAGAATAACGAATGGCTCCTAGCTAGACTAGAGTTATCGTCACAGGAATTGGTGTACTACCCGTGCGAAAATATTTGTGTGGGCAATAAATACAGAAACGTTATTCTACCCCGTTTGACGAAGGTTAAAGTTTACTTAGGAGCATTACTAGTTCATCTGCAATATTGGAAAAAAACGGGAAAACCAGAAAAATGTATCTGTGCCGAACTCAATGACAACTACGTGTTATCTAACCCAACAATCGCAGGGAATGAAGCAGTCTACCTTTGTATGCTTATGGAGCATCTGGTTACGGATAAACCAATAAATATAACTGGAGACATTTGTAAAAGTTTTTTGTCGTACAGACGATACATTGCAGAAAAACTGTATTTTTGGCGGTGTTTACCCCGTCCAAATGTTGGATAATTTGTGTAATAAAAGACTTGTTTTGTCTTTAAGTTATTAATTTGATATTAAATATAATAATAAATACGTTAACATTAAATGTTAACAGTAACAAAAAACTACTATAAAATGGCATAGACATTCTTGCCATCTAACCACATCATGGATTCTTCATGGACAGACGAAGAAGACATTGCTATTGCCGTCTCGTACGCTGCCGCTCATGATGAAGGCACTCACTCAGCCTCCGATCCCGCGTTCTGGGGTCAGGTTATGAACTTATTCTGCATTCACGTGCAAGAAACGACCCGTAGCCCGAATGAGCTCGACACTCGGTGTGCTTTCCTACGTTTCAAATGTAGTCGTTTCTTAGGAAGGTACAAGAACGTTAAAAAAAAGGATGGGAACAACATGGACGAAAAGGAGGTGATTGAAGAAGCCCTGCTAGACTACGCAATAATTTATGACGAGGATTTTGAACACATTTCAGTGTTTGAAATCTTAAAAAATTATATTTAGTAGTGTTTTAGAAATCTTTTTTTTTTATTTTGTATCGTTTATTATGTTATATTAAAAACATGTTTTATCGTTTTATCTAATTGGAAATCCGTTCAAAACATTAGATGACAAATTCCACAAATACAACAAATAAAACAAATAAATACTAATTCCACAAATAAAACAATATTGCACTTGCAATTAAAAAGGTTAGCACATACAATTTCTTCGACTTCATCTTTCGGTCAAATCTCACTGCTTTCAAGTTATTGTTCTCCTCTATTAATAACTGGTTTTGTAATTCTAGGTTCTTGATCTTCAAATCTTTAAACGTCACTGTAGTTGAGGTGCCGTATGAACGTTCAAGGAACATATTATCAACATCTTGCTTCCACAAGAAGAATTTGCAATCACCTCTCTACAAAAACATAGCAACTATAAAGTAATTGCAATTCACTGTCTAAAAATAACAAATCCAACTTACAGGCCAGTGAGAACACCCGTAAAATTCTTGACCATGTCTTTGACTTTTAAGTCCAGCAACCCGAACAACAGCAAGAATGTCGTGATGACAGTACACATTTCCATCCAAATCGACCTTGAAAAGTCGTGGTCTTCGAATTAGACAAGAGGTAGAAGACGAGGACATGTTGAATCAAATGTTACAAGTTGATATTTCTTTTCTTTTATAAGAGTTATATTTCATGTTTTCATCCCTGAAGTTTGTCAAACATGACATTTTCAGCCCGTTAGGTTCATCCGTTAATAGTCAGCACATGTTTTTTATCTATACAAACTTTAATAGAATATAGTAATAACTCAAATACATTAAAACCAAAAAAATAACATAAAACCGGTCACAAGGGGGATTCGAACTCGGGACGTGTACTTCAGCAAACGACGTGGTGACCGATCGGGCTAAGCCCTCATCCGTTAATAGTCAGCACATGTTTTTTATCTATACAAACTTTAATAGAATATAGTAATAACTCAAATACATTAAAACCAAAAAATAACATAAAACCGGTCACAAGGGGGATTCGAACTCGGGACGTGTACTTCAGCAAACGACGTGGTGACCGGTCGGGCTAAGCCCTCATCCGTTAATAGTCAGCACATGTTTTTTATCTATACAAACTTTAATAGTAATATAGTAATAACTCAAATACATTAAAACCAAAAAATAACTTAAAACCGGTCACAAGGGGGATTCGAACTCGGGACGTGTACTTTAGCAAACGACGTGGTGACCGGTCGGGCTAAGCCCTCATCCGTTAATAATTAGCACATGTATTATATATACACAGAAGTTGTATTATGTTACTTTAACTTTTCAAACATACTAAAAGTTAAATTTAAAAGACATCTTTTTACAAAACAAAAAAAAACATTACATTACTTAAAAAAAAAAATTACATTACCAAAAAAAATAAAAAAAAACAGACAAACATCTAAATCCAAACCCTAATCGTTTCCCACTGCGAGACATGTTCGAAATCATGTCCTTCATCGTGGCGGAAGTTGATAAGGGCAACCGCCTTGATGTCGTCCTCGCTAAGGCCCTCGGATGAGTTTTCCACAGCCTTGTAGTAATTTTCGAACTTCTTACATTCCAACCGTATAACCCGAAAACGTGAAGATAATGCATCAACGGTACGGCCGTGGTTCGGACCACGGAGTTGTGCAAAATATTGTTGCACCCGGACCCACAGACCACCCTGCCCTCGACGAGGAGGATTCACATACACCTCCTCCCAAGCCTCCACCAAAGCTATGTCCTCAACTTCCGTCCACCCGTGAGAAGCCATGTCGTGTGTGTGTTTAGAAAGTTGAACAATGATGTGGAAGGAAGACAAACGCCGTGTGAAATGTTTAGATTTAGGGGTTTATATATAGGTGGTGAAGTAGCCTGTTGAAACTGTTTAAAACGTCTTGAATTTTTAAGATGTTCAAACGTCTTAAACCCCTTCAATTTATAACAGGTTATAACATATTTAAACACATAGATATATAATACTGATTTACTAAGAAATAAAACGTAACATACTTGAATTTTAAACTTTATTACTATTTAATACAAAGTACATATTTCATTTGAACTACAATACACTAAACCAAAAATTCCATATTACAACACTGATACAAATATAATCTCTTTGAACTACAATACACTAAACCGCAACTTCCATAAATTTAAAATGGGGTTCCCCAGCCGAAAGTTGATTCCGGAGATTCCCATCAAAACACCTAGTAAAAAATACTGTGGGTTGTGAACTGGTAAGTTCCATCAACACTCACGTATTTTGGCCTAGGTGATATGTAACGGGTTGTTCAAATTTGGTTCTGAGGTTTCCCCGCTGGGTGATGTAACAAGACCTGGCGAACACACTGATGAGAGCCCATTGTGTTAGCCAAAGTCTTATTAACCATCCAAAACGGGAAGAATCGTCATTACCTGAACAACCCGTTTAACCCTTCACGTGTCCGTTGTAGATGAGTTCTTGAACCCGATCAACCCCGCAGAGCACGTATAAGGGGATATTAGACCTGATCCCACCAAAACTGGGAAGATCTATGTCCGTTGTAGATGACTTCTTAGAACCGGTTGCAGATAACTTCAAAGAACCATTTGTCTTTTAAATCCGGGGGTCTGCCCATTTTTTTTTTTTAAGCTGTAAACACCAATGTTGTAGAAAATATGGTTAATAAGAAAACATTGTGTATACCTGGGTGGAAAATTGTGACTTAAAAACAGGTTCAAAACGTCTTGAAAATTCCTTCGAAAATCGTGAAACGTCTCAGAAGTCTCAAAAGTCTCAAACGTCTCAGAAGTCTCAAAAGTCTGAAACGTTGAAAACCGTGAAACGTCTTAACAATTAAATAAAACATTAAAAAAATTTAAAATCAAATATTAAAAAAAATAATTAAGCTTAACGGCTAGCCACACTCAAACGGCTCAAGCCATTTCAAACGTCTTGAAGCCACTCTCAAACGTCTCAAGCCATCTCTAAAGTCTTAGCCACTTTCAGACGTCTTAAGCCGTCTCTAACGTCTTAGCCAAGACGTCTCAGCCGTTCAAGTAAAATGACAGGGTTGTGGGACACGTGGCATTATGTGATTGGACAGCCGTCAAGACGTTGATCCTAAGTTCAGACGTCTCCACGAGACCGTTGACCAGGCTATTTTTGATGCTTTGACCAAGACGTTGACATTTTGGCGATTTTCCCATTAAAAAATATATAAAGTTATATGATTTCAAAAAAGAGTTATTGGATTTTAATAATCCTAAGTTTCACCTATTGGCCGATAATAATCTTAATTTTAAAAATTCCCTCCAATGATCCTAACTTGTAAGAATTTGGCTCCCATTGATCATCTTCTAACATATAAGAATTTGACATCCTCAATAGATTCAAGTGCACCTGCAGCCTTGTTAATTGATTTAAGTGCACATGCAGTCAAAAAGGATCGTTGGGGGCCAAATTCTTACAAATTGGGATCGTTGAAGGAAATTTTTAGAGTTAAGATTATTATCGACCAACAGATGAAATTTATAATTATTAAAATCCAAGTCAACAATGATGGGAGGTTTTCATTTTACCTCTTCCATCCATTAATTTTTCTGTGTACAAGATTGATGAACAAATATTTGTTTGATGATCATTTACTTCTATGAAAACTTCAAAATCAAATAAATGAATGTTAAAAAGTTTTAGTTAGTTTTGATATTTTTGTGGTTCAGAAAACATACATCGCATTTTTTATTTATATACAGTTAAGGTTTTCAAAAGAAGTCATGATAATAATTATTTTTACATCACTATCCATGTTATTTTAAGTTTTTATATCTATAGGCATGATATAAACTAAATTATTTCATCTATCATCATAAATGTTGAAATGTAAAACTAAAATATCTCATCTATCATCATAAATGTTGAAATGTAAAAACATAATTTCATTTTATACTAAAAAACGGAAATTTTTGTTGAGCATCTTATTATTCTAGTATGGGCTTTATTTTTGCGTTCAGTTATGATGATGGATACACAATATTCTTTCATGACTATTCAGATTAATTATTATTCGGACACAGATGTATAATTTTATCTTAAAAATCATTATGATTTTGTTATACTACTTTAGTGAGATAAAGAAAACAGAAACAAAATTTGTAAAGGAACCTAAGCCACCAAGTTTGCCTTGGATACAAGGTAACCCAGCTAAGCTCTTAGAGATGTGGACGAAGCCCAGAGTTTGAATGGTCCCAAGTTAACTATAATCAGCCATTGACCCAATTAAACCTCTTTCTAAACTATTTTAAACCACATGTTTGTTTTTTAAAGTTTATACAGGAAATATTGTATCTTTAAATTCATTCTCATCCCTTTTTTTTAAGTCTAATACACCTATTGTATTTAAACCTTACTAGACATAAATATATAATTAGTATACAACTCGAGTTTAAAACATGTAAAGGTAAATATTTAAGGGTGACAATGATTTGGACAAAACAAATTTGCACGGATTCATTACCTTTTTTGACGAAACTCATTTTGACATGTCACCCCACCTTCTCATTTTACCAGGCTTAGTAAAGATTAAAAATGCTCGTTTGCTTTGAGCAACGAAATCGCGAATCCATCCATCGTTTCACTGAATTAGATAGCAAATCTGTGATGAACAAAGACAAGGACTTGACAAAAAGAAAGAAAGAAAGTGACAAATCAAAAAAACATGCACATAGAATTAGCTTAAATATGGTGATTGAAAATAAGAGAAGCAAAACACATACAAAAATATCCAATTGTAAAGCACAGAATCTCCTCAAAAATCTAAACCATTGAGAGGGTGGGTGGGTGGGTGGGGGGGGGGGGGGTGGGGGTTGTAAGATGATGATGACGATTATTATTATTATTATTATTATTATTATTATTATTATTATTATTATTATTATTATTATTATTTTATTTTTATATATGAGAAAGGTCCGTTAGGAAGCACCCTTTATTGCGAGAACCAGTGTGAACACAACCAAAAATATCTAAAAAACAGACAAAAAAAATTTTAATATTTTTTATAAAAATCGCTACTTTTCGTTAATAAAAAAATAAAAAAATTGGATACTAAAAGTAGCGATTTTTATAAAAAAAATTTAAAAAAATTATGTGTTTTTTAGATTTTTTAAGTTTTTTTAGGTTTTTTTGGGGTTTAGCTTTATGGTTTAATTTTTAGCATTTAGTTTGGGGGTAGTTTTTTTAGGTTTTTAGTGGTGTAGTGGGTTTATTTTGTTGTGTTCACATCGGTTCTCGCATGAACCCTACCGATGTGTGTGTGTATATATATATATATATATATGACCCTAAAGTAAGTGGGGAATACCAAATTTGGATTCTGAGAGCATCAGAAGAAAGCAAAAAACAAGAAGAAAGATAAAGATCCTTCCCACATGCATAGGCAGCAGCAGCAACAGCATACACCTCCCGTTGTCCCCATGTACATGCCCACTATAATAGAATCACTTCCTTTTTTGGGTAAAACCTTATTCCAGAGGTTATTCATTCACTTGTACTTTGTGCAAGCAAGTTTGTACAATGCTCTTCTGGAAAAAGGTCTAGCCTTTCTTTATAAAGCACCTGTGTCTTGCTAGTTGCAAGTGGCTGTGTGTCAGTGTGTGTATTCATCATCCATTTGCACAGAAATAAATGACATTTACCAGGTTCCTAAATAGTATGAAAAGTTGATCAGTTGATGTTAAACACATAAAACACCAAAAATTCATCTTTTTTTTTCTCTTTTTTTCTTCTTTTTCTTTCATTTTTTTGTATCATTTCTAGTATATCATATATGAGTAATTACTTACAATTTATTTGTGTAAATATTCAGGATGAGTGACTATGGAGTTGCAGAAATAACATGGGAAAATGGTCAACCAGCCATGCATGAGCTTGGAAGGACCAATGAAACACTAGAATCCATTGTTCATCATGCTACAACATATTACAACCAAAGTCAACATCAAGAGTTTGACCTACAAACAAGTCAAATTCTACCAAGAACATACAATCTAAGCTCAAATGTTGCATCTTCCAGTGGGAATCGGGTCGATACCGCGGGCCCGAGTTACCTAAAGAAGCGGCCCAGATCATCGGCTATTGTCCATGATCAATGTGTAGGAAATTTGGGTTTGCAAGAAGATAATGTTAGCAACAGCAAAGATAATGAAACTACTATGATGACATGGCCTTCATCCGACTCGCCTAATCAGAGCTTGAAGAGTAAAAACACAGATGATGATTCTGCTTGTCAATATGGATGGGTAAATATTTTCAAACACTTTTAATAAATAAACTTTTTACAAGCAAACTATACTGGTTGGTTAATAGTTTCTTGATATTGAACAGGAAAATAAAGAAGAAGAATGCAGGACTGAGGATGAAACAGTTCGGTCTCGATCGAGTAGGAGAAGCCGAGCGGCTGCTGTTCATAATCAGTCCGAACGGGTAAGTTGTTTGTAAGTTTATTTTATAAAAGAAAAGGTACTATAAGTATAAAAGTTTAAAATTTTAAAACACTAAATGTGATCTTATGTGATATATCGTTATTTTAGCGACGAAGAGAAAGGATTAACCAGAAGATGAAAGCTCTACAAAAGCTTGTGCCTAATGCTAATAAGGTCAGAATTTAATCTATGTGTTTCTTAACTTCTTTTTTGCTGTTTGACTTTTAAAGTCAATCCTACCAACTTCCATATCTAAAATTATTATTCATTTCTTGAATAATTTTGCACCAAGACCTATCCATATATAGAAAATAGCATAAGGTAAATTGGGTTATCAAAAAAGATTGAAAACTATGATCACTTTTCATCCAGATTTAAAGTTATAAATTAGTAATTTGACTTCATAAGTCAACAGTGTGAAAAGTATCTAAATTTGGAAATTGTTTATACAGACAGATAAAGCTTCAATGTTGGATGAAGTAATAGATTACTTAAAGAAGCTTCAAGCACATGTGCAAATAATGAAAAACATGTCAGTTCCACAACAGCAAATGATGATACCGGTACCACTACAATTGCAGCAACAACAACAACAGCAGCAGCAGTTTCAGATGTCGATGTTAGCCCGAATGGGAATGGGATTAGGCATCCAGATTGGTATGCCCCCGCCAGCTCAGAATCCCTTCATGGTCCCACAAACAATGATTAGCCCCCTCCACATAAGCGCCACGTCACCACCAGCAATCCACAACCGCCTACCCACCAACACCACAGTTTCTTTCAGCGACCCACATAACGCGCTTCTAGCACAAGTATGTCAAGAATAAAAAAAATGTAATCCGAGTTTTATTTCAACTTCAAAACGATTAACCATTTTACGTTTAATTTATTTATCGGTGCAGCATATAAATATGGATATGTACAACAACATGGCAGAGTTCTACAGGCAACAGGTCAACCACGGAAAGTCAATGGGCACGAGCTCATCTCAGCCAGACCATGTTCCGGGCAAGTGATGATAAAAAAAAAGCGTCTTGTAATTATTGTAATAAATATATAGTTACAACCTAAGTATGCATTATATGATGATCATGTAAAAGTTCTTTTTGGTGTCTTTATCATAGTATTTATTATGCTGGTTTGTTATGTTTTGTTCCAAAATATGTTACGCCCGTGAAAGGTGTCATCTTTAGTGCACATAATACAACAAGGAAAGATTGCTGATATAATATATATGATACAGATTGAACACTATATCAATATTGATAACTAAAATCTAAAACACAAAAGCCATTGGATAAGTTAGACAAAAAGTGGGGTCAGACCATGGATTCCAGTGATTTTAGACCACTAGCTAACATGTCCCATAAAATTGGATCAACAGATTATCCCCAAAAGATTTGATATGGGTTTTCAGGACCTCAAAAAAGATATGAAACTGAAATAAAATATAGAAAATGAAAAAGGCTGATAGGATAATATAAATAATTGGAAGACTCAATCTAAGTGTTCAATAATGTAGAAAGAGTTTGAGTTTCCATGGAGTTATGAGGTTGTTCCCAGCATTTATTCACACAGGCTGGATTCATGTGAAATGATTGGATGTATCTTGTACTATTGTGTTGCCAGATACTAACATTTACTACATGGATGGACTCCACTTCTTTTGTCAATCATTTCAACTATCTGTCTGTCTGTGTTACTTCATACAACAAAACATGCCCTTTCCTTGCTTAATGTATTATTATGTAAACTCAATAACCAACAAGGTACAAGTTTTTATGCTCAATATATAACAACATACATATAAGGTTGAGTTGTGTTGAAAAGAAAAATTATATTGCCTAAAAGTAGTAAAAAGGAAAAGAACACATGGTGTTTTAATTTTTTAGGCGTGTGACGGTGTTTTTTCTTATGTGAATATGGTGTTAGATTTATTTCTTTTTTCACATGGTATCAGTTTATAACACCATGTCTAAAAAATTAAGACTTTAAGACACCATATATTAATTTCTGACACTTTTTAGCCTTATCCCAAACCTAGATTATCATTTTTAGGCATCGGGTTGGGATTACCAAAAACATCCAAAACTTATAACTTAGACCACCCGTAGTGGAGGTTTTTTGGCGTTTTTTCTCCAAAAAAAGCCCAAACACGCCTCGGAACATCCCCGGGGGCGTTTTTTTTTAATGGTGGGGCGTCCTTTTTTAAACGTCTTCACTTGTTTCTTTGGCCAATAAGACCGTTGCCAACGGTCAAAACTAACAGCTCGATTATATTATTATTATTATTATTATTATTATTATTATTTCACTTATATATATATACTTCCATTACACCCAATTTTATACAAACCAAAAACAAAAACCTACACATACAACCTCAAACTACAAACCATTTCTATAAAAAATGGATTCCCCCACGTCCTCGTCTTCCGTTGCAAATTTTTATTACAAAGAGTTTTTAGCGGATGAGGGTGACTCAGCCGATGAGGAGGTCGAGCAAGAGGCGGTTACGAGTGCATGCGAACTCGCGGCGCGGTATATGAAGCATTGTAGCCGGCCTCAACGTGAAAATTTACCAAGAGAATATATTGAACGCGTTCAGCAAACAATCGGTTGCTGAAAGATTACTTCGATGAAGCGCCTACTTACCCAAACCCAGAAGTTTTTAGGCGTCGTTTCCGGATGAGTAAACGTTTATTTTACGCATCGCTGAAGACTTGGAAAACAACTTTGATTATTTTAAACAAAAATTGGATGCGAGATGGACACTTGGATTCACTAGTATTCAAAAGTGTACTTCAGCGCTACGAGTCCTTGCGTATGGGCATTGAGAGATGCTTTGGGGTTCTTCAACAACGGTGGCATTATTTGAGATATCCTTGTCGTGCATGGACCAAAGAATAAATAAGAGATGTTATGTACGCTTGTATAATCATGCATAATATGATATCGGAAGACGAAGAAAAAACAATATGCCAAAACTATGTACCAGAAGCTGTTCAGGAATATCCCCAAGCAACAATGTAAGACAGAGTGAAGAATGCACATGAAATGCGGTCTGAAACCGCACATACTGCGTTAGCGCTTGATTTGGTTCAACACGCATGGTCGGTTCGGTATATTCCAAACGAGGGTGAGGAAGAAGCGGATGACGAGGAAGACGAAGATGACGAGAATGGTGAAAGCAAAGACGAAAATTAAGACGAGTAGTATTATGTGTTTGTGTTTTATTATTTATGTAATTTTTATTTAATTAATAAAATATTATTAGTTTTAATTTGAAAAAAAAAATTAATTAGGTAATGATTGGTTGGGGCATTATACCACTACACCCGTTTTAAAATAATGCCCCATAATGCACACATGCTAACTATACCGACATATGACATAAAACGCCCAGAGTGGACACATTCTATACTCTCTTAAATTACAAAGTCGGTGGCCAATGCCACCGACAAAACAAATTGTTTGCTTCATGGCCGGCCCTAGGGTGGGCGGAGAGGACCACCGTCCAGGGCCCGATATTTTGATGGGCACGTTTTTTATGGAAAAAACCCGATATGTATATGTAAAATATTTTTTTATCGGGTACATCCATACAAACACCAACATAGGCACCCTTACAAAACTATTCTTATGGTTTAGATTAGTTATTAGCCCCTTTGGCATTAGGTTTAGACTTTTTGTGAGCCAAATACTCAATTTCGTTAAGGCCTAAGGACACATTTTTTCGAGCTCGGACAGGGTACACGAATTCTCAGGACCGGCCCTGGTTTGCTTTTTACTCTTTAATTTTGGGTAGTATTCTTTATACTCTCAACTTTGGTATAGTTTTTTTTTATCCCCGATTTTGTCAAATTTCATTATTACCCCTTAGCCCTTAAGTTTACGAAATGTAATTTTTAACACCATTATGAACTTTGTAAAATGTCACTTTAACCGAGAGTTTTTGGCTTGATGGTATAAATTTAAGTCAGTCGGGTCGCATATAATATGTTACGATTGTACGGTATAAATTTGATTTGCGTTATGTTTTGATCCAATCGCAATGTAGCTATATGTTACGTTGAGTTCAACCGTATACGTCGAAACACGTGTTTTCATAAGGTTAGCGCATCACATAACACTTTGACTAATCCGTTCCACGTTTGCAATGTACCCGCGCCGCAACACGCGCGGGTCTTATTACTAGCTATATCTTAAAAGACAAAGTCGGTGGTACTTTTACAAATAGTTTGCTTTTGACACTCCAACTTTGTGGTAGTTTTTTTTCAGCCCCAACTTTGTTATACTTTCTTACCCTTTCTTAGCCCTTAAGTTTAGGATATGCAATTTTTAACCACTTAACTTTTTATGAACTTTGTAAATGCCACTTTGATTCCCCCGAGAGTTTTTCGCTTGACGATATAAATTTGAGTTAGTCGGGTCACGTATAATACGTTATGATTATACGATATAAATTCGATTTACGTTACGTTTTGATCCAATCGCAATGCAACTATAGGATACATTGATTCAATCAGATACGTCAAAACGTGCGTTTTCATATGGTTAATACATCACATAACGCTTGGACTAATGCATTCGATATTTGCGAAGTACCCGCGCCGCAACGCGCGCGGGTCTTATTTACTAGTTAATAATTAACACATACATATATAGGAGAATAAGAGATGGGTGTGTTAAATGGGAAGCCCAAAGCCCAAATACTATCCATTCAAATGGAGACTTCGCTGGTTCTCTCACCAATTTTATAGGCTTTCTCCATTTCTTCTCTTATACATACTTATGTCCACACATTGAGATCCATTAGTAAAAGGAGGGTGGTCCTCAAAGCCTCGGAACCCCTTCTAACGGTTTATTTTCGTATTGACAGCCAGCCCAAGACTGGGTTCGGAAAGACGAGGCACAACTCTATAGTCCATACAGTCGTCTAAAGTATCACATATGTGGGTAATTACCGATCTCACACTGCTACTAGGATCCAAGTCTAGCTATGTGATTTTTGTTAGCAACAGTTATCAAATCAACTACACCTAAAGGCATAACATCAGTCAGGTTTTATAATAATTAGTTTTATTTTAAATTATCAGTTTTATCATTTATGTTACTTCTTTTTAATTTTAATAGCAATCCAACCTGCTTTTAATTCTAAACAATTGCCACCATTCGACTCGAAGTCTTGAACCCTCGACCTCTTGAGTAGGGAAATCATATTTATAACCTGGATACCATTAGGCCAAACATCATTTGGTTATTATATGTTTTACTTAACTCTATCTTGACCGAACTTTACTTCTAGTACATTTCCGATTTTATATAAACCTATTTTATGTGTTGGTTGGATTATAGAGTACAAAAGGGTGTAATTTAGGAGTAGATTAGAGAGTGTGAGTTGCTAAAAAGAAAAAAGAACGTGTCGCTAAGTTGAATTGAAATTTATATTACCGGTACTAGAATAGTCTATAAACAAAGGCTCATTTATAATATTCCAAGGAATGTGATTACTCATTTTAAATTTTGAACTTTTTCGCTTTTCACTTCACATATATGCAACATTTTGCAAGTCTACCATCCGTCACACACGTCACATATACGCGACGCTTTGCAAGTCTATCATCCGTCACATACCCAACAACCTTGTGGGATAATGATATCGATCTAGTTTCAAAGCCTCACACACTAGTTATGTAAAATTGTGAGGGTTTGGTTTTTTAAATGTATGAGATGATTGTCATATGACATTTAAAAAGAGAAACAGGATGCTTTTTTAATAATGTTTGTTTTGGTTAAGTCTAAACACTCTACCAGCATACATACTATTTAATAAATTTGTTAACACACCAGCTATATTGCCTATTAGAAAGATTTAAACATTACCATCAAAAGTCCAATTTCATAAAGTAGAAAATAGAGTCTTCTTTTTACAGGCCTTGAGAAGCAACATGACACCTGAAGCTTTATGTTTACAACCCAAAGATACAACAAGTTTGAAAATCAAGAACCCGAACCCACCTCAAGTTATGATTTCTCTTACCAGCCAATCAAGACTCGGGTACGCGAAATAAAGAACAAGAAAAGACGGAAGAGCAAACAAAATTGTGATGAGAATATACACAGCCAAGATGATTGCACTTGCAGGTATTGCATATAGAACAATCAGTAGAAATATGAACACCAGTGGAAACTTAGCCGTTAAGTGAACAAAGAAGATTAACGACTTACGGATGGTCGATTGCAGTCTCTCACCATTCACACCATGAGATCCATCATGATGGTTGAGTTCACCAACGCGTGGCCTCGCCAGACTGTTACTATGGCTACCTGGATTAGTGACCAAACCTCGAGTCCACGACCAAGCAGGGCTCGGTGCGTGGTCAACACAAGAAGACAAATGAGATTTGACTCGGTCGCCATTCAAGCTCTCAACCATCCAAAGAAGAAAGTAATTCTTCCTTGGGAACTTAAGATTCCCTTTATAAACAAGACGGAACGACAACAGGTTGCACCACGGGCACGATACGAAAAACGGGAGCTGGATTGGAAGAGTGGGTAGTTTGACAACAGCCCATTGCAGCCCAAGAACACAGTTTTTACAGAGTGTGTGTCCGCACCATAAAACATACGGAACATTTTCCACTATATTGAACGATTCCCAGCAAATCGGACACTCTAAACCTTCTTCCCTGCTGTTATTTACCGAGATCTCATCATCAGAGCAGTCTGAAGAAGCTTGACCAGGCCTTGCAGAGTCAATTCTCGACCTAGATGAACCCGTAATGGCTTTCGACCCAAAACCCCACATGTTAAATAAACAGTATACCTTCTTCACCTTCTACAGACTTAACAGCAATAGCTGCTCACATCCATGCCTGCAACATCAAAACACGTTACTCAATTCCAATTTGTTTCAGATTCCTATGTTTGTTTATCAAACTAACAAAGAGACATAAACACCATTCACGAGTGACGTCCGAAACTGAACCAAATGTCAGATAAAACAATGCACCTTCAGTAAAGTATGAAAATAAAAATTGTATACATAGTTTTAAAAAGCGAGTCTAGGCGCGAGGTGCACTTAGAGGTGAAGGTCCACGCTTTTTACTACATAAGACGCGAGCTGTACGTGAGGCGCAACTGAGGCGCGATTTTTGACAGAAAAGCTGCCTGACGCGCGCCTCTTGTACATGGCGAGTTTTTGTATGTTGTACATATAGGTTTTGTGTTCGGTTTAAGACTCTGTCATGTCACCTAGGTGCGCTTCTCGCTTTTTAAAACCAAGATCGTATAAGGCTTGCTGTATGCATCATTACAGTTAATAAACAGCTAAAATAATAATCTTTTCCAAAAGCAAAAAAAAGGCCCAAATTCCCCACGTTGGAATCGAGAGAAATTAAAACGAATCAGAATATATCCAGCATAATAAGTGAATCTAATCTAATCAAAATCGTAAACATATTAATCATCAGCACAAATTCAGAAACGTGCATCCATCTCTTTTTCCTAATTTTCATAATCCAAATAAAATTAAAATAAAATCCAGCGTTACTAATAGAAAACCTAACCTGTGATTCGGTTCCCTATAACTAAAACAATTAAAAAGTTAAACGGTGCCGAAAAAACGAAAAGAGGCGTAATCGGATGAATGAATTGAAGCAAAAATAAAGATGGTTTTACCTAATAATAATAAGAATATGAAGGCAGTGGCTGAATTAATTAAACGGTGAGATTGACATATGATGATATATGAACACACGACCGTCGGCCAAGAGATATGACAGCGACCACTTCGAGACCACAACACTCTGAACAATGAAAAGGATCTGCTACATCGCAACCTCACGCTAGTTACCTTACACCCGTGCCTGAAATGGGGCTTGTAATCCATGGGCCGGCCTCATAAGCTCAAATATATTAAGCCCTAAAAATTTTCTTAGGTTTTTTTTAAGAGTAATCTGCCAAAATGGTCCCTAAGGTTTGGTCACTTTTGCCACTTTAATCCAAAACTTAAATCTTTTGAATCTGGGTCACTGTGGTTTCAATTTTGTTGTCATTTTCATCCAAAAGCAAAATCTAGTCAGATTTTTCAATTAACATCTAGTTTTTTTTTCTTTTTCCTCCCTTTTAATGAAAGACAAAATGGTCAGATTTTTTTTTAATTTGTAATGATAAAACGTTAAAAAACCATTTTGGTCAGATTTTTTTAAATTTGTAATGATAAAACATTAAAAGACCATTTTGCCCTTCATTAAAAGGGAGGAAAAAGACAAAAAAAAACTGGATGTTAACTGAAAAATCTAACTAGATTTTGATTTTGGATGAAAAATGACAACAAAATTGAAACCACAGGGACCCATATTCAAAAGGTTTGAGTTTTGGACTAAAGTGACAAAAGTGACCAAACCTCAAGGACCATTTTGACAGTTTACTCTTTTTTTAAACTTATTCTTTTAATACCACCTACTTGTTATTATATAAATATTAGATTAGGGACGTGTGTATTAAACAGATTGAATATTTTTTTTTTAAATATTAATTTTAAATAACATGTCATGTGGCTCATTAGAATTTAAAAGTTGAAATGTGACGTCGAATATTTAATATGAGAAAGAGACGAAATTAATAAATAAACTGACTATTTCCTAAGAGTTTTGAAAGTTCTACAACTATTTAAGGTTCTGAAATGAACTCAATCTTTTATTATAAAAGATTATATATTTATATATTGTTAGAGTATTGCATAAACTTTTTTGCTATAGGTTATTATTTATGTATTTTATTACTACTTGTATTATTATTTATATTTTTACATTAAAAGTCTAAAATGTTAGTAAAGCCATGAATTATTGATGCTTATTTTATTATAATTCAATTTAATTAATCCTTATTATAAAGCAAAGACATGATAATTATAAATGGAAAACAAAATAGTAAAAGATAAAATTCGTGGATTGTAGGAATATATTTTTTATTTGAATGTTATTCACAAATATTAACTATATCTATTTATTTAGGGTAAAAGATAAAGATAAAATTCATGGATTACAATAAAATATTTTTTACCATGTTAGAACCTCGTAGATTATACAAGCTGAATAAATATAATTTTATATACTCAGTGATAAAAAAGTTACATTTTTTAAAACATGTGTATTGTACGGATTGAGTTAATTAAATAAGCATGAAAAAAAAAGAAATAGTTAAAAAATATATAAAATACATAAGAGATAAGTGAAAAGGAAAATAAAATAATGATATAGCAATAATCAGTGATATTAATATTAATAAATAACCTGTTATATTGAGATAAGCGAAAAAGAAAAGAAAATAAAATAATGATATGACAATAATCACTGAAATTATTAATATTAATTAATAACCCGTTATATTGAGATGAGCGAAAAAGAAAAGAAAAGAAAATAATGATATAACAATAATCGTTAAAACTAATATTAATAAATAAAACGTTATATTAAATAATATATAACGATCTATTTGTATTTATTATATGGATATGTTATATAACGGACTAATATCTAATCTAATTTAATATGTATATATAAAGAGATACATAATCATTTAAATGTTACGTGTCAATCACAAGTTTCTTTTATTATATAGTATAGATTTGAATCTTATTAATAAATATTATCTATATCTATTTACTTAGACGAGAAAAAATAATTGAGATCACCTCATAGAGCGTTATGTGTCCCCCATATAATTTACTTTATTATATTGTATAGATTCTTTTTTTACTATACTTACCATCCAACCACATTAATATTAATTTTTTTAAATCAGTCGTAAAAACTTTCTTCGTATTTATTCTCCGTTTTTTAATATTTAACCAACATAATTTTGCACTTTATGAGGCTTTTAAGTAAGAAGAATATATAATTTTGTTTAAAAAGCTTAATAATTAATTTCATATTAATTTAGTTTGGTTAATGAAACAATAACTATATTTAATAAAAAAATATGCATAAATAAGTAGGAGAGAGAAATGAAAAAAACAAAAAAGTAAATGTCCTTACTAAATGACATGTGTTCCGCATGAATTTTTTTAAGGCACCCGGGGCATAAGGGTTAACATGGGCGGGTACCCCCTACTCGCAACCTACACACCGCCGCCGATGGCGCGGGTAGGAGCCGGCGGGTAGGGGTGGGGTTGGTAGAAAGGCGCTTGATTGTTGTTGTTTGTTTGAATATTATGAACGGTCGAATTAATTATATATTGATTTTTTATTTTTACTTTTAACAGTATAAAACCATAACTAAATCACATCACAATCACAAAAATTTAATCAGAAGATAGCAGCCTACATTATTTTTTCGATGGCGCTGAGCGAGTCGAATTAGAAGACACGAGAACATCTAAAAAAGTTATGTGTGGCATGATCGTCATAAAGCAAACAACTTTTTGTTTGAAGATTGGGCGTTTAGAATGTACCACAACTCTTGTAGTGCTTTTCCGAATTGATTTCAAAGTGGAGTTGGATTGGGCATTTAGAATGTACCACAACTCTTGCATCGAAAACTTTGAACAATACTGCACATTTCACGTAAATCAAGTTTTGACAAATCTTTTGGTTTCTCGTTGTTGGTATGATCTTCCCACCATTATTTCACTCGAGGAAGCACCAGATTTGAAAAACCTTGAGCACTTGAGCTAACCATTTGAGATTTTGATGGTTTTGACACTTGCGTTTTTTGAGTGTTTTTGTTTTTTGAGAGCTAGAGAAGTGATGTGATTGAACCAATAAACCTAGTACAAACCTTGGGAACCAAAATGGCCAAAAAAAAATAAAGTTTTAACGGCTAGAAATCTGGTTAACCGGATATTTTTCGTAAAAAGAAAAACAATGGTTATAAAATCGACATCTGTTTAAAAAGGGTAAACCGGTTTGGAACCTATGGTTATTTATAAACCTAAACTGGTTACAAACCAGTCCCGGTTACTAGTTTAATAACCGGTTAGGATGTGAACCTCTAATAGTAGTGAACTAGTGTAACTGTGTAAGAAGGAAGAACATGATTTTGCCATACCCAACAATGTTCAATCATTCTTGCTTCTTTCCTAATTTATATTATTAAATACATCTATCACTACAAAAAGCTTCAGAAGGTCCCCATTTGAACCCATATTTTCTTTTCAAAAGCATGGGTTTGGTTGAGTGGTTGTGTCACACCCAAAAGTTTAAAATGAATAATGTGGTTACAAAAAGAAAATAGAAGCGGTCGCATTTATTCAGCTGAATTGGCAGAAGCTCTACATGAAATCGTATAAAACTAGTCAAAAGCAAATTGAGATTTTTTTCATCTATTGAAACTTTGTTTATTATAGTTTACATTTTTTAATTATCTTAAAGTGAATCTATTGAAACAACATATCCGCACGAGTTTACTTGAAACATCTCTGAGGTATATTAATACTACTTTTTTTTCGCAAATAATATTAATACTACTTATAACACATAAACCAAATCTCAATCCACAATTAACTAAACTATTTAATTTTGAATGGAAAATCCGTTAAGAGTTAACTACAAATAACAAACCAACAAGCATGAAACAAACTGATTACAATAATAAAATTGGGATGGTTACTCTTGTTTTCTTTCCTCGAGGACTTCAATTAAATATTACAATTGCTAATACAAGTAGGTGGTCCAGAAAACGAACGGATTATAAGTTCAAATCTCATTTTAGACATGAAAGTATCGAAGGCGCGCAGTGACGAAGCTTGAGATTTCCAACCGAGAGGGCGAAAGTCACCGGACCTACAAATTTCTATAAAACCGGGGGTCGAAAACGTATACACCCAAAAATTTCTATACGAAAACTATATACTCTCCACTACTGAGCGAAATGTTCGAGGGGTCGGTCGCCCCTCCCGCCCCTTGAAAGCTTCGCCGCGTGACTCTTTCTTGTCTAATAACACTTGTGTTGCGCCGTTAAAAAAATAACACTTTTGTTGCGCTAATAAGGCATAGAAAAGTAGGGTCGGGATATATACTAGGAAGTTTATTTGACTAAGAAGGTTAGAAAGTAATATTGACCATCTATTGAGTAATCAATGACTTAGATTAAATGAACGTGTGGGTTAGTTTAGGGGTCTCCTCCGATTCCCCCCATTTTTTCAACTGTTAATAATTTTTTCATAGGACATTTTTTTATAAAAATTGCACCATAAAAACGAGCATTTTTTTAATCTTTAAAACGAGTATACTATTGTTATACTTTAAAAAATCGAAAACCCGGATACGTAAAACGCAATGGTAAAATTCAGGTCGTAAAACGCAATTTAAAACGGTAAAACCCAAATCGTAAAACGCAATTTGCAAACACCGTTCGTAAAACGCAATTCACAATTGTGATTTAAATATATTCTCCTAGCCAAGCACTACTTTCTCTCATCAGTATCGATAGATTGTTTGTGGTACCAATTGAATGCTCTTCTTACAATTCTACCATTATAAAACGGTTATCATTCACATAAGTAATTGTAGTTACCGTTTTCTATGGGAATTAGTGGTAGCAAGTGAGATCAAACTTGGGCGAGAGAATTCTCCAAAGAACATGGAAGATTAGAAGCCCTTACAACACTTCTTAATTTTGATTTTACTTCTCTATTATATGTATTTAATTAAAGGAAGGTCGGTGGAGCGATGTGACACCAACCAATCTTCAATTTTAATAGATAAAAGGAAGGTCGGTGGAATCATGTGACAAAAACCGACTTTCAGTTTTAATAGATAGTATAATATAATATAATATAATATAATTCCTGATATTATCCCCACCTTATTTTTAGTATTATTACTATTTTTGCATGAGAGTGTAAGTTATCGTTTGTTTAGGTATAATTATTTTATATTTATATTTATAATAATAATAATAAAATAAATAAATAAATAAATAATTACTACTTTCTCACGATATCATTATCATTTAAAAGTTTAATTTATATATCTGAGTTTTGATTTACATTTACCTATACAGGTTGTGCTACTCAGTCTTTATATATAACTAGGTTAGAACCCCGTGTAATACACGGGTAACACGGGTTGAATAAATGTGATTCTATATATAGAATAATAAAATAATATATCTTTAAAAATCTAATTTATTACATAGGTTGAATAAATGTAATTTTATTTATTAAATAATAAAAAAGTTATATCTTTAAGAAACCCATGTATTGTACGTGTTGAGTAAATTTAATTTTATATATTAAATAATGAAAAAACTTACATTTTTAAGAAACCTCCTGTATTGTATGGGTTGAGCACATGTAATTTTATATACTAATCAATAAAAAGTTATATCTTGCTATATCTTTATATACCCTGTACATTATACAGATTGAATAAATCTAATTTTGTATACCACATAATAAAAAAAGTTATATTTTTAGAAACCCGCTGTATTACACGAGTTGCATAAATGTAATGTAAAAAAAGAAATTACAAAATATTAAAAAACAAAAAAAAGGTAAAATGTCCAAACTACGCTTGTTGAGTTAAAGTTACTTTTAAACGGAGTTAGCGAATTGGATGGAACGGGCAACAAACCTAAACCTAAACGGTCTAGTTGCAAAAAAAAAAAAAAAAAAAAAAATATTTGGATGGATATGACAAATTTACCGAATGAGCATGGACGCTTTCGCATTTTACTCTTATTTTTTACAATCAGACACATTTTTAGTTAATTAAAAGATCGATTCCGGATGTTCTAGAAATCTCTAACTAAGTTTGTTTCTATTGATTTTTTTTCTAGGAGAGACTAAATTAAAATTAAACTAAATAATAATTATCTATAAGAGATTAAACTAAATAATATTTAATAGAAGTATTATCTCTAATTAATTAGAAGAGATTAATTAAACTAAATAATAATTATCCATAAGATATGGCCTAATATGATGACAAGTGTCCCAAAATTGGTTTCTTTTATTATAGAGTATAGATTTAACCTATTTTAATATATTCTTCTAGTCAAGCATTACTTTCTCTCATAAGTATCCATAGGTTGTTTGTGATAGCAATTGGATGCTCTTTTTGAAATTCTACCATTATAAAATATCTATCATTCACATGAGCAATTGTAGTTACATTTTTCTGTAGGAACTGGTCAAGAGTCAAGACCTCTTCAAAGTGGAAAGCATGTCGAAGTGTTTATGTTTCTCCATAAGTGAGAGATGTGAGAAAACACAAGTTAAGGATACCTACAATCATGTCATGTGTCCCTAGGATTTTTATTCATTAGTTATAGTAGATTAATTAGGGTAAAGTTATTGTATGTGAGAAGTGAAGAAAGAATTTTTTTTACTTTATTATTATTATTTCCCTATCTTGTTAAGCACATATTTTAGTCGTAGAATATAAAAAAAGTTATGTATTCACACTAGTATAATAATTATGTAATCACTCTAGTGTAATTGCACATGGAAGACGGTCCGCAGCCAATTAGAGATCACCCGGTTTTCAAAAACACGTTTAATCAAAAGCTAGACGCTGCAAAATCTCAGTATTGTGAATCACTCAGGTTCTATAGAGCAACAGATAAGCAAGTTTATGCCAATGATGCAATTAATGATCTGAGCAATGATGTATATACACAATTTGCTCATCCTTCCGGAACAGCCTTAAGTGAATAAACTTAACTGAAAATTTTAAACATTTTAAATAAAAACATGAATTAACCAAAATACCCTTAAGTGAATATATTTAACTGAAAATTTTAATCTTGTTAGTACTAAAGGACGTAGAGTGTAATGGGTTTTGCAAATAAAAGATTGTGACTATAATTATTAAAGTTAAAGGCTATTCAGTACAATATGGTACAAACATAAAAGATGAAACATGTAATTTACCCTAAATTAAAATAAGAAAAGAATAAAGTAAATACAAAATAAACATAAGGGTCCACCATCCCACCAAATGCATCATTTTTCCTCTAAAACATTTCATTCAAATGCAAACCCCTTTAATGTATTCCTGATACAAACCATCTAATTCAAATCTGGATAGGCTGAATTTTAGGAGAGTCAAAGTCAAAAGACTGAATTTAGGGGCTGAAGTTTAAGAAGTAACTCTTTTATTTTTCATTTAAGTATTTCATTTCATATTCTAGTTTGGGATGTCTTGTTTATCTGGATTATCTAATGTTTTTGTATTGGAGATTAGCCCCTCTCGAATCAGGCCAACTATCTTAATATTTCAATAAATCAGCCTCTTATTTTCGAGTACCTATCAATTCCCCTCAAATGCTAAATATGCATGAGCCAAATCCAAGCTAAATATTTGTATTGAAATTGATGTTTGGATATTTATTAAGGAATATTGGATTTTAATAATCCCAACTATTCGCTGTTGGCCGTCAACAGTCTCAACTTTAAAAATAACCACTGGCGGTCCTAACTTTTAACATATTGGCCTTCAATGGACCCTGACTAACAGAACCCTAACGCCGTTAGTCTCGGGAAAAATGTTTTTCGGCCGGAAAACTCAATTTTGGCTGAAAAACTCAACATTTTTGTCTCGAACCTCTTTGTAACCTTATTATGGACCTTCGGGAACCTTTTTCTATTAAAACCCCTAATTATTAAAGTCGTCGGAAAATTTCCTTTTTGCCGGAAAACTTCTTTTTCGCCGGAAAACTTATTTTTCACCGGAAAACTCAACTTTTTGACCGGAAAACTCAACTTTTTGACCGGAAAACTCAACATTTTCGTCCCAAACCTTTTTGTAACCTTAGATCAGACCTTTAGAAACATTTTTCTGGACAAAAACGGATTTCCAGCGACCAGAGACTAACGGCGTTAGAGTTCTGTTAGTCAGGGTCCATTGGTGGGCAATATGTCAATAGCTAAGACTGTCAATGGTTATTTTTTAAGTTGGAACTGTTGGCGAGTAGTTGGAATTATTAAAATCCAATATTCCATTTATTAAAGATATATAGATATCTATATGTCACTAATTTAGTTGATTGTCGAATACTTGATTCCATGGAAAGGGACGGCCGGATCGGTCATTTTTATTTTGCTTTTCTTTTCTTAGGTTTTAACGTGCATGCGTGGACAGACTATAAAATGTTTTGGTTGGACATCCTTGTCAAAAGCCCACTACACTTTTCTAAAATTAAAGTTTCTTTGACCCTTTTTTTCTTTTTCCGGTCACAACCAAAAGGAACTAGTACTAGTCATATATTTGACCAGTGCCATCTTTTACATTTTAACTCTGGGTGAACATGCCTAGCCACTTATGACTTATGAGATATTTGACATGGGTGTTTACAGTTTGGTTTGAAATCATGAAACCGTTTAAATCGGTCATCAATTTGGTTTTACAATCGGTTTTTAATAAAATTTTCAGTTGGTTAGTTTCGAAAATTTTAAACCGTAGTGAAGGGTTTGGTTTACGGTTTACATGGGAAATCAACCCAGGGTAGGACCTAGCTTGTTAATAGGGGTTGCCCTCGCTACCCCTTGACGCTCCAACACTAGTGTAAATTTTAGAAAAATTTAACCATTTTTTCAATTTCGTTACCTCTATGAGGATTTTCTAGATCCACCACTAAACCAACCTTTGAAAGTGGACCGGATCATTGGGTTAAGATATATTTCAGTTGTTTTTAATATGGTATATTAGATATATTTAGTTATTTTTATTTGGCTTAAATGATACAACACTACATTAAATGGCTAATATAATATAATATAATATAATATAATATAATATAATATAATATAATATAATATAATATAATATAATATAATATAATATAATATAATATAATATAATATAATATAATATAATATAATATAATATAATATAATATAATATAATATAATATAATATAATATAATATAATATAATATAATATAATATAATATAATATAATATAATATAATATAATATAATATAATATCTTTCTATACTAATAAACAAAAAATATACTTTTTGGACACGTGTCACCCTCTGGTAATTTCTCACCCTTATTTTCTTATTTATCTCTTTTAATAAATAATAATAATAATAATAATAATAATAATAATATTAAACATCAATTTAACTAAATCTATTTATCTCTTTTGTTTAATTGATTTATTTTTTAACTCTAAAGTTTCAATCTTTGGCAATTTAAGTCTAAAGTTTCAATCTTTGGTATTTTAACCCCTTTGATTAATTTGATTTTTTACTTATAATTCAAAAGTTTTCATCTTTTGCAATTTAACCCCTTTATTTTTTTACTTTCAATCCAAAACTTTTAATCTTTTGCAATTTAATCTCAACATTTTTTTTTACTTTCAACTTTAGTCTCTTATATACTTTTCATCTTTCATAAGTTCTCCGTTTAACGTGTCGTTCTAAATTTCCGACTCAACACGCCGCAACGTGCGTATGATGTTCAACGTTTTTTCATCTATTTTTTCCTGTTTGACATGTCCGTCGCAACGCGTCTATTTTTCCCCATTTGATAGGTCTGTCGCAACGTGCGAGTTAGAGACCGACTTAGTTATTTTTTCCTTGGTTTTACACACAGGCTCGTGGTCATGTGAGAAACATTTGCCTTTCATCTAACATGATATATAACTATTGAATCGCCCGCCGCATTGCGGCGGGTGATAAATCTAGTATAATATAATATAATATAATATAATATAATATTGGGCTGCTCATTCGACCTTGTGATTTTTGTGTGATTCATGTTCCCATTTTGTGTTTTTGTTTCTACCTTTTATGTTTTGTGTATATATATTCTAAAACTGTAAAAGTAAAGTGGAACCAAACTATTAGTAACGGCTCAATTTGGTTCGGTGTTAGTTTTTTACGGTTCAATTTCGGTTTTCAGCGATAAAGAACCGTTACTAATGGTTTGATTTAAAAACAATAAAACCGGACCACAAACACCCTTAATATTTGATATCTTCATACTAAAAGCTTGAATCGAGTTGAACAAAAGCTTAAGCTGTCACATCCCGATTTCCACGTGTCTCACCGGTGGGCCCGGTGGGGGATTACCATGACGTGGTTGGCAACATAATAGTCAAACAACACAATTATATGAATGCACAGCGGAAGCAAAAGGTAAAAAATATTACAATCCGAATATAAGTAATATCCAGTATTACAACGGAGAGTAAAAAGATCCACAGGCGTATCGACAATAAAACAGAAACAATAGTTCAACAGACTTTGACATCTAGAGCTTGCGAGACTTGAGTAATGATGTCTGGAGTAGCCAGCCTATTACGTCTAGCACCTGCACTTAACCTTTTTGGAAAATACGTCAGTTTACACTGGTAAATACAACTCAACTGACTCGTTTTGAAAAGAGTTTGTAAATTGATTTGAATGCACTTCGGCAAAACTATCTTTATAACTTGGGACAATTATTTGTATATAATCTTGTATACAGATTTACTTATTTGTCGTCCATTAGTACCGGTTAGAAGAGCCGGTTTAAGTTATCTGACACGCCACTGGTATAATGCCCACAAGGTAGATTCCTTTAGTGGATTACCAGTTTTTACATAATGCATCTGTCAGGTGTACGCCTACACCCCGTGCTTAGGTCGTGGCCATTTCGTAAAATGATGCCAAGGATATCCGGGACATGGTCATTTAACCCCAAGGGCCATACATCAAATAATATAGAACAAAGCGGGTTATGTAAATACATTAATCACAAACTGATTTAAATGACTAAATACCCGACCAAGCGGTACTTTTATAGTACCGTATCCCAAGCCCGTATAGGGAAATAAGTTAAGAGTATTTACCTGAGCAAAGTATAATTCCAATACAATAAATGTAAGTACTTTTACTGGGCTCCTAATCTGGAACGAAGGTTTATAATAACCTATTAGATTTCTAACGGGTCTTTAATTAAGCCTTACCTTAGACCGGTCAGTTTCAAAGGATAATTACGGTTTAATCGCGTGAAAGGCGAAAACCGGGAATGGAATGTGATTTTGACCCAACAAGTTTGAAGACTTGTTTTATATGGGTATAATAACCACACTCTGGATTTTGGGGTCAAAACAATATGGTTTGACCCGTTTCGGCTAGTTTATGTAAACTAGTTACATAAGCCGAACCGTGCGCGCAAAAGGCGCAACGGGTAACCGTAAGAGTCTTACACTGGTTTCCTAAGTCAATATGCTTTAAAGAGGTTGTGGTATCAGTAGGATACCTTCCATAATGCCCGTAACGAGTTTAAATCCATTTTATGCCCCGTAGGGGTATTTCGGTCCTTTTTAAAGATTAATAAAGAGGTTTCTGAGTTCTACAGGAAATCTGAGTTTCTCGAACAGTTTATAAAGTCCAAAATACCTTATTTATTATTTAAAATCAGTAGCAACTGGAATCGGGTCAAAAGAACTTGTAGAACTCAAGTTATGTCTGAAAAGGGTATATTCGGTAATTATCGAACCGATGCCATAACCGCAGGTTATGAGCAGGTTAAAAATAATTTAAAATCTTTAAAAGTCCCAAAATATTATTTTACATAAGTGTGTAAAAGGTTTGATGTTGAAATCTGGGTTTAGATAGGCGTTATGCTAATTACGCTATTTAATTACTAAAGTTTCCGTAATTTGCGCTATTTAGCATAACTCCTATTCTGGACCTCGGATTGACGTGAAATTTTAGGGACATGCTTAGAAATCCGTAACCAAGGTTATGGTCCTTTCACATGTCCGAAATTCTCGTTTTAAATTAACAAGGGCGTTACGGTCAACTTTTAAGCATTTAGCGAAAATGTGTAAAAGACTCGGACAAACAACGAACCGGTCACAGATGGTTATGCCATCATGTAAACTGGTCCTAAGAGAGTCCTAAGACATATCTAAAACATACTTTAACGGGTCAGAACTGAAGTCAAAGCAAAAGTCAAAGCTTTGCGACTTTCGGCTCCGAACCTGGTCAAAACAGTAAATGGTCGGATCAAACAAGCTTAGACTAGTTAATATACTTCTTATCATGTTTTGTGAGTGTTAAAACAGGTTACACACCATCTACATTACTGATTATGCATAAAATCGCAAAATAGCATTTCTATTGACTTTTTCTAAGCACGTTTGACTCGACATTCGGACTAGTTAGAGTGGGAATCAGAGGGTGCCTTTTAGGGGTTTAAAGCCCACATGATTACCAACTTATAACTACCATCGATTCGACAAACCACTGGACCATTTGTGATTTATTGCTAAGTCAACCGTTAGTTACGACGGTGTGACTTCTAAGCTAAAACTAAGTGATAACTCAAATAAGAAAGGAGTAGAACACTTACTGAAGTCCTATGCACGAAATGTGACCACTTGAGAGAAAGTTTGAGCTCCAGAAGTGATCCAAGAATGCAGATGAAGGTGTGAACAATGGATTGCAACTTATGGCCTTTTATAGTGAATTTCTCACCATAAGAAGTTGACACACAACTCTACCACTGACCACAACTCATCAACATGTGTCCCTAATGCTTAGGGATTGTTTAGGGGTCACTTGGAAGGTTTTAAATGCATTTCATGACATTTAGAAGGCTGAACAGGCAAGTTAAACATCTTTTCTGCATCTGTGACTGTCATGCGGCCCGCATTAAGGATCAAGCAGCTCAGACGCGGGCCGCCTGAATCCTTAAGTCAGAAAAGGAATCCTCAGGTGGCTCGCGGCCCGCATTAGATTACTTGTTTCATTAACGCGGCCCGCCTGAGGCCTGTAAATCAAGATTTTCAAATCTTTTGCCATGATGAGCCTGACCTTTCGGTTTCGAAGGGGTAACTTTGCGATTTGGCGCTCGATTATTTAAGAATAAGGGCCTCGTGACTATTACCCGCATTGTTAAGTCCCCGGTTAGTTTAATTACTATCCAAAAAGCCTTAACTTTTATTGTTGACGCTTTTAACCCCTCGCACACAAATTTGATCATAACTTTCTCGTTTTAAAACGGAACTTCGCGGAATTTATATCGTATATTCTAGTGAGCGCATTTTACTGTTACAAAGTCTCGGGTTCGTCAAAGGGTCACTCAGAGGTATAAATTAAACATGTTGACACATTTGACCCCCTGTAGTTTGTAATCTCTCACTTTCTTCCGCGTTTCGCTCCGTACGATCCATGATTTATTCCTTTGAAGGTACGAGCATCACCTAGGGCTACTATACAGTATATTTACCCCTCGTTGGCATTTTTAACCCTCGAATTTACATACTTTCAAGGTTTGTCAACTTTAGTCCTTTATTTAGTATTTCATACCACGTGTAAACTCATGACACGTGTCAACACATTATTGGACACAAAATTTCGAGGTGTTACATAAGCCTAAATTTCGTGGGAAACTATAAGTCAATTTATTTATACAAAAAAAACAAGATGTATCAAAATTTATATTGATGGTAAATGTTAACCTTTACTCCATATACTTTGGTTTATCGTTATGTGCGGTGATAGCTACCTTAAATTAGTGAGAATAAAATGTTTAGTTTTAATAATATATATTCTTTTATTAGTAACTTTGTTATAAAAGAAAATGTAACCTAGTGATATTAAGGTGTTAAAAACTTGAAATAATATTTCTCTTAAAGTGATGAGGGTTCAATCTTTAAGTAAAAAATGTAATTTAGGGGGAGTTGTAGTGTATGAGTTGTTCAAATAAAAGTTAAAATAAAGTAACTCCATTTGATTTACACATATAAAAATACAAAAAATCATTATTAAGTTAAGAGATACAGAAATACAGAGAAAAAAAACAATATTTTTGATAAAAGTGAAAGACAACCACAGTTTTCAAATGTTAAAATCGTGTGATATTATATATATATATATATATATATATATATATATATAGGGGAAGGTTCATTTCAGAACAAATTTAATATGAGAAGAAAAAGAAGAATAGGTATATTAGTAAAATGCTATTTCATTTATAACTTATATCATTAATTTTTCTCTCTTTAATTAATTAGTCAATTAATCATTAATTATCCTACATATAACCTATAAAACCTACACATATCAAAATGTTCCTACATATACCCTACACATTATAGAATTTTATCATACACAGTGGAAATTTATCCTACACACCTTGAAATATATCCTACACAACTTGTAATTTATCCTACACAACTAATAATTTATTCAACACTTTAAATCAAGTTGTTTTTTTTTTAATTTGAAAAAAGTATATATTTTGAAAAGGAGTTACAAATTTAATTTAGCTAGTTATTAAAGAGGAAAAATACAAATTAATGATTTATGTAAGTTTACCAATATACCCTTATATTAAAATTAACTACAAATATTAAATGAAGTAAAATGAAGCATTCTTATTGGTTGAAACTTCTTCTTTTTTCTTCTTACAAAAAAATTCTTCTCATTTGAACCCTCCACTATATATATATAAACGGGATCAGGAAAAAACGGTAAAAATTGTGAGAAACGGTGAGAACGCTTCCTGGCCGAACACGTGGCGTGGGGCATGATCAGGGTCCGAGGGGGTTTTTTTTTGTCTTTTTAGTATTCTTCTCCTTTCACGATTTTTCGCGTTTAACATGCTTCTTTATTTTTTGCGTGCAAGATAATTTTGGTGTTTTGTAGATTTATTAATAATTTGGCGTTTATTGTTTTTTCTCATATTTCTTCTTTTTGAGTTAATTCTTTTTGTATCACATAGTTAATATTTTGGCGTTGTGGCTTTTTTCCATGTCATTTTTGGCGTTTTATATCTTTTCGTTAATAACTCATTACCATAGATTAATATTTTAAAAAATTACAATAACTCGAAAATCAAAATAATCTAATAGTCTTCCGTAGGTGGGATTACATCAGAGATGTACCCATCGCTTTGTTCTTCACTTTCTTCAGATTCTTCATCATCAAATTTCATTTTTGCGTATAACGCCATTAGCTCGTCTTTTCTTTGCTGCAGCCTATTGATGAATATCACTGCATCCTTGTTTTTTGGATTTGAAGGTGTTAAATCACAGAGTTGTTCAATGATAGATAGCAACCCCGTCTTCAACATTTCTTCCATTGGTCTTGAATATTGCACCCCGTTTTTATAAGTTACTTCAAGTGTTCCTTCTTCCTCATGCAATATCCAACTGCTACGTTTTGGTATTTGTGTATCTTCAATATCATCATCATCTTCATCATCTTCTGCTGGAAACTTTCTCTCCAGTCTTTTTATTACAGTTCTTGTTCTTTCACAATCGTTGTCTCTTGGAACCCCAAGGACCAGGATATCCTTCTGAACATTTTCATTCATTCCCATCATGGCTTTTATTGTTCTTACCTTAACCCTTCTCCTGTCAGCGAACTTAATGATTAATCTTTTTTCTTTCCTTTCAAACCTCCATGCAATAACCTTAGCCATTTTTTAAATTTTTTGGCGTTTTGGAGAATATGCGGCGTTTTAGTTTTTTTGGCGTGTTTGAGCTTGGGTTCTGATGGTCTTCTTTTATATTGACTTTTTTTCCCGCGTATGTCAGGTAATTATGGCGTTTTGAAAAAGATAAATAAATTTAATACAATAAATGTTAGTAATTATGTTTTCCGTCGTTTCATTTTACTGTTTTTTGCAGTTTACCGTGTTTTGTTTTCAGACTCAACTGTTTTAATGGTGTAACACGTCAAATCTTTTGACGGCTGTAATTATGGCGTTTTGTTTTCCAATGGCGGTTAGATAACTATTGGAGTTCTTTTGTTTTATATTCTTTGCACATTGTTTCACTCTTTTTTTATAATATTAGTTGTTCAAATTAATTTTATTATAGTTTGGTAGTTTATTGGAGGGATTTTTTTATGGCATTACAAAACAAACAATAGACAAAGAAAATTAAAAAAAAAGTAAAAAAAACAAAACAAAGTAGAAGCAGTTTATGATTTTAAATCTTCGGTGTCATCAGTCTCTTTTTTCTTTTGAAACTACAAGAAATGTGACAAATAAATGACGTTTTGGGTTTGGCGTTGTTTATTTTCTTTGTTCATGTGTTGAAGTGTCTTTGTTGATGTTTGAGACATAGAGCGACCCCCTGTGGGTGGATGCTATCTGCCACTGGTATAGGTCTCTTCTTATCATCCAAACCTTCTTCAGGAACAAAGATGACAATATGACATATGGGTGTCATCAGTCCCTCTTTTTTTCAATCTTGTCCATCTCATGCAGCAAAATCTTTCTTCACTAGCGCAAAAAATCATTAAATGAAGCTTCATGCAGAACTTTACTGAGGATCAAAAGAAAAGATGTTTTGCTGTCGTTGTATTTTTTGGCGTTTTACATTTAGTTGTAAATTTTTTTAGCAACCACTGTGTGTTTTTTTGTGTTTTTTTGGTGTGATAAACGGAAGGTGGTGAGGCGTTTGTATTTATAGAATTTTTTTGGCGCGTAGGTTAGGCGGGATGTTATTTTTATAACGCAAAATGTAAATAACATTTATCCGGATGTAAAGTTTGGCGTTATAATAACGGCGTTTCATATTTTATTGCGTTTTTGTAGCCAGAGAGCTTAAATAAAAACACAAAAAAAGTACGCAGTGATAAAATTGGCGTTTTGTATTTATTTGGCGTTTTATTTTCAATGGCGATTTTATGTGAGGAATAATTTTTTACTTTTTTACCCTTAATGACGCGCGTCCACGTAATAAAATTGGTGTTATTTACTAAAATGCCACCGCGCCAATCTAGTCCATAGATTGTTTTGATCGGACGATCCATAAGCGTTCTCTCCGTTCTCACACTTTTAAGCGTTTTCTCTAAATCCTGACCCTATATATATATATATATATACATATATATATATACATATATATATATATATATATATATAGGGAGCCGCTAAAATAGAAACCACCTCCAGTTGTAAGAACCGTGAGAACCACTTTCAACCAATCAGATTCTGCCACTCAAAAGGGTATTTTAGTCATTTACCACCAAATGTCATTTCCTTACCTCTCTCCTCATTTATAATGTCAGAACTCTTTTCTCTCTCTACCTTTTTTAAAACCATCTCCTCTCTCCTTTGTCTTTTTTAAAGGTCACGAACACTAATATGAGCATCTCATTCTCTCTCTTAATTTCATTTTTTAAACTCTGAGCATCTCTCTCTTCATATTATCATCTTCATCTTTGATGAAGAGACCATCATCTTCATATCTTCAGCTGAACAAATCTACCCACACTGGTCGTCTGAGGTCCAACTTATAGGCATCAACGGCGGCGGCGGGGTCGGTGGGGGCGGTGGCGGGAGGTGGTTGGTCGGAAGACAGGGGGGAGGTGGGTGATGGTGGGGGCGGAGGTTAATGGAGCTGATGGTGGTTGGTCGGTGGTGGGAGATTCACTCGCAGCAGGGAGGTTAATGGAGGTGATGGTGGTTGGTCGGTGGTGCTGAAACCACACCCATACCCCTATCACCTCCGGCTGGTCACCCACCCCACGTTCTCCAGTGAAGCTGATGCCCCCTCGTTTCTCCGGCGACGCTGGTGCCCCCTCGTTTCTCCGGCGACTCTGATTTGCGGTGTTTTGGGTGGTGTGGCGGTGGGTTTGGTGGTGTGGCGGTGGCTGGGTGGTGGACCGGCGGCAGCGCCACCGTAAGCGGCGGAGGTCCCGGTCTCCTCCCGACGAGTTCCTTGGCCTGTTTTGTTGATTTCTCTGGTATTTTTTTGATCTATGTTTTGATATTTTGGGGATTTTGATTTGGTATGTGGGTCTGATGAACTATGTGGGTTTGAATCTGGGTTTGTTTAATCTGGTTTTGAATCTAGGTTTGAATCTGGGTTTGAATATTTGTGGGTTTGTATTGTGGGTTTGAATCTTTTTGTGGGTTTGATTCTGTTGATTTTTTTTGAAGTTGTGTTGAATATGTTTTGAATGATGTTCTTGTTCCTTTTGAATGTTTCAATCGGTTGAATACGGTGCCTTATTTTTTAATCGGCTGTGATGATGCAAAAAAAAAATGACGATGGCGCAGCAAGGATGGCGGAGGGTAGGGTTTTGAACCTGCAACCCCACTTTGCAGCCTCTGATTATCGGAAAATCTGAGCCAAAACTTCGTTTTTTTCGAGAAATCCACTCGTTCTTTTGATTTTTGTTTGTTTGGGTTTTTATTTTTTTGAGGCGTCGATGATGATAGCAATCTATCTGAGACACCTACCGAGTAGCGATTTGCAGGGTTACCTCGTTTTGTGTAAAACTTAAACTTTTTTTTACGTAAAACGTAAATGTAACACCCGTAAAAAAATGGTTATTTATTTATTTATTTATTTTTTAATTAATTAAATTAAATTAAATTAACATTTCAATTTAAAAGATTTACAAACCCTAGTAACATATTTAGTTTTGGTTAAATAACAAGTAACCTAGTTAACTTTAATTAAGTTTCAAGGTTATGTAAATTAACCAAGTTAATTTGACCACTAATTCATTAAATCTTTTAAGTTAAGGGGGTCATATGGATCTTTCCTAAAAAAAAAAATAAATAAATATGAATTACAAACCCAGAGCCCCTTAACTAAACCTAGTATATAAAAAGGAAGTGACAAACCCTAATCCTCATATCATCAGCCGCGTAGGAGGTTACACAAACCTATTCTCATAAAACCTCACTCAAGGGATCAAACTCCTTCATCTTCCTCATATTTTTTTTCTTCACAGACACTTGTTTCTTAAAATCTCTACTCCCACTCGATCTCTACTGCCAAATCACACAATACACACCATATACCTCACCTCCACACCCTCTCTACAACTAACCGGCGCCGGAGCCGATTAACCGGCGGCCGGCGATGGATGACGCAGCCGACAACCCCATACCCCTCTCTCTCTCGCACACCATTTCAGACAGAAACACACAAGACCTCGACGACAATTCAACTTCCGGCGACAAACGCCGCTTATGGCGGCAACACTGTCTTCCGTCGCCGACGTCGAAGTGGCGGACGACGGCGGTGGTGATTCGGGGTCAATCGCAGGTTCGGATCCTATCTCGGTTCAGACTTAACTCGGGTTCAGGCTTAGCGGGAGGTTGCGGGTCTCGATATTCGGGTCAGAAGGTTGTCCGGGTCGATGATGATGATGATGGTCGGGTTCTGACGGCACCGGGTCAGCGTGGTCGTCTCGGTTCCGGTAAGGGTTTTAGATAAATCTGTTACATTTTCTGTTCTAGTTCCTAAGCGGATTCGGTTTCGGCTTCGTGTATTTAAGTTTCAAATTCCAGTTCCGTTCTAACATAGCTTCTGATGTTTCGGTTCAGTCAACAGCAGTCAAACTCAGTCATTGGTTCGGGTTCGCTATGGTTCGGGTCGGTATCGGTTCGGTCAAACTAGTTAGCTGGTCAACACGGGTTACTCGCGAGATACGGTATACCATTTATGACATTTTATTATTATTTCCTTTGTGTTTTGTTTAAATTTCTTTTTATTTTTCATAAGTATACACTAAACAAACTCGAACCGAGACATTTAATTTTTATTGATATATTAACATTTGACGTGAATCTTGTATACATTTTTGTTGTTTGTTGAATTTTGACATTTTAAATGACACTGTGTTGTCGGGATCGTCCAAAAACAGAGGAAACTCTGCCCGTTTTTCGTCAAAATATATAAATATGTATATATAGATATATATACCACACTTTTCATCGAATATATACATATATACCTAATATAATTTTTCGTCAAATATGTATATGTAAATATCCGTTATACTTTTCATCAAAATATATACATTACTCTAATACGTTTGTCGTCAAATATGTATATACCTAACGACAAGATATATATATATATATCTAATACGCCATTCGGCAACGTACATATATATATATATATATATATATATATATATCTTATGCCTTTCGTTACCTTATAAATATATATATATATATATATATACCAAATATGCTTTTCGCCAAGTATATATATATTCATTATCACGACAGCACGCCTACAACCCTTATATGAAATCGATTTAGAGTGTTCTTTCATAAACGGTGTTAATTATACACGTACGTTCAAATTCCACTTCAAATCCGCCGTCATTAATTTCGTATACTCATGCACCATCGTTTGCCCATATAGGGTGACCTCGGTGTTCCATCCTCCTAATCTCATACACTCGTCAACACTTGGATAATCGGAAGACTTAGCAATTATGTGAGTATACTCGTACTTTTCCCCTTTTTACTTTTACCACTTTTGGGGTGTAACATGTTTACCTATTGAAACTTACACATGAACTTTTGTCTAAACACCTGAACATTCCTATAACATGCTTGTATATGTGATTGCTTGATACTTTAAATTTGGGTGATTCTTATGTGTTGAACTTATCATTAACTTCGTACGAGCCAAACCTTGACATATGTAGCGCTATAGGATTAACGACCCGCCTCCACTGAAACTTTGGTTATGTCATGAGCAAGTTGCGTTTTCTTGGTTTGATATGTTAGACACATGCCATATTTAATGTTTATCTTGAATCGCATGCTTGCTATGAGGAATTGTTCACACTTTTATCTTATGCTATATATGTACCAAACTTGTATACTCGCCTTTGCTTTTGCATTGACTTTATTTTAACATGTTACAGGTGGATGTTGACGATGCATGGAATCTAGTAGGATGCTTAGATACACACCTAAAAAGAATTGTATTCATATTGCGTTATTTTATTATTCATGTTGTTGTATTTTGTTTCAAAACCTTGTAATTGATTCTTTAAAAATGGAATGAAATGATTATTTAAATACTTGTCACAATTATTAGCGTTATGATGTCTCGAGCAATCTTCACACTTCGTCTCATCCCGATGTTTCCGCCATTGGTTGGGGTGTGACAGATTGGTATCAGAGCCATAACTATAGGGAATTAGGAAAAGTAAGAATGCTTTAACCTAGTCTATAGTTCTAGAGCTTTATTTGTATGTTTACTTGAAATTACTAGCATGCTATCTTATTTGCTTTTATTTATTCTCTTTTGATCTTGTAAGCATATGTGTCACTTATGTGTTAACACTTAACATGCTATACTTGTTTTATTATGTGTTAATACTTGTTTCATCATTTTATCCTTTATGCGTGTTCTTGACATACTTTTTATGCGTTAATATTCTTTTCATCATTTCACTTTTATCGTGATATTCTTGACATGTTGTACTTGTTTGTTTAATCTTTAATATACACTTTTCCTCACACGTTTTACTCGATTATTCTAAATCCGACAACACACATATTACACAAACGAGACGAGTTCACCAAAATAGGCGTGAAACCCATAATTTGGTGAACAACTCTCAATCCATCCACTTTCCTTTTCTTTTTACACGAAATTCACCATCAAGTTAGGAGTGAAATCCTCACCTTGATGGAGAAGTTCAAATTTCAAATTCTAGTGGACCCTCGTCAAAGTGTTGAAATTAAATTTTGACCCGACGAGTACCAACCACACTTAGGATACGAAATCGTCAAGTTAGGGGTGAAACCTGCACCTTGTCGACTAGTTCCACTCCTTGATTTTTTTTAATTCCGCCAAGTCTCGAAATTTCGATTGATTTGGGACATGTAGTAACTGGAAGGGTGAATACCATTAACCGAGATATCGGCGAGAGTATTCCACCTATTAGGCCAAAGCATGTTTCTCAAATTCAAAAGACTCTTCGACCTCTTTGGTTAGTCAACGTTCCGTTTTGGAACCATCCGAGATTCCTTTTATCAAACTCACGCTTTATTATTTTCGATCTTTTGTCAATTTTGAACCATTTTGAGATTTCACTTTTGCGCATGCATCATGCTATTACTTTTCATACGATTATACATTATTTGCATGCATATTTTCACGTAATTTTATTTACACTTTTGTAACGAGTGGAGACATATCATCGAGATAGGAGTGATTTCCTTACCTTGACGATTAACTCCGCTTTATTTCTCACCTTACAATGACCTCACCAACGAGTTAGGGGTGTTTCCCTTACCTAGATGATCGTTACCAATGCTTTCTTCTAATAGGCTATATTATGTAAACACAATCATGTTTATACCTAAATCATTTATCATGTATTTCAAAATGCTTCATTTATTTAAACGTACCTCTTATTCTATAATTTATTTTCACATCACTCGCACACACAAAATTCTTAGCTTTTACCATAAACACTTATTCCCCGACATTCAAAATTTCACGAAATGCTACTTATCAACTTAATCGGTCCAACAAAACCATTGCTCACGAAATTTTGTATTCAACATAACTATTGAAACACTTATAAAATATTACAAATATTATTCAACATTTACTAAAACTTCTTTCAAAAGCAATAAAATATTTTATTAAAAGACGCTTTTTCAGCAAACACTAAGTCCACATACCAAATTCCTTTTTCTAAAGGATCAACTTTTCACGAAAATCCGTAAACTTCGAAACTTTCTAATACAAAGTTACTTAAAACGGCGCAAACTTATTACTCTCTAGAACTTTTTTCAAAATCTCACTCAATACGTCAATTAAATTCAAACCACGTGGACAAGGGAACTTCATAAGGACCGAAAATTTTCAACTTATGTAAACTCTTTTAAAACCGTAGTAGCGTTTCCATTACTTTACAAAGTACCTTCCACATAACCAATAGACGTTTAATACTCCCTTTACATTCACAAACTAGAGTCTGTATCTCGTGACAACTCGATCGATTTACATTCACAAACTATACACGCATATCATTTTACACGTTTTAGTCAATGTTTCACAACAATCTCATGCGCGTCACTCATCCCCTTTTCTTTCATACTCAAAACTTTTAAACATTTACGCGCATAGACTCGTGTAGTTCGATTTATACTATAAACAAAATCATTATTTTCTACATCCATGCTTATACATTTTATGCCTTCACTTATGTTCGCACTTACACATTTACGTTATACTCATGATTCAAAATTCGTACGTTTTACGTTAATACATACACTCACAATTATACACTTACGTTGTCCTTACAACATGTCTATACTACATTCGTATTCATGTTCATACGCTTTATGTTTTCATTTGCACTTACACAACTTTGTTACACTTATATTCATACACATATTTATTCATACTTAACCTTCATGTTTTACACCTATATTCACATTCATATTCATATCTATGCTCATGCATCTTATGTTCACACTGATACTTATATTTATACTCATACGCCTTGTGATTACGCTTATGCTCATATTTGTACTCGCATTTATACTCATTTTTCATACGTTTTATGCTTATGCTTATCCACATACTACTTACACATTTTATGTTTATGCTCATACATGCATGCATATTCATACTTAAACTCATGATTCATACATTCATACCCATACGCGAGCGTAATCCGCGTGATTTGCTTACGTGGGTCTCATACATACTTAAGCATGGACTTGCTTACATACTACATTCTTACACGTACACATTCTTAATTTTTTAAATTATGTATACCCTGACTCATACACGACTAGTACAAGCTATGCAGATCATGCGACGATCAATATAATCGCGGGTGCACACGGGATTATAGTGATAGGCGTATGAGAACCATAGAGTGTACTACTGTGTATGGTAAGACACGGAACGTAACATGACACCGAATACGAAACAAACGTAATGTGGTTAAAACATGGTGGATACGCCGCTGGTACTTCCTATATATAAGTGTTTTCACCATATTACTAAACTTTCGTAAAACGTGCCATGAGAAAATTCAGTGTTTTGCAGACCTTTTTGGACCTAATACAAACTTTAGACAACTCACAAACGCATTATATCCGATTATCCACCACGAAACTCCATTCTTAGTACACTACTTTTGTCTATCCAAAACTTATGCCATTCTTATACTTGCATACATTAAGAGTCAACCGTTCACTTCCATACTCCCACTATTCTCTATTATTCGATGTCTTATATTCCATGTCTTTTATACGAACCCCGTTCGCGATCAAGTCTCATCTATTCTCTCTGTTGAATCTTTGGATGCTACCTTTTCAAACGTCTTCCTTTTAGATTTCGAGGACGAAATCTCCTAAAGTAGGGGAGACTGTAACATCCGTAAAAAAATGGTTATTTATTTATTTATTTATTGTTTAATTAATTAAATTAAATTAAATTAACATTTCAATTTCAATTTAAAAGATTTACAAACCCTAGTAACATATTTAGTTTTGGTTAAATAACAAGTAACCTAGTTAACTTTAATTAAGTTTCAAGGTTATGTAAATTAACCAAGTTAATTTGACCACTAATTCATTAAATCTTTTAAGTTAAGGGGGTCATATGGATCTTTCCTAAAAAAAAAATAAATAAATATGAATTACAAACCCAGAGCCCCTTAACTAAACCTAGTATATAAAAAGGAAGTGACAAACCCTAATCCTCATATCATCAGCCGCGTAGGAGGTTACACAAACCTATTCTCATAAAACCTCACTCAAGGGATCAAACTCCTTCATCTTCCTCATATTTTTTTTCTTCACAGACACTTGTTTCTTAAAATCTCTACTCCCACTCGATCTCTACTGCCAAATCACACAATACACACCATATACCTCACCTCCACACCCTCTCTACAACTAACCGGCGCCGGAGCCGATTAACCGGCGGCCGGCGATGGATGACGCAGCCGACAACCCCATACCCCTCTCTCTCTCGCACACCATTTCAGACAGAAACACACAAGACCTCGACGACAATTCAACTTCCGGCGACAAACGCCGCTTATGGCGGCAACACTGTCTTCCGTCGCCGACGTCGAAGTGGCGGACGACGGCGGTGGTGATTCGGGGTCAATCGCAGGTTCGGATCCTATCTCGGTTCAGACTTAACTCGGGTTCAGGCTTAGCGGGAGGTTGCGGGTCTCGATATTCGGGTCAGAAGGTTGTCCGGGTCGATGATGATGATGATGGTCGGGTTCTGACGGCACCGGGTCAGCGTGGTCGTCTCGGTTCCGGTAAGGGTTTTAGATAAATCTGTTACATTTTCTGTTCTAGTTCCTAAGCGGATTCGGTTTCGGCTTCGTGTATTTAAGTTTCAAATTCCAGTTCCGTTCTAACATAGCTTCTGATGTTTCGGTTCAGTCAACAGCAGTCAAACTCAGTCATTGGTTCGGGTTCGCTATGGTTCGGGTCGGTATCGGTTCGGTCAAACTAGTTAGCTGGTCAACACGGGTTACTCGCGAGATACGGTATACCATTTATGACATTTTATTATTATTTCCTTTGTGTTTTGTTTAAATTTCTTTTTATTTTTCATAAGTATACACTAAACAAACTCGAACCGAGACATTTAATTTTTATTGATATATTAACATTTGACGTGAATCTTGTATACATTTTTGTTGTTTGTTGAATTTTGACATTTTAAATGACACTGTGTTGTCGGGATCGTCCAAAAACAGAGGAAACTCTGCCCGTTTTTCGTCAAAATATATAAATATGTATATATAGATATATATACCACACTTTTCATCGAATATATACATATATACCTAATATAATTTTTCGTCAAATATGTATATGTAAATATCCGTTATACTTTTCATCAAAATATATACATTACTCTAATACGTTTGTCGTCAAATATGTATATATCTAACGACAAGATATATATATATATCTAATACGCCATTCAGCAACGTACATATATATATATATATATATATCTTATACCTTTCGTTAGCCTATAAATATATATATATATATATATATACCAAATATGCTTTTCGCCAAGTATATATATATTCATTATCACGACAGCACGCCTACAACCCTTATATGAAATCGATTTAGAGTGTTCTTTCATAAACGGTGTTAATTATACACGTACGTTCAAATTCAACTTCAAATCCGCCGTCATTAATTTCGTATACTCATGCACCATCGTTTGCCCATATAGGGTGACCTCGGTGTTCCATCCTCCTAATCTCATACACTCGTCAACACTTGGATAATCGGAAGACTTAGCAATTATGTGAGTATACTCGTACTTTTCCCCTTTTTACTTTTACCACTTTTGGGGTGTAACATGTTTACCTATTGAAACTTACACATGAACTTTTGTCTAAACACCTGAACCTTCCTATAACATGCTTGTATATGTGATTGCTTGATACTTTAAATTTGGGTGATTCTTATGTGTTGAACTTATCATTAACTTCGTACGAGCCAAACCTTGACATATGTAGCGCTATAGGATTAACGACCCGCCTCCACTGAAACTTTGGTTATGTCATGAGCAAGTTGCGTTTTCTTGGTTTGATATGTTAGACACATGCCATATTTAATGTTTATCTTGAATCGCATGCTTGCTATGAGGAATTGTTCACACTTTTATCTTATGCTATATATGTACCAAACTTGTATACTCGCCTTTGCTTTTGCATTGACTTTATTTAAACATGTTACAGGTGGATGTTGACGATGCATGGAATCTAGTAGGATGCTTAGATACACACCTAAAAAGAATTGTATTCATATTGCGTTATTTTATTATTCATGTTGTTGTATTTTGTTTCAAAACATTGTAATTGATTCTTTAGAAATGGAATGAAATGATTATTTAAATACTTGTCACAATTATTAGCGTTATGATGTCTCGAGCAATCTTCACACTTCGTCTCATCCCGATGTTTCTGCCATTGGTTGGGGTGTGACAGTAAAACATAAAAAGTTTTACGTAAAATGTAAAACGTAAAAAGTTTAACGTAAACTTTTTAACGTAAAAATTTAAATTTTTTAACGTAAAACGTAAAAGGTTTTAACGTAAAACGTATAAAGTTTTAATGTAAAACGTAAAAAGTAAAAAGTTTTACGTAAAACAAAGGAACCTCTGTTCGTTTTGCGTTTTCTGGGTGTGTTCGTGTTGCGTAAAAAAGTTTTTGTAAAAAAAAATGTTAAACCGTAAACTTTTTAACCTAAAACGTAAAAAGTTTTACGTAAAATATAAAAATTTTTCGTAAAACGTAAAACGTTTTAGGTAAAATGTAAAACGTAAATTTTTTTTAGTAAAACGTAAATAACGTTAACGTAAAAAACCGGCGTGTAAAACGTTAACGTAAAAAACCGGCGCGTAAAACGCAAAAAAAACGTTGACGTAAAAAACCGGGACGTAAAACGCAAAAAACCGGCGCGTAAAACGTAAATAACGTTAACGTAAAAAACCAGGACGTAAAACGCAAAAAACCGGCGCGTAAAACGTAAATAACGTTAACGTAAAAAACCGGGGCGTAAAACGTAAAAACGGCGCGTTGAAAAAACGACGCGTGAAAAAGCCGGGCGAAAAAACGGCGCGTCAAAAAACGAGGCGTGGAAAGGCCGGGAGTAAAAATCTTAAAAATAAAAAAAAATTATAATAAAAATTTGATTTCAAAAATTTGTTTTACAAAAAAAATCTGTTTATAAATGAAAAATAATTAAGTCAAAAAACTAATTAATGAATAGGACAAAAAAGGTAATTTAAAATTAATATATATAAAAAGACAAAATAGAGTTATTTTACTTAAATACCCTTTTGGATTATAATATTAAAGATATAATAAGACAAAAAGCTTTTAATATTAATATTAACTACTTTTAATCACATCCATCCATCTAGTTGATCTAAGGGCCAGAAAGTGGTTCCCATGGTTCTTATAACTAGAGGTGGTTTTCATTTTAGCGATCCCATATATATATATAGACAAAGGTTCCTGTAAAAAAGACCAAAAGTGTGAGAAGGGTGAGAAAAAATCTCAGCCATTAGATCTTTTGATCTAATGGTTTAGATCAAAAGGGACCAAATTGTAAAATGTTTTTATTAGTTTGGACTGATTTGAAATTTGTATGGGCAATTGTGTCTTTTACATCAACATGAAAATAGGAAACTGTAAATCAGTTCCCTAAAATTACAAATTCTCTTTCTTCTTCATTCGAATCATCCTCCTCCTTCTTCCAGAATTCGAACAACGCCCCTTTCTCGTTTTTCCGATGACTGCGGCGACGGCGGATGTGTCGTTCCGGCGGTGGTTTGGGTGTCCAAAGGTGCAGGGGTTCCGGCAAGGTGGTTTCTGGTGGTTTGGTACGGGCGACAAAAAGACATCCAGCAAGGTGGTGTCGGGTGGTTGGCCACCTCTACACGACAGCGTCGGCGGAGCGGCGGTGGTGGTGCCGGCAATGGAGAAGATGATAGAGAGATGTAATGATTATTGAATGATGTTATATATGTGCTGAAGGGTGTTATATACTTTATTGAATGGTGTTATATATGTGCTGAATGGTGTTGTATACTTTATTGTATGGTGTTATATACTTTATTGAATGGTGTTATATATGTGCTGAATGGTGTTATATACTTACTGAATGGTGTTATATACTTACTGAATAGTGTTATATACTTACTGTATGGTGTTATATACTTGCTGAATGGTGTTATATAGTTTATTGAATGGTGTTATATACTTACTGTATGGTGTTATATACTTGCTAAGTGGTGTTATATACTTACTGAATGGTGTTATATACTTTACTGTATGGTGTTATATATGTGCTGAATGGTGTTTATAGAGATCTTTTAAAAAAATTCAGTTCATATAATTAAGGTGGCGGTTATGGGAAGTTTTTAATTAATTGAATTAGGGTTGGGTTCTAGAGTGAACACTAGTGTATTTGTGAACTAGGTGAACAAATCCTGACCATTGATTTACACTTGTGTATTGATAATCAAGGGTAGGATTAGTTCACATAATTCACTATAAGGGGGTTATTCAAAACAAAAAAAAAGGGTTATTCACAAATGAACCTAACCCTATATATATTAGATTGTGATTTTTTTTGAACGACAAACAAACTTTATTAAAACAATACCGGTCAACCAATAGTTAACCCGACAATATTACACGAGTCCACCAAAAACAAAATAAAGTATCACAACCCCATACAAGACAACTCAAAGTTACACCAATCGCTCCACGTTAAGGCTAAACATTTCACGGTATTTTTAACCCAAAGAAAGTGATGTCCTCATGTAACTTATTAAAGTTTGGTTGCTTGTGCTCAAAAACCACTTCGTCTCGGTTTTGGTTTTCAGTGATAAAGAACTGTTACTAATGGTTTGATCTCGGTTTTTGTTTTCAGTGATAAAGAACTGTTACTAATGGTTTGATTTAAAGATCATCAAAACCGGATCATGAACACCCTTAATATTCGATGTCTTCATACTAAAAGCTTGAATCGAGTTGAACAAAAGCTTAAGCCTAAATTTCGTGGCAAACTATAAGTCAATTTAAACAAAACAAAAAAAAAAACTAAGATGTATCAAAATTTATATTGATGGTAATTGTTAACCTAAACCACATACTTTGGTTTATCGCGATGTGCAATGGAATTTGTGGTGCTAAAATGTTTTTGTCTTTATAATATATTCTTTTATTATAACTTTGTTATAAAACAAAATTAACCTAATGATATAAGGTGTTGAAAACTTGTAATGGTGTTTCTCTTAAAGTGGTGAGGGTTCAAGTCCGATTTTGAGTAAATACCATAGGTATGAGGAATAGAAAATTAAAGTTCAACTAGATATAACACCGCGCGTGTTGCGCTGCAGATTCTACCACGATCACCTGATAGTTAACCCCAACACACTCCTCGTTTTTTGTTTCCGCGCGCTAACCTCTTCAACATTTTCTATTTACCATGTAAAAAAACCCACGTACTTGACATGGGTATCAAAACATATAGTAGATATTAAAAACGGGTAAAAACAAACAAACGCACGAAACTGACAGATTCACTACCTTTACTCGATGGATAATTTCTAATTGGGAATAGGATTCTTAACCATAAGTGCCCCCGCGTTGCGGCGGGGGGCATAAACCCTTCCAAGTAGCACTAATGCTACACAACTACCAACGACCAACAACACCGAAAAAAGCTCGTAAAAACAAAATAAACAAAAAAGAAAAAATAACAACACTGAACGAAATGCATATGTAAAACCGTTGAATCACGCATGCCCATTGCGGCATATGATAATGCGAAGAAATTAGACTGAAATGTAAAAATAGAAAAGATAAGTCGGTCTAAGAGCACGCGCATTGCGACGAACCTGTCAAATAGGGAAAAATAGACGCGTTGTCAAACGGAAAAAAATAGACGAAAAAATGTTGAATCTCACACGCACGTTGCGGCGTGTTCACTCGCAAAATTAGAACGAAACGTAAAACAAACAATTTGCAAAAGATGAAAAATACGGGGATCAAAGTTGAAAATAAAAATATGTTGGGGTTAAATTGCAAAAGATAAAAAAATTTGTGTTAAAAGTAAAAAAAAAAAATAAAACCAAATATGTTAAAATGTAAAAAATGAAAAGATTTGGATTAGAAGTGAAAAGTAGTATTTTTTTTTGGAAAACTCCCTAACCTTAGAGTACAACTCACTAAAGTACCTATATGTTACAAATTTACAGTATGGTAATTGTTTCAAACACAAAGTTCAGAAAGGTTCACATGATGAATAAAGTCCAAAATAACCTATTTTGATTTGAATTAATTAAATTGATACAAGTGAAGCCCAAAAAACAACATTGTTATGCACAATAAAACATTAATGCATCATGTACAACTACTTATTGCCTAGTTGTGTTTCAAATTGATAGTATATAATTTCCTTTTTTGTTCTTAAATTTTGATATTTTAAGCATGGTTGTAAAAATTCCGACTAGGTGTTGATTAATCCTCGGTTAATCGTATTTAATCTCGGTTAATTTCCAATTAGTTACAATTAATCGCGATTATATCTGATTAATCCTGATTAATCGCTAGTCCCCATCCCACCGGCCGACTAACGACTAGCGATTTCTACAACCATGATTTTAAGTTAGAAAACTTTGACGGATTTGAAAAGAGAGGGATAGAGTTGGCAAATGGTTATAGGAGTATTTTCAAAAGAATTATTTGAACTTTTTTGGTCGATAAATTTTGGTATTCATGATTAAAAAAAGAGTAAATTACGTTTTTGACACCTGTGGTTATATCACTTTTATTATATTCATCCAAAATAAGAATTTTTTCCATATCTGCTTTCATGTTCTCTATAACTAACTATTTTGACCCCTAAGTCTAGAGATCATGGGGCCCTAAATGGTTAGTTATAGAGACCATGGGGGCCAAAATGGTTAAATTTAGAGGCTAAAATAGTTAGTTATAGAGACCATTGGGGCAAATATGTTAAAAATTCTTATTTTGGGCTAATATAGTAAAAGTGATATAACGACAGGGACCAAAAACGTAATTTACTTTTAAAAAAACGTAACTAAGGTATGCTGTTTTTAATAATTTTGAGATTACATTCGTCATCCATGCCGGATTTAGCATAACATAACAAGATAAGCATTTGGATAACCTATAAAAATAATAGTTAGATAACTAATAATAAAAAAATCAATAACTACACATAACATTTATACATTACCCTTTAATGAATAAACAATAAAAAAACATGACAACATAAACATTTAAAATGTTCATTAATATTAATAATTTATTATGTAAAGAAAAATAACAAATAATTGAGAAAACATATAGTTAGTTAAAAGATGAGGAGACCCCACAGAGATTGCCCCTACTTGAAGCCAAGGGAACATACTTGGCCTCACCAACTCCCTTTTCAAGAACACATTTTTCATTTATTTATTTGTTTTTCATCATTTCCCTTGGGCCTTAACCAATTACCAATTATGCATAATTATAATAACAACAATTAGCTAACGTATCAACACAATCTCCCTTCAACTATATGCTTCAAATAAAAAAAAATAATATTTGTTGGTTTGTAAATTGTAACAAAATATATATAGTTATAAAACATACCGCCATTTTAACATTTAAAGTCAAAATATTAGCCGACATCTTAGAGGCAAAAACTAGAAAGTAGAACCAACCACGTATGAAGGCTTGCAAGACAAACTACATTGATGATCCTTTGGCCCACCTTCTAACTTATGATCGAGTTGTGTTGGTAGCTAACCATATGCACTTTAATTAACAAAATCTCTTCATACATTATGATTATGATACCTACGTTCGTACCCTTATAGCATATGATTGCATGTCACACTCTATTAAATATGTTAACAGTCGGATCATATCTTAAAGAAGAAAAATTAACTAATAATGCAAGTTACAACCTACTTTTAAATGGACAATTAATGTTGGAAGAATTAGTCTTCCTAACTTTGGTTTCCTTTAGAAGCAATCTTCTTACATTTAACTTTAGTATAAAACACCTCACAACCTTCACACAATATGCATCCAACTTACTCACCCTTCAAAGTTCAAACCCATTTTCGCACACGATGGTTTCAGTCAGGAATCCACCAAGAAACGTGTGTGTTATCGGTGCTGGCCCATCCGGTTTGGTTGCTGCCCGGGAGCTCAAGAAAGAAGGCCAAAAAGTGGTGGTTTTGGAACAAAATCATGATGTTGGAGGACAATGGTTATATGACCCGAAAGTTGAAGGGCAAGATCCCTTAGGAAAAGACACAATGGGCTCGGGTTTAACCGTTCATAGCAGCATCTATGATTCGTTAAGGCTCACATCGCCTAGAGAGATAATGGGGTTCACTGATTTCCCTTTCTTGATCAAGAAGGGTAGGGATACAAGAAGATTTCCTGGTCATAAAGAACTTTTCTTGTACCTTAAAGATTTTTGTGAATGGTTTGGTTTAAGGGAGATGATTAGGTTTAATACCAAAGTTGAGTATGTTGGGATATTGGATTATGGTGCCTTTGGTGAAGATCTAAAATGGATTGTTAAAAGCAAAGTTAAAGATTCCGATGAGGTGATATCGGAGGTGTTTGATGCGGTTGTTGTGGCCACCGGACACTATTCCTATCCTAGATTGCCTTCTATCAAAGGTCATAATCATCTCCCTTTACATTATTACATACATGCATAAATATATATATGCATTCCATTGATATCTATTAGTTTTTTACTTTCAAACTATATAGGAATGGATGCATGGAGAAGAAAGCAAATGCATAGCCACCTTTACAGGGTTCCTGAGCCGTTTCGCGACCAGGTAACCAAATTTATTAGTACAAAAATGGTATTTTTGGTGCATGTGTATGATAGAATTCAAAGAGAGAATCAAATAAATGTTTGTGAATAATATTCATGTGTATTGGATAACTAAAAACGAGATTTCTTTATATAGAGAGATTACAGTGTAAATTTGATAACGATAAAGCTAACCAACTAATTACAATGATCAAACGTTAATAATCATACTAATATTTTTACTAGAGATTGAATAATAGAATAATGACTAGCAAAAAAACTTATGTATATATATATATAAATGATGAATAAAATTATAATAACTATAATAGATAACAAACTCGGTGTGATAAATTCTCAAGAAGTTGAATACTTGCAGGTGGTGGTGGTAGTGGGGAACTCATTGAGTGGGCAAGATATAGCAATGGAGCTTGTGAATGTAGCAAAGGAGATCCATCTTAGTTCCAAATCACTTAATGTTTCAGAGGGTTTATCAAAAGTGATCTCTAAACATGATAATCTACATCTTCGTCCGACTGTAAGATCGATATATACATATTCATTTCTTAACCATTTTTTATTAAAAACATGTGTGCCGTCCAGTTTAACTAGTTATCGCGTTACAGATTGAATGTCTACACGAGGATGGACGGGTTGTTTTTGTCGACGGTTCAGGGATCACTGCAGACACAATCATATATTGCACAGGGTAATTTAAAAGTTGAAACAAACAATAATATTAACTTTAGTCTTACACAAAAATGTTTCTAAATTATATGCATATATGCATGCAGGTATTCATATGCATTCCCCTTTCTTGACACCAAAGGAGCAATAGGTATTGATGATGACAGAGTGGGACCTTTATATGAACACACCTTTCCTCCAAGCCTTGCCCCATCTCTCTCCTTTATAGGCATTCCTAGAAAGGTAAACCTTAAAAGTCATTTCTCTTTTCTTTACTTCCTACAAAATACAACTAATTTTAAACATTCATATACTATATATATTATGGAGTTCCTTTAAGTATAATGCTATTTAAAAGCCTGTTTCTTTTAACTTATTTGGTTGGTATTGATTGATGTAGCTTATAGGATTTCCTTTCTTTGAATCACAAGCAAAATGGATTGCTCAGTTGTTGTCTGGCAAGAGAAGTTTGCCACCAAGAGATGAAATGATGAAATCCATTCAAGAATTCTATAAATCTAGAGAAGCTGCTGGTATTCCTAAGCATAATACGCATGATATAGCCGATTTTGAGGTAACCGAATTCGCACTTGATTTAGAATGTACATACATATATACCAAGAGATGAACTTTTTGTGATAAGTATTTCACATATTGGGTTTTTTAGTGACACAAAAAAAACATTATTTTAAACATAACTCGGTTTTAAATAAAATTTATATCGAAACGGAGAAAAAAATAAATATAAATATATGTATTTTGTTTTTTAAAAATTAGATATCAAATGTTATTAAAGAAAACTGAAAGTAAATACTAATTATTTTTTGGGTTTCAAATTCATTAAAATGGCAAAATAACAAATTACAAACAAATGGTAGGTAAACGGGCAACAAGCTACGCCGTTTACCCTAAAAAAAAGGTAAAAAAGAGATGGAGGTGTGGCCCATTCCAAGGGCGACGACCTTATTTGTAAAATGGTTTTAGGATGGTATGCTGATTTAATCACACTCTTTCGTACCTATCGTTTTTTTATGCTGTAGTACTGTGATAAGTATGGAGATTACGTTGGATTCCCTCACTTAGAAGAATGGAGGAAAGATCTTTGTATTTCGGCTCTGATCAATTCGGACGTGAACTTGGAGACATATCGTGATATATATGACGATGAAGAACTGCTTCAAGTTGCTCATCAAAGCCCTCATTTTACTCAACTTGAACATGAAGCTTTGTCTAGCTCCCTTTAAATTATGCATGGGTTCGATATATTATAAAATTATATAATATGACTAGTAATATTCCACGAAGGGCTTTTGTTGTTTCTGAAAGCAAAGATCAATGGAATTCTTTTGCTTTCAAAAGCAAGATAGTACTTAGACAACAACCCAACAAGGATAGAGTTTGAACTTTCAAAGTGTACCTTGTTGAATTTTTAATGTTGTCCATCTCCTTTATATGATTGTAATGTCAGCTCTTTTGGTTTCATAGTTATTGGTGTTTTTTTCTTTCCTAAAATGGTTATAAATTTGGGAAGGATTATATTTTACATTTTTCATCTTCAAACATATCTTATTCTTATACTATATTTTCCCTAAAACCATGCATTAATATACGATTTAAATCATAAAGAGCCACCATTTTATATATATACAATTTAATTCATAAAGAACCATCATTTTGGAAGCCTAAAACGAATCGGACCATTGTGGTCGTTTTAAAGTTAAAAAAGTTTAGGAAATATTAAGGAATCAGGACGAGCTAAGATGATGAAAATATTCTAGGAAAAAGTGATTAAACATGTTCTTGAATTTGAACCGAATAACTCAAGTGGTCACATGCTTGCATCCACTACTAGAAAACTGGTAATTTCTAACCAAGTTTTCTGACAAAACTAATTTGGTCATAATACAATATACGCATCCACAATTCAGTGGCGGACCCAGGAATTATTTTCTGGAGGTGCGAACGTAGGGTTTAACCAAATTTTTAAGGGGTGCGGTCGAGATTTTTACCTCGAAAATACACTATTTTTTTTTTTTCAAGAGGGGCGCCCGCCCACCCAAGCCAAAGCTTGGGTCCGCCCTTGATCCACATTTTGTTATTTTATATTAGGGTGGACAGAACGCTTATAGAAGCGGAATGGATTCCAGGTTTGTGAACCCATGTTAGATGGGTGTATGAGATGCTGATATACACAGGTTTCAATGTTATATATTTTTTTAATGTTGTATTGGAATATGATGTTACACAATATTATTTGATGGAGTGTTCAAATGGGTAGTGGGTTTAACTAGAAAGGTGTCCCCTCACTATAAGGTTGAAATGGGTAAAAGTAGCTTCAAATAAGGTGAGTTGGTTGTGTGTTTATAGGCTCAAATGGGTTGCTAGAAAGGTGCCCCGCCCCTCCACCACTATATATGCAACACTTTAAAGTTTAAAGTTGTGTTCATGCTTAGGGTGAGCGGAGTGGTGCGGTAAACACCTCGGTAAAGCGGGTTATTGATCGGTTAGACCGCTGCCGATGGTGTTTACCACTCGGCTGCATTGGATGATCGGTGAAGGTTTACTGATGAGGGAAGGGGAGAGAGCAAGGTGTGTGGTGGGGTCCATTCATTCTCAACCAATTCAATATTTTTTCTTTTTTTAATAGTTTACCTAAACCTCGTTAGGTAAACCACCGCCAACGTTTTTGAGCATTAAGTAAACAATTTAGGTGAGTTGACGTGGCACTGTCTGATTGGGTGAATGGTGAGTTTACTTATTCCAAATAGGTAACCACTCCCTTCACCCATAGGTCCTTCAAACCATCACTAGTGCTCTAATGGTGGCCACGGGTATTTAAATTCCACCTATGGTGGGCTCGGATGAGTTTTCCCCTCCAAGTCTCAAGTTCGAGTCCGGGTGATAGAGGTTTCTCATTGAGGGGTTTAAATTAGGGATCTATTGTGTGAGAGGGCTCTCTAGCGCAGACCCGATTAAGACAAAGTATATAGATCTCTCGACATTCGCGAATAATTCACACATTTCAAAAAATAGTTAGGTCCTTCATTATGTATATATAAAATTCTAAATATATGAAAAATGGTTAGTATGTTGTATGGGAAGAATAAAAAGTGAGCTATGAATGGTAATGTGCTAGGTTTGAAACTATTTTTTGTATTCATGGTTTCATATCTTATTGTTGACCCATATGCCATATATCTAGGCTACAAACGAATCAAACGTTCGATGAACAGTTTGTGAATCATTTGGCAAGAAGTTCGTTTGTGTTCGTTCGTTTATTAAACAAACGAACACGAACAAGAAATTTCGTTCGTTTAGTTAAATGAACAAACATGAACAAAGGTCGTGTTCGTTCGTTTATGTTCGTGAACATTCAGTAATGTGTTCGTTTATATTCGATAGTTCATTAGTGTTTTTAGTTTTTATATTTATTTAAATACTTCAAAATTCCGGCAAATTAAATATCTAATAAGTGTCAGGGTATTATATATTTTGTTCATGAACGATTGTTTGTATTCTTTTGTTTCCATTTGTGTTCATGAACATTAGTTTGTGCTCATTTGTGTTCGTCAACATTCGTTTTTGTTAGTTGCCTAAAATTAACTAACAAACAAACACGAACAAGTTCATTTCCTTAACAAACGAAAATGAACATAAAATCTCGTTCGATAAGTGTTTGTGAATGGTTCGCGAACACATATATTTCTTAACAAACGAACATGAACAAGGTCTTGTTCGTGTTTGTTCGGTTCGTTTGCAGTGATATATCATACTCAGTGTCGGTATCTTCTTTGTTAGGTACCCAAGTACTTAACTACCGGAGATTCTTAGTTATGATCTTACGTGGTTAACATTTACCTATTACGACTGCTAACAAACTCAACATGATCTCACATTTCGTTTTTTAAAACTCGCTTAATATACTGATAAGTAAAATTTTGTCTTGTTTTTTTCTAATAATTTCAATAAATAATGTTATTTATTGTATTGTATATTATATAATTGTATTCGGTTTATAGTGCAGGTAAATGGCTATGGTACCGGTTCTGGTTTGGAGATAACCTAATACCATATTGTGCCCATCCCCGAAAAGTAATTTATAACTAGTACCCAACTCCGTTTCCGAATGCCCATTTAATACGGACAAGAATCACGAGGTTTTTTCAAACCTAATTGATAGTTATCTTTAGGTGTGAGTAAACCTTAACCGTTAATCGAAATTAACTGATAACCGAACTGTCACCAAACTGAATTAACCGATAACCGAGATTAACCAACGGTTATGTTTATGGTTATGGTTAAAATTATCTGATTAACTGATCAATCGGTTACGGATACGGTTAATGATGTCATATAACTGAACACTAACTGAACCGAATCGAAAATAATTAATATGTTTATACGCACACATAGGTAGAGGATCCTGTAAAAAGTGGGTCTTTTGTAAGAAGTGTAAGAAATAATCTTGGAATGACAAGTGTCCCTCCTCTTAATTAATTCAAAAGGGTAGATTAGTAATTGTATTTTTTTTTGTCATTTAATTGATTTACAATATAACTGAAAAAAAAAACTGACGATGAGAATGTTTAGGGATTGATCACAGTTCACGTCATCTTGTTAACCTTCCGTCATCGTCTTCTCCGAACTCCGATTCAGATCATCTTCTCCGATTTGAACAAAATATATTTAGGGAGTCCAGCGATGCAGGTTAATGTATATCATAGTGTTTTATTCTGGTGTTCTATTAAGTTGTATGGTGTTATATTCATAGAAGGTTGCTGGGGATTCCAGATAAAACACCATGACTTGAATCATGGCGTGGTGTTTTATCTGGTGACATTGTTCATGGCATAGTGTTTTAAACATCTGGAGACAAAACACCACGCCATGAACAATGTCTCCAGATAAAACACCACGGCATGAATAATGTCTCCAGATAAAACACCACACCATGAACAATGTCTCCAGATAAAACACCACGCTATGAACAATGTCTCCAGATAAAACACCACGCCATGAATAATGTCTCCTGATAAAACACCATGACTTGAATCATAGATGTTTAAAACACCACACTATGAACAAGGTCTCCTGATAAAACACCATGACTTGAATCTGGGAATGTTTTGTATTTATAAAACACTACGCCATGAACAATGTCTCCAGATAAAACACCACGCCATCAACAATGTCTCCAGATAAAACACCATGACTTGAATCTGCGATTACGTTTTAAAAATCTGGGAATGTTTTAAAGTATGAAGAAATTCGCTGATTTTTTTTGGAGATTGATGGCGGTTACATATAATTCGCTGATCTTTAGGAGTTTGATGGGTGGTTTTGAAACGGTTACCATATTTGAAATGTTGGAAAAGTCACTATTGCCCTTCAATTTTACAAAAGCCCCTTCTAATTAAAACACAATTTACACTTTAATACCCTATTGATCTCAACCATTAGATCAAAGATCCAATGGCTTAAAACACTTCTTACACTTTGGACACTTTTTACCATATCCCTACCCCGCACACATATACATGTCATTAATAATTATTATATATATAAGTATAATTATAATTATAATTATAGATAACATATCTCTAGTTATCTATCGTAATTGCAACCAATTATAAATTTTGAATCAATATGTTTTCTTGGTTTAGTTTTTTTTTTTTTTGTTAAGGATGATCATTTATGTCATTTATATTGCGCGTTCTAAGATTAATAATTTCATAACCAAACTGATGTAGATGCATTTTATTTTGTTGAAGAACTAAGGTACTATGATCTTATGAATCTTCTGTATAAAACTCACTTCATATTTACTTTATTAAAATGGATCTCACATTGGTAGTTTTACCAAAAAGTGTAGTCTTGGTTGTGTTATAAAAAAAGGCCCAAGCTAAGTGCAACATGGTGGGTTTCATTTTTATTTTGTAGGTCCATTGGCGTATAATTTTTAACTTTAGTCGAAAAGTTAGTTTTAGTTAAAAAAATTTTATTAATAACCGAAATTAACCAAAACCTAACCATAACCGACTTCATAACCGAAGTTTGGTTAGGGTTATGGTTAAGAAAATTCAAAACCGAAGTTAGCGATTATGATTATGATTAATGGGAAAACCGAACCAAACCGACCTATGTACACCTCTACTTTGATGTCAATGTTCTCTACATTTTTATTGTCAATTTTTTCATACCTTTGAGCAAAAATTTGATGTTTAGCATTCTTCAAATTAATTGGTTTGTGCCTTTTTTATCCTTCTACTTTCTTTAATTTGTGAAAGTTGACGCTTCTGGGAGATAATATCTAGAAAATAAGTCAGGTGCCTCATCTAGCGGTTAATTAACCGAAATTAATCGAACCGTAACCGAGCTTCATAACCGATTAATCAAACTGAAGTTCGGTTATGGTTATGGTTAAGAAAAATCCATAACCAAAGCTAAAATTTATGGTTATAGTTAACGGTAAAAAACGAACTGAACCGCGATTTACACGTCCTAGTTATCTTGTTATGAATCATCCATAACAACGCTCAATTTAGTTGTTGGTTGTTAAAAGGCCTGAAAGAACAAAAGGCCCAAACAAGAAGGCTAGAATAGTAAACTAATTCAAATTAAAAGGCCCAAGTTTTTTTTCAGTTCTCCCCCGAGAAGATTCGAGTTGGTTTTGCTTTTTGCAGGAGAAAATTAAAGAAAATTAAAGAAAGTAGAAGAATATATGGTACGGCAAAAAAAAAGCCCCAGTCTGATGGGTATATCTGAAATATATGGGCTGGGTATACTCGAAGCCCGACGGGTATAGGCTGGGTATATGATTAAAAATAAAAAAAATCAGGTACGGGCATGAGATACCCGGCCCGTTTACCTGAATAATACTCAAAAAGTATATTAATTTTAATTTAATCTTCCGTTTATATAAACTTTAGTACATACACTTATTCATTATTTATTGATTTGGCTCTGTTGTTTGTCTTCACAACTTTAACATACACATACAAGATTTTATGTTTAGTTATATTGTTTATATGCAGATTAAAAATGTGTGTTAGTTTTGAGATTTTCTAAATACATTTCAAGTTGTTAGGGAGATTACTTGGATTCTGATTAATGTTACTATTTTTCATGTCTGGTGTTTGATTAAATTCAAAATACATAAGACATTATATGTTCCAAAGTAATAGTACCTTAATTAGTTAATTATGTAAATATATGTTTTAAATAGGCATTTGAATATGATATGTATGTATGTATGTATGTTATGGGTTATATTATCCTTTATTGTAGTTATTAAAATAGTAAATTATATAAATATTAGAGTAAAAAATACACATAGGAGTCTCAGTGGTATTTTTTTAACAAATTAATGGGTATACCTGATATCCACGGATAAACCCGACAACTGATGGGTAATTACCCGACAAATACCCGACGGGTAACGGGCTGTGTCTGGGACAAAGAATTACAACAGAGTACGGGCTTGGGATTACCAATACCCGGCTCAAACCCGACCCATTGTCATTCCTAAAATCTATACATATAATAAAGTAAATCAAATGGAGGACATATGGCATTCAATGAGGTGATCTTCATTGAGTTTTCCCGCCAAAGATGTATTTTTTTACTCATTTATCTCTATCTAATTTAAAATTAAATTCCTCATAGAATATATTTTTTATTCATAATTACAACTAATTCCCGTTTTCCAGATCTTATTTTCAAATTAAAATTAAGATGATGATTATCTACAAAGTTACCCCTATCTATTAAATACCATAAATTAAAAAGAACGAATTCCAAATAAAAGTTTAGATAATTTTGAACAATTAAAATAAGAGGACGAATTATAATTAGAAAACTAAGTGTGAATTTGGTTATTTAAATAGATATTCCACATTAACTAAAGATAATCATCATCTTAATTTTAATTTGAAAATAAGATCTGGAAAACGGGAAGGGGTAACTTTGTAGAATACTAACCAAGTTTTAAAAGTGTTCCAATTAGGTCACTCAAGTTTCAAAAGTGTTTCAATCAGGTCACTCAACATTCAATCTTCATTAAAATTAAGGGTCTTTTCATCAATTTCATAGGTAACCGTGGTGATGTGGATTTTTGTTTCTTTTTTCTCTTTTATTTGATGCTAACATCGAGTGATGACGTGGATTGTAACTTGTTTTTTTAATTTTTAATGTAATTAAATGGTTTTTATTTTTAATAAATATAATTTCATATATTAAAATAATTCGACACCGGCATCTTATGCTTCATTTTTTTCTTGACACATGGAAAAAAGGACATGGCTCGATTTGAATGTTAAGTTATCTAATTTGGACAAAAACAACACCAGTGACCTAATTAGAATACTTTTGAAACTTGGTTACTATTCTGTGAAATATTCCCTAATATATATTATTCATGCTGATTATTCATTAAACAAATAAAATATTCAGGGAATATCATAAAGTTGTTTGTTTGATGAAATCTCTATCTCTATACTAATAAATAAAAATAAAGTACACATGGATGATTTTTAGGCTTCTTTCTTTAATTTTTGTCACTTGTCATTTATTAGGACTATTTTTGTCACATGTCATCTTGTGAGTATTCCTACATTTTATTAACCCTTTTATTTATTCTTGATAACAATTAATAATTAATAATTGATGGTATTAATTGATTTTAAATTTTTAGTAAGAAATGTTTTTTCTTCAAAAAAAATTAGGTATTTTGTAAATGTGGTCAACATTTAGATTTAATTAATGCATTTACTGCAAGTAAATTATAAATCAGTTGTAATTACCTAAATCTCTATACTAATAAATAAAAATAAAGTACACATGGATATTTTTAGGCTTCTTTCTTTATTTTTTGCCACTTGTCATTTATTAGGACTATTTTTGCCACATGTCATCTTGTGAGTATTCCTACATTTTATTAATCCTTTTATTTATTCTTGATAACAATTAATAATTAATAATTTATGGTATTAATTGATTTAATTGATTTTAAATTTTTAGTAAGAAATGTTTTTTCTTAAAAAAAATTAGGTATTTTGTAAATGTGGTCAACATTTAGATTTAATTAATGCATTTACTGCAAGTAAATTATAAATCAGTTGTAATTACCTAAATTCAATTATGCATATCTTTAAATGCGTATCTCAAGGTATTATGATGCATGCAAGTATTGTAGTAACACTCTTAGTTGAAATATCATTAGTTCATTACAATCTTGATCACTTAAGTGTGAGATCTTGGGTTCAAGTCTTACAAAAAAACAAGATATTCGTTGTTAAAAAACAACGTATGTAGAGTTTTTTTTTTTTCAAAAGGGCGTAGTGATTTGGTAGCGATAACCATGGAGTCCCCGGATTTAACAAGGAAGAAGATAGGATTGTTAGGGGATTTTTTAGTATTTCTTTATTTTTTTTTTAATAAAAGAACCCATTTTGATAAATACTTTTGAAACAAGTCATTTTGGTAAATAATTTTGTCAACTACACTCTTTAAAAAAAAACCTCGTCAAACGTACACCAAAAGTTGTATAGTTTAACTCGGTAATATTATAAGTATACTCGAGACTAACAAAATAATTAAAAAAATGCAAATAAGGTGCTTGAAAAATATGTGAAAGTATACTTTCATACTTTTTTTTAATTTTATTTAATTGTTTTTCAAAGATATACTTTTAAAAACATACTTTATACGTAAAAAAGTTTTTTTTACATGTGGATATAAAAGATTGCTTCTTGATAAGTTTAGCCAGCTATATATTGCATTTTACATAAATAGGCATTTAAATTTTATGATATATTATTATACCTTTTACTTTATCATTATTACATGTAACAATATGCAATTTCGGTGATGAGATGTTTGGTAAAAAAAAAATTAAATTATAGTGTTTTTAATGTACAACCCCGTGTAATACACGGGTTTCTAACCTAGTTAATAATATTTATAACTAAATGCAAAAGTTCATTTAAATGGATTAAACTTGGCTTACAAATCTAAAAAGATACAACATATAAACTTCTTTATCCCTTAAAAAATACATACAGTATATAATTTCTTTATCCCTTTAAATAACATGGTCGACGTAGGACAAACTTGACCTTCACTTTTTTCATGTCCTTATTCGTGGTCACGCAAAAATCACTTTTTACATTCACAACTTCGTCTATTTCGTAAAGTTTTACACAACTTTTTGATAACTTCATGTTAGTATTGAGAAATCTTGAAATTATAGTGATTTTGTGGGCTTTTTTAAGATTTTTATCTATCTCTAAACTTTGATAATATACAAAAACTTACGATTTTTTATCTATATCTGAACTTCTGAACTTTTGATAATATACAAAAATGATTCTGTAATGGGACACTTTACTCATAAATATAATAACAAAAAAACATATTTATAATTTTTGGTTTTCTATTTGAATTTTCGGACAAATATTTTAAGACAACTTTAGTTTTTTTTAATGGTAGGGTATTTGACCACTTGGGAATATAGATATTTATCGTATGTAATTTCGGATTAAATTTACATGTATTTGACTAATTTTTGTTATTTAAAAATTCGAAATTTTATGCGGATTCGGATAGTGAAATTTTGAATATATCAAATTGAACACCTATAACTTATATTCTATAATTATTACGAAATCATTTAGATGTTAGACGATTACACACGTCCACAAGTGACATGTTTTGGTGGTAAGGTGCATCCCTCTGTCCAGAGGTGGATGATTCATATCCTACAAGGTTCAGTTAGGAACGAACATTTGGTACCTTGAATCGGTAGCAAACCACTACCTACCGTATCAAGTCATTTTCGGTACTCATTTGCTACCAAATTTTGTGTTTTTCAGGATCGGTACTTTCAGTACAGTACAATACGATAATTTGGGTTTATTTAACCTTGAATACTGATAGCGTACCAATCACTTTCGATGTCGTTAATAAGGATGTTCACGAGCCGAGCTCGGGCTAGGCTCGACTATAAACCGAGTCGGCTCGGCTCGGATTTAAAACCAAGCTGCAAATCTAAGTTCTGGCTCGGGTTGGCTTTAAACCGAGCTGGCTCGGCTCGGCATGGTTTAGCTCGAATTTAAAAATAAAAATTAATACATAGCTCTCAAAGTTCAATAGTCTACAATGTTGTTCGATAGTTTAAAAGAGCATATCCAAAATGAGTTCAACCTAATACATTACAAGCGAAAATCAACTTCAACAACACAAAATAAGTTTCAAATTTCAACGAAATACAATATAAGTTTATTAACATAGTAATTCACATTTAAATATGCCATGGGTATACTATTACACTTATAAATACATGTAAATAATAATCAGTTTTTTGTAATATATTATAAAGTTAATAAAAATAAAACACATTAAAAGTAAAATAATCCAAACTAAGCCGAGCCGAGCTAAAAAGCGAGCCAAACCGAGCCAATTTGGCTCGTTACGAGCCAAGCCAAGCTAGACTCGCTTTCTTACCAAGCCGACTCAGTTTCAAACCGCCATATCGAGCGAGCTATTTCCGAGCTAAATTCGAGCGAGATTCAAGCGAGCTCTGAGCCGCGTGCTTTTTGGACAGCCCTAGCCGTTAACGGTGCCTACTCTTTGCGTTTTTCAAGATCGATATTTTCGGTTTGGTACTGGTATACGATAACGAACTATCTCAAGAGTATTAATTCAAACATTATATTTTGAGCCAATGAATGAACTGGTTGTGGAGTGGCAAGGGAGAGGACTCGTGTTCCAAGTGACCCAGATTTGATTACCGCCCACATCATTTACACTGTGTTCCAGAGTTTACTAACCGAAGGAAAGGAAAGGAAACAGAAAGAAAGTAAAAATATTTTGTGTTTCAGAGTTTCATTTAAGGAAGGAAAAGAAAGGAAAATAAAACATGTCGTGTTTTCGAGTTTCATTTAAGGAAGGAAAAGAAAGGAAATGACAGGAAAACTAGGCTAAATTCTTTAATTTTTCTTTCCTTCCGATTTGGGAGGAAGCGGTGGGAAAGTCATCTTTTTTTTTTCCTTTCTCATCCTTTACTTTCTCACTTTTGCTTTCTTTTCTTATCCCTCGTTAAGTTAACTCGGGAACAGAGCGTTAGTTTCGGCGGCACTTGGTGATGATGAGAGACTAGGCGAGTAGGCGACGATCGCTCGTTCGATCCTTAAACTAAGCATGTTTTACCTCACTGCATTATCGTTCCTTCGGGCGAGTGTTCACAGGCTTCGGCCTTAAGTGAGGGTTTTCCCTAATTCATATGCGAGTGTATTCTGTGATGAAGAATTTCGTTGTTTGAAGGATTCGTTAGCCGCTAAAAATATTATATTTTGGTAAAGAAGATGGGATAAAACTTAGGGAAAAGTCAATCGGCGAATCGCATATTCTCGGCGTTGTTTCAACGCTAACATCTATCAAAATCAACGACTGAGCATCACCTCGTCCCTACCCACAAGACAACCAAAACCCTACTTATAACCACACCAACACCGCCCATTTCCACCGCTACTCTCCCCCATCTGCTCTTCCGTTCGATTCAGATTTCTTCTTTTCATTCTCCATCGGAAAACATGTCGGACGAAGAGCATCAGTTTGAATCCAAGGCCGATGCCGGAGCTTCCAAGACTTATCCTCAGCAAGCTGGTACCATCCGCAAGGGCGGCCACATTGTTATCAAGAATCATGCTTGCAAAGTTTCTGTTTTTCTTCATTCTTATACTTTGTGTTATGGATCTAGGGTTTTGCGATTGTTATAGTTGTCGTAGAAATAAGTGAATTTGTTTAGGGCTTCTATGAACAGTTACTGGATATAATTAATAGGATAATTTTGGACATCGGCGGTTAATCGTTGATTAGATCGTACGATGTGTGTGTTGAATTTGGATTATGATTATAATTGCATCTGGCTATCTTTCAGGTGTTGAATCATTTGTTATTTTAGAATCAGATAGTATTAAACTGTTGCATACGATTTACTCTAGATCTGTTAATTTATAGTTGTTGTTGGTTTTTGTGTAGAGTTGGTTAATCTAAAACTTATCAGTGGCTATTTCTATGATGATGTTTGGTAAAATCTTATCCTGAGTTAACAAGCTTTGTCCGTACTGTATAGTTTGACTATCATTTCAAGCTATTTGAATACTAATGCTTCTTATTGATTTAAGCTATGCAAACAAATTTGAATTCACCTAGATGTCAAACCATGTGCTTTAGTTGATAGGAACTAGAAGCATGTATTTGTTGTTGAATCTCTATTAAATCTTATTTTTTAGAAGTAAGCAAGCTTTGATTTATATTTTAAAATTTTGGAATTGTTTCTCAAATTTTATGTTTTATTTATGTTGATTTTACTGTAAGTGTAATGCTATATTATATCTTATCTGTTAGCTGTAGTTAATTTCACATCATGATTTATTAACATGCTTACTAAATTTACAATTTCAAAACTTTGCTTTGTTTTGTTTTTATTTTTTTATGATTTTGATTGTAAATTGACTTATGTGTGATGCTTTTGTTATGATGTTATTAGGTTGTAGAAGTTTCTACCTCCAAGACCGGCAAGCACGGTCATGCTAAGTGTCATTTTGTTGCAATTGACATCTTCAATGGGAAAAAGCTTGAAGACATTGTCCCGTCTTCCCATAACTGTGATGTATGTAATCAGTAAATACCATCAAGCCTCTATTTTTTGGTTATTTTTGTTTTAAAACCAACTGGTCTCTTACTCTTTTATATGTACGGATGTACCCGTTTTGCAGGTTCCTCATGTTAGCCGTGCTGACTACCAGCTCATTGATATTTCTGAAGATGGATTTGTATGGCTCTCTTTCTCTAAAAGTAACTAATTTTTGAAGTAATTAACCGATATGATTCTGATAATTAATTAATTAATTATCGCATGTGAGCTTGCTGATTGAAAATGGTAACAACAAGGATGACCTGAAACTACCAACTGATGATGCTCTCCTCACCCAGGTATGCTGTTATCCTCTTATATGAATTGTGATTGTTTAATTTTGAATTGTGGTTGTTTGATGTTTGATTTTTGGTTGTTGAAAATGTGCAGATTAAGGATGGATTTGCGGAGGGGAAAGATCTGGTTGTGAGTGTGATGTCCGCCATGGGAGAGGAGCAGATCTGCGCTCTCAAGGACATCGGTCCAAAATAGTTATCTGATATTTATTATGTTAAAGAAAATGGTTTGTGATATCAGCAGAATTTTTTCTGTTGTAAAACTAGCATTTTATTTTCTGCACTAGTATGACTAGTCCAATTCATTTGGGCTACGAACAAGTGTATATCACTGGTTTTTTTTCTGCTTTGAATTACTAGTATCTCGTTTACTTCTATCGTTATAATTAAATGCAGCAATAATTTTACGTATACACACACACTGAGATCGTTATCTGATATCTATTTTTCGATAGAACGAAGGTGACGAGCTATTAAGCCACCGATCTTAGGATCAGGTTGGACCAACTGGTTAGGCTAAAAACTTGCTACATAACCTGTCTGGTTGAAGCAATTTTACCTGTCTTGAATTTTTTTTGAACGTTGGTACTTACGCACCTACTAAATCTGATCCAAAATTTTACACCAACGTTCACAACTGGACTATAACTAAATCTATTCCAAAATTTTACACCAACGTTCACAACTGGACTATAACTAAATTTATTCCAAAATTTTACACCAACGTTCACAACTGGACTGTAACATGCGCCATTTAGGGTTAATGCCTTACCACGCTCATTGATACCACTATTAACTAGAAACGTCGTCTCTGTTTAAATTCATTGGTCAGAGTAGTTAAAGCGGTTTTTAATAATTTTTTTCCGTATATTTACAGTCTCATCTAATGATTAAGTTACTACTTTAGGTTCATAATTTGTTTAAGTTTATTTTAAACCTTTTACTTGAGCAAAGTATTTTATTTTAAACATTTTAACCGGTAAGAAGGCTGTTCAACAAATGATTTTATAGCACAAACAGCTGAAATGAAAGGAAATGGAAAGTGGAAATAATGATCCACCAATGGAATGGGTCCGGCTGAGCTCAAATGTTTTGACTCGAAACAATCGACAAGAATTATATGGAAATATGGAATGCATTATTACCCTATTTTTCCTCTTGAAGTTTTTTTTTAAACGAAAACTTCATTAGAAAACCACCAAAGGCCAAACCCACGAAATGGGGCGGCAACAAAACAAAAAACAAAATTATATAATTACAAAATTACACTGATAAGTGGTAAAATACACATATTTGCCTCGTGTAAATTGTATAATTATTGTATAGATTTTGTTTATTTTTATTTAGTTTTAGTTGTATATTATATTATTTTGTGTTTTGCCAGGTCCTGATGCAAATGGAACAAAAACGAGTAATATGGAAATGACCAGCCAGTTGGGCAGAGTGAGATGCCAGTGACCGAAGTAAAATCGTAGCTATTTTCTGTGAGTGGGCCGAGCCCGTTATCTAACAAAGGTTGCCATATTAATTTTGAAGTGAATTTTGATTATGGGCCATGGAAACAAATATATGTGAACTATAATTACACCCTAGTCCATACGAATGAGCCATATATATATATATTAATTCCTTTCTGGATGCATGAGATATTATTGAAAAAGGAATAATATACCTTGGAAAAATATAAACAACATTTAGATCCAAATACTTGGACGTGTAACAACTATATTGGATGAAAATAATTGGCTGGAATCACATGCATAAATATGGAAACTTGATTCATAGAATTTGGACCGAATGAAGAGAACAGTAGGCATATTTTTGAAGTGGGGGCCGATAAGGACTTAAAGCCCAACAACAGATTTTGGGATATTATGAACTAGCTTACAATCCCGTGTATTACACGGGTTAAATGACAAAAAAATGTAAATTATAAACTTGTATATAATCCTTATTAATGAAATGACTTATTTAGATAAAATAGTAAAACGAACAGTTATATTTTTGCTATTCAAAATAATTTTCTAAGTTTTCACTTCTTTTTTGAGATACTACAATCCATTTTATTATATGTCTTAAAAAGAAGTAACGCTAAAAAAATAATGATCATATATTTTTAAAAATAATTATAAGTTATGAGGTTATGGTAAATGAATTGTAATTAAATTCTACTATGTATATTACTGATATAAAAAATTCTTTGATATAAATACTATTTTTAGATATATGGATCATGAGACAAGATACGAATATCATCATTATATAGAAAATATTACATTTAAAAAAATCATACTAAAAATAAAGTACACGTTTAAAAAATAGGACTAAAGTTTTTTAAACTATAAATTTGAGCGTCTACAATAACTTTTTTAATTAGTAGTCGACATTTAAATATTCAATTTAAAATTTTTATAATATTATATAATGTCTTTATTTAGCATGATGATAATGTTTTTAGTTGCGCAATATGATTGAAACTAAGTTTAATATTTAAAACTCAATGTTATTAGGATGTTGGACCATTTTTTAAGATGAAAACGTATTGATATTAACATAAATTTAAAATTGGAAGAAAATATTGAACACATGTATTACACGGCTTAAGTAAATATAATGTTATATACTTAATAGCAAAAAAAAATATGCCTTTTAAAACCATTTAGTGTTCGCTTTAGAGATAATTTGGTACTTTATTTAGATAACCCGCTTGTAATTTTCGTCTTCTAAGTTATATACTATAAGTACTTGTACATGTGATTTGATACTTTATTAGTAATTATTGTTTATATCCAAATAATATATTTTATCTTAACGAATATATATGGTTAGGGTAAAATGAAAATTTCTACAAGTTGTGAAAACTTAGATAACTTGGCCTTACAAAAAGTTTTTTGAATTTTTTACAGGGGGTGTGAATGAGCGGTTAGAGACTCAGGGCGTTAAACTTTTTGATTTTGAATTCAAGAGGTTAAAACCACTAAAACATAGGGACTCAAAAAGTAATTTACTATTAATTAAATTTGAAATTATACGTTTATTCTCTAACTATATTAAATAATATTATACTTATTATATTATTTGATACTTTTATATTTGTTATAGATAATTATTAATTAAAATTGAATTTATACGTTTATCTCTAACTATATTAATTAATATTATATTATATTTTGTGTATAAAAATTAATATGTAATATTATTATTAAAAGGGAGGAGGCACCAGAGAGTGACACGTATACAAAAAGATTTTTGTTTATTAGTATAGGAAGATGTTAGAGGAAGCGACCTAATGCAGCTCTAGTCGACATCAGAGAAGTCATCATCACGGCTGGAGGGAACATCAGACGCACAGAGAGCCGCATATACTTGCACGAAGACATCAGTTGAAAATTAGAAGCATCTTTCACAAGATTCAAGGCTACGGAATCATCAGGATAGAGCGGGAGGCTTGGAGAACAAGGAATTACCGGGTTTAGTTATCCGATTCTTCTAGTTTTCTTATTTTCTTTGTTTTATCCAATGAATTCTGAATTTAAACCTTGTTTTATTATTTTTGAGACCATGATGCTTGGCTAAACGTTTAAATCGCCTAGACTTAGTTGAATGGATTGAATAAAGTTTTTATCTTTTTCGTTATTTGCATGAATGTTATGGATTGATTGTGTTTAGTAAAGAGTTTGTTTTATTGATTTGATGCACATGCGTACTTTAACTTGGTTTATTATTGTCATTTGCTTCGTATGATTCTTAGTGACGGTCTATATCACAACATAGAGTCATATTAGGGTTTAGGATTTTGGTGAGTGTCTATATCACGTAAGAAACCTTAACTCTTTAGGGAGAATCGGCCGATAATCTCTAGAAGTAATTGTTAGTAATTTGCTAGGTTTTAGTGTTCTGCTAGTCCTAATACCTGGAAAGTGAGGGCCTATTGGTAGGTCTTACCCGACGAATTGCTTTAGATAGTTGATGTGCGTGTAGTGTAATATAATTTTAGATATATATTTAAGCCCTTTTTACACTTTTAGCCAAGTTTTAAATTTATAAAACACGATATTTACTAACACTAAACACACATATGGGCAAGTGCACCCATCGTGGACGTAGTATAGTGTTGGTAAGATACCGAGGTCGTCCAAGGACACAAGAGCTTTTAATACCGGTTTATCCTCAACGTCTAATCAAATCAAAAAGTTAGAAAAATGTTTTAAACTAAGAAAAATAAAAACTAACTAAATGCTGAAAAATAAAATAAAATAAAAACAGATAGACAAGATGAATCACTTGGATCCGACACGTGTATTAGTATAACCTTTGATTATTTTCGCACTTTTGCACTTGTTTAAGAGATTATCTTAGTTATTGTAGTAGGCCCCTTTTTCGGAGGTGACGTTACCCTCAACCCAGTAGTTTGAGTCAGCAAGGATACAATCCTAAAGGGTTGGATTATTGAAAGATAATGAATTAAGTTATTAATGCAAATTATGGTAGGCCCCGCTTTTGGCGGTGACGTTACCCTCGGCTAAGTAGTCTGAGTCAGCAGGGATACAGTCCTAAATAGCCGGGTTATAGTATTAATAGTAGTTAGCTTATGAGGGGGTCAAAGAGTTTGGATCCCCGCCATCCAATACCTATGGGCATTGAAGGAGATCCTACTAAATTTGACCCAGGTCCCAAGCAGGACCTCTAAACGCTGAACAAGGGCAAGACCTTTACCAAACCGTTCCCTTAACCCCCGACCAGGTAGCCAACATACCTCCATATAGACCGTGGAGATATGAATGGTGAAAATCTTTTATTTTATATAGACAGTAAAATAATGCCAAGACACCACGGACAAACGATAAGGAAAGATCACCTTCAACATAAGTAACTAGTTATTAAAGTCATTAATACAAAACCAAATAAAAAGTGCAAAAGATTAAAAATAAAAAGTATTATACTAAACACTTGTCTTCACCAAGTGATGTAAGAGACTTAGGCAAACATGGCCTTGATTGTCAAGAACTCTTACGATCAATCTTGGATCCCGAGACGACTCACACACTCTATGATGGACAATGGATGATGGTGGTGGTGGGTGGTGGATGAAGTGTGAGAGAGGTGGTGTGCCAAGGGATGAGAGAGAATGAAGCCAAGCTCCTCTATTTATAGGCTGAACAGAACGCTGGACACGGCCCCGTGTTCGCTGAACACGGCCCCGTGCCCGTCTGACATTCTCTCTCTTCATTAATTGTAATTGCGAATTACAATTAATGCGCCTGCTGTACTTTCAACACGCCCCCGTGTCCGCTGGGCACGGCCCCGTGGTGAGCAATGGAAGCTTCTACTGGTTTGTCTTTTCTGCTGCTTCCTGGGCACGCCCTAGAATAAGGGGGACCTCGTTGTCTTCCTCCATGTCGAGTATGACAAAGTCAACAGGATAAACAAACCTGCTTACCCTTACCAAGACATTCTCGATGACACCTTGCGGGAACTTGACCGATCGATCTGCGAGTTGTATGCTTATTTTTGTGGGGCTTGTGGTTCCCAAGCCAAGCCTTTTAAACATTGAAGAGGGCATGAGATTAATACTTGCCCCTAAGTCGGCCAAGGCATTGCGAACGGGAGATTCCCCTATTGAGCACGGAATTGTGAAGCTTCCGGGATCGATCTTCTTTTGGGGTAGTTTATTGAGTACGAGGGCAGAGCACTCTTCGCCTAAATTAACTAATTGCAAATTCTCAATTTTTTTTTTATGTGTAAGGAAGTCCCTCATAAATTTAGAGTATCTGGGCATTTGGGTTAGGACTTCGATAAAAGGAATATTGACATGCAATTGTTTTAGCAAGCTTTCGAACTTTGCGAATTGCTCGTTGGTTTTTTGACGAATTAACCTACCGGGGTACGGAACTCGAGGAGCCTTGGTAGGCTCTGTTGATGGGGGAGGGTCCTTCTCCTGCAGATGTGTTGGCATTGATTCTTTCGCGGTTGGAGGTACTTCTGCAGGCCCTACGGTTCGGTTTCGTAGCGTGATGAGGTGAACTTGTGCCTTCGGGTTGGTTTCGGTATTGCTAGGTAACGCGCCTTGTGGTCTTTCGGAAAAATTTTGAGCTAGTTGATTTATTTGTTTTTCTATATTTTGAATGCTAGCTTGTTGATTCCTAAAGTTTGATTCTAATTGTAGGAATCTTTCCGAATTTTTCTTATCAGTGTCAGAGACGAGGCGAGATATAGTATCTTCGAGCCTTTCTCTCCCACTTTGTTGTTGAGTGAAATTTTGTGACTCATTTCTTGATTGCTGAAAGTTTGTTCGTTGTGGTTGTTGGTTACTACTATTGCCGGGCTCCCTCCAACCAAGGTTTGGGTGGTTTCGCCATCCTTGGTTGTAGGTCCCCGTTGGAGGACCCGACGGCCTAGGTCTATTATCAATGTAGTTTACCATTTCTTGTTGATCGTCCGTTTCTTTCATGCAACTCCAATTTTCATGTGACCCACCACACCCCTCACAAGCCATGACCGAGACTGTTTTTGTCATTTCTAATTTTTTTATTTTTGAAGAAAGGGCCTCGATTTGGGCTTGTAAAGAGGTGTTTTCGTCTACCTTATGGGCGCCCGGAGCAATAGTTTTATTTCCCCGGGGAGTGTGCCATTGAAAATTGGTTTGAGCAATTTCCTCAATTTGATTATATATTTCATGTGGGCGTCGATTACCTAAAAGTCCCCCGGAGCTAGAATCAAGTGTCTGCCTAGTATGTGGCAACAACCCATTGTAGAAAGTGGATACTTGTTGCCATATTGCGAGGCCGTGATGGGGACACTTGCGTAATAGCTCCTTGAACCTTTCCCAAGTTTCATATAAGGATTCCCCGTCCTCTTGTGAGTATGTGTTAATTTCAGCCATTAATTTAGCAGTTTTAGAAGGAGGGAAATACTTATATAGAAATTTTTGGGCTAGTTCATCCCAGGTGTTTACCGATCCAGCTGGGAGGGTGTTGAGCCAAGCTTTCGCTCGGTCTTTCAGTGAGAATGGAAACATACGAAGGCGGATGGCGTCGTTTGATGCTCCATTGATCCGAAATGTATCACATATTTCTAAGAAATTAGTTATATGTAGATGGGGATCCTCGTCCGCGAGCCCGTGAAAGGTTGCGGAGTTTTGGAGCATTTGTATCAAGTGCGGTCGAAGTTCGAAGTTATTGGCTTCGACATTCGGGGCATTGATAGCGGCGCCGAGATTACCTACGGTGGGCCGTAAGTAATCCATGAGAGTACGTTGGTCCGCCATTGGGGTTGGGTCACCCGAAACTTTCTCTTGATTTTTGGCTTTTAACCTTTTTCTGAGAAAGCGTTCGGGTTCTTCTAATGGTTCCTTTATGTCTTTATTGGAACTGGAGCTCATACACTACGTGAGGTTGGCGTCGGGTTCCAAGTCCTGCAATAAAAACAGAAAAGAACGTTGGTCAGAAGGTTCACCACGGCCCCGTGTCCAGCGAACACGGCCCCGTGGTCGGAGTTACAGTGGTTGTTTTTCAGATCCCAGTTACTGGAAGTTGGACACGGCCCCGTGTTGCACCGACACGGCCCCGTGGTCAGCCTTCTGTTAACTTGAAAAACAAAAACTGCCAGTAATGTTGCTGAGCACGGCCCGTGTCCGACCAGGCACGGCCCCCTGCTGAGCTCTGCAGAAGCTGAAAAATCTAAAAAAAAAAAAAAAAAAAAAAAAAAAATCCTAAAAATTAAAGAAAAATAAAAAGATGATTAGGCCGTTGATTCCTAACTTTCTTAAAATCCTTGTGTCCCCGGCAACGGCGCCAAAAACTTGATGTGCGTGTAGTGTAATATAATTTTAGATATATATTTAAGCCCTTTTTACACTTTTAGCCAAGTTTTAAATTTATAAAACACGATATTTACTAACACTAAACACACATATGGGCAAGTGCACCCATCGTGGACGTAGTATAGTGTTGGTAAGATACCGAGGTCGTCCAAGGACACAAGAGCTTTTAATACCGGTTTATCCTCAACGTCTAATCAAATCAAAAAGTTAGAAAAATGTTTTAAACTAAGAAAAATAAAAACTAACTAAATGCTGAAAAATAAAATAAAATAAAAACAGATAGACAAGATGAATCACTTGGATCCGACACGTGTATTAGTATAACCTTTGATTATTTTCGCACTTTTGCACTTGTTTAAGAGATTATCTTAGTTATTGTAGTAGGCCCCTTTTTCGGAGGTGACGTTACCCTCAACCCAGTAGTTTGAGTCAGCAAGGATACAATCCTAAAGGGTTGGATTATTGAAAGATAATGAATTAAGTTATTAATGCAAATTATGGTAGGCCCCGCTTTTGGCGGTGACGTTACCCTCGGCTAAGTAGTCTGAGTCAGCAGGGATACAGTCCTAAATAGCCGGGTTATAGTATTAATAGTAGTTAGCTTATGAGGGGGTCAAAGAGTTTGGATCCCCGCCATCCAATACCTATGGGCATTGAAGGAGATCCTACTAAATTTGACCCAGGTCCCAAGCAGGACCTCTAAACGCTGAACAAGGGCAAGACCTTTACCAAACCGTTCCCTTAACCCCCGACCAGGTAGCCAACATACCTCCATATAGACCGTGGAGATATGAATGGTGAAAATCTTTTATTTTATATAGACAGTAAAATAATGCCAAGACACCACGGACAAACGATAAGGAAAGATCACCTTCAACATAAGTAACTAGTTATTAAAGTCATTAATACAAAACCAAATAAAAAGTGCAAAAGATTAAAAATAAAAAGTATTATACTAAACACTTGTCTTCACCAAGTGATGTAAGAGACTTAGGCAAACATGGCCTTGATTGTCAAGAACTCTTACGATCAATCTTGGATCCCGAGACGACTCACACACTCTATGATGGACAATGGATGATGGTGGTGGTGGGTGGTGGATGAAGTGTGAGAGAGGTGGTGTGCCAAGGGATGAGAGAGAATGAAGCCAAGCTCCTCTATTTATAGGCTGAACAGAACGCTGGACACGGCCCCGTGTTCGCTGAACACGGCCCCGTGCCCGTCTGACATTCTCTCTCTTCATTAATTGTAATTGCGAATTACAATTAATGCGCCTGCTGTACTTTCAACACGCCCCCGTGTCCGCTGGGCACGGCCCCGTGGTGAGCAATGGAAGCTTCTACTGGTTTGTCTTTTCTGCTGCTTCCTGGGCACGCCCCCGTGTTCACTGGACACGGGGCGTGTTCAGACATCTGTTCTCTTCTCTTTGTCTTGGGAGGTGCCGTTGAGGGTCCGGGCAGTTTGCTTTTGTTCCTTTTCTTGTAATTATGATAGAATTAGGGGTCTTTTTGCTTCTTTTGTGATTTTGAGCTCATTTCATCCTGAAAATACAAAAGGAAGACAAAAACACTCTTTTTCCAACATTAGTACTTAAAAAGGGTTAGTTTTATGCCTTAATTGATGTGTTTTATATGTTGCATTTTACACACATCAAATACCCCCACACTTGAACTTTTGCTTGTCCTCAAGCAAAACTCTTTTAATGTGGCTTACACTCCCAAATGGAATAGGTAGAAGAGAAGTTTTTTAACTTGTCCTAGAGTGTCGGGAATCCAAGGTTTGTATAGGTTCTATTTTTATTTTATTTACAATCTTATTCGTCATGGTTTATTTTGAACTTTTCATAAGATAAACTACTTAATTTGGCATAGCATGCCTTATTAAAATTCTATTTATATACAAGTTCACATACCTCACGGGAGATCACTCAATCACTCGGCCGAAGGTGTACATTTAAGTGAATCGCTCGAGAGCGGCACGGATTTACATTTTCCATATGCTTGCCAAGCGATCAATCCTCCTCCTTTTTAACTTTTACCTTTGTAAATATCAAGAGGTCTTTTGGGGTGAAGGCTTGGGTTTAAAGGTGGGTGGTTGGTTAGTGGTTAGTAAAAAGGGCGAAAATTGTAACAAGTGTCGGTTTTTCGTGAAATACCTTATTTTTGGTGACATTTATTTTTGAAGTATTTCTCCAAACAAGCTTTTTGTAGCTTATGTTTGTTTTTGACTTCAATTTTTTTTTTTTTTTTTTCTTTGTCACGTAAAGGGTATGTTTATGAAAAACCGAGTATGTTACTAAAATAAAGGTGAAAAAATGAAAAAGGTTTTTGGTGGGTAAAAAAATTGTTTTGGGGGTAATGAAATGAAAGGTTTAGGCTCAAAGGGGTTTTCTAGGGGGATTTTGGGTAGGTAAAAAAAAATGAAAAATAATGGTTTTGAAAGAAAAATAGTTAGTCCTAATGCCTCCATCATTTACTTACTTGGGTTTAAGTTGGTAAGGACCGGGAATGTATCGTCGTGGCAAGTTCTAGATTTGTAAAAACCGAGCGGCTATTCACACAAGAAACGAAAAATGAGCATTTAATATAAAATATGTGTATTTTTATGCTCAATAAAGGCTCAAAACTCACTTTTTGTGGGAATGGGTTTTTAATGTGAACAAGCATATATAATCGAATTTTAGCTAGACTTGTTATACCGTTTCATAATTTTCTTATGTTAGTTCTTTTTATCACGACGCTATCGGTTGTAAGTTTGTAAAAATATAACCCTTTTATAACTTGTTATTCCCAACTTAAACTAAGACAAGTAAATAAATAAAAAAAATGAAAAAGTTTTTGAAAAAATTTGGGGTGTTTAGCGGTTCCAATAGAGTTTTGTGTAAGGCTTGTTTTAGGATTTTGCAAAATTCCAAGGTTTTAGCATCCCCCCCACACTTAAATTACACATTGTCCTCAATGTGTCCAAAAATAGAGTTTTTGGTTGATTAGAATATGTAAAAGTGTGTTTAAAAACAAAGATTTGTGTTACTGGCACTCTGGACACGGCCCCGTGTTGACCGGGCACGGCCCCGTGGTCAAGTGCCAGTAACAAAAATTATAGAAATGAAACAGAAGCCTGGACACGGGGGCGTGTTCGCTGAACACGGCCCGTGTCCAGTTACCTGAACTGGGAGATTTCCTGCAGGGGGCTCAGCACGGGGCCGTGTTGGTTGGGCACGGCCCGTGTGGAGCCTTCTGTTATGGAGATTTTTGTCGGTTTGTTTGTTCTTCTGCATGGTTCCATTTTTTTCTCGTTCCCTTTTTCATCCATTACCACCATGAGTGTGTTTTATTCTGCAAAAACTAAAAGATTAAATTTAAACTAAGGATAGGTCCGCGGAATGCCTCCGTGGTGCGCCACGTTTATAAGGGTCCTTGGCTAGACCCAATTCCCGGTTACACGTCATTTGATTGGGGTGCCTTGCCTCCCAAGTTACACCGTCGGAGAGTGGCATTCAAGCTTGAGTCGATAACCTTCATGTAGTGGACCGGGTCGTCATCCTCTATTCTTTTCCCAACTCCGAACTTTACCTCATCGTCCCCATACCTCAATGTTAGTGTCCCTTCATTCATGTCCACTACTGCTTGTGCGGTGGCAAGGAAAGGCCTCCCTAGAATAAGGGGGACCTCGTTGTCTTCCTCCATGTCGAGTATGACAAAGTCAACAGGATAAACAAACCTGCTTACCCTTACCAAGACATTCTCGATGACACCTTGCGGGAACTTGACCGATCGATCTGCGAGTTGTATGCTTATTTTTGTGGGGCTTGTGGTTCCCAAGCCAAGCCTTTTAAACATTGAAGAGGGCATGAGATTAATACTTGCCCCTAAGTCGGCCAAGGCATTGCGAACGGGAGATTCCCCTATTGAGCACGGAATTGTGAAGCTTCCGGGATCGATCTTCTTTTGGGGTAGTTTATTGAGTACGAGGGCAGAGCACTCTTCGCCTAAATTAACTAATTGCAAATTCTCAATTTTTTTTTTATGTGTAAGGAAGTCCCTCATAAATTTAGAGTATCTGGGCATTTGGGTTAGGACTTCGATAAAAGGAATATTGACATGCAATTGTTTTAGCAAGCTTTCGAACTTTGCGAATTGCTCGTTGGTTTTTTGACGAATTAACCTACCGGGGTACGGAACTCGAGGAGCCTTGGTAGGCTCTGTTGATGGGGGAGGGTCCTTCTCCTGCAGATGTGTTGGCATTGATTCTTTCGCGGTTGGAGGTACTTCTGCAGGCCCTACGGTTCGGTTTCGTAGCGTGATGAGGTGAACTTGTGCCTTCGGGTTGGTTTCGGTATTGCTAGGTAACGCGCCTTGTGGTCTTTCGGAAAAATTTTGAGCTAGTTGATTTATTTGTTTTTCTATATTTTGAATGCTAGCTTGTTGATTCCTAAAGTTTGATTCTAATTGTAGGAATCTTTCCGAATTTTTCTTATCAGTGTCAGAGACGAGGCGAGATATAGTATCTTCGAGCCTTTCTCTCCCACTTTGTTGTTGAGTGAAATTTTGTGACTCATTTCTTGATTGCTGAAAGTTTGTTCGTTGTGGTTGTTGGTTACTACTATTGCCGGGCTCCCTCCAACCAAGGTTTGGGTGGTTTCGCCATCCTTGGTTGTAGGTCCCCGTTGGAGGACCCGACGGCCTAGGTCTATTATCAATGTAGTTTACCATTTCTTGTTGATCGTCCGTTTCTTTCATGCAACTCCAATTTTCATGTGACCCACCACACCCCTCACAAGCCATGACCGAGACTGTTTTTGTCATTTCTAATTTTTTTATTTTTGAAGAAAGGGCCTCGATTTGGGCTTGTAAAGAGGTGTTTTCGTCTACCTTATGGGCGCCCGGAGCAATAGTTTTATTTCCCCGGGGAGTGTGCCATTGAAAATTGGTTTGAGCAATTTCCTCAATTTGATTATATATTTCATGTGGGCGTCGATTACCTAAAAGTCCCCCGGAGCTAGAATCAAGTGTCTGCCTAGTATGTGGCAACAACCCATTGTAGAAAGTGGATACTTGTTGCCATATTGCGAGGCCGTGATGGGGACACTTGCGTAATAGCTCCTTGAACCTTTCCCAAGTTTCATATAAGGATTCCCCGTCCTCTTGTGAGTATGTGTTAATTTCAGCCATTAATTTAGCAGTTTTAGAAGGAGGGAAATACTTATATAGAAATTTTTGGGCTAGTTCATCCCAGGTGTTTACCGATCCAGCTGGGAGGGTGTTGAGCCAAGCTTTCGCTCGGTCTTTCAGTGAGAATGGAAACATACGAAGGCGGATGGCGTCGTTTGATGCTCCATTGATCCGAAATGTATCACATATTTCTAAGAAATTAGTTATATGTAGATGGGGATCCTCGTCCGCGAGCCCGTGAAAGGTTGCGGAGTTTTGGAGCATTTGTATCAAGTGCGGTCGAAGTTCGAAGTTATTGGCTTCGACATTCGGGGCATTGATAGCGGCGCCGAGATTACCTACGGTGGGCCGTAAGTAATCCATGAGAGTACGTTGGTCCGCCATTGGGGTTGGGTCACCCGAAACTTTCTCTTGATTTTTGGCTTTTAACCTTTTTCTGAGAAAGCGTTCGGGTTCTTCTAATGGTTCCTTTATGTCTTTATTGGAACTGGAGCTCATACACTACGTGAGGTTGGCGTCGGGTTCCAAGTCCTGCAATAAAAACAGAAAAGAACGTTGGTCAGAAGGTTCACCACGGCCCCGTGTCCAGCGAACACGGCCCCGTGGTCGGAGTTACAGTGGTTGTTTTTCAGATCCCAGTTACTGGAAGTTGGACACGGCCCCGTGTTGCACCGACACGGCCCCGTGGTCAGCCTTCTGTTAACTTGAAAAACAAAAACTGCCAGTAATGTTGCTGAGCACGGCCCGTGTCCGACCAGGCACGGCCCCCTGCTGAGCTCTGCAGAAGCTGAAAAATCTAAAAAAAAAAAAAAAAAAAAAAAAAAAATCCTAAAAATTAAAGAAAAATAAAAAGATGATTAGGCCGTTGATTCCTAACTTTCTTAAAATCCTTGTGTCCCCGGCAACGGCGCCAAAAACTTGATGTGCGTGTAGTGTAATATAATTTTAGATATATATTTAAGCCCTTTTTACACTTTTAGCCAAGTTTTAAATTTATAAAACACGATATTTACTAACACTAAACACACATATGGGCAAGTGCACCCATCGTGGACGTAGTATAGTGTTGGTAAGATACCGAGGTCGTCCAAGGACACAAGAGCTTTTAATACCGGTTTATCCTCAACGTCTAATCAAATCAAAAAGTTAGAAAAATGTTTTAAACTAAGAAAAATAAAAACTAACTAAATGCTGAAAAATAAAATAAAATAAAAACAGATAGACAAGATGAATCACTTGGATCCGACACGTGTATTAGTATAACCTTTGATTATTTTCGCACTTTTGCACTTGTTTAAGAGATTATCTTAGTTATTGTAGTAGGCCCCTTTTTCGGAGGTGACGTTACCCTCAACCCAGTAGTTTGAGTCAGCAAGGATACAATCCTAAAGGGTTGGATTATTGAAAGATAATGAATTAAGTTATTAATGCAAATTATGGTAGGCCCCGCTTTTGGCGGTGACGTTACCCTCGGCTAAGTAGTCTGAGTCAGCAGGGATACAGTCCTAAATAGCCGGGTTATAGTATTAATAGTAGTTAGCTTATGAGGGGGTCAAAGAGTTTGGATCCCCGCCATCCAATACCTATGGGCATTGAAGGAGATCCTACTAAATTTGACCCAGGTCCCAAGCAGGACCTCTAAACGCTGAACAAGGGCAAGACCTTTACCAAACCGTTCCCTTAACCCCCGACCAGGTAGCCAACATACCTCCATATAGACCGTGGAGATATGAATGGTGAAAATCTTTTATTTTATATAGACAGTAAAATAATGCCAAGACACCACGGACAAACGATAAGGAAAGATCACCTTCAACATAAGTAACTAGTTATTAAAGTCATTAATACAAAACCAAATAAAAAGTGCAAAAGATTAAAAATAAAAAGTATTATACTAAACACTTGTCTTCACCAAGTGATGTAAGAGACTTAGGCAAACATGGCCTTGATTGTCAAGAACTCTTACGATCAATCTTGGATCCCGAGACGACTCACACACTCTATGATGGACAATGGATGATGGTGGTGGTGGGTGGTGGATGAAGTGTGAGAGAGGTGGTGTGCCAAGGGATGAGAGAGAATGAAGCCAAGCTCCTCTATTTATAGGCTGAACAGAACGCTGGACACGGCCCCGTGTTCGCTGAACACGGCCCCGTGCCCGTCTGACATTCTCTCTCTTCATTAATTGTAATTGCGAATTACAATTAATGCGCCTGCTGTACTTTCAACACGCCCCCGTGTCCGCTGGGCACGGCCCCGTGGTGAGCAATGGAAGCTTCTACTGGTTTGTCTTTTCTGCTGCTTCCTGGGCACGCCCCCGTGTTCACTGGACACGGGGCGTGTTCAGACATCTGTTCTCTTCTCTTTGTCTTGGGAGGTGCCGTTGAGGGTCCGGGCAGTTTGCTTTTGTTCCTTTTCTTGTAATTATGATAGAATTAGGGGTCTTTTTGCTTCTTTTGTGATTTTGAGCTCATTTCATCCTGAAAATACAAAAGGAAGACAAAAACACTCTTTTTCCAACATTAGTACTTAAAAAGGGTTAGTTTTATGCCTTAATTGATGTGTTTTATATGTTGCATTTTACACACATCAATAGTCCTTGGAAAAGGTCGTGTCTTAGTTGACCTGTCGGTTTTATTAGTCTATCAAGTCAAGTTTAATAATTCAAACTACCCTAGATCTATAATTGGAAAAGAGTAGGTCAATATTGGGGTACTTACACAATAATTAGACAACTGGAAAGGCGTCTAATAACCGGTAGGATTAACAGCCTAGGTAGTTCCACAGGTTTCTCCTTGAGAAGGGTCGAGGGGCTTAGTTGGTTCTTAATAGGTTTAGTACTTTAAGATCCCAGTTCCATAATTCATGCATTTAACTTAATCGGTAATTCTTTTAAAGTCAATCCAGGATTTTAGTTTAGGTGGTCTCGCTCTCCATATAAGAAAAGCCCTTAGTCTTCATTCGTCTTTAGTCTAGTTTTAGTTAATTAATTAGTTTAAATAGATTTCCTTAGATTTTCCGTAACCCCCCCCCCCCAACCAATTAAACAGTTAGAGTCTGTGTCAGTCTAGGTCTAGATAGAGTCTAATTAGCGTAATTAGAGAGTCTTGTGGGTTCGATACTCGGACTTACTGTAGCTATACTGCATTGATCGGTACACTTGCCGGTTGCGTGGTTTAGTTTTAGATCAAGTCTAAGTTTATAAATTTAAAGCTTAGAGTGTCTAGATTAGGTTAATTTTAGTAGTATTTATTTAACCACATTTAGCACATCATACACCAATCCCCCCAAGAAATGTTCCTCAACTTTGATCTATTTCTAACCCAAAGGAATCCCAATGTCTTTATTTCAGCCAACACATTTTCAAGCCGCGCCAGAGTGCCTTGAAACTTCTGATTGTTCCTCTTGAAGTTGAAACATACATATATTTATGATAGTTATTGATTATACTTATGTGGTGCTGAAGTGTTGCTTAGTGAGTAGCATATTTCATTCACATTCACATTCACACCAACACTACGAACGGTCTTAGCGTCAAATCACCACCTCCTCCCATCACTCACTTACACCACTCAACCTGTGTTATACCCATCATTCATCTGGCACTCTTTTTATTTATATTTTTTAATAATTAAAAACTGAAAATTACATCCCTTGAAACTAATAAAAATACAATATAAAATCAAATATCTAGTCTTCATTGACGTTAGTGATTGCCCATATATGTTCCACCAAATCCAAGCGTAGGTTGTGCGTTTCTTAGTTGTGTAATGGCAATATAGACTCTTATTGTGCATCATCAATTTCTTTAAAATCCTCATCAATATCATCTTCATCGTAGTGACAAATCACCCTACCTTCATTTCTAAGAATCATGTTATGTAATATGATGCCCGCATGCATTATATTCCTTATTTTTGGTGACCATGCATGTGCCAGGTTTTGCATTATGTGCCAACGTTGCTTGAAGACACCAAATGTTCGTTCCACGTCTTTTTTGTTGATTCTTAACATATGGACATGTGAAAGATTTGACAAATATCCAATATTTGGGGCATATTCCGTCAACAATATAATACCCGTGCTTATATTCCACTCTTGAAATAATAAATGAAGAATTGGACGGCCACTCCATTTATGATGTTGAAAATCAACATCTGATCAAGAACATTGATGTCATTATTGGAACCGGAAACACCAAGGAATGCATGCCAAATTAATAGATCATCTGACACCATAGCTTCTGGCATTATTGTTGAATGTGGGTGACCACCTCGCATGTACTGACCTCGCCATGCATTACGAGGTCTCCAAAAATTCAAAATAGATTCTCACCTCCTTACCACAATAGTGCTCCGGTGGGTGTTACTCTGTTGTGGAGTTATGAGGATTAAACCATAGCACCACTTGATTTACTCTCTAGCACATGATTTAACTCTCATGTTGGTCGTGAGACCAACTTTCTAGCCATGCATTAGGACAATTTGCTCATAGCCAGTGCACACAATCAATGTTGTTAGGCACTTCAATGTTTCGCTTCATGCGCGCCATACAATTGTTAAATGTCACTCCATGTTGGTTTATGTAGGTACTTCTTATTGTATAGCTTAATGACACCTTTGCATAACTTATAAAAATATTTACCCATGACGTTTTTAAGACATCTTCAAACACTCATCCCAAGAATCGTCGGCTGGGTCGTAAGCCATTTGAGGAATTGTTGATGTGCACTTTTGTAAGTGAGTGAAACCCCTTTTATCTCTCGCATCACATGCTAATCTGAAAAATGACATTGTTCTCTCCAAATCGTCAACTATTCGTTGGAATAGCTGTCAGCTCATTCAGAATCGTCGCCTAAATTGTTCATCGGTGTACGCAGGGTTTTCAGCAAAATAGTCGGCCACCAAACGCTTGTGTGTAGCTTCACAACCACTATTTTACCAAGCTTTTAATATTTTTGGATGTACAGTATTCTCTTCATCAAATAATATCTATGTCGTCTCCATGGGTATGTTGATAAAAAATGAAGTGATTTCATCGAATGTTAGTAATGATGAATACATGTTGAAGTTGTGTAAAGGTAGAATGAAGATGAGAAACTAGAAAGAAGACTGAAAATTATTGTGTTAAAACATATAGAAAAGAGATGGTTAAAAAAAATCCTTTTTTTAAGGGTCATGGTATCTAGACACCCCCCAAAAATTAGTGTACATCTCTCAATACGAAGTGTATAGCACAATACGCTTCCTATAGGTTTAAAAGCAATAAATGCTAAACCAATAGGAACCGTATAGGCCAATACACTTCCTATTCGTTTGCTGAAACCTGCTGCTCTCTGCCATGCAGGAAGTGCATAGAGTTCAGACCTAAAAAGTACTGACAACTTTTGAAAACTGAGTTCAACAGGAGGCGTATTGGCCAATACGATTCCTTTACAGTTACCAGGAAGGGTATTCAGCAATACGCTTCCCATAGGGTTTTGGTTGGTGGACCAATTAAATCAATAGGAAGCGTATAGGGCAATACGCTTCATATTAATACGATGAACAAATATGCTCTGACATGCTGCAGGTAGTTCAGAACTGAAAAGTTGTAAAGTGACTCAAATATGAAGCGTATAGAGAAATACGATTTCCATAGGGAGCCAATAGGAAGCGTATATGGCCCGTTCTATACGCAGCAGCCCGACCCGTCCATGTCATCCTTTACTCAGCCCATTCCGTCCATGCAGGTATGTTATCTTAATTTTTATTTCATTATCTATGATCAATTTAATGTTATGAAATGTAATGGATAATTTGTTTAAATTCTTATAGGCTTCAGGCCCGTCCTATTCTTAGCCCGACATTTGGATGCCGCGTTTCCTCAGTCTGGCCAGACGATGCCACTCTTTCCTTTGTGCGGCACTTCCATGCATGTATGTTATTTTGTTTTTATTTCAATTTTTATGAACAATTTTAATATTATTTAATGATTATTTTGTTTAAATTTTTTATAGGCTCCGGGCACGTCCTATAGGCGGCACAACCCGTCGCCCTCTATTAGGCGTGGCCCGATATTTACGGAGGAGGAGCTCGCGGAGTCTAACGAGGAGTCTGATGAGGAGTCTGACGAGGATTGATGAAAATAGTGGTTTGTGATGTTTTTATATGATGCAATATTGTACGAACAATTTAGTTTTAATGTTTTAATGTATGAATGATTTAATTTTCTGTTTAATTAGGATATGTTTGTTTTGGTAAGTTATAATGTATGTATATATTTAGTTTGTTTGGATTGCTTAATTTAACTATGTTGTTTACAAAAATTTTTAACAAAAAACCATCATTATTTTATAACAAAAAAAAAAAAAAAAACTCAAATTAAAAAAATAAATAAATAAAGTTTGGTAAGAGCAATATGTGATGCGTGAAAAGGAAAATTCTTCTAAGGTTGTATAGGGCAATACACTTCCTCTGGTCCCTAATCATTGGCTGAAAAACATCTGAAAAGTGAAAAGTGACTGAAAAAGTATCTGAAAAGTTGTCCAATAGGAAGCGTATAGATCAATACGCTTGGCCTCAGAGGAACCATATAGCCCAATACGCTTCCTGTAGGGTTAGGGATGTGCAAATAAAAATGGGGGATGTGTGGATAGTGAGAGCCTTTTTTAATTGACCATTGTATTGTATATATATTTAAAGACCAAGTCAGGGAATAGTGCCAGGCAATATGGGCGGGACATAAAACTAGTTCAAAGTTATAGTTTTCCATCGTTTTAGTTTTTTAACAAATCTATGGATGTGTTTGGGATTCCTTTTAACTTTTTAGAAGTCATAAGTGAGAAGTCACAAATTTTCACTTCTCATTTTCTCCTTTTTAAACCATAAAACTCCTCCTCAACTCTAATCCAAACACTATTAAAAGGACTTATTAACTTTTTATAAGTCAACAAGTTAAAAGGAGGAGCTCCAAAATAAGCTAACCCAAACACCCACTATAACAGTGTTCTGTTTTAATTGGTTGACTCGGTGTAATTTTTATTCATTTCATGCACTCGCTCACTAGTCCCGACAAATTACAATTTTGTCCCCGATTCAAAATTATAGTCTTGTCATCGTTTTAGTTTTTTTAGCAAAACTATAGTAGTGTTTTGTTTTAACTGATTGAGAAATATTTGGTCTAGTGCCCCGCAACGCAGATGGGGTATAAAACTAGTTATGAATCGATAACATAACCCAACGTGGTGATCGGGAGAGTGAAGCTCTTCACATTGCAAGCTTGCGGGGCGAGGGGGGGCATGTGGTGTTCCCTGCGATCCCGCACAGCCACATCGACACCGCACTACCCTTTACCACAATCATAATGCCTGGACTTATTGGTAAAAAGGCAGAACAAAAACATTTATATTTATTGCCAACCAACTTGCTGTTCGTTTTGGAGCCGAGAGTCTCTTCTGGAAGCAGCCTCTCTATCCTTAGGGATAGAGCTTAGAGGCAAGTCTGTTTACATCCCACCCTCCCTAGACCCTATAAGTAGCTTTGCTATTTGTGTGATTTACTAGGTATGGTTGTTGTTGTTGTTGTTATCAACCAACTTGCTTTATTAAATAGGTGGTGTGGTGCTTGCTCTCCACAAAAGTTATGAGTTCAAATCGTTGTAAATGCAAGGTTACGTGGTATTTAGGTTTTAAAAATTTTTGTTAAAAAAGAAACTGTTTTAATGATTGACTAAAAGACATTTACTAATTACTAATTAGTCGATTTTTCTTCTCGAAGTTGAAACTTAAGTATATTTTATGCTATTAGTAAAACGGTAGAAAAAGCCATTTATAATTAGTGTCTACTAAATGTTTTAATGATTAATTAAAAGACGTTTGCTAATGCAATCCTTAACTTATGTCTGCTTTTAAAAAAGGTTATATAATCATACTTAACTTTCACTTTTACCTCATTATTTGTTTTATATAAAAACATTTGCCGTTCAAAAATTTTTTTAAGCCGTTTAAGAAAGAACATTTTTTTTGTTACATTTTCTTACTGTTTTGTTAGATTTTGTTTCAATTATATAAAACTTTCTTTGCTTTTCTAATGATAAAAATTAACTAGTCATCTCAGTTAATCTCCCCACTAGGTTGATCCAAAGTCAGGTTTACAACAATGGACATTAGTTTAGTACCTTAGTTATCTCATCATCATATATGTAAATAATTGGATGCAACAAAATTGTCTGTATTTAATAATTACTGGTACGTAGTTAATTAATTACAGAATTGGCGTAGAAATAGAAACAAAATTTTGAAAAGTACAAAAACATAAAAGTAAACCAATGCTAGTGTTTGAAACGATTTTCTCAAAACAGATTCTTCGTCTTTTTCTGAAGGAACAACAAACAAATCAGTTGATATTACAGATACCGGATCTGATCAATTTACTTGAAGTTTCATCAGAACAACACGTCTTTCATAAAAGTGTTAAATTCCCATTCAAGAGTCGAATGATCAACCTCATTGTTTCCCAATAATCAAAATTCATATACCATGACTTCTCTTTCTATGTGCAAATGAGCCGGGTTTCTAATAGAGTCGTAGCTCGATTTGTTTGTTTAAGTTAAGAGATCTTTAGATTGGTCCGGTTAACTTTAGGTGGCTCCACCTCGAGCTCTACCCATAACTAATGTCACCTATTTTACTTTAAATAAATAATATATTCCTTTAACCCATTTAGTTTTTACTTAATTTGATTTTTCTCTAATTACAGTGGAGACCCAAGTTCGATTCCCACTTGTGTCACTTTTGGTGTATTAATTAACCCAATGAAGGATTTGAGCCAGGCTTTGTGTAAGGTTGTCAGTTCGAATCCCGAGCCTACCCGGGTTTTTGTCTCACCGTGTGTTACGCCAGAGAGTTCTACTCTTGTGGTGGTACAACGATTGTCAAGTGGCAGCCGACGGTATGGTTTCCCGGGAAAATGATCAGAACAATTATTGACCAACATGTACGCTTCTTTCAACTTGTTTTCAACTTTACTAATCATGAGTTGATGACCATGAATAAAGCTACCAGCTACGTAGACCATAAGGTCAATTGTTGGAGGGTTCCTCAAACCTCATGACCAACTCTCACCTTTTGTATGAAAAATGGCTAACAATTTGTGTATCTTCAAAGCAACGCCCTGCAACTAAAACTGTCTATTGGTACTTTTAAAAATCTCTATTACAGGAAAACCAATTTGTGGAATCTAACATGGATACGTCAATCTTTTGACTTTCATTACATAATATGATGTGCGTACATGATTATCGAACATATAAATTCAATAATAGAAATTTTATTTATATTATTAATATTTTAATTGTTATTATTAATTTATTATATAGTTTGAAACACCAACATATATATACGTTGTCATTTTCTGGTAATTAAATGCTTCCTTTTGCTTTACAAAATTGTTTAATAAATATTTTTAGACAAGTTAATAATAAACGTTTAAGATAATATAATATGTATACCAAACTTATCAATGAGACGAGATGTTCACAAGATCATATATAAATAGTAGGGGTGTTCGAAATGCTCGCCGCTCGATCGAAACTTGCTTGAAAAAAGCTCGTTTGGTTTTCGAGGCGAGCCGAGCCAACTCGTTTTGGAGCCGAGCTCGAGCCAGGGTGCTCGGCTCTTGGCTCGAATCATGGCTCGGCTTGATGGCCCGACTCGTTGCTTGACTCTATGGCTTGACTCGATTGCTCGTATGTATGTGTGTGTATGTATGTTTTTATAGAAACATGTGTTAATTTTTTTATTTTTGTTTTTTTTTGGTACCAATATTTGTAGAAAATATTAATAATCTTTTTTAATAATCAACGAGCCAACTCGAAATTTTTACGAGCCGAGCTCAAGCTTGACTTTTCAGCTCGAAAAAAAAATCGAGACGAGCCGAGCTGGCTCATTTAAGTTGTAGCTCGAGCCTAGCCTGGCTTCGCTCGACTCAGCTCAATTACAACCTTAAATCGTACAATAATCAAACTTAGATTTATGATTTACGACAAGAATTACGGCTTAGTTTTTCTTTGATTTAGTAACATCTATATATAAACAATGCCAAATAATAATGGTGACACACAACAGACATACCCAATCAACATGTGTCGGGTTATTAACATTTTAATTTAATAAGATAATTAATTAACAGATATTAGCTATAAATGAATATGTAATTTTGTTTTAATTAATTAAGCAGCAGGAAGAAACATGAATTGATTAAGAAAACATATTACTAGAAGGTAAACAATACATCACATTTTTGTTGACAAAAATATACTCCAACTTTCATCTTTATTTCTGTGTTCTTCAAACTTCAAACCCTTAAATCTCTCCTTTCATCATCCTCTTCCTCTATATTCTTTCTAGATTCCACATACATACTCTCAGATTCAACGCATCTCACTCAATTCATCCAATTCCTCTTTTAATCTATCTCCATTTGATCTCAAATTCAATCACACAGTTCGATCGCCATTTTCTCACCTCTAACTTGTTACAAACCCTAGCTTATCATTTACTCCGTACAGTTTGTGTATATCCAGCTGAGATTATGAAATTTGAAGTTTGAACTGATATAATTGGGGATCGAGTTCGTAAATTGAAGTTTGGATTCGAATTCAACAGTTATTGGTAGGTGTTGTTAGAAACTGAAATTGAAGAATTGAAGAAGAGCGAGATCGATCTGGAATTTATATATATAGTCAACATATTTGTTTGACGAGATTGGAGACACAGGGATCACAGTTTTGGATCCGGTTTGGAGTGTAACAGCGCCATTAGATGGCGCTGTTCAAACGCTTCTTTTACCGGAAGCCGCCGGATCGCCTTCTCGAGATCTCCGAGAGGGTTTACGGTATGTGATTTATGTGAATTTTACTCAGTTTGTTGTACTTAAGTTGTTTTAGGTTTGAGAAATGTTTGACAATGTTTAGACTTGAATTTAGGGGAAAATTGGTCAATAAGTTTTAATTATTGGTATAAGGTGATGCATATTAGATACATATATATGAATGTAGGATCAGATTTTTGGTTTTCTATAGCATGGTGTCACCTGAATTTGGGTATTTCTGGTTGCTGATTAAAACCAATGGGGATGAATCCTTATGTAAAGTTGTAAAAGTCCAATTATGTTAGCTTCATCACTAAATGAAGAGTGATGATCACCGAAATTCAAGTTTCGTGTTGATATTTGGAGACGATAATGTAGGAAATTTCGGTATATTAAGTTCAAGAATTTGATATCCCATTATGCTAGATTAAGAGTTCACATTGCAACAGGTGTTTTGAGAGACCACATTGCCTTGTTTTGTCATTTTTCTATTGGTTCATGGGAAGAACATATACTGGGGTAGTGTTAGGTTAACATGCATCTAACTACATTCACGGATTTAAGATTAAGATTGACGTTTTTTCAAAAATCATTTGCAGTTTTTGATTGCTGCTTCTCAACTGACGTACTTGAAGAAGATGAGTACAAGGTTTACATGGGTGGCATTGTGGCTGAACTCCAAGACTATTATCCCGATTCATCTTTCATGGTTTTTAACTTTAGAGAAGGTGACAAAAGGACCCAAATTTCGGACATATTATCTCAATACGACATGACAGTAATGGAATACCCTAGACAATATGAAGGATGCCCAATGTTACCATTAGAAATGATTCATCACTTTTTGAGATCTAGCGAAAGCTGGCTGTCATTAGCAGGTCAACAAAACGTGCTTTTAATGCATTGTGAAAGGGGCGGGTGGCCCGTCCTTGCGTTTATGCTTGCGGCCCTTCTTTTATTTAGAAAACAATACAATGGCGAACAAAAGACTCTTGAAATGGTGTATAAGCAAGCTCCTAAAGAGCTACTTCAGCTTTTAACACCTTTAAATCCACAACCTTCTCAATTGAGGTATCTTCAGTACATTTCCAGAAGAAATTTAGGTTCTGATTGGCCGCCCTCAGACACACCGTTAGCTTTGGATCGTATCGTACTTAATTTCCTTCCTTCATTTGGTGAAAAGGGTTGTCGACCTGTAATTCGAATCTATGGTCAAGATTCATCTTCAACAACAGCCAATAGGGGCTCCAAACTTTTATTTACATCCTCCAAAAACAAAAAACAAGCCCGCTACTATCAACCGGTAAGTTTTCTACCAAATACTTATTAAATCAAGTTGTTATAATTAGATAATAAGCCGTTATGATTTATGCAATTAGTTCATATATATGACCAATATCACATTCTTGTGAAAAAAGGAGACACGTTTTGCTAGTCTTTTAAATTAGGTTAGAAGAAAAGTTAGTAATTACTAATTAGTTTGGTAACTTTATTTTTCACTTCGATAATAAGTTGCAGCTGGTATGAAACTTATTATTTGACGCCTAAATAAGCAGAAACTTAATACGTGTATCCAAACTTTTGAATCTCATTTTTGTGAATAATCAGATAATTAGTTTCATAATGCAAATCCAGAAACTCTAGTTTAATTTTAAGTCTGTGATTGCAGGAAGAGTGTGAAGTGGTGAACATCGATATTCATCACCGTGTTCAAGGGGATGTGGTTCTTGAATGCATACATTTGGATCATGTTAGGGAGGAAATGATATTTAGAGTAATGTTTCACACGACATTTGTACGAAGCCGTATACTGACTTTTAGTCGTGATGACGTTGATGTTATATGGGATGCACGGGACCAGATACCAAAGAACTTTAAAGCGGAGGTACGTTTTTCAGATGCTGATGCTTTAACAACATCTATGATCACCACAGAAGAAGAATTTGAAGATGAGAATGGGACAGAAAGTCCTACGCATGAAGAGTTTTTTGAAGTAGAAGAGATTTTTAGCAATGCGGTTGAAGTGCAAGATGGTCTTTTACCTAAAGAAGTTAAACTTGGTGTTGAAAATGGTGATATCATCTTAAAGGAAGAACCAGAACCAGAACCAGAACCAGAAGTTGATGCATTTGAAGACTATGAATCAGATGATGGGAACAAAAAACCAGAAACTAAGGTTTTTCAGAATGATGTTAATGGTGGTTTGAAGCTCACGGTGGCGGTTGCTAATGAAGATACTCAGCCAGACGGGATTGGGAAGGAAGTTAAGGTGGTGGAGGTAAAAAGTAAAGAGAAAGAAGAGGGTACAGGGAAGAAATTGAGTAAAAAAAATTCAAAAGTTGGTTTGGATGGAAAGCAAAAAGGTAAGCCGGAAGCTGGGGCGACTACGAGAGTTGCGAAACCAAATGTGGTGTCACGGTGGATCCCACCTAATAAAGGGCCGTATACGAATTCGGTGCATGTGTCGTATCCGCCTACAAGATATAATAGTGCACCTCCAGTGTTAGATGGACTACCAAAGGATGAGAAGAAGTCGGTTGAAGGTACTGCTAATAAAACAGAGAGTAAAACTAGGAAACAAACAGGTCAAGTGGTTGACTCTTCAGCTCTGACTTTGCCTCCCTCTACTGTTAAGTCAGCGGGTTCTTTTGTTAGTAATTTGGAAGAAAAGTCACCAAAGGTTACCTCACCACTTCCTCCACTACCACCACCTTCTCCTTCAACTGATAGGGATAATTTTGCACAAGCTACAACCAAGGCCCCTCCACCGCCACCACCATCGCCCCCACCCCCTCCCCCTCCTCCACCACCACCCCCTCCTGCATCATCCAGTATCTACAACATTAATGCAGCTGCTATTCCACCTCCACCTCCGCCTCCGCCTCCACGATATGGTTTCACATCTCCCCCGCCCCCACCTCCACCCCCGCCTCCAATGTATGGATCCCCATATCCTCCACCCCCACCACCGCCCCCACCTCCACCCCCAGTGTATGGATCCTCATCTCCTCCACCACCACCACCACCCCCACCTCTGATGTATGGATCCCCATCTCCTCCGCCCCCACCCCCACCCCCACCCCCACCTCAGAGGTATGGTGCCCCTTCTCCTCCACCGCCACCGCCACCCCCGCCTCCAATGTATGGAGCCTCATCAACATCCTTAGGTTCTACACCTTCAATGTATCATGCTCCATCTCCACCACCACCACCTCCACCGCCACCACCAACATATGGATCCCCATCACTGCCTCCACCACCACCACCACCACCACCTCTTCCTCCTTCACGAAGTGCCCCTCCTCCTCCTCCCCCTCCTCCTTTGCAAAGTTTTCGACCTCCACCTCCCGCTCCACCTCCGCCTCCAATGTATGGGGGAGCACCTTCACCTCCCCCAATCCGTGGAGCACCTCCTCCTCCACCACCACCACCACCTGGAGGCCGCGCACCCGGACCTCCTCCACCACCACCTCCACCCGGAGGCCGTGCACCCGGACCTCCTCCTCCACCACCACCTCCACCCGGAGGCCGTGCACCCGGACCTCCTCCACCACCACCACCTCCACCCGGAGGCCGTGCACCCGGACCTCCTCCACCACCACCTCCACCCGGAGGCCGCGCACCCGGACCTCCGCCTCCGCCACCTCCACCAGGTGGTCGTGCACCCGGGCCTCCTCCACCACCGCCTCCACCAGGTGGCCGTGCACCCGGGCCGCCGCCTCCACCACCTCCACCAGGTGGCCGTGCACCCGGGCCGCCACCACCACCTCCACCAGGTGGTCGTGCACCCGGACCTCCTCCACCACCGCCACCAGGTGGCCGTGGTGGACCACCTCCTCCCCCTGGACCACCAAGGCCTCCAGGTGCTGGCCCTCCACCACCTCCGTTGGGACCTCGTGCACCTGGACCACCAAGCAATGGCCCCATTCCACCTAGAGGCCGAGGACTTGCACGTCCTACTGGACCAGCTGCAGCACCACGAAGATCTAATTTAAAGCCTCTGCACTGGAGCAAAGTTACCCGTGTATTGCAAGGAAGCTTGTGGGAAGAATTACAAAGACTTGGAGAGCCTCAAATGTATTCCACTTTCTGTGCTCTTAATTTGGTTTTCATCTCAATGAACAATATTTCAAAAGCTTGTGGGACGTTACTTTTTCAGACATTTATATGCACATTTTTAGATATATTTCATTCTAAGACGGGTGCACGTTATTAAATTGTAGTGCACCAGATTTTGATGTGTCAGAACTTGAGACGCTATTCTCTGCTACAGTCCCAAAGAAAGATACTACTAAAGGAGGAGGGCGGCGCAAGTCTACTGGTTCAAAAACTGAAAAAGTTCACTTGGTAATGCAGTGTTAATTAATGAATTTAATATCATATCCTTGAAATTATGTCCACTTCAGTTAGATAAATGACATTTTTTGCTATTGCAAACCTGTTTATTAGGTTGATTTGAGGAGGGCTAATAACACGGAAATCATGCTTACAAAGGTCAAGATGCCACTTCCTGACATGATGGTAAGAATGGCGATTTCTAAAATCATAATTTCTAATTATTACTACACTTTTTATTTATTACACTGTATATCTTTTAAAACATAAATGGTTTTGTGATAATTGTTTTTTCTCAAATGTAAGTACCCTGTTGTAATGTAAATACTTCTCTGATATCAATTGTTGAGCAGGATATTTTTTATAATGATATTTTAAAAAATGCTTCTATCTTTAAGAAAAAATTAAAGTGACATTCTTTATAACATAAAAAATTACAAAGATATCAATTTCTAGTATCATATATATTATTATAGAGGGTACAATTTGTCAGCTTTAAAAATTTGATTGAGTTGATATTAATTTTTTTAACGAAAAAGTATTACTCTTTTTATAACTGCTAGTATTCAAATTTGTATGTGGTTTTATATGACTACAGCTTCTAAAAATGATTCTGTTTGTGCAGTGAAAGTTCGAAAAAAATCTATTGTCAGAAATAATCATACTTTTAGTTGTGATGCCGTGAGTTAAATAAAAGTAATTTTATTTTGGAAATTGGAATTACAGGCTGCTGCTTTAGCTATGGATGAATCAATTTTAGATGCTGATCAAGTAGAGAATCTTATTAAGTTTTGTCCTACTAAAGAAGAGATGGAACTTCTCAAGGTATTATGCATAACCTTATATAACCTTATTTTATTTAATCTGTTATCAATTTAGAGGTGGCAATATGCGTGGGTTGGGTTGAACTATACTTAATTAAATTTTGAGTGTGTAAAATATGATTAATCAAATTAGGCCTGTACATGAACCGAACGAGCACGAACACAGGCATGTGCCTGTTCGTTCATTGAACTTTAACTGAACACGAACATATAATCGAACACATTTTTCGTTCATGTTCGTTTATTAAGAAAATGAGCATATTTGTGTTCGTTTATGTTCATTCTTTTGAAACCCTAGACGGACAGTTCACGAACATAAACAAACAAACTTAAACGAACATAATTTAACAAACAATAAACAACACAAGTGAACATAATTGAACAAACATAAATGAACACAAATGAACATAATTGACTAAACATAACCAAATATAAAATAATTCATTATATTAATTAGTGATTAATTACGATAAATTCCATTGGAAAACCTATTTTTATTACTAGAAAGCCCAATTACCAATTAGTTATATTTATATAAGTAGTTAGAAAGTTCCTTTTATGTTTAGTATTTATATAAATATAACTACTTATGTATTTAAATTGAAACGGACATAAACAAACAAACATAAACAAATGTAAATGCACAAACATAAACAGATGTTCACGAACATAAATAAACGAACAAAAGGTGTGTTCATGTTCGTTCGTTTAATTAACAAAAGAATGTGTTCATGTTCGTTCGTTTATTAAATAAACGAACTTCCCGTCGAACAAGTTCACGAACAGTTCATGTACGTTCGGTTCATTTACAAGCCTAAATCAAATCATAGTATTCCAAGAATTGTCTAGTTTACTAAATAAATTGTAAGAAGGGATATTTCAGTAATTATCTAATTTGCTGACGGTTCTGTTTATGCATTGCAATTGTCAGAATTATACAGGTGACAAGGAGATGCTGGGCAAGTGTGAACAGGTTGGTAGCCAAAGCATGGATTATTATATCTTTTTATCACAGTTACAAACTATTTTTTTTTTTTATAAATAAAATCTATCTCCCAGTTCTTTTTGGAGCTCATGAAGGTGCCACGTGTGGAGTCAAAGTTACGCGTGTTTCTGTTCAAAATTCAATTTAATACCCAGGTAAATTTACCTAATACCATTCTCATGATAATTTCTTTTCATTTGTGATTATTGTATTATTATTATTATTATTATTATTATTATTATTATTATTATTATTATTATTATTATTATCTCATTTTGACCTTTCTTTCAGCTTTCAGAGTTTAAGAAGAGTTTGAACACTGTAAACTCTGCATGTGATGAGGTACTTTAATATACAAGTTCACACTGTTTGTAGTTATTATTTTTAATTTAATTAATAATAATTAATTTACTTTATACAATCCTATTTCTGGTTTCAGGTCCGAACTTCTGTTAAATTGAAGGAAATCATGAAAAGAATTTTGTATTTGGGAAATACATTAAATCAAGGAACTGCTAGAGGTAAGAACATTGATATTGAATACTCCATGAATAATACGTATCTAAATCGTTTTATAAATTATAACTGAATTTGCAGGTTCTGCAGTTGGTTTCAAGTTGGACAGCCTATTGAAACTCACTGATACACGAGCTTCTAACAGCAAGATGACTTTAATGCATTATCTCTGCAAGGTACAAGTTGCTTATGCATAATGATTGCCATTTATATAGCTTTAATTTCTTATATCATCGTTTTACAGGTTCTTGCCTCTAAGTCACCAGACCTTTTGGATTTTCATGTGGATCTTGTTAGTCTTGAGTCTGCAACGAAGGTTTGCATTCGCTTGTTTTCTTGAAATATAATCACTTTTATTTTTTATTGTTGGTAAAGAAATCGATGAACTAAAGGCTTAAATTGCAGATACAATTGAAGTCTTTAGCAGAAGAAATGCAAGCCATTTTGAAGGGACTCGAAAAGGTTAAGCAAGAACTCGGTGCGTCTGCAAATGATGGCCCTGTGTCTGAAGTTTTCCATAAGGTAAATAATTCTCTCTCGAGTAAAATGCATTTTCATCTCTGAGGTTTGGCCAGTTTTGCGATATTCGTCCAAAGGTTTGTTTTTTCGCATATGGATCCAAAGGGTTTGAAATCTTGCCATTTTTATCCGGCTCATTAACTCCATCCATTTTTCTCCGTTAAGTCAGGGGTATTTTCGTCTTTTTTTGTTAACTTAATGGGCAATTCGAGCTTTTGAATATATGTACGTTATGCTAAATGCTTGTACATAAAGTGAAAAAGACCGAATTGCCCTTTAAGCTAACAAAAAAGACGGAAATACCCCTGAATTAATAGAGAAAAATGGATGGAGTTAACGGGGCAGATGAAAATGGCAAGATTTCAAACCTTTTGGATCCAAATGCGGAAAAACAAACCTTTGGACAAAAGTCGCATAACTGACCAAACCTCTAGAGATGAAAATGGCATTTTACTCTTCTCTCTCACAATTTCTTCAAGATACATCTCCTTTACATGAGAAGTTTCAGACCAATAAATGTTGACATTTTTCTTTCTTAATTTTACATTCTGCCTATTAATTCTCTTTCTTGAACTGTTTTAAGACGTTAAATGAGTTCATCGGCTTTGCTGAGTCAGAAGTGATGTCTGTAAACAATCTGTATAATGTGGCGGTAAGAATCCTTTTAACTAATCTTCCAATTTGACATATTTCAAAGACATCGTATTCCGTTTGGGTTAATTTCATTGGTATTAATTACAGGGTAGAAATGCTGATGCATTAGCTCTATATTTCGGTGAAGATCCTGCTCGTTGCCCTTTTGAACAAGGTTAAGATATAACTAACTAATATAGCACTTGATATAATTTATATAATTCCATGTTGAAGATATAACAGTTATTTACGTTTTGCAGTTACTCAGACCCTTTTAAACTTTGTGAGGCTTTTTCGGAAAGCTCATGAAGAAAACTGTAAACAGGCTGAATTAGATAAAAAGAAAGCTCAAAAAGAGGCTGAAATGGAGAAAGCAAAGGGTGTTAATTTAACAAAGAAAGGCGAAAAATAAGCTGAACGGGATTTATTTATACTTCATACGATCCGGTCGGGTCGGATCAGGTCAGATCAACGCATGCCCAATGCTAGCCACAGCCACAAGTGAAGTGAACCATGTGGCTGCATGCACAAAACCTGTGTTGTAAATACAACACTGGGCACGCTGCAGATGTTCTCAGGGAAATATGAAACTGATGTGACCGTAAATCCAATTTTCAGTTGACCACACTGATGGCGGTTTGACCTTTGAAATAACTAGGGTCCAGCCATAAGAAGTGTGAACCGGTAACAATGTAGAGTACAGTGTACATATATTTCTAACCGCATATACATATACTAACATTGATATTTGATTTAGAATAGAACTGACCATGAAATTTGTTGTATATAAGATTAGGTTGACTATAGATAGGCTAATTGTTGTAAACAATTGTGAGAGAAGGGGCAAATTAGACTCATTTTGTTGATTATCAAATGGAAATATTTTTAAAGTAGTTTGTGTTCATGCATTCTTTTATGGTTTATCTTGCATGTTTTTTACGGTGGTTCTAAATTTCTAATGGCAGGTATGCTGTTAGTCTTTTTGTTTTTTACACATATGGCCCATGAAATTTATAGGTAGTTATTAATTTGTTTTTTAAGCATCCAAGATTATCAAATGGATAAAGTGGACATTTTAGAAACTAGTAGTCATATTAATAATTTCTACTTAGAAGACCAAATCTATTTCTATCAAAATTTATTTCTTTTAGCAAATTTTAAGATGTAAACCAATGTCTTTTAGCAAATTTTAAGATGTAAACCAATGTCTTTTGTTCCATCTCCTCATCTTTTTGTTTAAGGAGGTGCTTTGCATATCATACTTTTAACTTTACATGTAGCAACTATTGTTGCAGAATACGAGGTCCAATATGTAAGAATATGTTAGAAGGTAACACGAGAGTGAAGTCCTGAAAACACCATCTGACAATTAAGTTAGTTTAAGTTAGTAAATAATAATTAGATAAATAACTTGTATATAGTTATAAACATATGTTTGCATAATGTGTATAGAGCTAGTAGAAAGGATGCATCAATTGTTGTTGTTGTTAATCATTTTACTTGGTAAAAGAATTATAGAAAATGGGATAACATGATTAGGCAAATGTAATTGTGGTATGACAAAGAAAAAAAAACCTTTTTGGTTGTATTGATTTTAGGGGAAGAGTAACGTCGAAAATCGAACATCCCGATTTTAACACGCAATGGAAAATGACTTGCAACTATCAAACACATTGTGGTCACCAGGCATGTTATAACATGACTTAGGTAGTAGAGTCATGTACACTTTAAATTCCTTCCATTTTACCCGGACGTAATTACCAACTTAGACTTTGTATTTGCATTTGAAGTTTACTCTTTTTTGGGGTTTCTTGGTAGGACTGCAAACAGGTCAAGCTGATGGTAAGTTATTCAAGATTAGCTAAAAAAACTCAAAACAAGCTGAGCTTAAAGACGTACGAGCCCAAACTCGAAACTAGATTGGAGCTCATCTAATAAAAGAGCTCGAACCATAGCTTCACACAACGAGTTTGACTAAACTTCCGAGTCTATTATTTATAAAAAAAAATACAATAGTTTTTTTTTTGTAATAAACATAATTACATAATAAATATTGTTATCTACAAAATTATGATAAAAATTACATGATAGTATATATTTTATTATATGTTTATAATTACAGTTACAAATATATAGTTATAAAAAATAAATAAATACATACATCTGATAATGAGATATTTAATAACTAGTCACAATTTGAGCTCAAGTTTGAAAGATTATTAACAAACTAAGCTTGAGATTTGGACATACAGTTTGAAACGAGCCAAACTTGAGCTCAAACTCTTTTAAACGAAACCAATCAAGCTCAACCGATTCTTTTACATCTCTATTCCCCGCCAAGATTGGGCATGTGTATAAAATTGGACACAATAAACTTTGGACCTCTGAAAAAAAAAAGATTTAGCTTTTGTAGAGATCAAAGACCAGTCCGGTTTAATTGTTGGTGAGTTCAGTGTCATCAAGGTTAGGCATTGCCCGAGCGGTGAGCTCGGAGGCAACAACCTAGATGGGGTCCAAGGGGTTAAGGCCCTCGTGGTCTAGTTGACTGGTTCATTAGTGGAAACTAGGCATTAGTAGTAACTGTTTATCAGTGGCGACTTATGTTGTCAGTATTAATCATGATAAATATTATTTTCTACTACAAGCAGGGGCAGATCCAAAGGTGTTTTGGGGGTTCTAAGGAACCCCCTCGGTTTGGAATAAAATGGAAAAAAATTAGTGAAAACTTTATATGATTTGGAAAAAATCAATGAGAATTAATGAGAATCTACTAAAAGAAACCCGGTGGAAAAACTTTCTGGACCCGCCACTGACTACAAGGGCTGTTAGCACCATCTTAGTGTTGGACGTAATTCCTGTACTCAAGCGTATGAGGCGGGTTGGCTCAACTAATTCGAGTTATGTATTAATACAGTTATTTGGTTAAGTTAATTAGAGATAAATTAAATGAGTTATATTTAATTTATAATTAATATGTGACAACTCGAGTTTCTAAGATTCCATTTTCGCATTTATTGAACGTTCATTGTTTGTTTAGTTGTTTACTTGCACAATTAGTTTGCTGTGAAACTGTAACGTTTTGATTCAGTTAAGTATATTGTATATTGAACATGGTTATGGGTTAATTATGAAAGATTTGTCAAATGTATGAACTTGGTGGTGAAATTGTGAACTATTTTGAAATGGTGTACTTGTGTAAAATATGATACTTAGGGATGTATAGAGTAATTAGTGAAATCCTAGTGATTCTTAACCCTAATCATTCACTAATCACCACACAAAAACAAAACACGTACTTCCACTTCTCTGATCTTCTCTGGCAATCATCATCTCCATCATTGGCACAAGTCTTCTACATCAATCTTGATCTTTCAATCTATTTAGAATCAATTCAAGGTAATTGTTAATGATTGTTTGTTGTCACTGATTCTTGATTATGTGATTCATGTAAACCCTAGTTCCATATGTAATGATTCTGTGTTATTGAATTCTGATTATTGTGAATTGCTGTTGATTGTTGTGTAATCATTCCCTGATGATTTAGATGATTGATTTGTCAAAACTATTGATGATTGATTTGATTCTGCATTATGAAAGTATGAATTAGGGTTTTGATCGTATGAATGTTAGAATGTAACTGTTGCTTTGATTCTGTGAATTGGCTGTGGAAATCACGTATGTTGAAACTCGTTGTTAACAGTCAGGGCTTTGTGAAGTCACAAAGGTCAGAGTTTTGTGTTTGTCTGAGTTTTGTAACAACATGCTTAGTCCGAACTTTATACCTAACAAGTGTCTGAGTTTTGTGATAAACATAATCAGAGTTTTGTAACCCTAATTGAAAGTCCAAGTTTTATCCTAGGGAAGAAAGTCCAAGTTTTATCCTAGGGAAGAAAGTCCAAGTTTTATCCTAAGGAAGAAAGTCCAAGTTTTATCCTAGGGAAGAAAGTCCAAGTTTTATCCTAGGGAAGAAAGTCCAAGTTTTATCCTAGGGAAGGAATGGAAGTCAGAGTTTTATACATGAAGGGAGGGGTGCGAATTTTAACCCAGGGACTAAGGGTCCGAGTTTTTAAGCCAGGAAACCCCCCCCCCTGGTCCGAGTTTTGTGAAGGGGAACTCCCCTTTTGTCCGAATTTTTGCATATAAAGCCTTGAGGGTCCGAGTTTTAGGTAAGGAACTCCCTTGGTCCGAATTTATTGCCCTGAAATGTTGTTTGACCTTCTGTTGTGTTGTTGTGTCCAACCTTTGTGAATTAAACATGATGCCACCCTGATTTGCATGCTACTAGTCAGAATTCCACATATGATATATGTTTATGACAAACATCAATGTTGAAGCTTACTGTATGATTCTGTATATGATTGTATGCTACTGAATGCAACTGTATGATCCTGTATGTGTGAACAATCTCCTCATATCATTCTGTACACAATGAACACACATAACACAATTGCTTGAATATCAAGGACTTGTAAACCCTAATTGAATGTAACACTTACATCGAATCATGTGCAATGTATCCTAGGTCGTGTGTAACGGACTTAGACATTTAATTAACCCTAGAAGCAATAACATACCGAGCAAACCAAGGTGAGTTCACACTCTTACTAAGGCATGGGATTCCCGGGGAATAGGGAATGGGTTGAATGATAGAATTGAACAATTACGCGTACATACACGGTTACTAGACTATCTACCATGGTCCTCGGGTTAAGCAGGACACTTACGTAAAACCTACGTAAACAGGAATATGCTACTGTCTTCCGGAGTCAGGAAGGACACTTACGTAAAACCTACGTAAACAATAACATGCTACTGTCTTCCGGAGTCAGGAAGGACACTTACGTAAAACCTACGTAAACCCCACGCGTACCACTGTCCTCGGGTACAGAAGGACACTTACGTAAAACCTACGTAAAGCTTGTGCGTACTACTGTTCTCGGTTGTGAAGAACACTTATGGTTACGAATAGTCTAGTGGATATACAACATGGGAAGCCCCCACCAATAGAACGTACTATCGGCCCAGTAGAGCCACATGTTACAAACGAACTTACTATTACGCATTTACTTCCTGTGAACTCGCTCAACTAGTTGTTGATCCTCTGTTACATGCCTTGCAGGTCGTTAGGTACATGGAGCTTGCACAGGGAGGAGCTGGTCGTTGTGGGCACGGATTGTGAATGTTTTGTTAAACACTTTATGACATTTCATACTTTATTATGTTGGGTTTTATTTATACGCTTCCGCTAAACAATGATAACATACTTATATTTTGAACACCTTTCATATTGGTGGTTGAATGGCATTTATTTTTATATATTAATTACATGTTCAATATGATTGGTGGCTTGATCCTGGTCAGTCACGCTCCCAAGCGGTGGTACACCGCGGGTGGATTTTGGGGGTGTGACAGATTGGTATCAGAGCCATTGGTTATAGAGAACTTGGTTTTAATATGGGAAAAACGTTTTTATTAAAACCGGACTATAACCAGAACAGTGCTCTCAACGATCCACAATGACGCTTCGCTCCACGTGCAAGACTCAACATCCTAGGTAATAAGGTTTATGTTTATTGCCTACTTGCTAGAATTACATAGAACTTTGCTCGTGGTATGCTTAGATTACATTGCTCACTATTTGTTTTTGCTTGAGAACACCTGTGTGCTTACACTCTTCTGTCATCGCATTATTCGCGAACCTCTCTCACTTACGTTACATTTGCTATGAAGATCATGGCCGGACGTATCAACATGACACAAGCCCAGACGGCTCTCATTAACGAACGGATTGCTGCGGCACTTGCAGCCATACAAGCAGGAGGTATACCCTGCAGTCGTAACTAGGATCTTTAGATCCTACACTCCTAAACTAACTTTTGTGTTTAACCTTGTCCTATTCTTATACACAATAGGACAACACGCTCAGCCACCTGTTTACACCTTCAAAAATCTCAAGGATTGCCAACCTAGTACCTTCAGTGGAACAGAGGGAGTTGAAGGCCTCCTCCACTGGTTCGAGAGGCTCGAAACTGACTTCGAGGTGTGTGATTGCCCTGAGTCTCGTAGAGTAAAGTTTGCTACTGGAACACTCGAAGGTGCTGCATTAACCTGGTGGGAAGCACCGGTTCAAATGTTAGGGCTGGCAGCTGCTAATGCCACCCCCTGGAACGAGTTCAAGGACCTAATTAAGGAAGAGTTTTGCAGTCGTGAAGACATCCACAAACTAGAGGTAGAGTTCCTCAACCTACAGATGGTGGGGTCTGAGATTGAAGTTTATACGAAGAGATCAAATGAATTAGCCACATTTTGTCCTACTATGGTAGACCCTCCCACCAAACGTATCGAGCTGTATCTCAAGGGTCTAGTGCCAGAAATTCAGAGTCATGTGACTGCAGCTAACCTTGGCACTATCCAGCAAGTCACTCGACTTGCTCATCGTCTCACAGACCAGGCTGTAGAACAAAACAAGTTACCGAAACGTGCTAAGACTGATACTACATGTGCTTCTAGTGATAACAAACGCAAGTGGGATGAAAACCTGAGCAAGGAACTAATTTTGGTCCAGCCTCTGGCGCAGCAGCAAAAGATAGATGACTACCAGAGCCCCAGACAACAATTTTCTAGTAGTCGCGGGTAGAGTGGATATCGAGGAAATCATCCAAAGTGTAACAGATGCAATAGACACCACAGCAGTCAGTGCAACAAGGGTCGTTTCTAGAGGTGTCTCAAGATTGGTCATGAAGCTAAGGATTGTCGAAGCTCACGTCCTGTAACTCAAGAACAGCTACGGCCGCCTCAATCTTCACAGAATCAGCAGCAACAACAAAGTTTTAAAGGATGTTTTCAGTGTGATGCTAAAGATCACTACAAGAGACATTGTCAGCATATAAATGTCACACCCCGATTTCCACGTGTCTCACCGGTGGGCCCGGTGGGGGATTACCGTGACGATGTTGGCAACAATATAGTCAAACCACACAATTATATAATGCACAGCGGAAGCTTAAAGATAAATAAATAATTTTCAACCTCTGATTGTAATATCAAATGTATTACAGAAGTCGAATATATCCACAGCGGATCAAAAATAATAAATATTGTTCATTCAGATGCAGCATCGAGTTTGCGAGACTATGTACGATGCTTAGGAAGCTAATACCAGCCCATTTCGTTCAGTACCTGCACTTAATCTTTTTGGGGAAAATACGTCAGTTTACACTGGTAAATACATTCAACTGACACATTTGAAAATGTTTATTAAAATTGATTTGAATGCACAAGGCACAAACTCTTTTATAACTTGGGAAAATTATTAAAATCTTGTGAACGTTTTACATGTTCTTTTATGCGTTCAGTAGCCCGGGTCGTGCCGGGTTAAAGATTTATAGACACACCACATTGCGTAAAACCGTAGTATAAAAACCAACGGCTACGTCTTTTAATTTAATGTCGACACTATATACCGGGTGTACGCCTACACCGGGATGTCGATGGTCGTGGCCATTTCGTAAAATGATGCCAAGGATATCCGGGACAACGGTCATTAAACCCCCCAAAGGCTTTTAAGAAACAAAACTGTTTAAATGAGCCGATCATATTATTTAATTAACCACCTAAGCGATGGAAGAATACAATGCTCAATCAAGCGGTATTAATATACCGTAACCCAAGCCCATATAGGGGAAATAAGTTAAAGTATTTACCTTTGCAAGTATATTTCCTTAATTTGGATTAAATCACCGATAGCTTTTACTGGGGCTCCTAATCTGGAACGAAGGTTTTAATTAACCTCTTAGAATCCTAACGAGTCGTTATAATGGCCGTAGCCTAGACCGGTTGGTTCCGATATATATATATATATATATATATATATATATATATATATATATATATATATATATATATATATATATATATATATATATATATATATATATATATATATATGGTTTAATCGCGTGAAAGGCGAAAACCGAGAATGGAGTGTGATTCTGACCCAACAAGTTCAGAGACTTGTTTTAAATGGGTTTATGGTTCACACTCTGGAATTTGGGGTTCAAATTATATTATTTGACCCGTGTCGGCTAATTTATGAAAACAAGTTTCATAAGCCGAACCGTGCGCGCAATAGGCGAAACGGTTAACCATGAGAGTCGTACGCTTATTTCCTAAGTCAATATGCCTTAAATGGGTTGTGGTATCAGTAGGATACCTTCCGTGACGCCCGTAACGAGTTTAAGTTAATATTATGCCCCGTAGGGGCTTTTCGGTCATTTTAAAGACTTTTAAAGAGCTTTTCGAGTTCTACTGGAAATCTGAGTTTCCCGAACAGCTTATAAAGCTTAAAATACTTTATTTATTATTTAAAACCAGTAGCAACTGGAATCGGGTCAAAAGACCTTGTAGAACTCATGTTTTGGCCGAAAAGGGCATATTCGGTATTAACCGAACCGTAGCCATAACCGCAGGTTATGAGCGAGGTAAAAATTATTAAAAATCTTTAAAATTCCCAAAATATTATTTTAATACAGTGGGTAAAAGTTTTGGTGATGAAATCTTGGTTTAGATAGGTGTTATGCTAATTGCGCCGTTAATTACTAAAGTTTACTTTAAATGCGCCATTTAGCATAACTCTCATTCTAGACCTCGGATTGACGTGAAACTTTAAGGACATGCTTATAATTTAATAAGCAAGGTTCTGGTCCGTTCACGTGTCCGAAATATTCGTTTTAATTTCAAAAGGCCGTTACGGTCAACTTTTAGGCGAATGACGGAAATGCGCAAAAGACTCGGATAACTCATGAACCGATCACAGAGGTTTATACCAACATGTGACCTGGTACTAAGAGAGTCCTAAGGTATATCTATACCTCACTAAAACGGGTCAGAACTGAAGTCAAAACAAAAGTCAAACTTTTGCGACATTCGGCTCCGAACCGGGTCAATATAGCAAATGATCGATTCAAACGAGCGCAAACAAGTTTATATACTTAATATCATGTTTTATAAGTGTCAAAACAGGTTTCATAACATACACATTACAGATTATGCATAAATCGCTAAAATAGCTTTCTGTTGACTTTTTAACCGCACGTTTGACTCGATATTTGACATAGTTAGAGTGGTGATCAGGGGGAACCTTTTTAGAGGTTTATTACCCACATAATTACCAACTTATAACCACTTTTGATTCGTCATAAGACTGAACCATTTGCAAGTTATTGTAATGACAACCGTTAGTTACGACGGTTGTGTTTATGAGCTTTAACTATGGAAATGTATGACCAAAATGGTTATGAACGACTTACAGAAGTGTGTTCTTGCTTATAGAGCAGAGATGGATGCTAGAGAGCTCTTAGAATGATCAGATAGAAGTGTTTGTGTTGTGGTGAATGTTATGAACCAATGTGGCTATTTATAGTGTTCATAAACCTTCAAGATCATTACAACACATGCTACACTTGATCATGGATCATGGGCAGGTGTCCCTAAGGGGTATGGGTCGAGTAGGGGGCACCCATGCTCCATTAATTGGTTGTTTGATCGTTCAAAAGCTCCAAAAGGCAAGAAGTTACAACTTTCTGCATCTGGGCACTTTACGCGACCCGCATGGAAGTTCCATGCTCCTTTAACGCGGGTCGCCTAATATTCAAATATCAGGCGTGTAATTTAGGAGGCTCGCGGCCCGCCTCAACTTAACCCATAACACAACGCGGGTCGCGAGAGGTCAGATTTCCAGAAATTCTAAATCTTTTGTAATGATTATCAGAATCTGGTAATTAATAACGAAATCTTTCGTAATGATTTACCTGACCTTTCGGGTTTGAAGGGGTAACTTTGCGGTTTGGCCCTCGGTTATTTACCGATAGGGGCCTCGTGTTATTTACCCGCATTATTAAGTCCCCGGTTAGTTTATTAATTATTTGGAAAGCCTTAACTTTCACTGTTGACGCTTTTAACCCTTCTCATACGAATTCGAGTATAACTCTTTCGTTTTAAAACGGAACTTCGCGGAATTTATACAGTATATTCTAGTGAGCGTATAATACTGTTACGAAGCTTTGGGAACGTTAAAGGGTCACTCAGAGGTATAATTAAACATGTTGACACAGTTAACCCCTGTAGTTCGTAATCTCTCACTTTCTTCCGCGTTTCGCTTCCGTACGATTTATGATTTATTCGTTTGAAGGTACAAGCATTTATTTAGGGTTACTATACAGTATATTTACCCTTGTTGACATTTATAACCCTCGAATTTATATACTTTCAAGGTTTGTCAAAATTAGTCCTTTATTTAATATCAATGCCACGTGTAAACAAATGACACGTGTTAACACATCATTGGACACAAAAATTCGAGGTGTTACAATAAACCAGGACCAGACTCAGAACCACGACCATGGAAACAGGGACGACAATGGGGATAGCGTTGGGGGAAACAATGGAAACAATGACGCCGAGGCCACATGTACGTGATTGGTCAGGGTGACGCAAGGAACGATCCAACGTAATAATGGGTAAGTTTCTTCTCGACGAATTTTATGTTACTGTCTTGTTTGATTTGGGTGTGGATACCAGTTATATGTTCTTGAAAGATAGTCAAATGTTACAACGTACACCAACTCCCTTGAACACCAAACATGTCGTAGTGTTAGCTTATGGTACAAGTCTAGAGGCCACACATAGTTCAGGGTTGTAATCTTATCCTCGCTGGGCAGACGTTCCCTATCGACTTCATTCCTATAGTTCTGGACAGCACCTATAGCTCACGCACCGTATCGCTTAGCTCCATCAGAATTGGAAGAACTATCGACGCAGCTACAAGAACTCTTAGATGAGGGATTCATCCGACCCATCTTTTCGCCTTGGGGAGCTCCAGTTTTATTCGTGAAAAAGAAGGATGGCACTTTCAGGATGTGCATTGATTACCGCGAACTGAACAAGGTCACAGTGAAGAACCGTTATCCTCTTCCACGTATTGACGACCTATTCGACCAGTTGCAAGGGTCGAGCTACTACTCCAAGATAGACTTGAGGTCAGGTTACCATCAGCTGAGAGTCCGGGATGAGGACGTCTCCAAAACCGCATTCAGAACTCGCTACGGTCACTACGAGTTTCTAGTCATGCCATTCGGGCTTACGAACGCGCCTGCAGTTTTCATGGATCTTATGAACAGGGTGTGCAAACCCAATCTAGACAAGTTCGTCATCGTTTTCATCGACGACATTCTGATCTGCTCCAAGAGTCAGGAGGAACACGAGCAGCACTTACGTCTTATCTTGGAACTTCTTCGAAAGGAACAACTGTACGCCAAGTTTTCAAAATGCGACTTCTGGCTTCGTGAAGTCCACTTCTTAGGCCATGTGGTGAACAGGGATGGGATTCATGTTGATCCATCCAAGGTAGATTCGATCAGGAATTGGCCTGCACCGCGTACACCAACGGAAATACGCCAATTCTTGGGTTTGGCAGGGTACTACAGACGATTCATTAAAGACTTTTCAAAGATCGCACAGCCGCTTACAATGCTGACACAGAAAGGGGTTACCTATCGTTGGGGTAATACACAAGAAACTGCTTTTCAGTACCTGAAGGATAGACTATGCAGCGCACCTATTCTCTCATTGCCAGAGGGCACGGATGATTTTGTGGTCTATTGTGACGCATCGATACAGGGGCTTGGTTGTGTATTGATGCAGCATGATAAAGTTATTGCCTACGCTTCGCGGCAACTCAAAGTTCATGAACGGAACTACACGACGCACGATTTAGAGCTGGGAGCTGTTGTTTTTCCGCTTAAGATATGGCGACACTACTTGTACGGTACCAAGTGCACTATTTACACCGATCACAGGAGTCTCGAGCATATCTTCAAGCAGAAGGAATTGAACATGCGTCAACGACGATGGGTCAAGTTGCTTAATGATTACGAATGCGCCATCAAGTACCATCCAGGCAAGGCCAATGTTGTGGCTGACGCTCTCAGTCGAAAGGATACTCTACCTAGGCGTGTACGAGCTTTGCAGCTCACTATTCAGTCTGATCTTCCTGCACAGATACGAGATGCTCAGGTGGAGGCATTGAAACCAGAAAACGTCAGGACTGAAGCCTTACGCGGCTCAAGGCAACGATTAGAACAAAAGGAAGACGGCGCCTACTATGTAACAGGACGTATTTGGGTCCCACTATACGGCGGTTTACGAGAACTTGTGATGGATGAAGCTCATAAGTCTCGCTACTCGATACATCCAGGTTCGGATAAAATGTATCACGACCTTAGAACTACATACTGGTGGCCTAGCATGAAGGCCCACATTGCAACTTACGTAGGCAAATGTTTGACTTGTGCGAGAGTCAAGACTGAGTACCAGAAACCCTTCGGCCTACTTCAGCAACCAAAGATACCACAGTGGAAATGGGAAGAAATTTCCATGGATTTTGTCACTGGTCTGCCTAGATCCCAGCGTGGGAATGATACTATCTGGGTGATCGTAGATCGACTCACAAAGTCTGCTCATTTCCTGGCTATTAAGGAAACATATAAGTTCTCTACCTTAGCAGACGTCTACTTGAAAGAAGTTGTTTCGAGGCACGGAGTGCCAACCTCTATTATTTCGGATCGGGATGCACGATTCACTTCAGAACTATGGCAAGCAATGCACAAAGCTTTTGGCTCTCGATTAGACATGAGCACAGCTTATCACCCTCAGACGGATGGGCAGTCTAGGCGCACAATTCAAACTCTAGAAGACATGCTTCGGGCATGTGTTATCGATTTCGGCAACAGCTGGGAAAAACATCTCCCGTTAGTGGAGTTCTCTACAACAACAGTTACCACACCAGCATACAAGCCGCTCCATTCGAGGCATTGTACGGACGTAAATGCCGGTCACCTCTCTGTTGGGCAGAGGTGGGGGATAGTCAGATTACAGGTCCAGAAATGGTAGTTGACGCTACTGAACGAATAGCACAGATACGACAACGCATGGCGGCAGCTCGTGATCGCCAGAAAAGCTACGCTGATAAACACAGAAAACCACTCGAGTTCCAAGTTGGGGATCGAGTGCTACTCAAAGTCTCACCCTGGAAGGGTGTGGTTAGATTTGGTAAACGAGGCAAGCTCAATCCACGGTATGTTGGACCGTTCGAAATCACTGAAAGGACAGGCAAAGTATCCTACAGGCTAAACCTACCAGCTGAACTCGGTGCAGTTCACAACGTATTCCACGTGTCGAATCTGAAGAAGTGTCTGTCAGATGAGACCCTCATAGTTCCTTTTAAGGAACTCACTATCGACGAGCGGTTGCAGTTCGTCGAGGAACCAGTTGAATCACGGACCAGGATGTCAAGGTCCTCAAGAACACTAGAATACCTCTTGTACGAGTTCGTTGGAACTCCCGTCGTGGCCCAGAGTATACCTGGGAACGTGAAGATCAAATGAAACTCAAGTATCCCCGGTTATTCGGAAACCGTGCAACCACTACTGAGGCTGAAGCTACTACTACAGAATTTCGGGACGAAATTCCAAATCAACGGGGGGATGATGTGACACCCCAGGAAAACCAGTAAACGATATAACTTACCTAGCTTCCTCAGTAACCGCATGCTAAATTTCGGGATGAAATTTCTTTCAAGTTAGGGATAATGTGACAACTCGAGTTTCTAAGATTCCATTTTCGCATTTATTGAACGTTCATTGTTTGTTTAGTTGTTTACTTGCACAATTGGTTTGCTGTGAAACTGTAACGTTTTGATTCAGTTAAGTATATTGTATATTGAACATGGTTATGGGTTAATTATGAAAGATTTGTCAAATGTATGAACTTGGTGGTGAAATTGTGAACTATTTTGAAATGGTGTACTTGTGTAAAATATGATACTTAGGGATGTATAGAGTAATTAGTGAAATCCTAGTGATTCTTAACCCTAATCATTCACTAATCACCACACAAAAACAAAACACGTACTTCCACTTCTCTGATCTTCTCTGGCAATCATCATCTCCATCATTGGCACAAGTCTTCTACATCAATCTTGATCTTTCAATCTATTTAGAATCAATTCAAGGTAATTGTTAATGATTGTTTGTTGTCACTGATTCTTGTTTATGTGATTCATGTAAACCCTAGTTCCATATGTAATGATTCTGTGTTATTGAATTCTGATTATTGTGAATTGATGTTGATTGTTGTGTAATCATTGCCTGATGATTTAGATGATTGATTTGTCAAAACTATTGACGATTGATTTGATTCTGCATTATGAAAGTATGAATTAGGGTTTTGATCGTATGAATGTTAGAATGTAACTGTTGCTTTGATTCTGTGAATTAGCTGTGGAAATCACGTATGTTGAAACTCGTTGTTAACAGTCAGGGCTTTGTGAAGTCACAAAGGTCAGAGTTTTGTGTTTGTCTGAGTTTTGTAACAACATGCTTAGTCCGAACTTTATACCTAACAAGAGTCTGAGTTTTGTGATAAACATAGTCAGAGTTTTGTAACCCTAATTGAAAGTCCAAGTTTTATCCTAGGGAAGAAAGTCCAAGTTTTATCCTAGGGAAGAAAGTCCAAGTTTTATCCTAAGGAAGAAAGTCCAAGTTTCATCCTAGGGAAGAAAGTCCAAGTTTTATCCTAGGGAAGAAAGTCCAAGTTTTATCTTAGGGAATGAATGGAAGTCAGAGTTTTATACATGAAGGGAGGGGTCCGAATTTTAACCCAGGGACTAAGGGTCCGAGTTTTTAAGCCAGGAAACCCCCCCTTGGTCCGAGTTTTGTGAAGGGGAACTCCCCTTTTGTCCGAATTTTTGCATATAAAGCCTTGAGGGTCCGAGTTTTAGGTAAGGAACTCCCTTGGTCCGAATTTATTGCCCTGAAATGTTGTTTGACCTTCTGTTGTGTTGTTGTGTCCAACCTTTGTGAATTAAACATGATGCCACCCTGATTTGCATGCTACTAGTCAGAATTCCACATATGATATATGTTTATGACAAACATCAATGTTGAAGCTTACTGTATGATTCTTTATATGATTGTATGCTACTGAATGCAACTGTATGATCCTGTATGTGTGAACAATCTCCTCATATCATTCTGTACACAATGAACACACATAACACAATTGCTTGAATATCAAGGACGTGTAAACCCTAATTGAATGTAACACTTACATCGAATCATGTGCAATGTATCCTAGGTCGTGTGTAACGGACTTAGACATTTAATTAACCCTAGAAGCAATAACATACCGAGCAAACCAAGGTGAGTTCACACTCTTACTAAGGCATGGGATTCCCGGGGAATAGGGAATGGGTTGAATGATGGAATTGAACAATTACGCGTACATACACGGTTACTAGACTATCTACCATGGTCCTTGGGTTAAGCAGGACACTTACGTAAAACCTACGTAAACAGGAATATGCTACTGTCTTCCGGAGTCAGGAAGGACACTTACGTAAAACCTACGTAAACAATAACATGCTACTGTCTTCCGGAGTCAGGAAGGACACTTACGTAAAACCTACGTAAACCCCATGCGTACCACTGTCCTCGGGTACAGAAGGACACTTACGTAAAACCTACGTAAAGCTTGTGCGTACTATTGTTCTCGGTTGTGAAGAACACTTATGGTTACGAATAGTCTAGTGGATATACAACATGGGAAGCCCCTACCAATAGAACGTACTATCGGCCCAGTAGAGCCACATGTTACAAACGAACTTACTATTACGCATTTACTTCCTGTGAACTCGCTCAACTAGTTGTTGATCCTCTGTTACATGCCTTGCAGGTCGTTAGGTACATGGAGCTTGCACAGGGAGGAGCTGGTCGTTGTGGGCACGGATCGTGAATGTTTTGTTAAACACTTTATGACATTTCATACTTTATTATGTTGGGTTTTATTTATACGCTTCCGCTAAACAGTGATAACATACTTATATTTTGAACACCTTTCATATTGGTGGTTGAATGACATTTACTTTTATATATTAATTACATGTTCAATATGATTGGTGGCTTGATCCTGGTCAGTCACGCTCCCAAGCCGGTGGTACACCGCGGGTGGATTTTGGGGGTGTGACATAACAGGTTAGATAAACTTGTGGGTTTATACTATTATTTATCTAATTAAGAAGTTAAGTCCTACTCTAATTGTAATTAAGTCATGTCCTAGATAACCCGGTCAAAGTTATGATTAAGGTTAAGAGAAGGATAATCGGTTTTGAGTTATTTTTTGATTAATAAGATTGAGAGTTATTCAATTTAATTTTTTTCTTCCACTTTCCTGTTCGTTTGATTATCGATTGGGACTTGACTTAGGTTATCAACACCAATTGCTATTAGTAGTAAGCAGGTATTTATAACTACTTGGACGAGTTACAACTGATAAGACAATCATTAGAATTAACTGAGTCAGTTACCGGTGACAAGCTAGTGCAAAGATAACATAATAACTAGCAACCGTTTTAACTGCCACCTAACATACAATTTCATGAAGGGTTGTGTCACCGTGATGGTTCCCCAGTCATGAAAAGAAAGTTTGTGTTCAATTGTTGGTACATGTTTTCACAACTTTATATTCCATGCTTGTTTTTGTTTCTTTTTGAAATATTCGATTGAGATTTTGGAAGTACTCTCAAAATACTCAAACTTGAAAGTGATACATACACGATTAAGAAAGATATCCAGGCTATTCCAAACTACAAGGCCTATATTAGCCTCGGCCAAACCCGATTCGGTTTAGAAGATTTTTTAGTTTAAATAGCTTAAACTCAGAAAATGTTTAATTTGGAGGAAAAGCTCATCATGAGACATCAACAACAAAATATAGTTGAAAACGATAAGTAATTGCAAGATCCATATTTGTAGCATGAAAAGGACCAAGATGGTGTTTTGAAGATGTCTAGGATGCAACTTTATTCAAATATGTTCTAAGACCATGCGTAGTCGTTGGGGTAAATAATGCCCCATCCTAGGGCGTTTTGCGCCATGTGGCAGCCCAGTCAGCAATGGGGGCATTATTGGGCGTTTTTACAAAAGGGTTGTAGTGGGGATGTGAGGATTGTGGGGCATTATGTTTGTAATAAAATAAAATAAAATAAAAACAATTTAATAAATGTTATTGGACAAAACAATGCAAGCTCAAAACTGATTGGACAAGATCTCCCCCCTTTGACGTGATTTATAAAACGCCTGTACAAAAAAATTGCCAATCACGCCCATGCGTAATGGCTAGGGGGCGATATTGGGGGTGATTCAACACCAAAAACGCCCCTTTGGGCAACCACTACGGGTGGTCTAAGTGCACTGCATCTCTATATTTAAAATCATTTAATGATATTTCTTTACCATCTATATAATAAAAACTTGTGACGTCTTAAATTTTTTTTTTCTTGTCACACTGACACCCATTTAAGAATTAGCAATAAACAAGACCATAATTGATATATACTACTAGGGCCAACCCTAGGCATAAGGCCATGGGATGTGGGAAGGGGAACACATCTGGGAAGCCTATGTGGCATCCATGTGGCAGATTCCCCTAAAAGGAACACCCCCCCACCCCCCACAACCTTTATACTACGGTGGTCAATTTGACTTTCTGTTAGAGGGGTTTGAACCCTACCTAGCTTCTTTTCTTTTTCTTTTTTTTTTGAAAAGTAAACTTCATCAAAACGCAAAACCAACCTCAAATCGATGCGGCCAAACCAAAGGGATTACATATTTACAAAATTACATCAATCGAATCCAACCGCCTTAACCTCACTAATGGTTTCTTCCATTCTTAAAACCTTGTTATTGAATTTGGTCCTATTTCTGGCCCTCCGTAAGCTCCAACATCCGATCCTTATAATGCCCTTTAAAGCTTCTTTTTGTTGACCATTTAAACCAACGTGTTCGTGGATCTCTAACAAGTCTCTAAACGAAAACACCAACAAGCAGGAACTAATGTGTGCCCAAAGTATAGTAGCAAAAATACATGAGTAGAATATATGTTCTGTCGTTTCATCACCTTCTCCACACAGAACGCAAGACAAATCTTGTATAACAAGATTCCTCATTTTAAAGCCTCCAGTATTGCAATTTTATTCATCTCGGCCCGTCATATAAAGATGTTACATTTAATCGGCAACCACTTACACCATTCCAGAACATAAAACTCCGAGTTGATCCTGTAGGATCGTTGAATCGATCAAACGAGTCGATCAGAAGAGTTCTTGACCAAATCAGAGGCGGAATTCATTGATTTGATCTTCATTCAGCTTGATATGCACTTAGATTCACTTTAACTATATCTTGTATTGATTTCAGAACGTTTTACATGCTGGAGACACTTCGGCATAGCTTCGCTACCGGAATCAGGAATGTTATAAATGAAAGACCCAAGACCTCTATATATAGTGATGGCCAGTTCGCACGAAACAGCTCTTCCAGTTCGCACGAACTGCCAGTTCGTACGAACTGGACTTTCCACTTCGTGAGGAGTGGCTAGTTCAGCCCTGTTTCTCGTTTTTCTCATTCTACGTGTCTTGGTCTATCTAATCTATTACAAGACTCGATACAAGACGAAGTCGACAGACATATGCACCAACAGATCCTGTTTTTATCGAGTAATTTTTTTACCGCACCCACTGAAAAACTCCACATCTGAAGCACCTATCCATCCCTATTGATCTCTAAAATCTTGCAGCTGAAATCCGAGAAGAAGACTGCATAAATTCAACAGATCATTAACCTCTAGACCTGCCAATAAGTTCCTTTTCCGTTGCCAACGAAACATCCTGCCATTAACAGGATCATTCACTCTATCGCTAACTCTACATCTTTTATCCGATTCTAGCTTGAAGAGATTCGGAAACCTGTGTTTCAAAGGTTCATTACCTATCCATGGGTCCAACCAAAAAGCAGTATCCATATCATTACCAACAGTGCTCTTGAAAAAATCTTCTCAAAGGAATCCCATCGATAAAGAATTTCGAGAGAGCGCTAGCTATGTTGAACCACACACCTCCCATCGATCTCCTAGCTGGTATAAAATACCACCCATATTTCGTTACGTGAATAGCTTCAATCACTTTGGTCCAGAGTCTATTTTTATCCGATAAGAACCTCCATCTCCATTTAGCAAGAAGAGACGAGTTAATATTTTTTAACTTACTCGGCCCGAGACCTCCATTTTCTTTAAGAAGAGCCACCCGATTCCAAGCTACCCAATGCATCTTCTTGACCAACACATCACCACCCAAAGGAATTTTCTAATTTTTGCTTCTAAATCTTTTAAAACTTGAACTGGCGCTTTATAAAGAGAGAAATAATAATTCGGCAAACTTTCGAGAACCGATTTGATTAGAGTAATCCTTCCTCCGATAGAAATTAATGATGCTTTCCACTTTGCAAGTCTAGAGTCAAAGATATCATAAATCGGTTTTCAATTGGCAACCTGATTCATATTAGCCCCAACCGTTAACCCGAGATATATGAAGGGAAAATTGGAACCCTACCTAGCTTGTGTGTGTGTTTTTTCTTTTCCAATAACCAAATCCTATTTCAATTTCAAGTGTTTCTTTAAAAAGTCTCACCAGAATGGCTGAATAATATAATATCTCAGTTGTTGTCCACTCATGAGAATCATGGAGTTGGTTGTTTAATTTCGTTTACTATTTTAGTGTTTCTTTAATTATTTTAATGAATTGGGTTTTTCACAACTATTTAAACTTTTTACTATATAGTATCCTTTTTTTTCTTTAGCTCACCATCCCATTATTGCGACCATTGAGTTTATACTAGCATGCTCACTATTAACACACACATACACATAGTGGACTTAAGCTCTTAGGTTTAAAATCATACTACTCATGTGCCTTTTAATTTACTTTTTAAAAGGAATAACAATAGATTTTAATAATCTCAACTATTAGTTGTTGGCGGGCAATGGTCCCAACTTTAAAAATAACCTTTGGTGGTCTCATATTTCACATATTATAAACCAATAGATCTTTACTAATGGAAAAAGAAAAATGAGACAAAAAGAAATTAATGTTTTGTTAGTAAGATCAATTGGTTTACACTATATAAAAGGTGGAACCACCACTGGTTATTTTTGATGTTACGACCATTGTCGGCGAACGATTAATAGTTAGAGTTATTAAAATCTAGTATTTTTTTTAAACGACGAAATCACATACTCTTTAAACCTACTTTTAAATTTACACCAGTGTTACTATGAGAGTAAAACCCAGTCATTTAAAAAAGAATGCTTTTACTCTACACCTAAATATAAGGCCTATAGTATATTCCCTTTTGATGCACAATATTTGATGTTACGTCAATGTGTAATTTTCAGAATTTATGTTCTCCTTTTAATAATTTGTCTATTTATTGTTGAAATAGGCATCTTGTCAGGTTCGAAAAGGGCCATTTTCCAGCCATTATGTTACTGGTTTTTAAGAACTAAGATGGCTACTTATGAATTTAGATCCAACTTCAAACAATCAAAACCAAATTTCTATATTTCAAGTGATTCATATCAAAACTGATACATAGTGTAGTTATTAGTCCGCCCCCACTACATTTTCCCCAAAGATCAGGGGTACGAAACTTGCACCTTCTCTTGATTTTCTCCGGCATTTTTGTGTATGTTTCTTTATGTGGTAGCCAAACATCATCATTTATAAGAGCTAAAGCCATAAAACTATTTGATTAGGATCTTGAATTTCAATAATGCTAGGTTTTGACTTTCCAAAATAATCCGGGGCTGAACCGAAAACATGTTATTAAGTTGATAGATATGAGATATCTGAACACTGAATATTAGCGACAACCTTGAAAATTATGGGCCCTTAGCATGAATTTAGTTTGTGGAGTGTAGAAATCGAAAATAACACTCCTAACTTGTTCATCATACGAGCTTGTCAAAAAACAGAAAAACTTCTGCTCATATGACTAACGATGAAAATTTCTTGCATTTTCAACAAAAAATCACGATTCGGAAAACACTAGCAAAAAGAGGATTCGCTACACACCCACAAAGCATTGCAGCCAGGGTAGAGAGGTCTTAGTCACACTCTAGATATCATATGATTGGTTATATCTTGATATTCTAGTTTGGTACTAAACCTTATAAAGAGCAAATGTGGATGTAACATAAATGGCCAAACAACCCTTTAGTTCGGTCTCATTTTTTTTTTTTTCTGAATCTAGATCAAACCGAAAACCAAAAACTAACCAGACTATTAACTTCGTAAATGGTCCTGTCCAATTCCAATTTGGGCACGATTTTTGCTCACCCTAATTCTTAGTATTTCCTACCGACCGGTATTAGTGTCTCACGGCTTATATAAGAGACATATTAGAGAAAAATATGAGATAAGTTATGATAAGCATTTCACTCAATTTTTTTTTTTTAATTTTATTTATGTGTGGCTGTATATTTTATAGTTGAAATTTAAGGTAATATGAAGAAAAGTCATAACTACTTTTTATACGAAAAAAATATTAAATAATCATAACAATAATCGGGTAAACATGGTTTTTGGATAGTGACCTAATTTTAGTGCTTGTTTCCTAAGTTAAACTTATACCCAACGAACTTCTTTACCCCCTTCGTTAGTCAACCCTTGACCATACCTAATGCTATTTTGATTTTTTTTAATGTTTGTTTTGATATTTAGGTACGACCCAGTGAAAAAGAATCTTGAATTCTTCAGCTTTTTTTTTTTTTTTTTTTTTTTTTTTTTTAATTAGGTTTTAAGAAAACATATTATAGTCATAACAATAAAAGATACAAATGAATAACTTACATGTGGTCCATATGAAAAAAAAAAAAAAAAATCTTCGATTAAAAACAAAAAACGGGACTGATTGGAGCTACACATTTCAAAAGAGCAACGATAGACCAATATGCGATGCTAGCTCGCACATATTTTGTAGAGGCTTAAAAACGAAACAATAATAAAAAACGATAAATCTTTTCAGATGGTTAGGTTTTTTGTTTTTTTTTTGTTTTTCTAGAAAAAAAACTATTTTCTCCATTTTCTTGATATCATAACCTTCAAAACTAATGATTGGTAACTTTAATGATTGGTAACTTTAATGAAAATCTAAATCACTAGTTTTACCTAAGGGTGGGTATAATGTGCGGGGAGTGGGTGGTTGAATGGGTATCACTGATCGGTGACCACACCCTCTGATTGAGTGAGGGTGTTTGAGTAGGAGAGAGGATGTAAAATCGGTGTAAAGTCACCGAAGGTGGAGAAAGGTGATGGAGGAGAGAGAGAGGAGAGAAGAGATGAACCAATCAAAAAATTTATAACTCAAACACCCTAGGATGATTGACATAATATTATTGCGTAAGATTTCACTCAAACACCCTAGGTGATTGACTATACCCTCCACCCAAAATTTTTTCCAACTAAACCTTCAATCAACATTTATGTTCCGATTCCCATGAACTTATAATTAAATTTGATATTAATCTAATTGTTTTGAACAACAAAAAATTCACTTACTTTAAACCAAAAGTATTCTAACTTGTCACTCAAATTCATACCCTATAAGCTTTAGGCTGGGTAGTATGGGTAGCGCTCCTCTCTGCCTCAGCACAATAACAATCAATAGCACCCACCTCCTCATTGCTTGGGCGCTATTAAGGGCGCCATTGACCCCTTCGCCAGCCCATTAATGAGGAGCAACGGATGATTTGTGGGGTCCACTTCAATTTAAATGTTAAAAACCAAAAGAAAAATAGGGGGCATCATTGTGAGGCTTTAACCTACTTCTTAGTTGTTAAAGAGGGGATGCCACTGAAGTGAATTGCTTTACGTGATGTTGATGTGATGCAATAGAGCCCCTAGACCTAGGGGTTCAATTCCATACCACCCAACCTTATCACCTCAACTTATCATACTATTAAAATATATATCATAAGTACCCAACAAGTAGAAATATAGAGATGAATCATTTCGAACTTTATGACAGTGAATTCGTGGAAGTGTACATTGTTTTATATTCAGTTTACAACTATTTACTACATGATTTCAATCAAGAGGGGAGTTTATCAATTAATTTTCACCCTCTGATTTAAGGGGAAAAAAGATGAAAGATAATACAAGAAAGATCTTCTTTTGCTAAGGGAGCTTGTTGTTGGCGTTAGTGAGTGGAGCCCCACCTTCCAAATAAGTTGCCCGTTAACCCACAACAAGCCCAATGCCAATTAGAGCCCCTTTCTCCGTTAATACAATAACACCTAAGGCCACTTGGTATACTCTAACATTCATAGGTGTTAATCCTAGTTGGTATATGTTAACACTTGTTATACCACTCCTGAAGGGTGTTAAGAGACATTAAAAACCTCATATGTTAAGAAGTTAACTAGGAGAGAGAGGGAGGGAATCAAGCATTGCAAAAGTTACACACACACAACATGCTCTATATATATGTATTTTAATTAATTTAAGGGCGTTAATAGAGGTTAAACCATTTCTTTGTTGTGAGGTGAAGTGAAAGAGGGTGAAATAGGTGATGTGACTCCTACATGTAGTTAAGGGGCGTGAAAGTATACCTCATAGCCTAAGAGGCTGAATTTAAATGTGGTCCACTCAAACTTTTTTTTTTGTTTTATTTAATTTTAGTTAACCCACAACGTATTAGTTAATTAGTGAATAGGTGCTCGCCTACATGATACTGATGTGGTCTGGTTTTTAGTTAATCCACACACCACAACATGTAGTCTAAATGCTTTTCCAATTCGATTTCAAGTGTTTCTTCGAAAAATTCTCAGCCAAATCATTCAAAATCTCAATATTTGTCCGGTCATGAGAATCATGGGGTTGGTTGTTTGATTCGTTTTCTATTCTTATTGTTTCTTTAATTAGTTTAATCAATTGGGGTTTTGCGCAAGCGTTTGAAACTAGTGGTAATTAATTACATATATCGTATACGTAATCCTGGTTTTGTTTGCTTGCCTTCGATAATGTGATTATTAACCTTTGAATTCATACTACTCACACACATAATGGACTTAAGCTTTGTATATTCATACTACTCATGTGCTTTTTGATGCACACCAAACGTTAATTGTTTGATGTTATGTCCATTATGTAATTTTCAGAATTTATGTTTCTTCCTTTTATAATTTGTCTATTTCTTGTTGAATTAGGTATCATGTCATCTATTAAAAGGACCATTAGCTAGGCTTTATGCATCCGTTTTATAGTTATAGTTATTAAAAATTAAGATGGCTACTTGTTATCCAACTTTAAGCAATCCTTTGTTTCCATATTCCTATATTTCAAGTGATTCTTTTCAAATTTATATATACACTTGTGATTAATCCGCCTCGCTCTATCATTTTCTCTGGAGGTCAGGGGTTCATACCCTGCACTTTGCCTTAGCCTCTTTTTTTTCGGCATTTTTTGTCAGTTTCTTTATGTAGTAGCCAAGCATCATTATATACAGAGTTGAAGCCATAAACCATTGGTCAAGATCTCTGAGTTTGAATAATGTTAGGTTTTGAGCCAAGCATCACTATAACAGAGTTGAAGCCACGAACCTAAACGTATGTAATTAAGTTGATAGGCATCCAAACACCGAATGTTAGTGACAACTGACAACCCTGAAAAAAAATTATGCTTCTGGAGAAATTAGGAATAATACTCGTAACTTGTTCCTCATATGTGCTTGTCAAAAACTTCCCCTAATATATATAGCTATTGTTGATTTTTTTTCTTTTTTATTTTCAGTAAGTATTCACCATTCCTCGATTAAAAAAAAGAGCAAAAAGTGGATTCGCTACACACCGACACGACACGAAGCATTCTAGCGAGGGTACAGAGATTTTAGTCGCATTCTTGATCACATATGATTAGTTTCATCTGAAAGTGACACTGATCTGATACAAAACAACATAAAGAGCTAATGTGGAAGAAACGTAAATGGCTAAACAACTCTTCAGTGTGGTCTAAGTTTTTTTCTAAGTCTGGATTGGACCGGTAACCAAACACTATAAGAGAAATAAATCGTGTGTATATACCATAGAGAAAATATATGAGATGAATTATGATAACTTTTTGTTTTTTGATCATAGTAACCACTCAATAAAAAATGAAAATAAAGTAACAATGTGTGGTGGTTTATTTTGTATTTGAAATCTAAGTTTTTTTTTTTTTTTTAACGGCAAATTTCTTTTATTTTTGTCATATGTGAGGCTTGAATCCAAGACATCCATATCCTAAATTATTTAAAGGTTTTGACTTTACCAATTAATCACCACCACATTCACATTGTTATTTGAAATCTAAGTAATAAGAAGAAAAGTCAATAAGTCATAACAACTTTTTACACAAATTTTGATATATAGAATAAACATAAAAATAATCGGTTAAACATGGTTTTTGGATAGTGACCTAATTATTAGTGCTTGTTTCCTAAGTTATACCCAACTAACTTCTTTACACACATCATTAGTCAACTGTAGACGGTACACGACCCTCTTCTGATGTTAGTTTTAAATTTAGGTACGAATCTGCCGGTGTAAACGAATTTTTAAGTTATTCAGTTTTTTTTTTTTTTTTTTTTTTTTTTTTTTTTTTTTTTTTTCAATTAGGTTTTCAGAAAACATTTTCAAAACAATCTTCTATTTACATGTGGTCCATATAAAAAAATCTTCGATTGCAAACAAAAAACCTGGGAAAGTTACGTATTTTATAAAAACGACGGTATGTAGATCAACGATACTTGCGGATATTTTCGTTAGTGGCTTAAAACAAACCAGGTAAAAAGACAATAAGTCCTCCTCTCACATAGTTAGTTTTGTTTCTCGAACAAAACTATTTTTTCTCGACTCTCTTGATCTAATAAACTTCCAAAGAAGTGATTAATAAAGTTAATGACAATCTAGATCCCTAGCAAACCCTAATTCTTTTCAAACCTTTTCCAACTAAACATTCAATCATCATCATTATTCCCCTAAATGTGCTATTAAATTTGATATTAATCTAGACATTACTCACTTTAAACCGAACTTATTCTTTCATGTGATACAACATGCCTAACCAATCGGCTTTTGTCACCACTAATTTTTTTTTTTTTGAGTGATAAAGCTTACTCCTACCCTATATTACACCAAATAATTACACGACGTAAATTCTTTCAACCATTATTATACCGAATCCGACGAAGTGTACATTGTTTTATATTCAGTTTGTAAACTATATACTAGATGAATTAAATCCAGATGAGAGTTTATCAACTCATTCTCACCCTATGTTTTCAATCCAAATCCTCAATCACAAAAAAAAAAAAAAAAAAAAAAAAAAATCAAGAAAGATTTTTTGCTAAACATTTTACCAATTCAGCCTCTTCTTCTATAATCCTGCCTGCTTCTTCATCAGCAGCATTCCGATTCCGATCGTAAGCGATTTTGCAGCTCTTGAAGAACACACACCCAATTATGACATCAATTATGATGAGAATAGAGTACAAATAAGCAATGAATAACCCCTCTAACACCATGCTTGAACCAAGTTGACTCACCCCGGAATCGGAATAAGCCTTGATCACCCGGAACTGGAACAGGAATTCAATTCCGGCCAACGCCATGTTCACCGGAATTGATAACGAAAGAGCGATAGATGTTCTTCCTCTGATCATCACACATGCTTTGAGAATGGAGATAAACCCACCACTCATTTCCATTCCGGAGAGAATTAAAGCCAGGTTGCATGTGATCATTGCATTTGTAATAACAATGGAATACACGATTCCGCCAATGATAGTAAACAACAATGAGGGGATATGGAGGTTTTCTAAGCAGTTGAAAGCTATGAAAAGGACCCAAAAGCAAGTGGCATTTGCTGAGATGATGATTAAAGTGTTCCAAATTTGTGTTTGGAAGATGGAATTGAAGATTCCGGTGAGCGATGGAATTGGATGGTGGAGGGTGTTGAAGGATTGGATTACTATTGCTTTTGCTATTAAAAGAAATGAGAGGGAAAAGGGTAGGACTAGAATTGAAGAGGATATGGTTTGGGAGAGTCTGAGATTGAGAATGGAAAAGAATTCGGATTCCGGGGGGAATCCGGCTGCGTCGAAGAGTGACCGGAGGCGGGAATGGATGGAAAGGGAATCAGGGAGGAGGGAACAGGAGATGAGGATTGAAATGGAGAATGGGAGGGCTAAAAAGGCAGTGGATGTGAAGTAATGGTAGTGGAGAAGGAAAGTGTGGATTGATTTTCTGATGATTTTGATGGTGGATTCCATCGGAGTTGTGGAGGATTCCGGCGACGGTGGTGGTGATTCCGGTGAAGAAGGGTGTGAGAGGGTGGAAATGGAATTGATATGGAGGATATTTGGTGCATTAGATGAATGGATGGGTCACCAACTATAAGCTAACTAACGTTATACATGGAGTTGTTTGTGCTTATTTTATCAAACTCAATTTTGATTAAAAAGAATTTTTCTAAGAAAAAAGAAAATCTAAGTTTTCATATTATAATATATAATAAAATTATGTAGGAATATATGATACAATGGAAAACAAATAATATGGTATAAATAATTGAAAGGAATTTAATAATTGTGAATTTAATAAAAACAAATGAGTAGGAGTATTATTATTATATATTACAAGACAAAAGGTTGCAATGTGGGTTGCTTGGTGATGTGCAAAGAGGTTGGTTGAAGTGGGGCTTTTGCTATAGAGGTTTGGGTGGCGTAGAATGGACTCATCATATTAGGAGTCGCTCCCTTACATCATTGCATTTAAAAAGTAGCTAAAGCCTAAACATCATATCTTTGGACGGTAAGTTCAAATCAGAGAAACTTTAAAGTTGTTTAGGTTAAAATCTATCAAGTTGGCTTTGTGAAACTGCCTGTGGCATTATAGTCTAGTGGTGTCTTGAAGGTAGGATAAAGTTTAGGGGCTATTAGGTTCTGAGTTCGACTCTTACAAGAGTTTTTTTTCTCAGATTTATTAGGTTTGTTGTATTTGCTATTGCATAGCGGAGATGGATATGATCGGATGGTTTCGCTGGTAGCACGGTAATATTCTAGTGGTCCGTCAGTGATCTAAATTTGCCGTTAAAAAAGATTGTGTGAAACTGTCTCTCTCTCTCTCTTTTTTTTTTTTTTTAATATGAGTTAAAATCAGGATATTGTTTATGGGATTACCATTGTGTATATCATTTTGATCTTCAATTGTATATAGAGATATAAACACCAAAACATTATTACATTGACAAAAGAATTTGTTATTCGACCACTATACGTATTATTTCTTTATGATATATAATAATGTGATACTACGTGAAATTGAAATTACAAATACATCATATATAATGATAAAAAAGTGTACCAACTTATACACGTTGGGAAAATAATACACCAAGGTATATTATGTATTCATATTTTAAAATAATTAACTCGTTACCACGGTTTTAAAACATGACCAGATTGGGCACGGGCAACTTAACCGGTCTAGTTGAATCCATTTGAATCAACCAATTGCTAGTTGGACCACTTGAATCAGCAAACATGAACGGGCTTCAAATTTTTTATCTAAAAATCTTAGATTGATTCATTTACGATTTTATATTTTGTTTACTTGAGTCTTCATATTTTATTTATGTTACAAACTCACACTAAAAAGATGAAATAAGTTGATATTTTATTTTAAGATATGTATGATGTTTATTTGTTAGGTCATCTAATTCTGAAACATCTCTGAAAATTAAACCGGTTATAAAAAACATTTTTATTTACTTTAAGCATAAAAGGTATTTATTAATTATACAAGTATAATTTATTTTTTTAATAAGTGATGATGAATTACTATTTGACGAAAGGGGAAAAGTTGTTTTTGTTGCTCAACTACTATATAAAGTTTAGCACCAATTAGAAGATGAGGTAGTGAAATTCAGTTAATCTAAGAATCTGTAATGTTTACGGATTATATTATTTAAATGGCCCAAAAGCCCAAGATCTTATGATTCTGTCAGCTTGTCCAGGCTAGAAGTTGGACCACAATGGGCTGAACGCTGTGTACATAAACTGAGTCTTGGGCCTTTAAACAGCCCGTAGAAATTATAAAAATTCAAGTATCCGTACTTAATCCTTTTCAATTCTTAGAAATTAATTTAAACCCTTAAAATCTATACTTGCTATATTAGATGGGGGCAGAATTGTAACGTGATATCTTCTATACATATAATAAAAGACATATGACGTTCTATGAGGCAGTCTTAATTATTTTTTTTAAATATTTATTACATTGGAGTGTAAAACGGGATAATGTGATCCTTTATTAGAAATAGAATTCTAAATATACCATGTATAAAAAAATATATATGTTCTACATGTATTGAATAAATCCTTTTAACGAAACAGTTGATTAAAATAAATATTTTTATTTTAATATGTGATTATCAGTTATCTTTGTTCTTATTATAAAAATATAAAAACAATTAAAACTACCAATTAAATAAAATCTTTATCTTTATAAATATTTAAAACGCTAATATATTTTTTAGATTTTAATAATTAATATATGATTATAATAATGAATATATTATTATCAGTTATCTTTATCTTTATCATTAAAATCTCTTCTACAAATTTTAAATTTAATATTATCAATAAATGACTTTTCATAATAAATATTTAAAAAAATAATTAAGACTGCCTCATAGAACGCCATGTGTCCCTAACATGGTTTCGTTTATTATATGTATAGATTAAACTAGAATTGAGATCCGCCACAATGCGGCACAGATTCTTTAATTATAACTAAGTCGATTTAGAACCTGCACATTATGTTAAGCCTGTCAAACGGGGAAAAAAATAGACGATGTAAAAACGTTCACCCACACACGCACGTTGCGTTGTGTTAACTCGCAAAATTTAGAAAGAAACGTAAAAACGTCAAAGCAAAGACGCACGTTGCGATGTGTTAAGTCACAAAATTTAGAACCAAACATAAAACGAAAAATTTGCAGAAAATGAAAACTATAAAGGATCAAAGTTGAAAGTAAAAAAAGTTGCGAGGATATTGTCACACCCCAACCGATGGCGGAAACATCGGGATGAGACGAACAAATTGCTCAAAACAACATAACACTAATTGTGACAATATAATTAAATTTCATTTATTAAAATTGCTAAGTTTCATACAAAATGTCAAAAAGGGAAATAACAAACATCAAACATAGTTTATTTCAAAAGTGGGTTTCTAGGCCATCCTATTCATTTCTTCAAATCTTGACTTCCTCATCCTGCAGTATGCATTTAAAATAAAGTCAACAAAACATGTTGGCGAGAATACAAGTTTGATAATAGTATAATATGTTTGAAATAGTTTAACATGCTCAAATCCACGTGACTATATGATTTCATATTAACAGTTATACTCGTAACGATGAAATCTATGTGTTCAAACCAAAGTTTAACGCAATTAACGTAGCCTAACCCTAGAAGGGTGGTAAATGAGTAACATAGAATAAACCTAACAATACCCATAATATTATGGGAGGGGCGTTTCTCAACCCACAGCGCTGCCATTGTTAGGGGAGGCTTGCAAAGTTAATGAACACACAGTCATAAATGTTTAACAGTAGCATAACGTGATTAACATGAGTCAAATAGATTCACATGAAATGTGGATTGAGGGTGCAAAAATGTTTAACATAGTGTGTTTGATATAGAAATGCATACAACACCCAAAATGTGATAAAATAGAAAATGGGTCATGTATACTCACCTTAGGTTGCGTTGCGTTTTTCTTGGAAAAGATTAAGAATCAAGGGATTGTCCAAGAGGATGTGTGTCACACCCCCAAAATCCACCCGCGGATGACACCCGCTTTGAGGGCGTGACTGACCAGGATCCAGCCACCAATCATACTGAATGATTAAACCGATAATAAAAAGTAATACTTACTAACCATAAGATTAGCAAATATCAAGTTCAAACAGTAAGAAGTAGCGGAAGCATAAATAAACAGTTTTAAACAACGTTCATAGGGTAAGTCATGATAAATGCCCAACACACGGGCAGACGACCACTACACATCCCAAGCAGCTGCTCCAGTCACTGGCCACCTGCAAAGCATGCAGTAAGGGGTCAACAATAATGCTGAGTGAGTTCACTAGTTGTCCAGTTTTAATTACCAAAAACTTGTTTCACCAGTTAATTTATCCGTTTATACATGCCATGGGGAGCTACCCCAAAAGTTAGCGACTAAACTGTTTTTCCAATACCGAACACTAGGTAACCGTTTGCGTTTCCGCAGGATGCCCCGATGTCAATGTTCTATCATCATTGACGGATGCCTGAGTACATTAGTTCACGACCGATCCCATACCATGGCACGGTGTGAGGTTGGTAAAACCTAAATAGCGCTATCAACTAATAACCCGTTCGCCTGGCCCCGGCGACTAATCGGTATTATGTAGTAGGGACTTGAGTGATAGAGTTGCGTTTAGTGCCGTTGGTTGCATTCCGTATAAACAGTAATTAACTAAAAGGTTTCCCAATGACAAGGGAAGGAAAAGTAAGTTTGTTCCCAATAACTAGGGAAGGAATGTAAATGGTATCCCCTTTGCAAGGGGATAGGGTTGTTTTAGTCTCGTGTCCCAAACCACCGGGACGCATGCTTTTAAGTTGTGAACTCACCTTGGGTTGCTCGGTAGATACGTTACTTGGTTAAGTATGTTGGTCACCACGTCCTAGCATGGTTACCAAGTATGGGTCAAGTTGGGTACAAGTAAACACGTATAAACACACTTAGCATAAATGCAAACAACCACAGTAGCAGGTATACATGCAGCCCAGTCAACAGAAAGTCCAACATACAAACAGTGGGATTATTGGGCCGACCCTAATATCTACACAGCAAACAGTTACATAGCAGTCCAGTTAACAGATAGCACAACAAGTCATTTGGCCCAATAATAGCCCAGTCGCGACAAAGGCGATTGCGAGTCGCAACCAAGGGATTCTGACTCGCAACCTCGGTTACGGCTCACCATGCATTGGTTACGAGTCGCAACCAGGGTTTCCGACTCGCAACCTTGGTTACGGCTCATCACGTGCTGCTTGCGAGTCGCAACTGCGGTCTCGGTTCATCATGCGTTGGTTACGAGTCGCAACCGAAGGTCCCGACTCGCAACCTCAGCTACGTGCACCTGAAGCCTTCTAGAACCTGTCCTTTGTACGATCCAATGACCTTGCATTTTCATGTAATTTTGTACTGACCAATCAGAAAGCAAAAACATGTTTTGTTGTCAAATTACAAGGCAAAATGGATCAAAACAAGCATATTCAAAATATTTTTGTGACATTCAAACTGTTCATCATAATATTCATCCGGTTCATCAGGTTTTGACCCTCACAACCCACCCATAACATGCATTCTAGGATTCATACATCACCATAAACCAACCGAAAGCATCAGAAAAGTGTTAAAGCAACCAAATCTAAGTATCATGCTTGGATTCTATTCCTAGCACATATGAAATATGAACACTCAACCCATAATATTCAAAGTCTTGGCTAAATGTTTCTATCTATAACTAAGGAGTGACAATATTTGATCAAAGTAACAACTAAGACAACATTTCATCAAGGCAAGGGTTTCATTCTCGGCTAAACAAGAACATTACAAGAAAGCATGAAACCTCTAACAAATTAACACGCATACACACTAACCGGTTAAGGAAGGGTATGAAGATGATCTTTCGAGTGGGACTCCGATCTTGAATTCGCAAGCTTTGTTGTCGGGTTGAATCCGAAGGAACAAGGAAGAAAATGGTGGTTGATGCTTTGGGTTTTTAGGGTTCTAGTGTGAGAGAGGAGAGTGTGAGAGGAGTGTTGTAAAATGGTTTAAGGGAGGCGAGGGTTGGTTTATATAAGGTTGCGAGTGGGTTAGGGTGATTCCGGGTTGGGTTTCTCGGTCACAAGGCCCAAACGGCCCATTGTTACTGTTCACTAGCAACCGTGGGCTCGAGTCGAGTTTGTGGTCTCGGGTTGGTTGTGGTTTCGGGTTCCGGTTCATCTCACATACACACACACTCTCTTATATCTATGTAAATATATATATATATATATAATACATACACATTTATATCTATATACACATATACATGAATACACATAGCATGTAGCACAATAGTTCAAATTTTCCTTTTAATAGAATCTATGTACACACATGTTACATCGAAAGATTGTCCGGGGAAAACCCGAAGTGTCACATTATCCCCAAGTTTTAAGAACTTTCGTCCCGAAAGTTAAGGCAGTCACTGTCAAGCTAGTGTAAATGAGAATGTTTCAACGGGGTGTCACATCATCCCCCCGTTAGTTTGGAATTTCGTCCCGAAATTCGGCTGTAGCTTCAGTGCTGGGGTTTTCGTTAGGGAACAGCCGGGGATACTTGTGCTTCATCTGGTCTTCCCGCTCCCAGGTATACTCTGGGCCACGTCGCGAGTTCCAACGGACTCGTACAAGAGGTATCTGGCTACGTTTGAGGATTTTGATCTCTCGATCAGTGATTTCAATCGGTTCCTCAGTAAAGTGTAGCTGTTCGTCAATAGTCAGTTCCTTAAAAGGAATTACGAGCGTTTCATCTGATAGACACTTCTTCAGATTAGATACGTGGAAAACGTTGTGTACCGCACTCAGTTCTTCAGGTAGGTTCAATCTATAAGCAACCTTACCGATCTTCTCGGTGATTTCGAATGGTCCGATATATCGCGGATTAAGCTTGCCCCGTTTTCCGAAGCGGACCACACCCTTCCAGGGTGAGACTTTGAGTAGAACCCGGTCACCGACCTGGAATTCTAAAGGTTTCCTACGCTTATCAGCGTAACTCTTCTGACGGTCACGAGCTGCCGCCATGCGTTGCCTGATCTGGGCAATCTATTCCGTTGTATCTACCACCATCTCTGGGCCCGTGATTTGACTATCACCGATTTCCGCCCAGCAGAGAGGTGACCGGCATTTACGACCGTACAATGCCTCAAAAGGTGCTGCCTGAATACTAGTGTGGTAACTGTTGTTGTAGGAGAACTCTACTAGCGGTAGATGCTTCTCCCAGTTCTTGCCGAAATCGATCACGCACGCTCTAAGCATGTCTTCTAGGGTTTGGATGGTGCGTTCAGACTGCCCATCCGTTTGCGGGTGATAAGCGGTGCTCATATCCAATCGTGAGCCAAAGGATTTGTGCATAGCTTGCCACAATTCCGAAGTAAATCGAGCGTCTCGGTCGGAAATAATTGAGGTTGGCACTCCGTGCCTTGAAACTACTTCCTTTAAGTAAATCTCCGCCAAGGTAGAAAACTTGTATGTTTCCTTAATAGCCAGAAAGTGCGCGGACTTGGTCAGTCGATCCACTATTACCCAAATAGTATCATTTCCGCGTTGAGACCTAGGTAGCCCTGTAACAAAATCCATGGAAATTTGCTCCCATTTCCATTTCGGGATTTCTGGTTGTTGGAGTAGACCTGCTGGCTTCTGGTACTCTGTCTTGACCCTGGCGCAAGTCAAACATTTGCTGACGTATGTTGCTATGTGGGCCTTCATACCAGGCCACCAATATGTAGTCTTCAAGTCGTGGTACATCTTGTCCGAACCAGGATGTACTGAATAGCGGGACTTGTGGGCTTCGTCCATCACGAGTTCACGTAAATCTCCAAAGAGTGGAACCCAGATGCGCCCTGTTACATAGTAAGCACCATCTTGTTTCTGTTCCAGCCGCTGCCTCGACCCTCGCAGAGACTCAGCCCTGATGTTTTCCGGTTTCAATGCTTCAACTTGAGCATTTCGGATCTGGGTAGGGAGGTTAGACTGGATGGTAAGTTGCAATGCTCGCACGCGCTTTGGTATGGTGTCCTTTCGGCTGAGGGCGTCGGCCACAACATTGGCCTTGCCCGGATGGTATTTGATGGCGCATTCGTAGTCATTCAAGAGTTCGACCCATCGACGTTGTCGCATGTTTAATTCCTTTTGCCTAAAGATATGCTCGAGACTCCTGTGATCGGTGTAGATTGTGCACTTGGTACCGTACAGGTAATGTCTCCATATCTTAAGAGCAAAAACCACTGCTCCCAGTTCCAAGTCATGTGTCGTGTAGTTCCTTTCGTGTGTCTTGATTTGTCGTGAGGCGTAGGCAATAACTTTCTCGCGTTGCATTAACACGCAACCGAGCCCATGAATAGATGCATCGCAGTAGACTACGAAGTCGTCAGTGCCTTCAGGCAACGAGAGAATAGGGGCGCTACAGAGGTTATCCTTAAGCCTCTGAAAAGCAGATTCCTGTGCTTCATTCCACTTGTAGGCGATGCCTTTCTGAGTGAGTATAGTGAGGGGTTGTGCAATCTTCGAGAATCCTTGAATGAATCTGCGGTAGTAGCCTGCCAATCCCAAGAATTGGCGAACTTCAGTTGGAGTCTTGGGTGTAGGCCAGTTCTTTATTGATTCGATCTTAGCTGGGTCAACATGAATTCCGTTCTTGTTGACTACATGGCCGAGGAAATGGACTTCTCGAAGCCAGAAGTCACATTTAGAGAATTTGGCGTACAGCTGCTCGTTGCGAAGGAGTTCCAGAATAAGGCGTAGGTGTTGTTCATGCTCCTCTTGACTTTTCGAATAAATCAGGATGTCGTCGATAAACACAATCACGAATTTGTCGAGGTAAGGCTTACATACGCGGTTCATAAGATCCATGAACACTGCCGGCGCGTTGGTCATTCCGAAAGGCATAACGAGGAATTCATAGTGACCATAACGAGTCCTGAACGCAGTCTTGGAGATGTCTTCATTACGAACTCTCAGCTGATGATAGCCTGATCGCAGGTCAATCTTAGAATAGTAACTCGATCCTTGCAGTTGATCAAACAAATCGTCGATGCGCGGGAGAGGGTAACGATTCTTGATGGTAACCTTGTTCAACTCACGATAGTCGATGCACATTCGGAATGTGCCATCCTTCTTCTTGACAAAGAGTACTGGGGCTCCCCAGGGTGATGAGCTAGGACGGATAAATCCTTTATCCAATAGTTCCTGTAGTTGCGTAGAGAGTTCCTTCAGTTCTGCAGGGGCTAGACGGTACGGTGCACGAGCTATGGGTGCTGCTCCGGGAGCTAGCTCGATTCGAAATTCGACCTGACGGTGGGGAGGGAGTCCAGGTAGTTCCTCAGGAAATACCTCGGGATAGTCTCGTACTACAGGAAAATCTTCAATCCTCTTTTCCTTTTCGTGGGCGTCGGTGACAAGTGCTGGGATAGCGGTGTGCCCTTTCTGTAAGCACTTCTGGGCTTTCAGGAGCGAGATAATGCCTGTGACTTCTCCACCTTTGTTGCCTTGAACGATGAGGGGTTGACCAGAACGACGAGGTATACGAACTGCTTTCTCTTGACAGAGGATCTCAGCGCGATGTTTGGATAACCAATCCATACCAATGACGACGTCGAAGCTTCCAAGTTTGACAGGGAAAAGATCGATACTAAACGTGTGGCCAGACAATTCTAGTGTGCAGTCGTGGATCATGTGCGTGGCCTCGATGTTCCTACCATTAGCTATCTCGACGATGTGCTTAGAACTTAATAATGCAGGCAGGTGCTTAAGTTTCTTACTAATGCGAAGGGATACATAACTGGCATCGGCACCGGAATCAAATAACACAGAAACATAACGATCGTCAAGTAGGAACTTACCCGCCACGACGTTGGGATCATTCCTTGCTTCACCAGCTCCAATCACGAAAGCTCTGCCCCTCGCACCATTCCCAGCATTGTTGTTTTGCTCATTGTTCCCAGCTCCCTGATTGTTGTTGCGATTCTGATTCAGTTCAGGGCAATCCTTTCGCATGTGCCCTGTTGCCCCGCATTTAAAACATGCCCGATTGTTTCCCTGCTGCTGTTGCTGTTGGGGTTGTTGCTGATTCTGCCTTGCTGGGAACTGACTTCTACAGTCCTTGGCTTCGTGCCCCATCTTGTGGCATCGCTGACACTGACCCTTGTTACATGCCCCATTGTAGTGCCTGTTACACTTGTTGCACTTAGGGTAGCTTCCCCGGTAGCCACCCTGTTGCTGAGTGCCTTTGTTGTTGTCAGTTTTCCTTTGCTGGGCTGGGGCCTGAGTAGAGTTAGCATCTTTGCCCTGATTTCCATCCCACTTTCGTTTACCGTCACTAGAAGTTCCCTCCGCAGCACTGATCCTTTTGGGCAACCTGCCCTCCTCCACAGCCTGGTTGGTGAGTTTGTGGGCAAGACGAACCACAGGCTGTATGGTAGGGAGGTTGGCCGAGGTTACGTGGCTTCTGATTTCTGGGACTAAGCCCTTGATGTACAATTCGATCCTTCGGTACATGGGTCGGGACATGTTTGGGCAGAGAGCAGCATAGTCGTTGGACAGCTTGGTGTAGGTCTCAATCTCTGACCCAACCATCTTGAGTTCATAGTACTCGTCCTCGAGTTTGTGGATGTCATCCCTGTGACAGTACTCTTCCCTGATCATATCCTTGAAATCTTCCCATGCAGTAGCGTTAGCAGTCTCCAAACCAAGCATTTGAATTTGCGCCTTCCACCACGAAAGCGCACTACCCTCAAGGGTACCGGTAGCAAACTTCACCCAATTAGCATGGGGACACTCGCAGACAGCGAAGACAGCTTCGACCTTCTCGATCCAGTGCAGAAGACCTATGGCACCCTCAGTGCCACTGAATGGAAGAGGCTTGCAATCCATGAAGGTCTTGAAGGTACAAACACGTGGTTGCACAGGCGCAGGCTGACCTGTTGTGAGGAGTGAAGCGAAATAGGTTTAGAGGCGAAAAGACGATGTGGCGGTAGGATCTAAACATCCTAAAACAACGAGCTTACCTATAGGGTGAGCTGCGAAAGCTGCAGCCATAGTGTTGAGCAGGTTAGTGAACTGAGCCTGAGTCATGTTGACGTTTCCTCGTCCGCGTCCACTCATTGTCTTCATGACCAGAAAACATAGTATGAGTGTGGTGTCGTAACATAGCGAGAATAAGATAGAAGAGAGGAGGCGTATCTATCTAATCAGGCAAACTAGTACGTATAGTAACGCAGAAAGCATAAGACAACAAGCAAGTAAATATGGGTCCGAGCTATGAGGTCAGATAAGTCGAGCCTTGTACTTGGAGTGTAGTGTCGTCACGAGTCACGGGTTATAGTCTGGTTTTTCTCAAAAAGATTTTCCCCTTTTTAAAACCAAGTTCACTATAACCAATGGCTCTGATACCAATCTGTCACACCCCCAAAATCCACCCGCGGATGACACCCGCTTTGAGGGCGTGACTGACCAGGATCCAGCCACCAATCATACTGAATGATTAAACTGATAATAAAAAGTAATACTTACTAACCATAAGATTAGCAAATATCAAGTTCAAACAGTAAGAAGTAGCGGAAGCATAAATAAACAGTTTTAAACAACGTTCATAGGGTAAGTCATGATAAATGCCCAACACACGGGCAGACGACCACTACACATCCCAAGCAGCTGCTCTAGTCACTGGCCACCTGCAAAGCATGCAGTAAGGGGTCAACAATAATGCTGAGTGAGTTCACTAGTTGTCCAGTTTTAATTACCAAAAACTTGTTTCACCAGTTAATTTATCCGTTTATACATGCCATGGGGAGCTACCCCAAAAGTTAGCGACTAAACTGTTTTTCCAATACCGAACACTAGGTAACCGTTTGCGTTTCCGCAGGATGCCCCGATGTCAATGTTCTATCATCATTGACGGATGCCTGAGTACATTAGTTCACGACCGATCCCATACCATGGCACGGTGTGAGGTTGGTAAAACCTAAATAGCGCTATCAACTAATAACCCGTTCGCCTGGCCCCGGCGACTAATCGGTATTATGTAGTAGGGACTTGAGTGATAGAGTTGCGTTTAGTGCCGTTGGTTGCATTCCGTATAAACAGTAATTAACTAAAAGGTTTCCCAATGACAAGGGAAGGAAAAGTAAGTTTGTTCCCAATAACTAGGGAAGGAATGTAAATGGTATCCCCTTTGCAAGGGGATAGGGTTGTTTTAGTCTCGTGTCCCAAACCACCGGGACGCATGCTTTTAAGTTGTGAACTCACCTTGGGTTGCTCGGTAGATACGTTACTTGGTTAAGTATGTTGGTCACCACGTCCTAGCATGGTTACCAAGTATGGGTCAAGTTGGGTACAAGTAAACACGTATAAACACACTTAGCATAAATGCAAACAACCACAGTAGCAGGTATACATGCAGCCCAGTCAACAGAAAGTCCAACATACAAACAGTGGGATTATTGGGCCGACCCTAATATCTACACAGCAAACAGTTACATAGCAGTCCAGTTAACAGATAGCACAACAAGTCATTTGGCCCAATAATAGCCCAGTCGCGACAAAGGCGATTGCGAGTCGCAACCAAGGGATTCTGACTCGCAACCTCGGTTACGGCTCACCATGCATTGGTTACGAGTCGCAACCAGGGTTTCCGACTCGCAACCTTGGTTACGGCTCATCACGTGCTGCTTGCGAGTCGCAACTGCGGTCTCGGTTCATCATGCGTTGGTTACGAGTCGCAACCGAAGGTCCCGACTCGCAACCTCAGCTACGTGCACCTGAAGCCTTCTAGAACCTGTCCTTTGTACGATCCAATGACCTTGCATTTTCATGTAATTTTGTACTGACCAATCAGAAAGCAAAAACATGTTTTGTTGTCAAATTACAAGGCAAAATGGATCAAAACAAGCATATTCAAAATATTTTTGTGACATTCAAACTGTTCATCATAATATTCATCCGGTTCATCAGGTTTTGACCCTCACAACCCACCCATAACATGCATTCTAGGATTCATACATCACCATAAACCGAAAGCATCAGAAAAGTGTTAAAGCAACCAAATCTAAGTATCATGCTTGGATTCTATTCCTAGCACATATGAAATATGAACACTCAACCCATAATATTCAAAGTCTTGGCTAAATGTTTCTATCTATAACTAAGGAGTGACAATATTTGATCAAAGTAACAACTAAGACAACATTTCATCAAGGCAAGGGTTTCATTCTCGGCTAAACAAGAACATTACAAGAAAGCATGAAACCTCTAACAAATTAACACGCATACACACTAACCGGTTAAGGAAGGGTATGAAGATGATCTTTCGAGTGGGACTCCGATCTTGAATTCGCAAGCTTTGTTGTCGGGTTGAATCCGAAGGAACAAGGAAGAAAATGGTGGTTGATGCTTTGGGTTTTTAGGGTTCTAGTGTGAGAGAGGAGAGTGTGAGAGGAGTGTTGTAAAATGGTTTAAGGGAGGCGAGGGTTGGTTTATATAAGGTTGGGAGTGGGTTAGGGTGATTCCGGGTTGGGTTTCTCGGTCACAAGGCCCAAACGGCCCATTGTTACTGTTCACTAGCAACCGTGGGCTCGAGTCGAGTTTGTGGTCTCGGGTTGGTTGTGGTTTCGGGTTCCGGTTCATCTCACATACACACACACTCTCTTATATCTATGTAAATATATATATATATATAATACATACACATTTATATCTATATACACATATACATGAATACACATAGCATGTAGCACAATAGTTCAAATTTTCCTTTTAATAGAATCTATGTACACACATGTTACATCGAAAGATTGTCCGGGGAAAACCCGAAGTGTCACAATGTGCACAAGAGATTTACCCTATTAATTTTGAGGATTTGCTAATTATTGGGAATTTAGAGATTATTTAAATAACAAGGCATTTATAGAATAATATTAACATTTCTAAAATAATAATCATATGTCTCATTTTTATAGTTTGTATTTAATGAAATACATGTCAATTTATTTATAATTAAGTGAGTAAAAATAAATACGGATTTTTATATATTATTAAAATAATAATTCTGATTTTACCAAAATATTATAAATATTATTACTAAAATTCTGGATAAAGATTATAATTTCTAATTATTATATATATATTAAATAAAAATTCGGATATATATAAAGTAATAATTCTGATTATTATTATATAATAATTCTGATTATAAAATATTAATTCTGATTTAATAAAATAATAAATCTGAATAATTCAGATTTTAAATAATAATCTAAAAATAAATCTGATTATTTTGTTGTAAAAATTCTGATTATTAAAAAGAAACAGGAAATAATAAATTTCTGTTATAAAAATCTGATTTAATAATATTTATAAATCTGATTAATAATATTAATAATAGTAAAAATTCTGATTTTTATATAAATAAATCTGATTGATATAATTAATAATTATTCTGAACTATTTTATTAATATTATAGTAATAATATATTGATTAGAATAAATCTGATTAATAATAATAATAATAATAATGATATAATAATAATAATAATAATAATAATAATAATAATAATAATAATAATAATAATAATAATAATGATAATAATGTAATAACAATTCAGAACTAAAAATATAACAGAAACGAAAAGAAAACGGAATCGAATAGGTACCGAACAAGGTTTGCAGGTGGTTTTCCGGCGGTCGACAGGAGGTTCCGGCGACGATTGTCGTGGCTCCGGCGGTGTGCAGGTCCTCCGGCGAGAACGTGAACGACGGCGCGAGTCGGTTTCGGTTCGCTTCGGTAAACCGGAATAAAAGGAACGAGTGCGTTTGAGGGTGAAGGGATTGAACAAATTGAGGTTGATCGTGATTTTAAAGGGGTGCAGGTCGTCGGTTTCGGATATGGTGGGTCGAAGTCCGGTCACCAACTTAACAGTCGGAGAAGACGATCGGGTTGGCGGTTTTTTTTTTATTTTAAATACGCGCATTTAATTTGTGTTTAAATATCATTTAATTACAATATAGAACGGATGTGGCATGCCCGGCCGAGTGGTTGTGTGCGCGTTTGTGAACCTTGAGGTCGCGAGTTCGAATCCAGGGGAGGCCGGTTCTAACCCAGGAGACCCCCCCCCCCTTTTTACTACATTTTTTTAACTAACTGGGTTAGTCACTAACTGAGTTTTCTAACTCAGTTAGTGCTGTCCTTTGATAAAATTAACCTGGTTAGCTGATTTAACCAGGATTTAGCTAACCAGGTTAGTTTAACTAACCAAAATAATCAAAAATCATTAAAAATTCAGTTTAAAATATTTATTTAATTTTAATTATTAGTTTACTTATTTAAAATATTAACAAAATAATATAAAAATTATTTTAACCCAATTTTGATATTTTTACCGAATTAACGTATAAATTCCCGGTTTTTGTACAGTTTAGGGTAATCTCTTGGCAATGATGAATTTGAGAGCTGAGATTAAGATGTATTTTCACTGTTTACGTGTTTAACATAGTTTGACATGTTTTTAATTGTTTTGACAATACATAGTATTCAAACACAAATATGAATAAAATAATGCACTTTCATTATGATTTCAAGTCTCGAGTACAATTTGGGAATGAAACCAAATACCACAAAGGTACAAATTACAAAAATAGAAAGTACAAGTCGACTTGCCAAAAATGAAAAGATTGAAAATACGAGGTGTCACAGTCTCCCCTACTTTAGGAGATTTCGTCCTCGAAATCTTAACAAGAAGACTGATCGAAGAGATGTGGATACTTTGCCATCATGTCACTTTTGAGTTCCCAAGTAAACTCAGCACCACGCTTGCCTTCCCATCGCACTTTTACAATGCGAATTTTGCTGCGTCTGAGCTGCTTGGTACCTTGATCCACAATTTCAACTGGTCTTTCCACGAAATGAAGCGTATCGTTGATTTGCAAGTCGTTGACTGGGACATGAAGTCCTTCATCAGCTAGACATTTCTTGAGATTTGAAACGTGAAATGTCGGATGAACGTTACTCAGTTCCTGTGGTAGATCCAGCAAATACGCTACCTTGCCAACTCGTTCGAGGATTTTGAAAGGTCCAACGTAACGAGGGGCAAGTTTACCCTTTTTACCGAATCGAACAACCCCTTTCCATGGAGATACTTTAAGTAATACTTGATCCCCAACATTGAATTCCATGGGTTTGCGCCCTTTATCTGCGTAACTCTTTTGTCGATTCCTGGCTTTGAGTAATGTCACGGATTTGAAGAATCTTGTCCGTGGTTTCTTGAATAAGCTCAGGACCAGTAAATTGCTTATCACCAATTTCGTGCCAACTGATTGGTGATCGACATTTTCTCCCATATAGCGCTTCGAATGGGGCCATTTGAATGCTGGAGTGATAGCTGTTATTGTACGAGAATTCGACCAGAGGCAAATGCACATCCCAACTACCACCAAAGTCAATGACACAGGATCGAAGCATATCTTCGAGAGTTTGAATGGTACGCTCAGTCTGTCCATCTGTTTGAGGATGGAAGGCTGTACTAAGATTTAAATGAGTACCCATGGCTGATTGAAAAGTTTGCCATAGGCGAGACGTGAAATGACCATCACGGTCTGAAATGATGTCACGAGGTATGCCATGACGACAGATGATTTCATCAGTATAGACTCGAGCAAGTTTTTCAACTTTGAAGTCTTCCCGAATAGGTAAGAAATGGGCTGACTTGGTCAAACGATCAACGATGACCCAAATACTATCATTACCAGATGAGGTTCGAGGAAGTTTAGTTATAAAGTCCATTGCAATACTATCCCACTTCCAAACAGGAATTTCTGGTTGTTCGAGCAAACCAGAGGGACGCTGATGCTCTGCTTTAACCTTCGAGCATGTAAGACATTTTGAGAAATACAAGGCTATATCATTCTTCATACCAGGCCACCAATAAGATGTTCGAAGATCGTGATACATCTTATCAGCACCAGGATGTATTGAGTATTTAGACTTATGAGCCTCGTTCATGATAAATTCACAAAGATTGTCGCGATTTGGTACCCAAATGCGATTAAGATAATATTGAAGTCCGTCTGGCTTCGTCACAAGTTGATCCATAGAGGCACCACGGATTTCGACGAGCAGACTTCCTTCGTTAGCTGACGCAAACTGTGCCTCACGAATACAATTGTGAAGGTCACTTGACACTTGAAAACAACGCATACGATAGAAATGAGCCTTACGACTCAGGGCATCCGCTACGACATTCGCCTTTCCAGGATGGTAGCGAATCTCGCAGTCATAGTCGTTAAGTAATTCCACCCAGCGACGTTGACGCATATTTAGTTCTTTTTGATTGAAGATATGTTGTAGACTTTTGTGGTCAGTGTATACAACACATTTCGTACCATATAGATAGTGACGCCATATTTTTAATGCGAATACGACAGCACCAAGTTCAAGATCGTGAGTAGTGTAATTTTTCTCATGAATCTTTAATTGGCGAGAAGCGTATGCAATGACCTTGCCTCGTTGCATAAGGACGCAACCAAGACCACGATTTGATGCATCGCAATATACTACGAAGTAATCATTTCCGTCAGGTAGGGTTAAGATAGGAGCATTGCAAAGCATGTCCTTGAGGGTTTGAAAAGCTTCTTCTTGCTCGTGACTCCAAACGAAAGGTTTTTCCTTTTGGGTCAACATAGTGAGAGGAACAGCTATCTTAGAAAAATTCGAGATGAATCGACGGTAGTAACCCGCCAATCCTAGGAATGAACGAATTTCTGATGGGTTTTTAGGTGCGATCCAACTTTTGACTGCTTCAATTTTAGCAGGGTCGACATGAATACCTTTTTCGCTAACGACATGTCCAAGGAATTGGACTTCCTTGATCCAGAATTCACACTTTGAGAACTTTGCGTATAAAAGTTCACTTCGCAAAAGTTCGAGTATGAGACGTAAATGACGCTCATGATCGACTCGAGATTTAGAATAAATTAGAATGTCATCAATGAAGACAATCACGAATCGATCTAGATAAGGTTTGCAAACACGATTCATCAAATCCATGAACACGGCGGGCGCGTTAGTCAGACCAAAAGGCATGACCACAAACTCGTAGTGTCCATAGCGCGTTCGAAAAACGGTTTTTGGAATATCCTCTTCGAGGATACGAAGTTGATGATTGCCAGATCGAAGATCGATCTTGGAGAAACAACTTGCACCTTGGAGTTGATCAAAGAGGTCGTCAATGCGAGGTAGTGGATATCGATTTTTGATAGTAAGCTTGTTGAGCTCTCGATAATCGATACACATTCGAAATGAACCATCTTTCTTTTTAACGAATAGAACAGGAGCACCCCAAGGAGAGGTACTGGGTCGAATGAAACCCTTGTCAAGAAGCTCCTGGGGTTGGCTGGAAAGCTCTTGCATCTCAGATGGTGCAAGGCGATAGGGAGCTCGTGCAACAGGAGTTGCACCAGGCACAAGGTCGATACGAAAGTCAACTGACCGAGGAGGAGGAGGACAAGGTAAATCCTCAGGGAAAACTTCTGGGAAATCACACACCACTGGAACACCGCTTACGCATTTTCCCTTGCCCTTTTCTTCCACTACGTGGGCTAAAAAGGCAAAGTACCTTTTACGTAAGTATCTGTTCGCTTGGGTGCATGACATTAGCTTTAGACCATTGGAAGGTCGATCCCCATAAACATGTAGGGTATCGCCTGATGGAAGAGGCAAACGAACGTATTTTTCGAAACAGGCAATTTCAGCATGGTTCTTTCGAAGCCAATCCATGCCAACTATGATATCGAAACTACCCAACTCCATGGGTATGAGGTCAATTGAAAAGGCATGATCATTCAAAGTGAGAGTACAATTACGAAGAACAGAATCGACACGAATAGACTTGCCATTGGCAACTTCGACTGGGAATGACTTAGGTAGTTTTGAGCGTGTGCATTTTAACAATGGTTCAAATTCTACAGATACAAAACATTTATCTACACCAGTATCAAATAAAATAGAAGCATACAAATTATTAACGAGGAACGTACCGTTCACGACCTCATTGTCGTTGCGCGCTTGCTGAGCATTGATAACAAATGCACGACCTTGTGGTGCCTTCTGCTGTAAATCTTGCCTCAATTGAGGACACTGAGGTCGTAGGTGAGTTGGATCCCCACATTTGAAACATGCCCTGACCACATTTGCTGGCTTTGAGTTTTGGGCTGTCGTTGGGTTATTGCGACAGTATGCTGCCAAATGCCCATAACGATTGCAGGAGGTACAGTGTCTACATGGGCTCGTAGTTGGGTGATGAAAGTGGCAAGTGGTGCACTTAGGGTTTGTTCCTGTGTATTGCTTCTTTTCTGGGTTTGCTGGGTTAGGTTTTGGATTTTCAACTGGTGTAACAGCGTTGCAAATTGAGGATTGGTGAGCACGCTTCTTTCCCCTATTGTTGTGGGTGATTTGATGAGCGGGTTTTGAGGAGGATGTATGTTTAGATGCTGCTGCGACTTGTTTATCACGAACTCGATTATTATTCAAACTTTCCGCGAGGCGGTACACATCCTCAATATTATCCAACCTAGCCGCCTCGATGGTATCACGCATCTTGGGGGGCAACCCATTAATATATTTCCGAATGGTGTGTTCTGTGGTCAACACCAAATGAGGCACGATAAAACACAACTGCTTGAACCGGGTAGTGTATGCAAGGTTTTCATCCCCAACTTGTTTGAGGGTCCAGAACTCTTCTTCTAACTTCTGCTGCTCATGAGGAGGGCAGAATTCCTCCATCATAAGCTGTCTGAGCTCTTCCCAAGACAACGCGTAAGCTAGCTCATTGGATCGAATGTTTCTCTCGTTAGTCCACCAGTCTAGTGCCCTGGCTTGGAAAACACCAGTGGCACTTCGCACCTTGAGTTCCTCTGGACATTCACTATTTATGAACGTGACTTCCATGCTGTCAAACCATTCCAACATAGCTGTCACTCCATCCTTCCCAGTGAAAGTTTTGGGGTTACAGGCAGTGAAGTGTTTGTAGTTGAACGAGACTGGTTTAGGCTGTACTACGTGAGAATCGCCAAAATGATTGGGAGTGCTGGAGGCTTGAATCTCAGACACTATCTTTGGCACGATTCTGGCAATCTGATTTGCCATGAACGTCAGCATTTTCTTTTTGGAGTTAGCCTTGGATTTTCTGGGAGAGTGAGAGTACTGACGAGATGACGACATCTAGAAATTCAAAGCAAGAAATGGATGAGACTTTAATCATAATGTTTTTGTTTAGGGAAATTGATTTCATGTATGCATCACATAACACATTGTTTTTCACATGAATTGTCAAATAGTTTCACATAGAATAACATAGCATTGCACATAGAATAACATGATGTTACACATAGAATATCATGTATGATGAAAGCAAGATAAATTTAGTTTGTTCACGACGGAGTAATTATTAATTGTTTTAGATTGCGATAATAACGTGATTCGTGTTCCCAAACTTGAAATGAAGATAACGCTCAAATGTAAATCACATGATAATTGAGATAACATAAAAAGAGATTTATCATAAAAATATGGATTGTCACGGAACGTAACATAAGACTATTCCAAAGTGAATCGAAATCCTTTTCGAATTAAGGAGACGTGCTTTGGCCTAATAGACAAATACTCTCATCGAGGAGCGACTAACGGTATCTGTCCTTCCAGTTACAACACGTCCTTAATCGATTGGGAAAATCGAAACTTTGGCGAGATTGAAAATCAAGGAATGGGACTAGTTAACAAGATGCGAGTTTCACCTCTAACTTGATAACATCGTACCCTGATGTGGTTGGTACTCATCCAAAGATGAGGGTCCACTAGAATATGAAATGGAAATTCCCATCAAGGTTTGGATGTCACTCCTAACTTGAGGGTAGATTTCGTGCAAAAATCAAATTTAAGCTGAATGAAAGTCATCACCAAATATGGGAATCACCCCTGTTTTGATGAATCATTTCGATTGTGTTACATGAGTGTCTTCAAAGCTTCCATGTGTGTATTGTGTTAGCCTTAGGAAAGGCTTGTATATTAGAAGTCCAAAAGAATAGAGGGAAGCAAGGAAGAGAGAAGGGAATATTGTCTTAAACAACAAATAAATGAGAAAGCTCCTAAACTATAGACTAGGTAAAAGCATTCCTACTTTTCCTAATTCCCTATAGTTATGGCTCTGATACCAATCTGTCACACCCCAACCGATGGCGGAAACATCGGGATGAGACGAACAAATTGCTCAAAACAACATAACACTAATTGTGACAATATAATTAAATTTCATTTATTAAAATTGCTAAGTTTCATACAAAATGTCAAAAAGGGAAATAACAAACATCAAACATAGTTTATTTCAAAAGTGGGTTTCTAGGCCATCCTATTCATTTCTTCAAATCTTGACTTCCTCATCCTGCAGTATGCATTTAAAATAAAGTCAACAAAACATGTTGGCGAGAATACAAGTTTGATAATAGTATAATATGTTTGAAATAGTTTAACATGCTCAAATCCACGTGACTATATGATTTCATATTAACAGTTATACTCGTAAGATGAAATCTATGTGTTCAAACCAAAGTTTAACGCAATTAACATAGCCTAACCCTAGAAGGGTGGTAAATGAGTAACATAGAATAAACCTAACAATACCCATAATATTATGGGAGGGGCGTTTCTCAACCTACAGCGCTGCCATTGTTAGGGGAGGCTTGCAAAGTTAATGAACACACAGTCATAAATGTTTAACAGTAGCATAACGTGATTAACATGAGTCAAATAGATTCACATGAAATGTGGATTGAGGGTGCAAAAATGTTTAACATAGTGTGTTTGATATAGAAATGCATACAACACCCAAAATGTGATAAAATAGAAAATGGGTCATGTATACTCACCTTAGGTTGCGTTGCGTTTTTCTTGGAAAAGATTAAGAATCAAGGGATTGTCCAAGAGGATGTGCACAAGGATTTACCCTATTAATTTTGAGGATTTGTTAATTATTGGGAATTTAGAGATTATCTAAATAACAAGGCATTTATAGAATAATATTAACATTTCTAAAATAATAATCATATGTCTCATTTTTATAGTTTGTATTTAATGAAATACATGCCAATTTATTTATAATTAAGTGAGTAAAAATAAATACGGATTTTTATCTATTATTAAAATAATAATTCTGATTTTACCAAAATATTATAAATATTATTACTAAAATTCTGGATAAAGATTATAATTTCTAATTATTATATATATATTAAATAAAAATTCGGATATATATAAAGTAATAATTCTGATTATTATTATATAATAATTCTGATTATAAAATATTAATTCTGATTTAATAAAATAATAAATCTGAATAATTCAGATTTTAAATAATAATCTAAAAATAAATCTGATTATTTTGTTGTAAAAATTCTGATTATTAAAAAGAAACAGGAAATAATAAATTTCTGTTATAAAAATCTGATTTAATAATATTTATAAATCTGATTAATAATATTAATAATAGTAAAAATTCTGATTTTTATATAAATAAATCTGATTGATATAATTAATAATTATTCTGAATTATTTTATTAATATTATAGTAATAATATATTGATTAGAATAAATCTGATTAATAATAATAATAATAATAATAATAATAATAATAATAATAATGATATAATAATAATAATAATGATAATAATGTAATAACAATTCAGAACTAAAAATATAACAGAAACGAAAAGAAAACGGAATCGAATCGGTACCGAACAAGGTTTGCAGGTGGTTTTCCGGCGGTCGACAGGAGGTTCCGGCGACGAAGGTCGTGGCTCCGGCGGTGTGCAGGTCCTCCGGCGAGAACGTGAACGACGGCGCGAGTCGGTTTCGGTTCGCTTCGGTAAACCGGAATAAAAGGAACGAGTGCGTTTGAGGGTGAAGGGATTGAACAAATTGAGGTTGATCGTGATTTTAAAGGGGTGCAGGTCGTCGGTTTCGGATATGGAGGGTCGAGGTCCGGTCACCAACTTAACAGTCGGAGAAGACGATCGGGTTGGCGGTTTTTTTTTATTTTAAATACGCGCATTTAATTTGTGTTTAAATATCATTTAATTACAATATAGAACGGATGTGGCATGCCCGGCCGAGTGGTTGTGTGCGCGTTTGTGAACCTTGAGGTCGCGAGTTCGAATCCAGGGGAGGCCGGTTCTCACCCAGGAGACCCCCCCTTTTTACTACATTTTTTTAACTAACTGGGTTAGTCACTAACTGAGTTTTCTAACTCAGTTAGTGCTGTCCTTTGATAAAATTAATCTGGTTAGCTGATTTAACCAGGATTTAGCTAACCAGGTTAGTTTAACTAACCAAAATAATCAAAAATCATTAAAAATTCAGTTTAAAATATTTATTTAATTTTAGTTATTAGTTTACTTATTTAAAATATTAACAAAATAATATAAAAATTATTTTAACCCAATTTTGATATTTTTACAGTTTTAACGTATAAATTCCCGGTTTTTGTACGGTTTAGGGTAATCTCTTGGCAATGATGAATTTGAGAGCTGAGATTAAGATGTATTTTCACTGTTTTTACGTGTTTAACATAGTTTGACATGTTTTTAATTGTTTTGACAATACATAGTATTCAAACACAAATATGAATAAAATAATGCACTTTCATTATGATTTCAAGTCTCAAGTACAATTTGGGAATGAAACCAAATACCACAAAGGTACAAATTACAAAAATAGAAAGTACAAGTTGACTTGCCAAAAATGGAAAGATTGAAAATACGAGGTGTCACAGATATATTGCAAAAGATAAAAAGTTTTGGGTTAAAAGTTAAAAAAAACAAATAGTTTTTGGTTAAAAGTAATTTATGAAATACTTTTTGGTGAAAAGTAAAAAAAAAAAACAATTTTTTGTTGGAAAACCCCCAAAGCCAAGGTCACGACAACCATATGCATAACCATTTTTTTCTTTAGAGAACCCCCAAAGCACACCCCGCGTTGCGGCGGGGCGTAAAACGGTGTCAAAAAGTACTATGTCATACAACCGTCATCGGCCACCAACATTGACTCGATCTAGGATCTGCGTGTTGCGACAAACCTGTCAAACATGAAAAAATAGAGGTAAAAACGTTGAACCACACATGCACGTTGCGCCGTGTTAACTTGCAAAATTTGAAACAAAACATAAAAAAGTTGGACAACACACGTACGTTGCGTTGTATTAAGTCGAAAAATTTAGAACTATACATAAAACGAAAATTTTCCAAAGATGAAAAATATAAGTGACAAAAGTTGTGAAGTTAAATTTCAAATAATGAAAAGTTTTAGGTTAAATTAAAAAAAAAACAAATTATGTAAGGTTAGAATTGCAAAAGCTAAAAACCTTGGTGTTAAAAGTAAAAAATCAAGTTTAGTTTTGGGTTAAAGTTAAAAAACAAATTATGTAGTGTTAAAATTATAAAAGCTAAAAACCTTTGGGTTAAAAATAAAAAATCATGTTTTTTTTTTTTTGAAAAACTCTCAAAGCACAAAGTCCAAGTGATTATGCACAAAAAACTTACTTATTTATATATGGAATAATAACATCTTTAGCTACAAAGAACTCTAGATGTTTTTGTTTTTACCACAAACAAGTTTTGATATTTTTGTTTTTGACCACAACTTATTGAGGGTTTTTGATTTGGGCAATATTCCTCTTTAGTTTCTACTTTTCTTTTTAAATTCAAACTAAACTTTATACATAATATTATAACTAGCAATAAGATCCGCGCGCGTTGCAGCGCGGGTACATCACAAACATCGAATGGATTAGTCCAAGCATTATGTGATGTGTTAACTATATGAAAACGTGCATTTCGACATATCATAGAAAACGTAATAGGTATAACAGAAAAACTGACATGTATAATCGAAAGAGATTAATTAGAACTTTTGGAAATAAAGGGAAAAAAACCACAATTTGACTCCACTCGGTTCGAAACAAAATTGGCGAAACATTCATATAATAAGCAAGGAAGCATATTATATTTGACCTCACTCATTTCCCAAAAAAAAGTTTACGTTGAAACACCAATTCGAATACCAAAAGGTACATATAAGTATGGACGTAAAAATGTTTTTTTAAACAAAAGCATAGTATATTTGATCTGACTTATTTCCAGGAAAAAGTTTATGTCGAATAGAGAAAACCAAATTCATACCGACACGTACATAAAAATATACATGTAAAAATAGTTTTTCTAAGTAAAGGAAGTATAGGGGTAAAGTTGAAACACATTATTTTTGGTAAAAAATTTAATACGTTAAAGACGTGTGTAAAATCGTGCCAAGTAGCCCAATGCCACACCACCAACACAGAAGAGCTCGTAAAATAAAATAAATAAAAAGAGTAAAAATAACTCTGAACGAAAAATAGACGTAAAATCATTGAATCATGCACACCCGTTGCGGTATGTTAATGCAAAGAAATTACTGAAACATAAAACGTAGAAAGAAAAAAGTAAGTCAATTTAGGACCCGCACATTAGAACGAACTTGTCAAATGAAGAATAATAGACGCGTTGCGACGAACCTGTCAAATAGGAAAAACAGACAAAAAAAACATTGAACCATACACACATGTTGCGTCGTGTTGACTCGTCAAATTTTGAACAAAACGTAGAACAAAAAACTTGCAAAAGATGAAAAGTATAGAGGACTAAAGTTGAAAATAAAAAAGTGTTGAGGTTAAATTGTAAAACATGAAAGTCTTTGGGTTAAAAGTAAATGAATAAAAAAAAGTTAAAATGAAAAGATAAAAATTTTAGATGAAAAATGAAAATGAAAAAGAAAAAAGAAATTTTTTGAAACTCACCCTATACACATTGTACAACTAATAATGCAAAAAAAAGCTGCTTATTTATAGTATAATAATAATAATTAACAAGTCCAATGATATCAATATTTAATATTATTTTATTATCATAATTATTTTTTAGAGAATTTTAATTTCTCATTTTTAAAATACGATATATTTTTATTATTTGACTATGCTCTTACAATATTCTTATTTTTGTCTATGTCTCAATATTAATTTTACTTAAAACCGAGTTGTAAATAATAACAATATACACGTAATCGAAACACGAACAAATATGTCATAAAATTTGTCTCAGAGTTTAGTTTTTTATATAAACTGACGCAATTGACCCATTTTCGTTATTTTAATAAAATAGTAAATGCTTTATAAATTTCCCAATAACTGTTGCAACGTACTTACTTTTATTTATATTTCAATAAAAGTTGTTTTCTTATATAAAAATTGGCGCGGTTTACACTTTTAGTTATTTTTATAATATAGTTAAATGTTTTATGAACCAGATTGGTCGTCAGTTCCGGTATCGGTATTATTCAAATTGGCACCGTTATTCATTTTATCGTTTTCGATCGATCGTTATAAAACATGTGTAGATATCATTTTAGGCGTATCCTTTTTGGTTGTTATACCGTGTGTTGGTATTGTACATGCGTTGTTGTAACAAACCAAAACCATACTGGCCGAATGTCCGTCGCAACGCGCGACGAATCACACTAGGTCTATATCATAAATTACAACCCAATAAATCATACAAGACTTATTAATGAAAATTCTAATTAGATTCCTTTAATTGTAATTTTCTTTATTTAATAAACAAATAGGTAAATACTAATTATAATTATAACATTGCTTTTTAATTTATTAATACTTAATAGTATTTTAATAGATTAGGGTCGATTGGAATTCAAAACAAACTAATAGGTATATTTTGTAAACTATCAAAAATCTAAGGGATAAAAAATCAAACGAATCAGAACCAAACCGTCGTGATCACCTCAGTGCATCTCCGTCACGCACCATTTTTTCCATCAGTTGTCTCCTTCAATCGGAAATCAGGTACCAGGTTATCATCTTCTCTTCACCTTGCTTATTATGTGTGTTAATCACTACTTCTACTTCGACAACATAGACAATCTTTAATACTTTTAGCCAATGTGTGGCCCAACAGCATGAGACCTCTGATTAGGGTTGTTCAAATTGCTCGGCCTTCGACGCTCGTCCGATGCTCGCTCGGAAAATGCTCGGAATTTGCTCGTTCGATTAAGCTCGATTAAAAAAATGCTCGGTTCGGATCGGTTCGGTTTGTAAACGAACCGAGCACGAGTAAAGGTCCGCTCAGTTCGGATCGATTGGCTCGATTTATTTTTTAATATATATATATATATATATATATATACATATATATTTGTGTTTGTGTATGTATCATTTTTAATGAAATGACTAGAGACCAACATTAACAGTGTTTGGTCCAAGATCCAAATAGAGCTTATTTAAGTAATTAGAATTGAAATTCAATACCAATTGTCCATTATCCAATACTTAAATTTCCATTTGAGTAATTGGGTCAAAATTTCAAATACTAAAATGTGAAGCGTCGTGTATCGATACTCAAGTCTCAACCCGCTATTTCATTCAGAAGTGCAAGACCTTAATCAAAAGCCCCCATTGGCCATCGTTATTCGGTTTCTCCATCGCCACTCGCCAAGACGCCAACTCGTTAGGGTTTTGCTTCAATCGATTCATTCAATTTCAAACATCCGATAGAACAGGGGTATGTTTCAATCGGTCGATGATTTATCTTCCCGCTTGGTTAATCTCGATAGAACTAGTTGAGTGTTTTTGTATTCCTTGTTATTTGTTAAATTTTTAATTGTCTTCTATTGGACAAAACATCAGGGACGAAAACTGCACTTTATTCTAATAACTAGCACTCCCATCGCCACTTTCCTTGTTTATTCTACGACGCTCGATACTCGCTCGACGTTCGTTCGAAAAATGCTCGGATCGAAAGATGCTCGCTCGACTTTGGCTCGGTTGAAAAAACACCCGGTTCGGTTCGGATCGGTTTGTAAACGAACCGAGCACGAGCAAAGGTCTGATCGGTTCGGTTCGACTCGTGAACAGCCCTACCTCTGATGATTCCCAATCAGTTTTGAATCGTCAACCGACGGTCTGCGACCACTGCTGTTGCTTGATTATGTTTCCCAATATGTAATGTTTTATTGTTTAATCACTAAAAACAATAACATATAATTTTTTACACGCCAAACTTTGAATGATGTAATTCTAATTTGTTTGCTTTGTCGAAATTGATGAATATTCTTATATGCAGATGTTACATATGAAGGAATAGCCATCTTAAATGGCCTAAAGGCCTATTATAGGCTACATTGGGCAAATTGAGAAAAAAACAAAGAGAGAAGGAAGAATGATGTATTGCAAAATACATACATTTATCGTGTAAAGTTTATATAGTTTTCGTTAGTTTCTAGTTAGAATTAGTTACTTTTGATTGTTTGATGAAATGCAGGTCTTGGTTGCTCAAAGTTAGGAAAGTGCTAGAAAATATGCTGAAAAGAGTTAGCAACGAGAACCGTGTCGTGACGCAGCTGAACGGGAACTGAAAACGAATAAAATCTGGAAAAGGGGCCTATCGCCGTAGGGGTGTTCAAAAAACTCGTGGCTCGCAGCTCGCTCGAAAAAAGCTCGAAGAAAGCTCGGCTCGAAATTGGCTCGGCAGTAAACGAGCCAGCTCGGCTCGGCTCGATTTGTAAACGAGCCGAGCTCGAGCTTGTCCTGGCTTGGCTCGTGAGCTCGTGAGCTAGCTCGATAAGGTTTACATCCTTCATTTTTTTGTCCCACATAGCTTACAAAACAAAAAGAAAGGGAGTATCTCCACTATAAAAGAAGGTAAAGACAATGTACAAAGTGAATTAACTATTTATACTTGCAAATTTAGCCGTATGGTTAAATTAAATGGCAATTATGGCCCTTAGTTCATGAAGAAATTCATTTTTAAGGGCTTTTTAAGTAGTAAATTTTGCGATTGTTTCTTAGTTCGAGCTAGATCGAGCCGAGCCGAGCTAGCTCGAATTCAAGTCGAGTCGAGCTCGAGCCTCAAATCTTAGCTCGATTTGAAATTCGAGCTCGAGCCGAGCCAGCTCGAATCGAGTTCGAGCCGAGCTCGAGCTGGGTCTAGCTCGACTCGACTCGGCTCGTTTACAGCCCTACAGTGTCGCGTCACGCGACCGTAGAGAGAAAAGCCCTTTGCGTAGCGCCAAAATTTAAAATAATAAAAATCAATTATTACACGCCACGTTGCGTGACCAATTGAGTATATCTCCTTTGCATAGCGCGAAGGGGTTGAAGTTCGCTGCAGAGTCGTTTTGGAGCTGGGAAACTTGCTGAAATTATATATAATCATCAAAGAACTACACATTAACCCTAATTACGAAATTGCATAAGCTTGGACGAATTACTAGTTGAAGTTTAAGCCTTTCGGAGCGTTTTTGAGAGCTTGAATCCGGTTGAAGGTTTGAAGCCAAGACAAGCATTCGGGTCGTGTTTTGCCATCCGGGTTTCTTATATCTTTGTTTCTTGTTCTTTGATCATGTTTCTAGTTTACAAAAATACTCTTTTGTTGACGTTTTTAATGACTATGATCGGCTAAGTTTATTTTCTGCCTAGACTGTGATGATGGGATTGTAAAGTTTTGAACTTTATTATGTTTATTTAATTATTATGGATTTTTGCAAAGGTAGTCGACTTGGTTTATTGGTTTGATGTGTTTGCATGCTTAAAATTGTTTAATTGTCTTTTGTTACTTCGTATGAGTCTAGGTGAATATTTTTCATGGAATAGATTCATTCTATATTATAGATTTATGTTATAATCTTTAAGGTTAATTGGCCAATACACCTTAGAAGTAATAATCGGCAATTTAGTAATTTTGAGTGTTCTACTAATTTCAGTAGCTATGAGGTGCGAAATTATTGTTAGGTCTTCGTCATTAAATTGCTAGGTAGGGTCTTCGTGAGGAGTCTGAACTAGTTGCCCTAGTGATTGTTGTCTAACAAGTCAAATTGAGATTCGAAGTCTATCCTAGGTTTATAGCCTGTGAGGGAGTAAATCATATTAGTATACTTTTGTAAACACTTAGATAACCCGTGATGGAGTCTAGACAATTGGTGACCGTAACAACCTTTAGAGTTCCATAAGTGTCTTCTAGAGAAGGGTCGAGGGTCTTGTTCGATGTCTCGATCGGTTTAGAATATAAAGATCCCGGCTCCATAATAATTAATAATCATAATAAGTCACTACTGTCACAATCCAAGATTCCAGTCTAGGCAGTCGTTTCCATCAACTGAGTAAAATCCGAGTTAGTTTGTGCTTCGTTAATTTAGTTAATTAATTTAATTAAATCACAATTTTAGGATATTTAGAAACCCCCTCCCCCAATATAAAAATGGTTGGTGTCGTGTCCGTGTTAGTCTAGGTCTAGATAGAGTCTAGTTAACGTATTTAAATATAGTCCTATGGGTTTGATATCCAAACTTACTTAGCTTTACTAGAGTCGATCGGTTCACTTGTCGGTTAGTAGTTTAGTGGAGTTTAGAGTATTACTTTATGTCTAGATTAGGTTAATTTAGTTTGTTTTTATTAAACTACTTTTAGCACATCAAAGAACATTTCCTTTTGGCAACTCAGTACTACATACAATAAAGCTTCCATAGTTGAGATACATGAGCCTTCTACTTGGATAGGGAAATGTAACATAATGGGTTGTTTTCTTGCACCGATCATTTGAAGTCAATCAGATAGAAGAGTACAAATTTCAAGTGGTGTCATACAACTGTGGATATTGCCCAAGATTGCTTTTTTTATTTTTTATGAATAGACCAACCAGGTTCTTCTACATGCACTAATGCATCTGATTCTATAAAATTTGTAGTTATTGTATATGTTTGGTTGCAACTTTACAAGTCAACTTTTACTAGCAAAGGGTGATGCGAATGAGGCTTTTGCTACACTCAAGATTGTATCTCTTTTTCTAGAGCCGATATGTGGAAGCTCTAGATTTTGCTGGTGCAGAAAACTTTCATTTTCCAATGCCAACAATACCCCTAGGTCCCAAAGAAACCAGCGAAGATGAAGGGTTGAAATGAAATGGTATGTTTCATTATGATAATAATGATGCTGATTTTCTTTGTATTTGAGTGAACAAATATCTTTATTATGGTTAGTAATTTGGTTTATTATAAGCACATAATGTATGATTGGAATCCTCTGGAATGATTTGATATCATGAGCGATTTATTTGTCAATTGCATTGCCTTGATTTATTGGAATAATTGGTTCAGTGGAGTACTATAGGTTCATGAAGGGGATACTTTTATATACGTGTTGATTTATTTGTATAACATTGGGGGGTTTTATGTTGGCACCAAGTCTGTGACGGTATGTAGAGCTATACAAATCAGGTTTAAATAGGCTTGAGTTTCGGGTTTGGTCGGTATCTTGACCAATTTTTACTTCTTGGGGTTAAATCGTTTTCCAAGGAGATCAGTATAAACTGGTTAGAAACCTACAACTTGTACTAGTTTCTATTTATATCGGTTTCAGTTTTGGATCTCAAACTGGCTTCAGTTTTGGTTTCGGTTACCAGACCGGTTTACCAATCAATCTTTATTTTCCATTTGATATTGCAAATTTGCAATATGTAACTGATTCCTGTGGTTTATTTTTGCAAGCTTTTTTCTGTGGGTTAAGTATGTGTTTATTACAAAGTTTCCAAATGGAAATTACATCGAGATAGAAGGCTTTTGATTTTTTTGAAGATGGGGAGGGTTAGTGTTACGACTGGTGCTTCTAAGAACATGTGCGATACCGAGAAGAAAGGGAAGAGATAGGTCATGATTAGGCCTTCTTCAAAAGTTATCATCAAGTTTCTGATGATCATGCAAAAGCATGGTGTGCTCGTATTTGAGTTACAACTGTTGGGTTTTGTTTTTCGAAATTTATGAATATATTTAGTTGATTTCATTCAATAATTTAAGGGAAAGTCGGCGGATCTTTTAGTGGCTGTGGTGTGTGAAGTAATCACTGTCGTGTACAATTCATTTTTTAAAGTGTTCTCAACCTTAGATCTGTGTTGTTGTATAAATGTACATGTGTAATGTTCCTTAAAATTAAATGAAAGGAATAATGAATCTCATTTTCCAAATTATTGGTTGATGTTTGCATAAAGATTGTGTTGTAGATGCTAGAAAGTAAACAAATGTGTATATTAGGTAATGATATTTCAACAAAATGCAGAGGTTTTCTCTCTTTGAAAAGTGGACATTTATGTTGTGGGGGAGTTTGGCTGAGTTTTGTCACACCCCAAACGATGACGGAAACATCGGGATGAGACGAAAACTAGATTGCAAGAGTGTTCATAACGCTATTTGTGTCAAGTATTTAATAATTACTTTTTACTTTGATTGAACTAGAATATAACAAATTTGAATAACGGCAAGTATGAAAGAAATAAAATTTCATTTCAATAATAACGGTTTAGTACAAGGTTTGAAAACAAAATACAACATGTTTGAAAATACAATACGATACAACAAGTATTAAAGTTTAATGCGTTTCTAGGCAATCCTACTAGATTCCTTGCATCATCAGAATCCTGCAGCATGTATTAAAAGCATAGATCAATACGAAAGTATTGGCGAGCATACAAGTTTGATTATGAGTATAAGTATAAAAGTTTATCTCAATCCGACGTGGCAATTTATATTCGAGTTGTATCTAGCATATTAAAACAACCTGAGCATAACAAATAGTAAGGATATTCAAGTAGGAAATAACACGCATAAATAGCATAAACATAACAAATAGCATGGGTATACAGTTGAAACTAACATGCATAAACAACCTAAGCATAACAGATAGTAAGGATATTCAAGTAGGAAATAACACGCATAATGCATAAATAGCATAAACATAACAAATAGCATGGGTATACAGTTGAAACTAACATGCATAAACAACCTAAGCATAACAAATACGTGTTCGATGGATTGAGTATTTAATTATATTCAATTGAGTGAAGTAGATTTGTAGTTGATACATGTTGCACCCCAAAATGCGTTAAAGCGAAAAAGGGGTCGAGTACGCTCACAGTTTCGCAACGCATTCCATGTCTCGTGGAGAGTTGAAGAGTTGAAGGATGGGACACCGAGGTAACCTTTCAGTTCTTGAAGGACACGAGTCTCGTTCTCGCATAAGTAAAGAATTAGAGCGTTGGAAGTTATAAAAGTGTCGACATAAAATAATATATTCGTTTATATTTACTTTATAAACTTCATTAGAGTTCCGATACATTTTTTATGGTGTTTCGGTTATAAAAATGTATACATATATTCATATGTATTTTCACCGAAAATCTGTTTGTGGAGGATCCTGACAACTCAGTTGTCGCTTATATTGGTCAAAATGCAACAATAATCAACGAAATATCAAAATATATATAACATTTCCATCGATGTGTCAAAACATAACAAATCAATAAGTGTATCTTATTGAACTCGGTTTTAAACTAGATAACATGTACAAACAATATAAATAACTTAATAAAATTTACGTTGTTAAAAGTTTACCGAGCTCGCGTTGACTGAGTTTGACCTCAGCTGACCGGCATGACTCGAATCTGTTCGTTGACCTGCTTTGACCGTGCCTGACCAGCTGACCGGGTCTGATCCGAACTGACTGAACCGAGCAACCTGACCTTGAATCATCTCGAACCAAACCAAACCAAACCAAACCGAAGTTGAGTCTGACCCATAACCCCCGAGCCAAGCTCGAACCGTGGCTGACCCGAAACCCGAATTACTCGTACTTGAACCGTGACCCGACGTGAACCAAGCTAAAACCCGGGCCAAGCACCACCACTGACCCGTTTTGACCGAGACCCGAAACCAAACAAGCACTAAACCACCTGAGCCGATGATAGTCGAAACCGAAGCAAAACTGAACTCAGACGAACCCGAACCGGAAAAAACCAACTGAAGCTTGAACCAACTGATGTCGAGACCCGAGCCTTGAATCTGAACCATGCCATGACTGAACCGAGTTCACATCTTGAATCGAAACCCATTCTACTCCGACATTGAACCGAACAGAACCCGAAATGTTGAACCAAAACTTATCTGAATCCGTTGTTGAGCGTAAATCTGACTTGAACTGGTGACCCTAATGGAATGAAATAAAACCCCTCCACCGTCGCTGCTGTAGACGGCTCCACCGCCGCTGTACGCCGTCGAACTACAGCCGATTACCCCCCTCTCTCTCTCGTCGACTCTTTTGATCTTCTCCGTTTCGTCGTCTCGCCACCACCAGACAGTGGTGGTGGTGGTCGTTTACACAGATCGAAGGAAGAGGGTGGGGTTGCAGGTGTTGTAGGTGTCAGCTGGGGTGTAAAAGTTTGAGGATGGAGTCTCTTTGTGTTGCAGGTAGCTATCGAGAAAGAAGCAGGCAGATATGTGTGTGTATATTTGAAAGATATGAAGATATGGTTCTTGTATGTGGGAGTTTTAGAAGATAAGATACAGAAAAAAAATAAATGGGAGGGAACATGATGATGATGAGCGGCTGTTAACCATAAGAATAGGTAGGGTTTGCACACTTTACATACTAGGGTTTGTCTAGTAGGCTTGGGCCCAAAGCCCACAAGCCCAATCCCCGTGTGTTAAGTGGCCCAATCGCACTTACGAACCGTTTTCAAAACCCGAACGACGTGTAATGTTGTAGGATAGTATTTTAGGATTAAAATACGTAGGAGGGAGTCGGAAATCGATGTGTGCCGTGTTCGCTCGTCGGCTGCGCTAAAATTGTGTAAAATGCGCCGCTTGTCGTTTTAAATATGTTTTTTTCTCGGTCCGATTTCGACTGCGGATTTTAAAATAGAAAGTGAATACGAGTTTTCTATAAACATGGAAATTTGGAAATACGAGGCGTTACAAGTTTGATATAGAATAGTGTGTCCATTTGACATATGTTTCTTATTGTCACACCCCGATCTCCACGTGTCACCGGTGGGCCTGGTGTGGGGTATGGTGACGTAGTTGGCATCGTCATAGACAAACAACACAATATAATAATGCACAGCGGAAGCAGAAATAGATTCATTTCAACTTTAAATAAAATGTAATATTAAATATCACGAGTAGTTGAAACGGATCCACAGGCGGATCAAATAAAATAAGATAATTGTTCAACAGTTTATTGTCGTCCGAGCTTGCGAGACTATTGTGGACGCTCTTAGGAAACAGCCAGCCTGGTACGTATAGTACCTGCACTTAACCTTTTGGGAAAATATGTCAGTTTACACTGGTAAATACAAATTAACTGACTCATTTTGAAAATGATTGAAAATTTATTTAAATGCACAAGGCATAAATATTTTTATTAACTTGGGATAATTATGCAATATAAACTTGTGAACGAATTACATGCTACTCGTACGTTCGGTAGCCCGGGATCTTGTCCGGGTTAAAGATTAATTGACACACCACATTTAATGAGTTATACATGACGAGTGTACGCCTACACCCCATGCTCAGGTCGTGGCCATCTCGTAAGATGATGCCAAGGATATCCGGGACACGGTCATTAACCCCCCAAAGGCTTAAAGTAAAACAAGACTGTTTAAACGAGCCGATCAAATTATTCCAATTGCATGCCCAAGGGTGCAAGATTTGTACGCTCGATCAAGCGGTATACTATATACCGTACCCCAAGCCCGTATAGGGAAAATAAGTCAAAATGTATTTACTTGAGTAAGTATGAATCACAATTGGCAAGTGAGGGTAGCTTTTACTGGGCCTCCTATTCTGGAACAAAGGTTTATAATAACCTATTAGATTCCTAACGGGTCTTTTATTTAAGCCTAAGCTTAGACCGGTTAGTTTAAGGACGATACGGTTCAAGCGCATGATTAAGCGAAGACCGGATAGAATGTGATTTAGACCCGACAAGTTTGAATACTTGTATAATATGGGTATACTAAATACATTCTGGATTTTGAGATAAAAATGATAATGTTTGACCCGTTTCGGTCAATTTATGCAAACTAGTTACATAAACCGAACCGAGCGCTAAGAGAGCGTTACGGGTAGGCAAAAGAGTCATATGCAAGTTCCCTGAGATAATATGCTTTAAATATGATATAATATCAGCAAGTTATGTTCTATTATGCCCCGAATAATTTTTTAAACTCAATTTATGCCTTAGAAGGGCATTTTGGTCATTTAAAATGTTATAAAAGAGTAAAATTGGAAATCTGAGTTACAGGTCTGATTTATACAGTAAATATACTTAGTTTGACATATTATAACAGTAGGGTATGACCCATAAACAAAACTTATCATTTAAAATCAAACTATGCACCGTAAGGGTATTTTGGTAATTTCACAAGGGCTAAAAATGTCAAAACTGGAAATCTGAGTTCAAAATCTTATACTTACTGTTATTATATGAAAATATGCTAAATACATCAGTAGGTATGAATCTTATATGTTTAATATGAGTATAACGCTTACTATGCGCTAAAAACGCTTAAAAATGCGATTTAGAGCCGTTTCCGGGTTTTTAAAAGAAAGCTGAGATTTTTTTATATTTCCAGAATGCTCAAAATAATTTATTTAACAAATAAAATCAGTAGAAAAAGGTTTGGGGTCAAAAGGATTTATAAAACTCATTTTATGGCTTAAACGGTCAAAACCGACATTAACCGAATCAACTTAGCGACCTATGATACGATCAGCCAAAAATTAAATAAAAACTTCAAAAATCCCAAAATATTATATAACATCAGTGGGTAAAAAGTTTTATATCAAAAAGTGGCCTTAAATAGATTATACGCTAAATGCGCCGTTTATGTAACATAAAGCTATAGTTTTACGATATCGGCCATAACTCAAAATCTGGACCACCAACTGATCTCAAATTTTCGGTGCAAGTTTATAAATTGGTAATAAAGATTTCTACTCTTTCAATTTTCCAAAAATCACGTTTTATATCAAAAAGGGCAAAATAGTCAACTTTTAAGCATAATCGGAAACATGCATATGAATCGGTTAAGCATAGACTCAAGTTGTAAAAATTCCAAAGAGTCATACATAAATAAAAATGGTCAAAAATAGACTCTAATACAGATCTCAAACATGCATGCACGGATCCGAATCGAGAGTCAACGAAAAAGCCGTTTTATAAGACTTTCGGTTCCGATCCGAGTTTATACTAAAGATTGTCGAGTTGATTATGATAAAACACATTCTTACATTTATTATAAGGTTATTTTGATGATCAAACTGATTGCATGTCATCTACATTACCATTTAAGCTATATTTCGCAAAAACGATTTCTGTTGACTTTTTAAGAACATCTTTGACTCGACAAATAGCATGCTTAGAGTGGGAATCAGAGAATACCCTTTTGAGGGTTTGTTTCCCACATAAATACCAACTTATAAGTGGTTTCAATTTGAGAAATGACAGAGCCAAATTCGTTTAATCGAAAAGTCAAACTATATGAACAATGGATTGACTTTTAGCTAATAATCAAAGCTATAACGAATTAGAGAATGATATGAAGGCTTACAAAGGTCCTAATGAAGCTTAGATAACACTTAGAGGCTGCCTTGTCGATCAGAAAGTCCCTGGAGAAGCCTTGTGAATTCTTGAAGTTGTGAGTGTTCTTGTTACTAATACAAGAACTCAATAAAATGGAGCTTTGATCAGATTTTATGGAGAAATCAGGTGTTGTAGGAGCATCACAAGTGTCCCAACATGCATGTAATCTTATTGGTGAGTTTTAGAGGTGCTGCTAGCTGTTTCCCACTTAGAAATCGGACTCAAACACACCAGTTCGCGAAATTCTGCACCTGGCAGTGGGTCGCGGCCCCCGTAGGTCTGCCCAGGCGGGTCGCCTGGTCTGCTGATCAGCCAAACATTTTTCAAATGTTGCAGTTTTGGTCCCTGTCTTCGCACGCGAGGTTTTGGCTATTTATTTTGACTCGTAAACCCTCAAACTTGGTTTTTAAGAACCTTAGGACATTTACCAACATGGTAAAGTCCTCGGTTAACTTTGCGCTCAACCGAAAGGTCACGAAATTCAACGTTGACGCTTTTAACCCCTCAAGTACGGTTTTGGCCATAACTTTCTCATACGATAACGAAACTTCATGAAATTTTTACCACATATTCTAGTGAGTATATTTTAGCATTAAAAAGCTTTGGATCTGCCAAAAGATCACTCAGAGGTATAAATTCAACATGTTGACACTTTTGGCCCCTATAGTTTGTAATTCCTCACTTTCGTGCAATTTCCGCTTCGTATGATCCATGATCCATCCGTTTAAGGTTATAAACATTATGTAGGGTTATCATAGAGTCTATCTATCCATTGTTGACACTTTGGACCCTTACGTTCCATAGTTTTCACTGTTTGTCAACTTTAGTCCCTCTAAAGTTTGTTTTCGCATATTCAAGGTCCATGACACGTGTCAATACATTATTGGACGTAAATTTTCGAGGTGTTACATCCTCACCCCCTTAAAAGAAATCTCGACCTCGAGATTTACTGAAACAAATGAGGGTATTTCTCTTTCATCGTGGATTCCACTTCCCACGTGTATTCGGGACCTCTACGGGCATCCCACTTGACCTTAACAATAGGTATGTACTTTCTTCGGAGCTTCTTAACCTGTCGATCCTCAATCGACAACGGTTTTTCCACAAACTTCAAACTCTCATCTATGTGTATATCTGTATGCGGTATGACCAGTGTTTCGTCAGCGAAACACTTCTTCAGATTACAGATATGGAACACATTATGAATAGCGCTAAGTTCTTCAGGCAAGTTTAACTTATAAGCGACTGACCCGACACGCTCGACAATCTCGAAAGGTCCTATGTATCTCGGGCTTAGCTTGCCTTTCTTACCAAATCGCATCACCCCCTTCCAGGGCGACACTTTAAGCAACACTTTATCACCTACTTCGAAGTGAAAATCTTTGCGCTTCGGATCCGCATAACTTTTCTGCCTATCCCTGGCAGCTTTCAAACGATCGCGAATCTGCACGATCTTGTCCGTCGTCTCAAAAACGATATCTGGTCCTGACAGTTGGACATCTCCAACTTCTGCCCAACAAATGGGCGATCTACACTTTCTACTGTATAAGGCCTCAAAAGGCGCAGTTTTTATGCTGGAATGGTAGCTATTGTTGTAGGAGAATTCAATTAGTGGTAGGTTCTTATCCCAACTACCACCCAAATCAATCGCACATGCACGAAGCATGTCTTCCAAAGTTTGAATAGTACGCTCACTCTGACCATCAGTCTGAGGATGATAAGCCGTACTAAAATTCAAACGAGTGCCCAATGATTGTTGGAAACTTTTCCAAAAATGCGACGTATATCTAGTATCTCTATCGGAGATAATAGATACAGGTATACCATGTAGCGCTACAATCTTATCGACGTATAATTGAGCTAACATATCGGAGCTATACGTCTCCTTGATGGGTAGAAAATGAGCTGACTTCGTCAGTCTATCTACTATGACCCATATGGTATCATTTCCCTTTCTCGTCTTTGGCAACTTGGTGATGAAATCCATTGTCACCATTTCCCATTTCCACTTGGGAATTTCAGGTTGTTGAAGCAAACCTGACGGCTTCTGATGCTCAGCCTTGACTTGCGCACAAGTCAAACATTTAGCTACATGCTCAGCTACTGACTTTTTCAAACCAATCCACCAGTAGTTTGACTTTAGATCCTGGTACATCTTATCAGCTCCAGGATGAACGGAATATTTGGAGCTGTGGGCTTCCTGGAGGATAACATCCCGAAGTCCTCCATAAACTGGAACCCATATTCGTCCGTTCAGTCTTAGCATTCCATCTTTGTCGTAGGATAACTGCTCCTCAGTTACTCCTAACTTCTCTGCAGGATAGTTAGCTTCCAACACAGCTTCCTTCTGTGCAGCTAACACCCTTTCGTTCAAATTATTCCTTATTTCAATGCGCTTGGCATTGATTCTGATCGGTTTCACCCTTTCCTTTCTGCTTAAGGCGTCGGCAACTACATTTGCCTTGCCTGGATGGTATCGTATCTCGCAGTCGTAATCATTGAGAGTTTCCATCCAACGCCTTTGTCGCATGTTCAATTCCTTCTGATTGAACAAGTGTTGAAGACTCTTGTGATCCGAATAAATTATACACTTGGTTCCATACAAGTAATGTCTCCATAGCTTCAATGCAAATACGACGGCACCCAGTTCCAAGTCGTGGGTGGTGTAGTTCTTTTCGTGCACTTTTAGTTGTCGAGAAGCGTAGGCAATGACTTTGCCTCTCTGCATGAGTACACAACCCATACCAGTGTGTGATGCATCACAATACACCACGAATTCTTCTATACCATCGGGCAATGTCAACACTGGCGCATTGCTCAACTTCTTCTTCAGGATGTCGAAGGATTCCTGCTGCTTAGGGCCCCAATCGAACTTAATCTTCTTACGAGTCAACGAAGTTAGGGGCGCAGCAATCCTTGAAAAGTTCTCGATGAATCGCCTATAGATCCTGCCAATCCGAGGAAACTGCGAATCTCGGTAGGAGTCTTCGACTCCTGCCAATTCATGACTGCTTCTACCTTAGCGGGATCTACTTGGATACCATGCTCGCTTACCACATGTCCAAGAAACTGGACTTCCCGAAGCCAAAATTCACACTTCGAAAATTTGGCATAAAGTTTCTCCTGATGCAGAAGCTTGAGAATACAACGAAGGTGTTTCTCATGGTCAGCTTGGCTCTTCGAGTAGATAAGGATGTCGTCAATAAAGACGATGATAAATTTATTTAAATAAGGCTTGCAGACACGATTCATGAGATCCATGAATGCGGCTGGTGCGTTAGTGAGCCCAAAAGGCATCACTAGGAACTCGTAATGTCCATAACGAGTCCTAAACGCTGTCTTGTGTACATCTTCATCCTTGACCTTCAACTGATGATAGCCCGACCTCAAGTCGATCTTCGAAAAGTAGCTTGCTCCTTGCAACTGATCGAACAAGTCGTCGATCCTAGGTAAAGGATACCTATTCTTGATAGTGACCTTGTTAAGCTCACGGTAATCGATGCACAGCCGCATCGATCCATCCTTCTTTTTAACAAACAAGATTGGCGCTCCCCAAGGAGACGAGCTAGGTCTAATAAAACCCTTAGCTAACAGATCATCCAATTGCGTCCTCAACTCCTTCATCTCCGTTGGTGCCAACCTATATGGTGCTCTTGCTACTGGCGCTGCACCTGGAATGATGTCTATTCGAAACTCCACTTGCCTATCCGGTGGTAAACCGGGGAGTTCTTCAGGAAATACTTCAGGGTATTTTGAGATAACAGGGATATCTTCAATCTTCGGCTTTGGCTCATCAATGGTAACTTGTGCCATATAAATGACACATCCCTTCTGTAGACATCTGGATGCCTTGAGCATGGACACTTGCTCAGGCAATCCATGCTGGGTATCTCCTTAGATAGTGAGTGACTCACCAGACGGAGTCCTAACTACCACTTGCTTTCTGTTGCACACAATCTGGGCTTGGTTACGCGATAACCAATCCATGCCTATCACTATATCGAATCCAGCTAGCTTAAAGGGAAGCAAGGATAACGGGAAAGAATGATTCCTAATGGATATAACACATCCATCTAGAACAGTCGAGGCGGTTTCTATGGTTGCATCGGCTAATTCCACCTCATACTTTACTCTTAAGGTTTTAACAGGTAGGTTTAATAACTTACAGAACTTATCATCTACAAATGACCTATCTGCTCCTGAATCAAATAGAACCCTAGCAAAAACATCATTTACAAGAAAAGTACCTGTAATGACGTTGTCGTCCTGAACTGCTTCCTAGCGTCCATTTTGAAGACTCTCGCATTGGTCTTCTTTCCATCATCGGCTTTCTTAGCGTTCTTTGGGCAATTAGGTCGGATGTGCCCTTTCTCATTGCAACCATAACAAGTTGCTTCCTTAAGTTTTTTACAATCTAATGCCTTATGGTCCGGGGACTTACAAATCCCACATAATTTCTGCTGAGATTGAGATCTAGACTCCTGTCTGCATTTCCTAAAATGATGCTTCCTACAAACCTTGCATCTGGGTTTCTCACCCGACTGATGATCTCCCTTCTTGAATCCCGACCCTTTTCTGTGGTCGTTGTTCCCTCGGTGTCGTTTCTCCGATCTTCGTGAGGTGTCATCCTCACGTTTCCTCTTGTTTTCCTCCGAGCTCTTAAGGGCTCTCAACCGGACTACATCCTGGGTGAGTGAGAGAGATAGATCGGCTACTGATCTGAACGTCGTAGGCCTTGATGCCTTAACGCTCGCTTTGATCTCTGGTGCCAAACCCCCAATAAAACGGGCAATCCTTCGTGGCTCTGGGGTCACCAAATATGGCACTAATCGAGATAAGGTGTTGAATGTGGTGAGATATGCCTGACAGTCGAGGTTCTTCATGTGACAACTGGCAAAAATAATGGTAATTCCGTACAACTTAAACACTTGATTTAACGTTAATTTCTCTCTTTACGATTTAATTATTGCATGATTAGGTCGTATAAGTTCTAGCAATCATAGGACATGGTTAAAAATGCTAAACAATATTAACACAATCGCTATGTCGTGAGAAAACTGCAAACTATGTCCTAATATGTTGGCAAAATGCTGAAAATACTATTCACCTGAGCACACTACTCATGCCAGCAAGTTCCGAAAACTGTCGGAACGAGCAACGAAGGGCACGGACGCTCTTGGTAGATGGAATACGAATAAAAATCCCTAATTAGGGACGCTAAACATTTAAAACACCTTAACTTTCCGGTGAACGCTTACAATTGCACTTTGTCCGCTCTGCGCCAAAATATAACCAAAATAAATTTTCGCGACGCCAGAATTTATTATTTTAAGGTTCGTAGGACTTGTAAATAATACTTTACATCATAAATAAGCTTGGGGATATCGATGGGATACCCGAAACATTTACTCCCGGTGTCACGCCGCGACTTTCACACACTGTCCAAACTCGAGCCGATAGGCGAATAAATTATATTTCTACCATCCAATCTCCTAAACTAAAAGGCTAGCGAACTAGTTAGCGATCTTTTGGCGTCATAAACGCCTTAAATAAACGCCATAGCATCGATGGTAAAATAGAACCATCGCTCCCGGTATTATATAACGTCTTTTATATTTCACTCGAGATCGAACCGAGGAGCGAACTAGTGGTATTTTTACCATCCAAAACTTATACCCAGTAAACTAGTAAACTTATTTGACCTTGTTTATAACCTTAAACTATCATTTACCCCTAATTTCCCTAATTAAGCTAAATGCCTAAATATCTCATGATTTAGCTTATATAGCATATGTATTTTATAATAAAAAAAAAATTATTACCAAAAACCTTCGTGAACCCTTTCCCCCATACAAGTTTACGTCAATATTGGGGTCCCCACCACCATGTCTATTGTTGAAAATTAGATGAATATGTATGGAGATATGAAAGGTTGATAGGAAACTTGTAAGAATAAAAATTCACCATACCATTATCACATAACACTTATCATTCACATTTAAGAAAAAAAAAACCCCAAGAGTCTCCTTCTTCCCCTTTCATTCACGGTTCCAACATCATCCACAATTAGCCACCTTTATTCACACTAAATTACCTTATTTTAACCTTAATTTAACCATTTCAAGACCATCTAAGCATAGTTAAAGCATGGAGCATCATTAGAGCTTTGTTTGGAGCTTAATCTTTTCTAAATAATCATCTTAGGACACTTGCAAAGTGGTAAGCCTTTTACTTATCATTTTTAAGCTTGTTATCATATGTAGATTACTAAAGTACTTGTTGATCATCTTGAAATCAAAGAAAAATTCCACTTAAAACCCTAAATCAAAACTTAACAACTTACTAAATGTGAAGTATTATGTGATTATTATGTGTTTTAGAGTTGAATGAGTTGTATGATCTTGCTTATCTTGGTTAAAATAAGTTGTTTAAACTTATAATTTAAGTTGAGCATATTGTTTATTTAGTGTAGTAACTTAAATAAGTGATGATCTTGTTATATTAGGCTTAAAAATACGATTTAAACAACTAAGTGTTTAAATCATGAAAAATCCTCATCATGATGTTCATGAGCTTTATACATATATGTGTTAAACTTGAAGGATTAAGGACTATAATGGCCTAAACTTGATGTTTTAAGAACTAATAAATGTGATTTTTAAAAGTAACAAGTGATTTAATATATGGTTATAAAAACTACATTTAGAAAGTCTTAACATGCAAGACATAAAAGTCTTGAAATCTTTTTAGAAAAAAATGAATATGTAAAAGCTCATGAATTTAGGGAATAAATGGGGATATTTGGTTACTTGAAAGTATGGATTGTGGAGATTAGTATGATAATAATGTTAATGGTAAATTGGAAATGATTTTTAAACATGTATTAAATACATGGGAAAAACGCCATAGTTTAGGGAAACTATGGCGAAATTTTATAAAAATTTAATCGCGATTAAAAAGAGATTAATGGGGGTGATTAGCATGGTTAATCGTGATTAGTAACTTTAATTGCGATTAACGACCTTAATCGTGATTAGACGAACCCTAATGACAAGGGTTAAGTTTTAACTATCCAAGAGTTTATGTTAACCCTAAAAGGTATTTTTATTAAATAAAGATGGGCAAAAATTTCAAGAATAACAAATATAATTTTTGGAGAAAATTATATGTTTATATTCTAAATGCTTTATTTGAAGTATAAAATGTGTATATTATGTGTACGTATTAGCCGTAGGAATATGTACCAAAAATGAAATATGCAACGCTTATAAAAAATATACACTTTCTCCACGACAAAAACATTACAAACATTCACAAGTGTGATGTTAGATGCGAACCTTCACGCCTACTTAAAATGCACAATTGTAATACCATAACTCAAGACGTGAACATCGGAAGATTCTTTATGCTTCTACAACGAGACGGACAATTTCGACACAAAGGATATAATAACAACTCACGTCGACAAATTATAACAAACAACATATTCTAGACACTTGAAATTTATACACACACGACAACGAAAAACCGGAAAGTTCAATAACGAGAATAACACCAAGTGTAATTATGAAAAGTTTACTAGTATGTTATATCATACTTAGTACAAATTTATCACAAATCCAAAAAAAAAAAACAAATATTGGGCTAAGAATAAAACACTTTGGGCTTTTAAATTAATATTGGGCTTAAGATAACATAAATTTTGGGCTAGACCCAAATCCTTAAATATATGGGCAATGGCCCATTTCCATAAACCTTATAAAAGCCCATTTGTAATAAATAATATGGGCTAGGCAAAATACACCAATATTATGGACTAAGCCCAACAACTTAAAAGAGATGGGCTAGGCCCAAAGACAAAATACATGGGTTAAACCCAATGACACTAAAATGTGGGCTAGGCCCAATGAAAAACACACGTATAATACGGTATACCTACATGTATAAATACGGTACACGTGCACGTATAAAGCCCACAATTACAAGTATACATACGGTATATGTATAGGTATAAAAGACTCTAGTACATGACGATATACACACATACACTTGTTGAAGTGTACTCTCTCACTAAGGTTGTATACATACGACAACGTATTTTGACGTTAAAAATAAATATTTTTAACACTTTTTACACTTATATTTGTGTAACAAATATAAAGTCTCGAATCAAAGTATACCAGAAACAGATGCCAACATATTATCATTAAATTACGCAAGCGTTCCGAAAACGAAATGAAAATAATAAACGTTCAAGATGAACAACGAGTACAAGGTCTAGGAAAGGCCGACGTGTCTAATGAGTTAGAACCCTTGTAGGTTGACTCGCGTTACGGAAAACGTTGGTTGAATACCTCTCTCTCTCAGGAACGCAAAGCTGTGAGTTCATGTCCCCCTTTTCTTTTAACGTTTTGGTTTACAACTTTCGGGGGGAAATACATGTCAAACATAGGTATGATTAAGTTATGGAATGAACTCTTAGATCATGTGAGCATAGGCTGTAACTGAGGTGCCATTAATCCTTTTGAGGACCAAGGAACAAAGGTTAGATCTAATGGGTACGGGCGAGCCCCACTCACGGTCCAGGATTGACCACTAGAGTGCTGTTGTGTCCATCGTCGAGAGTTCGACACTTAAATTGCCTACGCGGGTTGAGTACCTCCTATGTCGTCACATATATTAATGTCCTTGCAAAACATTAATGATCAACATGTTCATAGACGCTTTACATACCTACTTATAAACTGAACTTTCAAATGTTTTTGAGATTCATTTGATGCGCGTTACACATAAAACACATGAACTCGCTCAACTTTTGTTGATGTTTTCAAACTCACATGTATTTCAGGAAACTAATGAAACTTGGGTGCTGGTGTTTACTATGAAGCTTTTGGAGTACATGTCATCGATGTCATCCCTTTTGGAGGGTTTGGTCCATATATCTCATCTTCAATGAGATATAGGATGCAAAGCCTTATGTTTTAAACTTGTGTTGAACTCATCTTTTGTAAAACTTATAACTTATGTCGTTTGGCATTTTAAACAAACTTATGATGTGTAATATTTTTATTATGTCAACGGATGAACATCGTATGTTTTTATTCATGTAGTTGTTTACTTATATCGTATGCAATGAGAACTAATCAAGTTCACACCACGCGCTTCCGCTAATGAATGGGTGTGACAGATTGGTATCAGAGCTTCGATTGTAGTGAACTAGGATTCCTTCTCGAGTCTAGTCTACAATCACTAGGATCCTCTCACGAAAACATTTTGTTTTTGTTAAATGTTTTTCATTGCGTATACAAAAGCACCAAGCTCCGATAACAAAACTCTTCTCAAGAAAACCATGCGAGGACATTAATTGGGGCATAGTTTATACGGGATAGACTTGCCGAATTAGAACTGAAACGCACAAGGACAATGTGATCATATGTGATATGCTACATTTACTTTCCCCATACATATATAATAAGTGATGTTATTATTTATTGATATATATATATATGCATGTTGTACGGAATATTTTGCCGAAAATGAAATACCTTCGACTTCAAATTCTATTGTTGTTCTTGACTCGCGCGGTGAGAATATTGACCTCGCATTTATTGCGGAGCTTATGGCGAATGTAGTTACTAAGTGAGACCTTAAGCTTGATGCCGTAGAAGATGGTTGTTCTTCCCTTGAATGTGGAAAATGCCAGACTTCGATAGTGATGACGACGAGGCGGAGGAGGCAACCTCGGACAACAACTCTATTTGTGGGGCGAGGTCCCTGTGGCTTTTACGAATCATGATTAACGACACTCTTGTCCAGACCAGGAAGGTGAAGTACTCATCTTGAAGGTGCCCCTCCAGCTACTATTGCTACAAATTGTCTTTATTTCTACTTCGTCTAACGTTGTGCCATTTCGCGAGTAATGACAACGGATGTTAGAACGTGGACCATCATGAAGGTCCCTTCTATGTTGAAGGTATGAAGACAATAGTGTCCCCCCCCCCCCCCCGATCTGATCATCTGCTCTGAACGAGAGAACATTAGGGTGACCATGCAAGGCAATTTATTATTTCGGGGGCCCACGTAATAACAACTTGTAGTGCATGGAAATCCTGATGGGCTCTGTGGGTCAAGCTAATGATCACTATCTATTCAAAAATCTTAAGTTCTATCTGGCAGAACACTAGACGGGGTGGTACTATAACACCCTACGACACCGGAAGATCACACGTATTTGTTCACACCTAGCATTCGATTTATATCACGAGTCGGTTGAGACTAGTCAACTAAACAAACAAAAAATTGTTAGCCACCGCCATCACCAGCCTACCCTCCACCACCACACCACACCATACTGCACCTGCCGACCCTGACTTTTCTGTTCGAGCGCTTGACTTAGTGCTCCAACAGTAAGTCAGTGCCCTCTCTCGCAGTGTCTACGAGCAGGAGGATGAGTGTGCCCATCTTCTCCGCTTGATCTATCCTTCACCACACCCCACCCCTCTTACTCCTTAGGTGATTATTGCAGATACTTTTGTTTGGGAGTTGCAGACTCACTTTCAGTGTACATATGAAGACCTAGTATGAGCTGAAGACACTTGAAGATTTTGAAGACCAATGTGGAAGAAACAGACTTTACTATTTTTGTGTATTATGAACTTGTACGACCGGGGTGATGTAGCTTCGAGTCCTTTTGTTTTCTTCTACTAAACAATGTATCAAGTTGTCTGATATATGAAAGCTCAGTAGTTTGTTTTCCTTATTACACATTGTTGCTTATACATGTGCATGTGTGGCTTATGTGATTGCATGTTTGGATGATGTGATGATTATTTGTCTATTATCTATATGCATATACACCTTAGTAGACACAATTTAATCAAAAGTATTTGTCTAATCTTCCTTGACGTTTCTTATTAGAAGACAATGCCGCCGAGGCGAAGAACCAACACAAACCCCCTACCGAGAACAGAAGTCGAACTGAATGAGCGCATCTCTCAGGCGATTGCGCAGTACGAAGCCAACCGCTCCGAGCAAAGCGGTGGTACATCAGGAAACAATCCCCCTGCCGGTTGCACATACAAGCAGTTTTTGGACTGCAAACCGCTGAACTTCGATGGCACAGGCGGTGCCGTAGCGTTTGTGCGCTGGACCGAGAAGACAGACTCAGTCCTAAGAATGAGCAAATGTCTTCTTGAACAAAGGGCCACCTATATCTCCGGGCTATTCTTGGATGGGGCGCTTTCATAGTGGAACCTACAGGTTCAGACTAAAGGGGAAACTGCTGCGTATGCCATGAGCTGGGACGAGCTCGAGGATCTAATGAGAAAGAAGTACTGTTCTAGGGCGGAGATTCATAAACTTGAGACCGAGTTTTGGAATTTAAGAATGATCGGATCTGATATTGCTGGGTATATACAACGCTTCCACGACTTGTCAAGGGTTGTTCCCTACTTAGTGGACCCTGAATTTAAGCGGATTGAGAGGTTTATCTAGGGACTTGCTCCCGAAATTCTAAGCATGGTTACTTCTTCCAAGCCCCCTACAATCAGCGAGGCGATCGACTTGGTTGTCGCCCTCACCGAGGAGGCTCTTCGTTTAAACAAGTTTTCAAAGTCGGGCTCTAACAAAAAGGAGACTCATGTGGAGTCTACAAGTGATAACAAGCGGAAGTTTTCGAACTTAAAGAAAGGCACTCAAGCAAACAACGACAACTGGAATGCAAACAAACAAAGGGAAGTGAACCCAACTCGGGGTACTAAAGCTTATGGAGCCACTAATGAGGCTAGTGGTAAAGGGTATTTGGGTTCCAAGCCTAAGTGTGATAAGTGCAAGTTTCACCACAATGGTCGATGTCCGAGAGCTAAGTGTGACAAATGTGGAAAGAACGGGCACAACAAAGAAACATGTTGGGTAGGAACAGGAGGAAGAAATGCAAACCGGGGAGGAAACGGTAACTATCACCATGGTGGTAACAACAATCAAGGAGGAAACAACAACAACAATCAGGGCGGAAACAATAGCAATAACAACCAAGGTAGAAATGGTAATGGACGAGGCCAAGGTTGTTTTGGCTGCGAAGACTTAGGGCACTTTATGAAGGATTGTCCTAAAGAAAATCAAGCCCATGGAAGAGTCTTCACGATTGGAGCACGTGAAGCGCGTCAGGACCCGAACGTAGTTACGGGTATGTTCCCTATAAACCAACACTTCGCACCCATTCTGTTTGATACTGGCGCCGACTTTAGTTTTATATCTATAGAATTTAAGAACATACTTAGTCTAGAGTCGAGTAAGCTAGACGTCCCGTATTCTATAGAATTAGCGAATGGAAAATTAGTCAAAGCGGATGAGGTTATCAAGGGTTGTACACTCGAGCTTGGGGAGCGAAAATTTTCTATCGATCTTTTACCCGTTGATCTGGATAGCTTTGACGCGGTTATTGGAATGGATTGGTTGTCTGACAACCGGGCAGAAGTGGTCTGTCACGAGAAGACCATCCGCATCCCACTATCGAATGAAGAAACACTTATAATTCATGGGGAGAAACGCGAGGCACCTCTACGGATCATAAATTGCATGAAGGCGCAAAAGTGTCTTCGAAAAGGTTGTATAGCCTTCCTCGCCCACGTAGTCGACAAGGAAACTAAAGAGCCGAAGCTAGAAGACATCCCTGTTGTGAAAGAATTTCCATAAGTCTTCCCAGAAGACTTGCCTGGACTACCTCCACAACGTAAAGTGGAGTTTCGAATTGATTTGGTGCCAGGAGCAGCACCAGTGGCAAATGCACCATATCGGTTAGCTCCGTCAGAAATGCAAGAGTTATCTACTCAGCTACAAGAGCTGCTAGATAAAAGATTTATTAGACCGAGTTTCTCACCTTGGGGAGCTCCGGTATTAATTGTTAAAAAAAAGAAAGACGGCAGTTTTCGCATGTGCATTGACCATAGGGAGTTAAACAAGCTGACCATCAAAAACCGATATCCCTTACCAAGAATCGACGACTTGCTCGACCAACTATAAGGTTCCAGCTACTACTCCAAGATCGATCTGAGGTCGGGTTACCATCAGTTGAGAATACAAGAGGAAAGTATCCCCAAAACGGCCTTTAGGACTCGTTATGGACATTACGAGTTTCTTGTTATGCCGTTCGGCTTAACCAATGCACCTGCGGTCTTCATGGACCTCATGAACCGCGTGTGTAAGCCGTATTTGGACAAGTTCGTGATTGTGTTTATTGACGATTTCCTAATATACTCGTGAACCAAGGAGGAACACGAGCAACATTTGCGAGCTATTTTGGAGCTCTTGAGAAAGGAACAATTGTATGCGAAGTTTTCGAAGTGTGAATTTTGGATTCGCGAGGTACAATCCCTAGGTCTTGTGGTAAATGACAAGGGAATTCATGTCGACCCGGCAAAGATTGAGGCAATTAAGAATTGGGAAGCGCCTAGAACCCCTACTGAGATACGACAGTTTCTGGGATTAGCGGGCTATTATAGACGATTCATAGAGAACTTTTCAAAAGTTGCTCAACCGCTAACGTCCCTAACACAAAAAGACAAGAAAATTGATTGGGGCGAGAAACAGGAGGCGGCTTTTCAACTGCTGAAAGATAAACTTTGTGATGCGCCTATTTTATCCTTACCCGACGGTACCAATGACTTTATGGTTTATTGTGATGCATCGCACCAAGGTCTTGGTTGTGTGTTGATGCAACGGGACAAGTCGTTGCGTACGCGTCTCGTCAGTTAAAGGTGCATGAGAAAAATTATACCACGCACGATCTGGAGCTAGGCGCGGTGGTATTCACGTTAAAGATCTGGCGTCACTACTTATATGGTACTCGTTGCACAATCTTTACAGATCACAAGAGCTTGCAACACATATTTGATCAGAAGGATTTAAATATGTGACAACGACGATGGGCCGAGTTATTGAACGATTATGATTGTGAGATAAAGTATCATCCGGGCAAGGCGAACGTTGTGGCGGACGCCTTGAGCCGCAAAGAACGTGTAAAACCTCTAAGGGTGCGAGCCTTAGAGATGACCATACATAATGATCTCACTTCTCAGTTATACGATGCTCAACAAGAGGCGCTTAAACCAGAAAATATACAAGCCGAATCCTTAACAGGAATGGAGGCACGATTGGTGCCAAAGGAGGATGGAACACTATACTTTATGGGAAAAATTTGGGTCCCGTTCTTTGGTGAACTACGAGCAATTATTTTAGATGAAGCACACAAGTCAAGGTACTCTATACATCCGGGTTCGGATAAGATGTACCAAGATTTAAAAGAATTTTATTGGTGCTCTAAGCTTAAAAACGACATTGCTGCTTATGTTGGGAAATGCCTTACATGCGCCAAGGTTAAGGCGGAATATCAAAAGCCTTCGGGTTTGCTACAACAACCTGAAATTCCCGTATGGAAATGGGAACAAATCTCAATGGACTTCATTACTAAGTTACCCCGAACCTTGAGAGGCCATGATATGATTTGGGTAATTGTAGATCGACTTACAAAGTCCGCACATTTTCTACCGATCAGTGAGAAGGATAGCACTAAGAAACTGGCCGAAATATATATCAAGGAGATTGTGGCACGACATGGAGTGTCTGTTTCTATTATATCAGACCGCGATGGTCGATTCGTGTCAAGAATATGGCAATCATTCCAAAAGGCCTTTGGATCACAACTGAATCTTAGTACGGCCTTTCACCCTCAAATGGACGGCCAAAGTGAACGAACGATACAAACTGTGGAGGACATGTTACGTGCTTGTGTGATGGATTTTGGTGGAAACTGGGATACTCACTTGCCCTTAGTGGAGTTCTCGTACAATAATAGTTATCACACTAGCATCCAGGCCGCCCCGTTTGAAGCATTATATGGACGAAAGTGTCGGTCCCCGCTATGTTGGGAGGAGACCGGGAATAAACAATTCATTGGCCCGGATTTGGTCCAGGAAACCTCAGACAAGATCATGCAGATACGAGACCGTATCAAGATGGCTCGCGATAGACAAAAGAGCTACACCGACAAATGACGCAAACCATTAGCTTTCGAGGTCGGAGACATGGTATTGTTAAAAGTCTCGCCTTGGAAGGGCGTAGTAAGATTTGGTAAACGTGGAAAGTTGAACCCACGTTACATTGGACCCTTCATAATCCTGGAAAAGATCGGAACAGTTGCATACAAGTTAGAACTACCAGAAGAACGGAGTAGTGTACACGACACGTTTCACGTGTCAAAACTCAAGAAGAGTCCTACTCAAGAAACCGTAGTTATCCTAGTAGATGAGATTCATGTCAACGACAAACTTCAATTTACTGAAGAACCTGTTGAGGTTACGGACTGGAAGGTCCACAAGACACGCAGGAATCATAGGAAGCTAGTTAAAGTTCGTTGGAACTCACGTCACGGTCCCGAGTATACGTGGGAACGTGAAGACCAAATGAAATCCAAGTACCCTCACCTGTTTCCAGACCCCCCTGCAACCGGTAGCACGACTCGAATTTCGGGACGAAATTCTTCTAACGGGGGGAGAATGTGACAACTGGCAAAAATAATGGTAATTCCGTACAACGTAAACACTTGATTTAACGTTAATTTCTCTCTTTACGATTTAATTATTGCATGATTAGGTCGTATAAGTTCTAGCAATCATAGGACATGGTTAAAAATGCTAAACAATATTAACACAATCGCTATGTCGCGAGAAAACTGCAAACTATGTCCTAATATGTTGGCAAAATGCTGAAAATACTATTCACCTGAGCACACTACTCATGCCAGCAAGTTCCGAAAACTGTCAGAACGAGCAACGAAGGGCACGGACGCTCTTGGTAGATGGAATACGAATAAAAATCCCTAATTAGGGACGCTAAACATTTAAAACACCTTAACTTTCCGGTGAACGCTTACAATTGCACTTTGTCCGCTCTGCGCCAAAATATAACCAAAATAAATTTTCGCGACGCCAGAATTTATTATTTTAAGGTTCGTAGGACTTGTAAATAATACTTTACATCATAAATAAGCTTGGGGATATCGATGGGATACCCGAAACATTTACTCCCGGTGTCACGCCGCGACTTTCACACACTGTCCAAACTCGAGCCGATAGGCGAATAAATTATATTTCTACCATCCAATCTCCTAAACTAAAAGGCTAGCGAACTAGTTAGCGATATTTTGGCGTCATAAACGCCTTAAATAAACGCCATAGCATCGATGGTAAAATAGAACCACCGCTCCCGGTATTATATAACGTCTTTTATATTTCACTCGAGATCGAACCGAGGAGCGAACTAGTGGTATTTTTACCATCCAAAACTTATACCCAGTAAACTAGTAAACTTATTTGACCTTGTTTATAACCTTAAACTATCATTTACCCCTAATTTCCCTAATTAAGCTAAATGCCTAAATATCTCATGATTTAGCTTATATAGCATATGTATTTTATAATAAAAAAAAATTATTACCAAAAACCTTCGTGAACCCTTTCCCCCATACAAGTTTACGTCAATATTGGGGTCCCCACCACCATGTCTATTGTTGAAAATTAGATGAATATGTATGGAGATATGAAAGGTTGATAGGAAACTTGTAAGAATAAAAATTCACCATACCATTATCACATCACACTTATCATTCACATTTAAGAAAAAAAAAACCCCAAGAGTCTCCTTCTTCCCCTTTCATTCACGGTTCCAACATCATCCACAATTAGCCACCTTTATTCACACTAAATTACCTTATTTTAACCTTAATTTAACCATTTCAAGACCATCTAAGCATAGTTAAAGCATGGAGCATCATTAGAGCTTTGTTTGGAGCTTAATCTTTTCTAAATAATCATCTTAGGACACTTGCAAAGTGGTAAGCCTTTTACTTATCATTTTTAAGCTTGTTATCATATGTAGATTACTAAAGTACTTGTTGATCATCTTGAAATCAAAGAAAAATTCCACTTAAAACCCTAAATCAAAACTTAACAACTTACTAAATGTGAAGTATTATGTGATTATTATGTGTTTTAGAGTTGAATGAGTTGTATGATCTTGCTTATCTTGGTTAAAATAAGTTGTTTAAACTTATAATTTAAGTTGAGCATATTGTTTATTTAGTGTAGTAACTTTAATAAGTGATGATCTTGTTATATTAGGCTTAAAAATACGATTTAAACAACTAAGTTTTTAAATCATGAAAAATCCTCATCATTATGTTCATGAGCTTTATACATATATGTGTTAAACTTGAAGGATTAAGGACTATAATGGCCTAAACTTGATGTTTTAAGAACTAATAAATGTGATTTTTAAAAGTAACAAGTGATTTAATATATGGTTATAAAAACTACATTTAGAAAGTCTTAACATGCAAGACATAAAAGTCTTGAAATCTTTTTAGAAAAAAAATGAATATGTAAAAGCTCATGAATTTAGGGAATAAATGGGGATATTTGGTTACTTGAAAGTATGGATTGTGGAGATTAGTATGATAATAATGTTAATGGTAAATTGGAAATGATTTTTAAACATTTATTAAATACATGGGAAAAACGCCATAGTTTAGGGAAACTATGGCGAAATTTTATAAAAATTTAATCGCGATTAAAAAGAGATTAATGGGGGTGATTAGCATGGTTAATCGTGATTAGTAACTTTAATTGCGATTAACGACCTTAATCGTGATTAGACGAACCCTAATGACAAGGGTTAAGTTTTAACTATCCAAGAGTTTATGTTAACCCTAAAAGGTATTTTTATTAAATAAAGATGGGCAAAAATTTCAAGAATAACAAATATAATTTTTGGAGAAAATTATATGTTTATATTCTAAATGCTTTATTTGAAGTATAAAATGTGTATATTATGTGTACGTATTAGCCGTAGGAATATGTACCAAAAATGAAATATGCAACGCTTATAAAAAATATACACTTTCTCCACGACAAAAACATTACAAACATTCACAAGTGTGATGTTAGATGCGAACCTTCACGCCTACTTAAAATGCACAATTGTAATACCATAACTCAAGACGTGAACATCGGACGATTCTTTATGCTTCTACAACGAGACGGACAATTTCGACACAAAGGATATAATAACAACTCACGTCGACAAATTATAACAAACAACATATTCTAGACACTTGAAATTTATACACACACGACAACGAAAAACCGGAAAGTTCAATAACGAGAATAACACCAAGTGTAATTATGAAAAGTTTACTAGTATGTTATATCATACTTAGTACAAATTTATCACAAATCCAAAAAAAAAAAAACAAATATTGGGCTAAGAATAAAACACTTTGGGCTTTTAAATTAATATTGGGCTTAAGATAACATAAATTTTGGGCTAGACCCAAATCCTTAAATATATGGGCAATGGCCCATTTCCATAAACCTTATAAAAGCCCATTTGTAATAAATAATATGGGCTAGGCAAAATACACCAATATTATGGACTAAGCCCAACAACTTAAAAGAGATGGGCTAGGCCCAAAGACAAAATACATGGGTTAAACCCAATGACACTAAAATGTGGGCTAGGCCCAATGAAAAACACACGTATAATACGGTATACCTATAACAACCCTCGGTAAAACCGACATCCTCATAATAATTCTGATACCTTAATATATATTGTAAATATATCAACTTGTCTTTATATGCACCCCGTATGTACAAACCGAGCCCTCGAACTAGATTATATTATATAAAATAAATAAAAACAATAAAAGTTAAGTTGAGGCGGGCCGCATAGACCTCACCTCAACCTAACGCGGGCCGCGCGAGTAGTAACCAGGAATTTCCAAAACCATAAGCCCAAGCGGGCCGCGTAAATGATGGATTAAGTCCATGCGGGCCGCGAGTGTCCGGAATTGTGGCGTGACCCGGAGCGGCCACGTGGCCCAACACGCGTTGAACCTAGGTGGTGACCCGGATCAGCTAGCCTAGACCCCTAGGCCATGCGGGCCGCGTAAAGCCCAGCCCTAATGTCACGCGGGCCGCGAGGAAGTCCAATTACAGCCCTATATAAGAAGGCAACGGGCTTTCGGTTTTCGTCGCTCACAAACTTTCTTTCTTTCTAAATTTCTGAAGTAGTATACACTATAGCCGGGTATTATACCCCCTAAAATAGCGAGGTTCTGCTACGATGTAAGTATTATAACCCCTGGAGACGTATTAGATACGCTGCCCGATTGATCTAGGGTTCCGTAACGGCTGTCGTGGTTCTGCCCGACGTAGTCGTTGGAATGCCGTCTCGGGGAGGGTATTACTAATGTTAAAATGGGTTATTATACTAACACACGTGCATTTGTGTAATTTATAGATTATCTCCAGGAAACCCTTACGAAAAACCTAAAACAGCAATGTGAGTTAATCTCCTTTTTGTAAACTGTTTTTACAAAACCTTAAATACCTTTTCATGCAAATGACAGTTATTGAGTATTTGTAAAGAATACAATTATAGTAGGTATGTTGGGGTTTTGTATACAAAATTGGTTACTGGCGTGGTAACATCCCATAAGTTGAGTATGACCGTACCACTGATGTTAATTGTGATGTCTTGGATACAAATGTAATTGCGGATGTGCCCTCAATACTGCAAATCGGTTTTATTTAGACTTGATTAAACTGGGATTCACTCACCAGTATTTCCCACTGACAAAATGTTTTTAAAACGCGTTTCAGGTAACAAAATGTGAAAGCCAAATAGAAGCCAGCTGGACAGCACTGAAGGCTTGGAAAAGTGGCAATAAAGTTACCTAAGAATAAAATGGATGTTTTTATTCAAATAAATAGGATGTATTCCTATGAAACGTGTGTATTGAAAACCTGGGTTTTTACCCATATGTTTAATGTTATAAACATGGTGGTTTACTCTGATTAAAATATTTCCTAACTACGATCCTGATGAAAATTTCCGCTGCCAAATTGAATAAATAAATGTGATACCACCAAAACTGGCTCACGGCCGCCCGTTCCCGGGAGATAGGGATCGGGGGCTGTGACAGAAGGTGGTATCAGAGCTATGCCACTGATTCAGCCACAGAAGTGTTCTGCTGACATCAAAATTCAAAGTGTTAGGAAATAAATTATGGAAATACGTGTATAAATTGTATTTCTTGCTATGTGTTATCTGACTATTTGTTAGTTTACAGTATGAGTGACCAAGGACCTTCTGACGCCTATCGTCAACTGTCTGGTTCGCCTAGGAGCGAAGGCACCTCCTCTTCTCAGCCTGCCCTCTCAGGGTATTCTGCTGACACAGAAGAAGGGATCTTTGTGTTTAAGGCTCAGTCTGAAGAGCCATTTCCTCAGAAAAAGAGGGGATGGTTCAGTAGGGGAGCGCACGAGCGTAGGAAAAGAATGAAAAAGTTGCAGGAACAGCGAGTGTTAGCCGCAGCAAAAAGAGAAACTGATGCTTATAATCAGGATATGCTCAATAGGGGTATCGCTAATATCCATATTTTAGCAACCACTGCTGCTGACCCAAACCTGGAACAAATGCTAGCACCCCAACCCCAAAATCCTGATCAACCCATGGAAATAGAAAATCAGATAGAAATGCCTGATTTCAACCCAGAGGAAATACCTAGGGTACCTGCACCTGATCCTTTAGACCCAAACAATTACGACCCCTGGTGGGACGATGTTAGGGACTACGTGCAACAAAACCCAATTCAGGAAAATGTGCCAATGCCAAATCTAGGAGCTTACCCAGGGTTAGATCCACAGGATCCCTATAATATTACTGATGCTTATGTTAGGGAAATCCTAGAAAATCCATACCCTTACCAGTTCCCGTATCAAGCACCCGCACCACAAATTCCAAACCCAGTCCTAGAACCTGCACCCCCAATGAGTGTAGAAAATGTCCAGGAACTTAGGACTTTCGGGGAGGAAATTTTAGAAAGCAGTGATCGTATGCGACAGGTGGGAGAACGCCTCGTATGGAAATACGATGAGCGTAATATGGATTTTTGGATGAATCCATATCAGTGAAAGTGATGGTAGAACCAGTAATAATAATAATAATAAAATAATATATGTGTGTATGTGTTAGAAAAAAAAAAAAAAAAAACTACGGATGCATACTATTAGTATTGTAGCTTTACATTTCAGTCGGTACTGTAATTTTTATTTCTGTACTGGTGTGTATTGATGCATACTATATAAATAGAGTAAAAGTCGCAATGCTCGACGTTTTTGGGTAAACGTGCGTGTTATGTGATTTGATATATTCAAATATTAATTGTGATATTAATATTTGGTAAATGTCTAAAATTCAGATGGCCGACGCGGGAAATCAAGAAAATCTGAATAACGATAACCAGAGTAACATTAACGTGGTTAATGAGAATTCGGACAATAATAACAACGGAAACCAAATGGATAATAGTGCCGTTCAGCATATTGTGGCACAAGGAATTATAGATGCAATGCCATTTATTATTCAAACAGTTCAGGAAGCGAATAATAAAAGTAAGCATAGCAGTAAGCGACCAACTGAACCAGAAAACAGCGTGAACAATGGACCCATACTTCAAGCGCCCGTTCCCAAAAGAAGAAGAACCATGCCACATGGTTGTTCTTACAAAGAATTCTGGTCCTGCAAACCAATAGAATTCTCGGGCAATGAAGGACCCATTGCAGCTTTACGCTGGATAGAGAAAACTAAGGCAGTTCTGAAAATAAGCAAGTGTGCTGAAGAAGATAAAATACTGTTTGCTTCAAATCTGTTTAAAAATGCAGCCTTAGAATGGTGGAACACTATCCTTCAATCCAGAGGAAGTGATAGGATTTATAATATTGAATGGGGAGAATTCAAGAACATGGTAGAAAGGAAATTCTGCCCTCCCAATGAAAAAGAACAGATAGCAAATAAGTTTCTGAATCTAAGAATGACCGGGGTAGACAGTAAGGGTTACACTACCACATTCTTTGAATATGCTAGGATAGTACCTACCCTTGCATCACCTGAACCAGTGTTAATCTCCCGTTACATCTGGGGATTAATTGGAGAAATTAGACATGTAGTCAAGGCAGCTAGACCCCAAACCATAGAGGAAGCTGTAGAACTAGCTAATACCTTGACAGATGAGTTAATCCGTACTAGAGAAGAAGATCAGAGGAGAAACCTAACCCAAAGGCTTACTCAAGAATTCCGTTCTGGGAATTCCAATCGTAGGAATGTAGGTTCTACCTCTGCACCCTACTGCAAAGCCTGCAGAAAGAAGCATTCTGGAAAATGCTCTACTTACTGTAATTTTTGCAAGGCCCCAGGACACAAGGAAGAGAATTGCAAGAAGAAATCCAGTAATGGAATGTGTTTCAATTGTGGGGAAAAAGGTCACATTAGGACAAACTGTCCGAAATTGGCTCCAGCTGCAACCAACAAAAATCCTAAAAATGCCAGAGCATTCGTGCTAACTACAGAGGAAGCCAGGATAATTCCAGACGTCATTGCTGGTACGTTTTTAGTTAATGATATTTTTGCTAAAGTATTATTTGACTCTGGTGCAAACCAAAGTTTTATTAATACTTCGTTTTGCAAACTCCTAAATCAATCATTAACTAAACTACCACAAGAATGTCTAGTGGAAACCGCAAATGGAGAAACTGTTAAAATTTCTGAAATCTTGCAGGGAGCAAGAATAGAAATTTTTAATCAAAAATTTAGGGCAAATCTTTACCCAATGAATCTGGTAGGATTTGATGTAGTGTTAGGAATGGATTGGTTAATAGCCAATAAAGCCAGTATTTTATGTGATCAAAAGACAATTCAATTAAAATCACCAAGAGGTGAAAAGATCTCAATTAAAGGAGATAAACCTTTTAGATCCACTAAATTCATCTCTGTGATGAAAACTGCAAGTTGTATAAGAAAAGGATCTATAGTGTATTTGATTTCTATAATCACTAAAACTAAAGGAAAAGAAGTAAAAGATATCCCAGTGGTATCTCAATTTTCAGATGTCTTCCCAGAAGAATTGCCAGGACTACCGCCAGACAGGGAAGTTGAATTCAGAATTCATCTGTTACCCGGAACAGCACCGATTGTTAAAGCACCTTACCGTTTAGCACCCGCTGAAATGCAAGAACTGAAGAAACAACTAGACGAGTTGTTGGAAAAGGGATTCATACAGCCAAGCTCATCGCCATGGGGAGCGCCGATTTTGTTTGTTAAAAAGAAGGACGGATCAATGCGTATGTGCATTGACTACCGTGAATTGAACAAAGTCACGATTAAGAATCGGTACCCATTACCGAGGATCGATGATTTGTTTGATCAACTTCAAGGAGCTCGATTTTTCTCTAAAATCGATTTAAGATCAGGATATCATCAATTAAAGGTACAGGAAGAAGATATTCCTAAAACCGCATTCAGAACAAGGTATGGTCATTATGAATTTACTGTCATGCCATTTGGTTTAACCAATGCCCCAGCTGCATTTATGGACATGATGAACCGAATATGTAAGCCATATTTGGATAAATTCATAATTGTCTTCATAGATGATATTCTCATTTATTCTAAAAGCAAAGAAGAGCATGCAAAGCACTTGCATTTACTTTTAAGTTTATTAAGAAAAGAGAAGCTTTATGCTAAATTTTCAAAGTGTGAATTTTGGTTAGAACAAGTGCAATTTCTCGGACATTTGGTGAATCATGAAGGAATTCATGTAGATCCAACAAAAATCGAGGCAATTACCAAATGGAAAACCCCAGAGTCACCAACTGAAGTTAGAAGTTTCTTAGGATTGGCCGGTTATTATAGAAGATTTATTCGAGATTTTTCTAGGATAGCCATTCCTTTGACTAAGTTAACCTGTAAATCTGTTAAGTTTGAATGGGGACCAAAACAAGAAGAAGCCTTTAGAATCCTTAAGCAAAGATTAACCCATGCACCGATACTAGCATTACCAGAAGGAACTGAAGACTTTGTAGTCTTTTGTGACGCTTCTAAATTAGGTTATGGATGCGTATTGATGCAACGTCAAAAGGTTATAGCTTACGCCTCTAGACAACTTAAGAATCATGAAGGAAATTATTCAACCCATGATTTGGAATTAGGAGCTATAATTTTTGCCCTTAAGATTTGGAGACATTATCTTTATGGTAGTAAGTTTACCATATTCACAGATCATAAGAGTTTAAGATATGTCTTCGGGCAAAAAGAGTTGAATATGAGACAGAGACGCTGGATGGAATTGCTTAGTGATTATGATTGTGATATCCAGTACCATGCAGGAAAAGCAAATGTGGTGGCTGATGCTTTAAGTCGAAAATATCACGAAAAACCAAAAAGGGTACGTTCTCTTAAGTTAAATCTACAAGTAGATTTAAACAATCAGATTAGAAAAGCACAAGAATCAGTAATCAAGGAAGATACTGAAAATTTAAAAGGAATGATTAAGGAATTAAAACAAGGAACGGATGGAATTTGGAGGTTCCATAAAAAGAGAATGTGGATACCTAAATTAGGAAATTTACGTCACCGTATATTAGAAGAAGCCCATAAGTCTAAATATACGATGCACCCAGGAAGTGATAAAATGTACCAGGATTTAAGGAAAAATTTCTGGTGGATAGGAATGAAAAAAAGATGTAGCAGCTTATGTTTCTAAATGTTTAACTTGCTCACAAGTTAAAGCTGAACATCAGAAACCCTCAGGTTTATTACAACAATTAGAAATACCAGTTTGGAAATGGGAATGGATAACAATGGATTTTGTTACCAAATTGCCTAAAACAAGGAAAGGTAATGATACAATCTGGGTGATTGTGGATAGATTAACCAAATCAGCTCATTTCTTACCAATGAAAGAAACTTTTAGTATGGAACAATTAGCCAAATTATATGTAAATAAAATTGTTTCATTACATGGCATTCCTTTATCAATTGTTTCTGATAGAGATAGCCGTTTTACTTCTCATTTTTGGTCAAGTTTCCAAAGAGCAATGGGAACCAGGGTAAATCTAAGCACGGCTTATCATCCTCAAACGGACGGACAAAGCGAAAGGACAATTCAGACAATGGAGGACATGCTTAGAGCTTGTGTAATTGATTTTGGAGGTAATTGGGACGAACACTTACCTTTAATAGAATTTTCTTATAATAATAGTTATCACACAAGTATCAATGCTGCACCATTCGAAGCACTTTATGGACGAAAGTGCAGAACCCCAGTTTGTTGGGCAGAAATTGGGGAAAAACAATTATCTGGACCTGAGATAGTACAAGAAACAACTGATAAAATCATTCAAGTCAAGGAACGACTGAAAACAGCACGTGATCGTCAAAAGAGTTATGCTGATAACAGACGCAAACCATTAGAATTTCAAGTGGGAGATAAAGTGTTATTGAAAGTCTCTCCCTGGAAAGGAGTGGTAAGATTCATCAAAAGAGGAAAGCTAAGCCCCAGGTATATTGGACCTTTTGAAATTATTAGAAGAATAGGACCTGTAGCTTATCAGCTACGACTGCCAGAGGAAATGGCAGGAATACATGATGTGTTTCATGTATCTAATCTCAAAAAGTGTTTAGCTGATGAATCACTCGTAGTACCTCTTAAGGATATAGAGGTTAATGAGCAACTCAAGTTTGTGGAGAAGCCTCTGCAAATTGAAGATAGGAAAATTAAGAATCTCAAACATAAAAGACTAGTTCTGGTCAAAGTAAAATGGGACTCCAAAAGAGGACCCGAGTACACATGGGAACTTGAATCCGAAATGCAAAAGAAATATCCACACTTGTTCCAGTAGATCTCGAGGACGAGCTCTAAAACAAGGTGGGGAGGATATAACAACCCTCGGTAAAACCGACATCCTCATAATAATTCTGATACCTTAATATATATTGTAAATATATCAACTTGTCTTTATATGCACCCCGTATGTACAAACCGAGCCCTCGAACTAGATTATATTATATAAAATAAATAAAAACAATAAAAGTTAAGTTGAGGCGGGCCGCATAGACCTCACCTCAACCTAACGCGGGCCGCGCGAGTAGTAACCAGGAATTTCCAAAACCATAAGCCCAAGCGGGCCGCGTAAATGATGGATTAAGTCCATGCGGGCCGCGAGTGTCCGGAATTGTGGCGTGACCCGGAGCGGCCACGTGGCCCAACACGCGTTGAACCTAGGTGGTGACCCGGATCAGCTAGCCTAGACCCCTAGGCCATGCGGGCCGCGTAAAGCCCAGCCCTAATGTCACGCGGGCCGCGAGGAAGTCCAATTACAGCCCTATATAAGAAGGCAACGGGCTTTCGGTTTTCGTCGCTCACAAACTTTCTTTCTTTCTAAATTTCTGAAGTAGTATACACTATAGCCGGGTATTATACCCCCTAAAATAGCGAGGTTCTGCTACGATGTAAGTATTATAACCCCTGGAGACGTATTAGATACGCTGCCCGATTGATCTAGGGTTCCGTAACGGCTGTCGTGGTTCTGCCCGACGTAGTCGTTGGAATGCCGTCTCGGGGAGGGTATTACTAATGTTAAAATGGGTTATTATACTAACACACGTGCATTTGTGTAATTTATAGATTATCTCCAGGAAACCCTTACGAAAAACCTAAAACAGCAATGTGAGTTAATCTCCTTTTTGTAAACTGTTTTTACAAAACCTTAAATACCTTTTCATGCAAATGACAGTTATTGAGTATTTGTAAAGAATACAATTATAGTAGGTATGTTGGGGTTTTGTATACAAAATTGGTTACTGGCGTGGTAACATCCCATAAGTTGAGTATGACCGTACCACTGATGTTAATTGTGATGTCTTGGATACAAATGTAATTGCGGATGTGCCCTCAATACTGCAAATCGGTTTTATTTAGACTTGATTAAACTGGGATTCACTCACCAGTATTTCCCACTGACAAAATGTTTTTAAAACGCGTTTCAGGTAACAAAATGTGAAAGCCAAATAGAAGCCAGCTGGACAGCACTGAAGGCTTGGAAAAGTGGCAATAAAGTTACCTAAGAATAAAATGGATGTTTTTATTCAAATAAATAGGATGTATTCCTATGAAACGTGTGTATTGAAAACCTGGGTTTTTACCCATATGTTTAATGTTATAAACATGGTGGTTTACTCTGATTAAAATATTTCCTAACTACGATCCTGATGAAAATTTCCGCTGCCAAATTGAATAAATAAATGTGATACCACCAAAACTGGCTCACGGCCGCCCGTTCCCGGGAGATAGGGATCGGGGGCTGTGACAATACCTACATGTATAAATACGGTACACGTGCACGTATAAAGCCCACAATTACAAGTATACATACGGTATATGTATAGGTATAAAAGACTCTAGTACATGACGATATACACACATACACTTGTTGAAGTGTACTCTCTCACTAAGGTTGTATACATACGACAACGTATTTTGACGTTAAAAATAAATATTTTTAACACTTTTTACACTTATATTTGTGTAACAAATATAAAGTCTCGAATCAAAGTATACCAGAAACAGATGCCAACATATTATCATTAAATTACGCAAGCGTTCCGAAAACGAAATGAAAATAATAAACGTTCAAGATGAACAACGAGTACAAGGTCTAGGAAAGGCCGACGTGTCTAATGAGTTAGAACCCTTGTAGGTTGACTCGCGTTACGGAAAACGTTGGTTGAATACCTCTCTCTCTCAGGAACGCAAAGCTGTGAGTTCATGTCCCCCTTTTCTTTTAACGTTTTGGTTTACAACTTTCGGGGGGAAATACATGTCAAACATAGGTATGATTAAGTTATGGAATGAACTCTTAGATCATGTGAGCATAGGCTGTAACTGAGGTGCCATTAATCCTTTTGAGGACCAAGGAACAAAGGTTAGATCTAATGGGTACGGGCGAGCCCCACTCACGGTCCAGGATTGACCACTAGAGTGCTGTTGTGTCCATCGTCGAGAGTTCGACACTTAAATTGCCTACGCGGGTTGAGTACCTCCTATGTCGTCACATATATTAATGTCCTTGCAAAACATTAATGATCAACATGTTCATAGACGCTTTACATACCTACTTATAAACTGAACTTTCAAATGTTTTTGAGATTCATTTGATGCGCGTTACACATAAAACACATGAACTCGCTCAACTTTTGTTGATGTTTTCAAACTCACATGTATTTCAGGAAACTAATGAAACTTGGGTGCTGGTGTTTACTATGAAGCTTTTGGAGTACATGTCATCGATGTCATCCCTTTTGGAGGGTTTGGTCCATATATCTCATCTTCAATGAGATATAGGATGCAAAGCCTTATGTTTTAAACTTGTGTTGAACTCATCTTTTGTAAAACTTATAACTTATGTCGTTTGGCATTTTAAACAAACTTATGATGTGTAATATTTTTATTATGTCAACGGATGAACATCGTATGTTTTTATTCATGTAGTTGTTTACTTATATCGTATGCAATGAGAACTAATCAAGTTCACACCACGCGCTTCCGCTAATGAATGGGTGTGACACTTCATCACTAGGGATACGAAATCCGACTCAATCCTTTCGACCTCATGTTGCGGGCAGAAATTTTCTTTGATCAGAGCTACAAACTGATCCCATGTCATACCGTACAGTGTGGCCTTACCGGCAGCTTGTAGGATAGATTTCCACCATGCTAGTGCGTCTCCTTTAAATGACTGGGACACGTACTTCACTACGTCCCTATCAGCACACCCGCTGATATCAACAACCGTATCCATCTCATCTGACCACGTCATGCAGTCGACTGCTCATTTCTCCCCAGTAAAATCTCTGGGTTTGCATGAAACGAAATATTTGTACGTACAGGACTTACTGTGCGTATCATGCTTCTGCTTGATTTCTTGTTTCGGTACACTGCTGTGGTTGGAGGAGTGATTATCCTCATCATCCTTCTTCGGCTCATTTTTCTTAGAAGGCAGCTTGCTATGAGCCTCCGAATGAGTCTTGGGCTTGACGTGCGATACGGTTCGGGTCCTACTCCGAGTCCCGCTCGATTCCCTGAATTGCCTATCCATGGCCTTGGCAACAGCATTTTCTACCAGTGCTTGTAGTTCCGCACCAGTTACATGAATCTTAGTGTTATCAGGGTGTTCCTCAGAACGACTGTTTGTTTCTTCCGATTTTGCCATGTAGCTTTAAGCTACATAAAGTAAGGACAAGGTCTATTTAGAAACCTAACAGTATTATCGTTCTTGACGATTTATTAACCATGGTATTAATAACCGTAATAGTTAATTTATTTAATTTCATTCAGCACTTTTAACAGCATTTATCATAGAATGAAATATATATATTGGCACAATAGGCCTAGTCACTTGGACAAATTTCTAAATTCTAAATTTAGATTTTTATAGGATTAAAGTTTGTATAATTAAACAAATAATCCTTTGTTTGGCAGGGAGTTTATAAACCACAGCTGCCTTTTTGTTTTATATGACATAGTCATAACCCGTAGGCATCAAGTCATAATCAGACTTGTATACATATATAATCTGTAGATAATTTATTAAAAGAGTGACTTGTGTGGTTTTACAGATCACGCTTAGCCAAGAATGTTAACATGTTCACAGATGTTAACAGAGATTTGAATCTTTTAACCAGGTCTTACCATATTGGCCAGGCCTTTTAATAAGACATTCAAGCTAGGTTTTACCTTTTTAAGATTCTTATTAAAATGGTAAATTAAAATAATGATTGATATTTTTCATTTATTTGTATATTATATTCATGTATGTAGATAAAATGAAAAACTTAAATTAACCATTTTTAAATAAAAGTAGACTAGTACAACTTTGCCCTAAACGGGACTTTTACTCAAATAACATGCCCACGCAGGGGCTAAATCAAATAACAAACAAACAAAACAACCAACAAAACAAACAGAACAAACCCACGCAGGGGTCAACAGAAACAACATACCCACGCAGGGGTAGAACAAGAGAATTATACCCACGCAGGGGTAGAATACAGGAATGAATGTCCTCGCAGGGACATGAGCAAATGAGCTAACCAACAAAGGATTTAATAATCCTTCTTACCCTTACCCTTGATCAAGTCAACCATCTTCTTAAACATTCCGCGGTTATGGCGGCGATCTTCCCGCATTTCATGACGCAATTCACGTCGCACATCGTTTATCCCCTGAAGGATTTCTTGTACTTGCGGTGGCGACATCATTGGCGCCGGTGGCGGTGGTTGATACTGCGGTGGCTGTGGGGGCTGCGGCTGCTGGTATCCTTGCGGTAAGTATCCAAAAGCTGATTGTCCCGTAGCCCAGGGACCTCCAAAAGCACCCTCCTGATTGAGAGGGTTGTAGCCTGAAGCTAACCAGTAAGGATCCCCTGTATAGTCGTACCCCGGGGGAAAAGTCGGCTCGAAAGGGTTGAACTGTACTGCGCTAGCATATGCAGGGATTGGCTCTCCAAAGTTCTGTGGTGGCGGTGGCGCAATAGGCGCGGAAGTCACCTCTGAGACGGGATGCGAAGATTCCCCCATCTCTGGCTCCTCGTGAAGCGGCGAGTAGCGGCTGCTACCTGAATGTGGAGGGGTGTCGATGCGTATCCCTCCTCGTGTGGACATACGGGCGTTCCTTCCCCTTCGCCTCTGAGGCAGAGGAGGCAAAACCGGAGGTGGTGGCGGCGGCGGAGTGACTACGTCACGCCAGAAACCCTCTGAAGGATCCTGCCGCTGAGGCTGCTGCTGAAGCTGCTGCTGGGAGTGATGCTGGGAGTGCACAGGAGAGCTGTGGTAGGACTGGTGCATGGGAGAGTTATGGTAGCTAGGGGTAAAACCCAGTCGTGCTGCTTGAATCTCTCCTCGAAACTGTCGGGACCATTGTAAGGTGATCCCCTGAACGGTGACCCATCTGATATCTCAATGGGGTGGTTCGGTGTGCCGGACGGTGGCATGGAAGGATCGGTATCCTCATCGACCTCCATCTCATTGCCACCCGAAAAGTGGTCTTCAGGTCCAAGTGGGTTATGACCCACTGGTTCTTCCAAATAGGCATCAGGGTTGTACAGGCCCTGATAGACGGGTGCTGGGTAATCATAAGGTGACTGGTGAAGAGGAATGTAGGATTGGTGGGAGTTGTGGGGCTCATTTTCAGAATGAGGCCCAAAAGAGTGTGGTAAGGAAGGTGAGGTACTCAGTGAGTGCCTGGCGGGTTCAGCGAACGATCTCCAAAGGTTACGGGCATCCGCGTTATGGGATGCTGATGGGGTTCGCCTATGCGAAGGCCCTGCCTCATGGTCATGAGAGGTGGCGAATGCTCCTCGTCCCCTTCCTCGTACACGTGGCGGCATCTTGAACCTGTCCAAAAAGATCAAACAAGTGGCACAACAAAATATATATAAGACAAAGTTAGAAAAAATAAAAGAAATTTGAACATTTCCTAAGTTCTTTGTCTAGACTCGAAAATCGAGGAATGTGCAATTGTGTAACTGAGATTAAACACAGAAGACTAGTGTTTAATTCACTCAGCGTTGGCTCTGATACCAACCTGTCACACCCCGATCTCCACGTGTCACCGGTGGGCCCGGTGTGGGGTATGGTGACGTAGTTGGCATCGTCATAGACAAACAACACAATATAATAATGCACAGCGGAAGCAGAAATAGATTCATTTCAACTTTAAATAAAATGTAATATTAAATATCACGAGTAGTTGAAACGGATCCACAGGCGGATCAAATAAAATAAGATAATTGTTCAACAGTTTATTGTCGTCCGAGCGTGCGAGACTATTGTGGACGCTCTTAGGAAACAGCCAGCCTAGTACGTATAGTACCTGCACTTAACCTTTTGGGAAAATACGTCAGTTTACACTGGTAAATACAAATTAACTGACTCATTTTGAAAATGATTGAAAATTTATTTAAATGCACAAGGCATAAATATTTTTATTAACTTGGGATAATTATGCAATATAAACTTGTGAACGAATTACATGCTACTCGTACGTTCGGTAGCCCGGGATCTTGTCCGGGTTAAAGATTAATTGACATACCACATTTAATGAGTTATACATGATGAGTGTACGCCTACACCCCATGCTCAGGTCGTGGCCATCTCGTAAGATGATGCCAAGGATATCCGGGACACGGTCATTAACCCCCCAAAGGCTTAAAGTAAAACAAGACTGTTTAAACGAGCCGATCAAATTATTCCAATTGCATGCCCAAGGGTGCAAGATTTGTACGCTCGATCAAGCGGTATACTATATACCGTACCCCAAGCCTGTATAGGGAAAATAAGTCAAAATGTATTTACTTGAGTAAGTATGAATCACAATTGGCAAGTGAGGGTAGCTTTTACTGGGCCTCCTATTCTGGAACAAAGGTTTATAATAACCTATTAGATTCCTAACGGCTCTTTTATTTAAGCCTAAGCTTAGACCAGTTAGTTTAAGGACGATACGGTTCAAGCGCACGATTAAGCGAAGACCGGATAGAATGTGATTTAGACCCGACAAGTTTGAATACTTGTATAATATGGGTATACTAAATACATTCTGGATTTTGAGATAAAAATGATAATGTTTGACCCGTTTCGGTCAATTTATGCAAACTAGTTACATAAACCGAACCGAGCGCTAAGAGAGCGTTACGGGTAGGCAAAAGAGTCATATGCAAGTTCCCTGAGATAATATGCTTTAAATATGATATAATATCAGCAAGTTATGTTCTATTATGCCCCGAATAATTTTTTAAACTCAATTTATGCCTTAGAAGGGCATTTTGGTCATTTAAAATGTTATAAAAGAGTAAAATTGGAAATCTGAGTTACAGGTCTGATTTATACAGTAAATATACTTAGTTTGACATATTATAACAGTAGGGTATGACCCATAAACAAAACTTATCATTTAAAATCAAACTATGCACCGTAAGGGTATTTTGGTAATTTCACAAGGGCTAAAAATGTCAAAACTGGAAATCTGAGTTCAAAATCTTATACTTACTGTTATTATATGAAAATATGCTAAATACATCAGTAGGTATGAATCTTATATGTTTAATATGAGTATAACGCTTACTATGCGCTAAAAACGCTTAAAAATGCGATTTAGAGCCGTTTCCGGGTTTTTAAAAGAAAGCTGAGATTTTTTTATATTTCCAGAATGCTCAAAATAATTTATTTAACAAATAAAATCAGTAGAAAAAGGTTTGGGGTCAAAAGGATTTATAAAACTCATTTTATGGCTTAAACGGTCAAAACCGGCATTAACCGAATCAACTTAGCGACCTATGATACGATCAGCCAAAAATTAAATAAAATCTTCAAAAATCCCAAAATATTATATAACATCAGTGGGTAAAAAATTTTATATCAAAAAGTGGCCTTAAATAGATTATACGCTAAATGCGCCGTTTATGTAACATAAAGCTATAGTTTTACGATATCGGCCATAACTCAAAATCTGGACCACCAACTGATCTCAAATTTTCGGTGCAAGTTTATAAATTGGTAATGAAAATTTCTACTCTTTCACTTTTCCAAAAATCACGTTTTATATCAAAAAGGGCAAAATAGTCAACTTTTAAGCATAATCGGAAACATGCATATGAATCGGTTAAGCATAGACTCAAGTTGTAAAAATTCCAAAGAGTCATACATAAATAAAAATGGTCAAAAATAGACTCTAATACAGATCTCAAACATGCATGCACGGATCCGAATCGAGAGTCAACGAAAAAGTCGTTTTATAAGACTTTCGGTTCCGATCCGAGTTTATACTAAAGATTGTCGAGTTGATTATGTTAAAACACATTCTTACATTTATTATAAGGTTATTTTGATGATCAAACTGATTGCATGTCATCTACATTACCATTTAAGCTATATTTCGCAAAAACGATTTCTGTTGACTTTTTAAGAACATCTTTGACTCGACAAATAGCATGCTTAGAGTGGGAATCAGAGAATACCCTTTTGAGGGTTTGTTTCCCACAGAAATACCAACTTATAAGTGGTTTCAATTTGAGAAATGACAGAGCCAAATTCGTTTAATCGAAAAGTCAAACTATATGAACAATGGATTGACTTTTAGCTAATAATCAAAGCTATAACGAATTAGAGAATGATATGAAGGCTTACAAAGGTCCTAATGAAGCTTAGATAACACTTAGAGGCTGCCTTGTCGATCAGAAAGTCCCTGGAGAAGCCTTGTGAATTCTTGAAGTTGTGAGTGTTCTTGTTACTAATACAAGAACTCAATAAAATGGAGCTTTGATCAGATTTTATGGAGAAATCAGGTGTTGTAGGAGCATCACAAGTGTCCCAACATGCATGTAATCTTATTGGTGAGTTTTAGAGGTGCTGCTAGCTGTTTCCCACTTAGAAATCGGACTCAAACACACCAGTTCGTGAAATTCTGCACCTGACAGTGGGTCGCGGCCCGCGTAGGTCTGCCCAGGCGGGTCGCCTGGTCTGCTGATCAGCCAAACATTTTTCAAATGTTGCAGTTTTGGTCCCTGTCTTCGCACGCGAGGTTTTGGCTATTTATTTTGACTCGTAAACCCTCAAACTTGGTTTTTAAGAACCTTGGGACATTTACCAACATGGTAAAGTCCTTGGTTAACTTTGCGCTCAACCGAAAGGTCATGAAATTCGACGTTGACGCTTTTAACCCCTCAAGTACGGTTTTGGCCATAACTTTCTCATACGATAACGAAACTTCATGAAATTTTTACCACATATTCTAGTGAGTATATTTTAGCATTAAAAAGCTTTGGATCTGCCAAAAGATCACTCAGAGGTATAAATTCAACATGTTGACACTTTTGGCCCCTATAGTTTGTAATTCCTCACTTTCGTGCAATTTCCGCTTCGTATGATCCATGATCCATCCGTTTAAGGTTATAAACATTATGTAGGGTTATCATAGAGTCTATCTATCCATTGTTGACACTTTGGACCCTTACGTTCCATAGTTTTCACTGTTTGTCAACTTTAGTCCCTCTAAAGTTTGTTTTCGCATATTCAAGGTCCATGACACGTGTCAATACATTATTGGACGTAAATTTTCGAGGTGTTACACCTATGCGAGTAGCCAAGTAGCAAACTTTGTTACTTTGTGGAATAGATTTTGAATCGAAACCCATTCTACTCCGACACTGAACCGAACAGAACCCGAAATGTTGAACCAAAACTGACCTGAATCCGCTGTTGAGCGTAAATCTGACCCGAACTGGTGATCCTGATCGAATGAAATAAAACCTCTCCACCGTCGCCGCTGTAGACGGCTCCACCGCCGCTGTACGCCGTCGAACTACAGCCGATTACCCCCCCTCTCTCTCGTCGACTCTTTTGATCTTCTCCGTTTCGTCGTCTCGCCACCACCAGACGGTGGTGGTGGTGGTCGTTTACACAGATCGAAGGAAGAGGGTGGGGTTGCAGGTGTTGTAGGTGTCGGATGGGGTGTAAAAGTTTGAGGATGGAGTCTCTTTGTGTTGCAGGTAGCTTTGAGGATGTGTGTGTATATTTGAAAGATATGAAGATATGGTTCTTGTATGTGGGAGTTTTAGAAGATAAGATACAGAAAAAAATACATGAGAGGGAACATGATGATGATAAGCGGCTGTTAACCATAAGAATAGTTAGGGTTTGCACACTTTACATACTAGGGTTTTTCTAGTGAGCTTGGGCCCAAGGCCCACAAGCCCAATCCCCGTGTGTTAAGTGGTCCGATCGCACTTACGAACCCGTTTTCAAAACCCGAACATCGTGTAATGTTGTAGGATATTACTTTAGGATTAAAATACGTAGGAGGAGTCGAAAATCGATGTGTGCCGTGTTCGCTCGTCGGCTGCGCTAAAATTGTGTAAAATGCGCCGCTTGTCGTTTTAAATATGTTTTTTTTCTCGGTCCGATTTCGACTGCGGATTTTACAATAGAAAGTGAATACGAGTTTTCTATAAACATGGAAATTTGGAAATACGAGGCGTTACAAGTTTGATATAGAATAGTGTGTCCATTTGACATATGTTTTCTATGCCAGTAGCCAAGTAGCAAACTTTGTTACTTTATGGAATAGATTTTGAATGATACCATCTTATAAGTATTGTTTTGTATGACAAGTATGACATTATCTTTGGAGATATGAGCTACTTTACGACAAGTGTACATGCACATTTAGGTCGTATCGATAGTAGAAGGGATGGGGTGTGGAATCATTGCCGTACACATTAATATCTTTTATAAAAGGAAGGTTGCCACAACAAGGCTACTAGGTAAGTTGACTCCTTTAATAGTCAGGACACCTATAGGATTTCTTAATTTTATATATTATCTCTTAGTCTTTACTGTTCCAATCCTTCCCATACTTAGAGGAATAATTCTCGATTCAAAGGTTGTAGGTTTTCTTATTTATGCCTTGTATTGTTCAGAACAATTTTGAATAAGAAATAATATTTTCCTTCTCTTGCCATATCAAATTCTATATGGTATCAGAGCAAGGTTTCAACAATCTTGTTCTCGATCAGTCGCAAGAAGATGGCAGGAGATGACCCACAAAACAAGAACAATGATGGAGAAGGGTCTAGTGGTGGTATCTCACACGACTCACCCTACTACCTCCATCCATCCGACTACCCCAAACAATTACACACGAATGATATTCTTACCGACAACTATTACATTGATTGGAGGCAAGAGACGACGAACTTTCTCTTTGCCAAAAACAAAGTGGAGTTCGTTGACAGGACGATCAAAAGGCCAGAGAAAACATCGAAGGATTACATGCCATGGATGCTTGTTGATGCCATGATAAAAGGCTGGTTGACAACAGCCATGGAGAAAAATATTCAAAATAGCGTGAAGTATGCAAGCGCAGCATCAGAGATATGGGCAGATCTCGGTGAACGTTTCGGTAAGGAGAGTGCCCCTAGGGCATATGAACTGAAACAAAAGATAGTGTCTACTCGACAAGGAGGTAATTCTGTATCCACCTATTTTACACAGTTACGGTCGATATGGGATGAAGCCCAGTATATACAACTGTTTCCTCATTGCTCCTATGATAAATGTGAATGTGATATGGCAAAAGGATCATTGAGCATCAAGAAAAGGAGCACCTGTATGAATTTATTATGGGATTGGACACCGATTTTGCGATCATCAAAACACAAATTCTGGCCACAAAACCGGTTCCATCTCTTAGCACGACATACCATATATGGTGGCTGAGGATGAGAGACAAAGAGCTATCTCAAATGAAAACCGAACACCAACCGAACCGGCTGAATTCAAGGCGTTCCAGAGAAGAGATGGCAAGGCTGATCACAACAGGGAAAAAGGCGTGGTTAAGGGTGTGAAGGAAGGGAATGAGCATTGTACTTTCTGCAATAAGGACGGTCACAAGCGAGAAGGCTGCTTCAAATTAATCGGGTACTCGGATTGGTGGCCGGGGAAGAAAGGAGAAAAATTCAAAGGCAAAGCTGCATGTGTCGAAACCGAATTAAACCCCATTCCTGGCTTGACACATGAGAACTATCAACTCCTCCTCAAGCACTTCTCTAGATTAGGTAAGAGCGAAAGTACAAAATCTGTTGCTAATATGGCTCATAAAATCAACGACGAAGGTAAGTGGATTATTGATTCGGGTTGCACCGAGTATATAACTCACCTGCCTAACATTGTTAACAACAAGAAAACGACTCCCTTTGAAGCGCCTGTTGTTATTCCAAATGGCGAATCAATCCCAGTTAAAGGAAAGGGAGAATACACCCTTCCTGGAGGGGCAAAAGTGAACGGCGTTCTTTATGTTCCTGATTTTAAATGCAGTCTTCTTTCAGCTAGTCGCCTTAGTCGCGATCTTCAATGCGTTGTTCATTTTTTCCTGATTTTTGTGTCATGCAGGGATTACAGAGGAGGAACTTGATTGGAGCGGGTAGATGCGAAGGGGGACTATACCGAATGAAGATGGTTCAAGGAAGAAAAGATATGGTAACTACTATTGAGATGTGGCACAAAAGACTTGGACATGCCTCAAAGGGAAAACTAGCTAAAGTTGATTTTCTTAGTTCTGTTACTTTTGATCTTGGTAATTTTTGTGATTCTTGTGCTAAGGCAAAGTTTGCCGGAACACCTTTTCCTTCTAGTTTTATTAAAATAAATGCACCATTTCAATTAATTCATTGTGATATTTAGGGAGGCTATCGGGTGCTGTCTTACACGAGAGCCAATTATTTTCTCACAATAGTTGACGACTTCAGTAGGGCAGTATGGGTATTTCTTATTAAACACAAAAGTGAAGCGAGCAGATGTCTCATGAATTTTTGCAAAATGATTGAAGTGCAATTTGATAAACAAATTAAATAGTTAAGGTGTGACAATGGTGGTGAGTTCACGTCCAACAACATGTTGGAATTTTATAACAAAAATGGAATGTTGTTAGAAACCACGTGCCTGCACACCCCCAACAAAATGGCGTTGTTGAAAGAAAACATCGACATCTCCTTGAAACGGCTCGGGCCTTAAGATTTGGCGCCAAACTCCCTAAACAATTTTAGGGAGAGTGCATCCTAACTGCGGCTTACGTGATTAATCATCTCCCATCTAAAGTTCTTAAGAATAAAACACCTTTTGAATTGATTTGGGGAATAAAACAAAATTATAATTTTTTAAGAGTTTTTGGGTGTCTTGCATACTTTAAGAACACTAATACGAGGGGAGACAAGTTCGAAGAAAGGGGAAAACCTGGAGTGTTTCTTGGATACCCACCGGGAACCAAAGGTTATAAAATTTTTGATCTCGAGACTAGAAAAATAATTATTAGTAGAAACGTATTTTTCTATGAAGAGAGATTTCCTTTTACGAACATCCGAGAAAACCATGAAGATTATAATGTAGATTCAATAAAATACCATGATTGCCTTTGTCATGGTGAGACTACATCAGACCAACCCAAAGAACAAAACCACAAGGCACAACATCCTCAAGAGGATTATGTCCAAGAAGAAAATAGTGAACCCAATAGCAATACAAGTGGGCCTCATGTGGGAAATGAATCGGGCCAAACAAATGATGATGGGGAGGGGGTGCTGAAATACATCCTGATGATGAAAACGAGACTCATGATTTGGTTGATGAAGTAGAAAGTCAGGCACAAACAAGGCCCACTCGCACGAGATCCCAGCCATCCAAATTTAAAGATTACATTGTTCAAGTTCCCCTTCGGTCCAACACCCAACGACTACATCCAATCAGGTCTCCTCCTCAGTACGTTATCCTATTTCCAACTTTGTTTCCTATAATAAATTTTCCACTAATCACAAGGCATTCTTAGCGGCCATCACTAACAATGATGAGCCGAAGTGTTTTAAACAAGCCGCACAGGATGTTCGATGGCGAGATGCGATGAAAAAGGAGATCGAAGCCTTAGAGAAAAATGGAACGTGGACATTAGAAGTTTTACCTCAAGGAAAACAAGCCATCGATTCAAAATGGCTTTATAAAATCAAGTATAAGCCCAATGGTGAAGTAGAAAGGTACAAGGCTTGTCTCGTTGCAAAAGGATTCACTCAACAGGAGGGAGTAGATTATCATGACACTTTTGCACCGGTCGCTAAACTGGTGACCGTCCGAACCTTATTAGCAATGTCAGTTAAAAGAGATTGGATTATTCATCAGCTTGACATGAACAATGCTTTTCTACATGGAGAGTTGGATGAGGAAGTTTACATGAAAATTCCTCAAGGATTTTCCAATGATAATGAGACAAGAGTTTGTCGTCTAAGGAAGTCCTTATTCGGATTAAAGCAAGCTTCACGAAATTGGTATCACAAATTCACCGCGTTTCTCTTGAGTCTAAATTTTAGACAGTCCAAGGCGGACCATTCCTTATTCATCTACGAGGCTGATGGTACTATGATAGTTATTCTAATTTACGTAGATGACGTAATCATTACTGGAAATTGTCTCACCAAAATTCAAGAAACCAAGAAACAACTTGATAAAGAGTTTAGCATTAAAGATCTTGGATCCTTGAAATATTTTCTTGGGATAGATGTTGCAAAAACCAAGGATGGCTTAGTCCTGAGCCAACGAAAATATACGTTGGATATTTTGGAACATAACGGGAAGTTGGGTTGTAAGCCGAGTTCCTTTCCTATTGAACAAGGTTTAAAGTTGGACAAAGGGGAGAATGAAGAATGTGTTGATGCAAGCCAATATCGCAGACTAGTGGGTCGACTTCTTTATCTACAAGCTACTCGACCGGACATCACATCACATATTCGGTCAATATTTTAAGCCAGTTTGTAGCAGATCCACGAAGTAATCATTTAGAGGCTGTAAACCGTGTTCTCGGGTATCTAAAGGCCACACCGGGCCAAGGCATTATGCTCTCACGAGTAGGAGATCCTGTCTTAACAACTTATTGTGACTCTGATTGGTTAGGGTGTCCTTACACGAGGCGGTCACGCACCAGTTACTTTCTTTTACTAGGTGGCACTCCTATTTCTTGGAGAACCAAGAAGCAATCCGTAGTATCACGCTCCTCGGCTGAAGCCGAATACCGAGTGATGGCCACCGCTGTTAGTGAGATCATTTGGGTTCGTTGGTTCCTCAGTGAATTACAAGTCCACATTTCATCGTCTACACCTTTGTTTTGTGACAACCAAGCAGCGCGCCGTATTGCAAACAACCCTGTCTTCCATGAAAGAACCAAACACGTCGAAATGGATTGTTATTTTGTACGTGAAAGAGTCGAGTCCAAAAGGCCTTACAGGACAACAACTTAACTTTCTTCTTGGAAAGATTGGCATGACTAATTTGCATGCTCTATCTTGAGGGGGAATATAGGATTTCTTAATTTTATATATTATCTCTTAGTCTTTATTGTTTCAATCCTTCCCATATTTAGAGGAATAATTCTCGGTTCAAACGCTGTAGGTTTTCTTATTTATGCCTTGTATTGTTCAGAACAATTTTGAATAAGAAATAATATTTTCCTTCTCTTGCCATATCAAATTCTATAACACCATTGCAATGTGCGGGCATTCCCACTAATTCCAAATTAAGAAAAAAACCAAGTCTTAAACTTTTCCTTATTAGTTTACATCTGGTAGCAGTCTGGAATTTGGATAGCTTTCTAGAATATATGGAATATCAATAAAAACAAGGGAACAAACTTTATTTTTAATATGTTGATCATATCAAATTTACCCTTTTCTATTAAAAAACGCAAAACCAAACCGTTAGATTTTTTTTATTGAGGTTTGGTTATTTCGGTTTTTTAGGTTGATTATTTCAGTTTCGTGAACCCCCTAAGTGATACATGGTGATAGTACATTTGAGAATTATATACTTTGAGAGAATGTGAAACACATAATCATTCGTTATAGAATTTGCTGCAACATGCAGTATAGAATTTGCTTTATCATCAACATATACTACTACAAGCTAGGAAAATTGTATATATAACTATATAAGTATGTATGTATGTATATATGGGCCTTTTCTTTTCTACAGGTGGTACACATGAACACCCCTAAAGTCGGTTAATACAACGGTAAAAATCAACAAATTCCAAGTAATAAAGTTAAATGATTGACTGATCGAGTGCTTTAGCATATTATATTTTAGAGACTTCAAATTGATCGAGTGCTTTATGGATGTAAAACTTATGTCAACCCATGATGGAGTGTTTTACGAATCAAGAGAATTATCGGCGTTAAAGATAGATTTAAGGAGGGGGGCACGCGTATGGGAGATGGCGTAGGTTTTGGGGAACGAAAAAGATGCTTCACCAATTTGTTTAATTAGACACGTAATCTATTTATTTTGCGAATCTTATATAATATCTAATATAATTTTCATATAAATTAATGATTCCATGTTTGCTCTCACGTGGAGCACATGCCTTTATTTACGGTAAAATTAAACAGACGTTAGGCTAAAGGTTAGGATTGTTACAGTAGATCTTTAAAATACTCAATGTATTTATTAAAGTTAAAGGTAGGTGAGTGAAAATAACCCCAAAGATAAAGGTCATAATTTATAATTTACCCTTACATTTATTAACATGTGTAATATATGAGATTATAAATAAAAAATACATCTAACTTATACTAATCCAATATAATTTAATAAGTTCCTTGTGCATTCTGAAGGGAGTTAGTTCCGGTACAAACCATATTTATCCTACAAACCGTAAGAACAGATCCTAACACTTAGAAAAAGTTAAATTAGCACATACCAAAACAATACATACATAAAAGTAGCACTTTTGAATTATATTAGCACATGAAAATTAATCAAGATAATTGATTCTAGCACATATTTGAATGATATCAACACTTTTCTTAATCAGCACATTGAAAACAAAAGGAAGATCCAAATAAATAATTAATTGCTTGTTAGCATAGGAAATTCAATATAATTGATATTATTTAGGATATTATTTTATCATTTCTGTATAATTGGTTGGATGCCACATGACACTTTTTAAATGGTTCTTACAGTTTGTATGCGAAATGTGGTTTGTATTTGATCCTACTCCCATTATCTTATCGTAAAATGAAAATAATAGCTATTTTTTTAGCTATTTTGATTTGTAACAATTAATAAAACTAAACTAAGTTATCGTTTTAAATTAGTTATATTTAATGGCATTATTATTTATATGATCCTCTAAATTATAATTTTTTAGCAAAATTAATTATACAAAATACATAATATAAGTAATAGATAATGAAAGTATCAGTAATAGATAATGAAATCTAATGAAATCAATTAGTGATGTACAAAAAGATAATATAATCGAGTTTATCGTAGTCTGATAACGAAATTATAGGATGGATGCAGATTTTTTGGATGCAGATAATATCACTTTTATATATCATAAATAAGTCGGTGAATTACATCAACTGCATGCCTATATAAAAGAGTGCAACTATACGTAGATGCTATTTCTCTCTCATTTCAAAAGAAAACGCAGATATTATTTCAAATCCGTTTCTACATATGGCGTCTCGATCAATGAAAGTTTATTGGGATCCGCCTAATTCGGGTTGGCTCAAACTCAATACGGACGGTAGTTCATTAGGAAATCCAGGGCAGTCAAGTTATGGAGGTGTTGTAAGGAATACTCATGGTGAATGGGTTTGTGGTTACGTAGGAAATATTGGATATAATACAAGTCTTGCTGCTGAAATTTGGGGAATAATGATGGGGTTACGTTTCATCAGAGTCATGGGGTTGAACAATGTTGTCATTGAAACAGATTCTCAGGCTGCGCTTTTACTAATCACGGTGCATGGCGTTGATGAATCTGATCCACTAAGCTCCATGATAAACTCGTGCAAGAACGACATGGCACAGCTAAAATGTTATATGGTTCATGTAAAGCGAGATAAAAACCGTTGTGCTGATCTAATGGCAAGGCTTGGAAGAACACAAGTTGAAGACTTTGTCGTCTATGACGACCCGCCAGCGAATTTGATTCCACTGTTAAATGAAGATGCAGCGGGGGAGTCACTCGGATTATTCACAACAATGTAAATGTTTTAAATTCTTTTAGTTAGGTATTTCATGTGTCGAATCCTTTTCATTCATTACTTCGATGCGAGTTTTATCAGTTTGTGAAGTGTAAATATGCAATTGAATGAATGATGATCGTGTTAGTGGGTTTATCAAGTTCATGAGATCAATAATTGTTCCTCTCGATTGCGGTACTTAATTTGTGATTTGCTTTATTGATGCTCTAGGTTTATTTCGGTAACAAATGTCATCGATACTTATGATCTTATGTTTAATTTCACTATATTAAAACTCAAGGTTTATTTCAGTAGCAATGTTTGTGATACTTACTGTTTTCTGTTTAATTGACTACTAATATTAAATTACTGAAGTGACAATAGTTTAATTAATGTTAGATTCTGAAGTGACAATAGTTTTGTTAGATTCTGAAGTGACAATAGTTTTGTGTTTCAGTTGAAAATCTGGATTGTGTTTTATGTGTGTGGTGTTGGAAATGAAAAGATGTTATATTCTTTAGATTTATAGTCTTTAAATACTAGATTCTCCTTTTCTTTTTATCATTTTTCTGTTTCTGAATGTTGTTGATATAATTCAGGTGATTTATCTCCGGAATCCATGGATGCCATATGGGACCCACCTTATTCTCAAGGTTTCCACATTTTTGCCTCTATCAACACTCTCTCTTTAATCAAGACACTTTATTTGATATTGTATCATCCTTGAAATCATAATCTCTTTCACATCCTATAGTATAATGGTTCGTTATGTAATTAGTATAAAGATAGTTTATGTTAGAATTAGATTAGTAATAGAAGTGCGGGGACTAGATGCGACAAATCGAAAGTTAATAACCTACATGTTGGATCGATACATCCAGGGGACGTACCCCTTCTCTGATCGACGACAGCAAGCACAGGGACAAAGGACGCAACCCTTCATCTTCGATTTCAGCCACAAGATCAAAAGACATACCTGTTCGTGAAGGGACACGTCTATTGGATTCGCACCTCTTCGATATGTATAAATAGGGTTAGGATTTTCAATTGTAAAAACAACTCTCAATCATTCTGTACAATTACATTCAATCAGGTTCAATTGAATTCTTGTTGTTTATTCTATTTGCTGTTTCATCTTTATTTTCGTATCAAGTTCATAGATTGGGACCAACAATTGGTATCAGAGCCAAGGGCTCAATTCTATTCAATTCAATTCGTTTGGCAACCGTGATTATAATCGATTCAGAGAAAATCGACAGACACAACAAATCGATTCAGTAATTATAAATCGATTCAGAACCAGAACCCACGAAGCCAGACGAAAGACGAAATCGATTCAGTATACTTCAAAACGCAATCGCAAACCAGGAGGAAATCGACTCAGACAATTTGATTAAGCGAAAATCAAATCAGTATTGAAGAAAGAGAAGCATAATCGATTTGGTATATAATCGATTCAGTACCAGAAAGCCACCAGGAAGGAACTGACAGAAGAATCCAACCATAAATCGATTTCAGATTTACAAATCGATCCAGAACACAGGAAGAGAGAAACCGAAAATCTCAAAGATCGAAATCGCCGACTACGATCTTCGTCTCAGTTACTGGTGTTGTGTTCGAAAAAGGGAAAATTTCAAGTTTGTTCATTGGCCACAACACAAAAGCAAAAGAGTTCAGAATTACATAGGATTCAAAAATTCCAGGTTATACGTTCTTATTATTCTGGAATTTTAAAATTACTACAGTTTTTTAATAATTTAGTTTAGTGATTCCCGTTAGAATCATTGTTGGTTTAGAAGAAAACCTAAGTCACGATGTCAGGAAAATCATCGTTAGATACGAACAATAGTGCAACTGTACCACACAAGGATATAGGATCCTTGACACATTTCCAATGCCCCATTCTGACATCTACAAACTATACCATATGGGCTATCCGTATTAAAACCATACTTGAAGCAAACGGGCTATGGGAAATGATAGAACCAAGTGCTGGTACGCAACTTGATGTCAAGAAAGACAAAGCCGCAATAGCATACTTGTTTCAAGCACTATCAGAGGATATAGTATTACAAGTTGCAAGTTATAAGAGCGCAAAAGAAATTTGGGAAGCTTTGAAGGTTAGATATGTTGGTGTAGACCGGGTGCAGAAGGCACGCCTACACACTCTCAAATCAGAATTTGAGATGCTACAAATGAATGATGAAGATACGATCGATTCCTTCACCGCAAAGTTGACAAGTATTGTTACAAGGGCAAACGGCTTGGGATCAACATTTGATCAACCAACCCTAGTGCGGAAACTTTTAAACTCCGTGCCAGATAGATTCATTCAGATTATTGCATCTATTGAACAATACTCAGATTTAGACACTATGACTCTTGACGAAGCAATTGGAAGATTAAAAACCTTCGAAGAAAGAATCAAGTGTAAGAAAGGAATCCTTGGAGATAGCCAAGACAATCTCTTGTTCACACATTACGACAACAATTTTGGTCGTGGTAAACACTCTGGAAACCGTGGACAAGGAAGACTTAATCAGTCACGAGGCCGAGGCCGTGGCAAGTTCAGACAAGAAGAAAGAGAAGATGACAAGTCACCGGATAATAATCATGATTATGATAGACGGAAGAGATACCCAAGAAATCAAGACAAATTCGTGTTTGACATAAGCAAGGTAAGGTGCTATAATTGCAATGATTATGGACACTATGCCTCAGATTGTCCTAAACCAAACCAAAGAAAAGAAGAAGCAAATATCGTGCAAGAAGACGAAGAACCAACTCTTCTAATGGCACAAGTTGAAGAACTGGATCAAGATGTCAAGCAAGTAACAGGTAGAAAGCCGATGCTCAGAGACAAGGATCTACTACAACATGATCGTGATAAAAATGGAGAAGCACATGATGGCAGACAAGACATAGAGAAAGATCAAGGTGCCACTCAAGGATGTTCGAGATTAGGGGGTGAATGAAATCATAATCTCTTTCACATCCTATAGTATAATGGTTTGTTATGTAATTAGTATAAAGATAGTTTATGTTAGAATTAGATTAGTAATAGAAGTGCGGGGACTAGATGCGACAAATCGAAAGTTAATAACCTACATGTTGGATCGATACATCCAGGGGACGTACCCCTTCTCTGATCGACGACAGCAAGCACAGGGACAAAGGACGCAACCCTTCATCTTCGATTTCAGCCACAAGATCAAAAGACATACCTGTTCGTGAAGGGACACGTCTATTGGATTCGCACCTCTTCGATATGTATAAATAGGGTTAGGATTTTCAATTGTAAAAACAACTCTCAATCATTCTGTACAATTACATTCAATCAGGTTCAATTGAATTCTTGTTGTTTATTCTATTTGCTGTTTCATCTTTATTTTCGTATCAAGTTCATAGATTGGGACCAACAATCCCTTATGGTGATCTACTGTCCCATTTCTTTATGCAAATTTTATTGCTAATTTCTTGGTATTGAATATATGAGGTAAATAGTTGTGCACCTAACAATCTTATTGAACCTGTAGATGTGATAGAGGAGACGGATATAAATACGGAATGCTGCATACACGTGCTTGAGATTTTGTTAAGCAAAGCTGATACTGAAATTGTTGAATGTGAATGAGAGTTAATGGACTTGTTGAGTCAACTCGCCTGCACTGATGAAGTATTTTTAAGAAGATTTCACAACTCTAGCTATTGATCATACACAAATTTAGAATATTGGTATTCATTTTAGCTTGGGTGTCATTCTTTATTTTTGTATACTGTATGTTTAAGTTTTATGTGAACTAGTTATTTTCCGCCCGCGCGTTGCGGCGGGACCCAATGACTACAAAAGGCGTGTAAGCAACGGCAAACAGATACCGAATATCAAAACATAAATAAAATAACGTGGTAAGAATAGTCACTCCGTCATAAAAAACGATTTTAAATAACCTAATATATAATAATAGGACCCACACGTCCTACACGTTGGAAATTCGGTTGTTTTCAGTTCAGTTATTACGGTGCTAACACGTTAAAATATGGATGAGCTCGGTACCGGTAACGGCAGCGAAAGTACCGATCTGGAAAATTATCGAAATTAGGTATCGGCACCGAAAATGTTCGGTACAATACGGTATGGTATTTGAAGGTAAAAATCAATAAATACAGGTATGGTGCTAGACCGGTGTCAAACCTAAAGTAACGATTCTGAAAACGCCAAAAGGTGGATACCAAATTGGTACCGAAAATGATTTGGTACTGATACGATACCGGTTCGTTTACAGGATTTGATACGATTTGCTCATCAATATTCTAAATATCCAAGTTAATTTTACATGCTACAATTCATTTATTACAGAAGAAAACAAAAAAGAAAGCAAAATAAGTTGTTGTGTATATAAAACCTCATTCAAACGAAAAACAATTTACTTACTGTGTGTATGAAAAGCAATCTAAACGGTGCAATTACTTGCATTGCTGCGTTGCTACAGGATTTGTGAGCTCGGTACCAACCGGTGCCGAAAATACCGTTACCGAAATCCCCATAAGTTGGTACCGGTACCGAATATACATAGTATGGTACGGTTCGGTACCGGACGATACTGGTACGGCACCGGTATTTGTGGGTAAGAACCGGTGAACACATGTGCAGAACCGGTACCGAAAATACAACGGTTTGGTAAATTTAAGACGGGTACCTATACCCGATACCATTTGCTCATCTCTTAATTCTAATTTTAAATAATAAATAAATTCTAATTTAAATTTAATAATAATATTACTGTTCATTCACTTTGAAAATTATCATATATGAATTACATGTTGTATGTAATGCATGAATCTACTGTAGTGTATCAATGTTCCCTCGAGTATGGTTTAATTAGACACATAATCTACTTACGTTGCGGATCTTATATATTATTTAGAGTTAAATGCCATTTTAGTTCCTGTGGTTTGGTCCATTTTGCCAGTTTAGTCCATAGGTTTCATTTTTAACCTGTGGGTCCAAAAAGGTTTCACAGTTGCCATTTTAGTCTACTGGGTTAACTTCATTCTTTTTTTTTTCTGTTAACAAGAAGACCAATTCGGTCATTTTATATGGCTAAATTGCCCTTTTAGTTAACAGAATTACATACAAAATGACCAAAGTGGCCTTCTCGTTAACAGAAAAAATGGATGAAGTTAACCAAGTGGACTAAAATGGCAACTGTGAAACCTTTTTAGACCCACAGGTTAAAAATAAAACATTTGAACTAAACTGGCAAAACGGCCCAAACCATAGAGACTAAAATGGCATTTAACTCTATTTAGAGTTAAATGCCATTTTAGTCTATTATTTAGTATAATTTTCATAAAACGCTATGGACACATAAAACTGTCTGTGAATTGTCTGAACCAGAGAGTAGCAAATAAAAAATTGTCTACGAATTACTGTCTTCGAAATGAGGCAATTTTCTAGAAAATTAAATTTTATGATGCATTTTCATTAAAGCAAACTGTCTGTGAATTGTCTGAACCAGCTCGACCCCAGCCAGGGGCTCTGCCCCTTGGACCCCGCCAGGGGCTGCCACCCCTTGGATCCTGCTTCCAGGGGCGTTGCCCCCGGACCCCCGCCAAGATCTTAAAACGCAATGAATCAATTCAAAAACCCAGATCGTAAATGTGCAATTCAAAAAATCTTACATAGATCGAAGCCGATTTCTTCAGATTTTTTCACAGATTGACGAAATTTGAATGTTAGAAACACTTATCAGCGATCGTATCGAACGAATCGAGTGATTCGCTTCATAATCACATGAAAAAAATGAGATATTGTATGAAATTAAACTGGGTTTCTTCAAAAAAGCTGAAGAACACGTTGATCGGGTGTTTGAATCATTGATTGGTGATAAAAATCGCACTATAATGTAGTGATTATTAACATAGAAAGTGAAGAAATGGTTGAAGATGGTGGGTTTTTGAAAATGATGGGTTTTGAAGTTACTGGGGAGAAGAAGGAAGAAGAAAGGATATGATTGACTAAAATTTTGCCACATGTCATAATCCTATTGTTTTCTATCATTCCTAGCCAAAATAAACTTCCTATTTGATCCTCACCCTACTAATCTAATATAATTTTTTAATGAGTTCCCTGTGCATTCTGAAGTACTTATGGTAAAATGAAAATAATAGCTATTTTTTAGCTATTTTGATTTGTAACAATTAATAAAACTAAACCAAGTTATCGTTTTAAATCTAACTATAATAAAAGACTCCAAATAATGTTAAATGATGTTCTTTCCTTCAAGCTCATAAATTTTATTTATATTTGTTTAATAAATTTCTTTTAATATTAATATTAATCTATATCCATACTATATAATAAAAGAAATCACTTTGGGGACACATGTCGCTTTATGAGGTGGTCTCAATTAAAATTATTAGAAAAGATTTGATGATAAAGATAAAGATAAGTGATAACCATATATTAATTATTAAAATTAAAAGATTTTGATGATAAGAATAACGATAACTGATAACCATATATTAATTAATAAAATTAAAAACTATATATTAACATTTTTATTATTTATAAAGATAAAGATAGTTTTAATTGTTTATAATCTAATAACCGATGAGTAATGAAAATTAAAAAAAATAACATTGTTTTTCTTTTAACGTTTTTTTTTTTACTTTTTTTGCTTATTAATAACTATTAAATTTAAAATTTCATCGATTTAACCATGCGTAATACTTAAGTTTCTAACCTATTAATAAATAAATATAAAATAAAATAAAATGTTAACCTGTGTAATACACAAGTTTCTAACATAATAATAAATAAATAAATAACAAAGTAAAATGTTATAATACATCAAAGTTCATTTTTTTCAAAAACATATATTGACGAACATATGTGTTAACTGATTATATTATATTTAATCAACCAGTGTAATACACGTGTTTATTCAACCCATACTGTTGGTGCACTGAATGTCTGTTTACTGCGTCTTAATTGAGTCTTAGGTCTAGATACGTGTTTGGAGTTGGAAAACATGAAAAGTGGGTTTTAATATGTAATTCCGCTTGAAATGACTGGTGTGTCATTTCAAGCGAAATCAGACAATCTTGATATTCCGCTCGAGATCGAACTTAGGTGATTCCGCTTGAAACATAGGTAGTGATTCCGCTTGAATCACCTGGAGCGAAATCAGGGGTTCCGCTTGAACCATTTCGAGCGGAATCAGAAGCACTATATACAGGTGTAGGTTGTGATTCATTTGTAACTTTTCGAGCGAAATCAGAGCCGAGGTGCTGTCAAAATTCTGTCAGAAAACGTTGTAAAAAGCTTTGATTTCAGTAATAGAAAGGAGTTTAAGAGGAAACAAGTTGTTTTGACTTTGTTTACTTTGATTTCGCCTTAGTAAATGAAGATGAACTACCTTTACTGACTATTTAGGGTCACGAGACGGTCCAACAAGTGGTATCAGAGCTCAGGACGAGGAGTTCATACCATAGCAGCTTGATTCTACCGGATTTTCTCATTTCTACTCACTTCTTCTCATACTTTTCTGATTTGAACAAGTTCTAACGGCGGAAATGACCTGATTTTCACATATGTTGTGTAAAACATAGTATTAACGAACCCTAGAAAGAATCAGATTAAAATACGGATTTAAAATGGTAAAAAAAGGTCCTAAAACCTGATTCCGCTTGAACAAGTCTTCGCAGATTCCGCTTAAAAATTAGATTCCGCTTGAAAATCAGTGGTCATTTGAAGCGAAATAGCAGATTTTGCTTGAATATTCATATCCCGCTTCAAAGTTATCTACTGATTTCGCTCGAAATCAGAATAATTCAGATTTCGCTTGAAACGTTAAGTCTGATTCCGCTTGAATTCAGACTAAATCATATTCCGCTTGAGTTTTCCTGATTTCGCTTGAAAGATAATTGTGATTCCGCTTGAAGAGATTCTGCTTCAAGTGATTTCGCTCGAAACTTGCTGGTTTTCAAAACTCAAAAATTTTCTAAGTGTTTGCTAATTTTTCAGGTACATGTAAGATGGATGATCTAATCATGAATCCTTTTAGCGATATGTATGCATTTGCTGGAAATTCTGGAGACGATACTTCTTCTAGCAACACCAATAAGAACACGCCGAATACAAAGAAAAGCTTATCGGATGCCTTGGGAATTGAAAGCACTTTCGGAACTTATAACAAACCCCCAAAGCTGATGGCTATCGAAGAGTACAATCGGTGGGAAAAGAAGTTTGAAGAATGGTTGAAGGCCTTTGCTTATCCCAGCTGGAAGAGTCTAAGAATGGATATGATGGTGGAGGCAAAACTGGTGAAAGCTTGACATCAAATGATGAAATAGAATTGTTTGTTGCTGAGCAAAAATGCATTGCGTTGCTGTTTCAGTCTGTTCGAGAAGATATAATATCCTTGATCGAGTATGAAAGTTCTAAAGATCTCTGAAAAAAGTTGAAAAATAAATGTTTGGGAAGTGCAGAAATATTGAAAAACAAAAAGAAAGTGCTAAGAAAAGAATTTGATTTATTTGGTTGTTTAAAGAATGAATCAGTTTCTAAAATGATTGAAAGGTTTGGGCACCTGAAGCTGGAGCTGGCGAGACATGAGATTTTCTATTCTGAAGATGAGCTAATAGACAAATTGTTTGATTCATTGCCAGAGGAGATGGATTGGCAATATTATGCATTGATGTTGAAGAATACTATCAAGCCGCCAGAAAAGTTGACTGTAGATTTACTGATTGAGAGACTAGAGAGTCACGAGCTGGAGTTAAGGAAGACACACAAAGTTAATCACTTATCATACCAGCAGAACTTGGATTTGTATTATCCAAAAAGCATGATGCCAAAGAATACATCTCCCAAGACAGCTTTTTCTGCTGAAAGTTCCAACACTTCAAACAAAGAAAGTCAAAGCGGTGGATTTCACAGTGGTTCTTCGTCATCTGCAAACCAGTCTGATGTAAAGAATTTATTTCAATGCAACATCGCTGTAGACTTAAAGAACGCTCAAAATTTCAGCGAAGAGTCGGCAAAGCAACAGATGGTTTTCTTAGCGTCTGTGTTAGAATCGTATGAAAGCCTTGTAGCAGGGAAGATAGGCAACACCAACCTGACAAAGGAAGATTACGATCAGATTGATCCTGAAGAGATGGAACTGATCGACATAAGTTGGTGTATGGCCAGTGCAGTTCGTCGGGCACAGCGTTTCATGGAGATAACCGGGAGGAAGTCTATTGGTGGACCTCTACCAAGTTAGGCTTTGACAAGTCTAAAGTGACATGTTTCAAGTGTAAACAGAAAGGTCACTTTAAGCGTGAATGCCAGAATGCTTATGCTGATGAGTCTGAGAACCCGTTCAGGGAAGACTACTACAAGAAAGCGATTTATCATCAGAATAATTCGGAGCCGCCAAGAATGAAGCAGCTTGAGGATAACAAAGAGAAATCTAGAGCTCTTGCGGTGATTCATGACGATGAAGGTTTTGACTGGAGCGAGTTGTTTCCTGAGGAGGATGCGGTTGGATATGCTTTCATGGCAAGATCTGTTGAACCTGTTCCGTTCAAAGACACTAGAAATGAAGATTAGAAGTATACCTACTGAAAGATGTTAGCTCAACAGAAAATGATCAGAATATCTGGTATCTATCTTGAAGCAAAAAGAGCGAGGAGATGGGATCCAGACAGGGAATGTTATCTTGACCCCGAGGGAAACATTGCTATTGACCATAACACTCTTGATATGGAAACCATAATTAAAGAAATGAAAGAAGAAGATGACTATTGGCAAAGGAAATGGTGGGGAAGCGGAGAAGAAGAGAAGGAGAAGGAGAAAGAAGAGAAAGAGAAGCCAAAGAAGATTGATAATGGAATCATTGACACGACTCAAGAGTTGAATGCTGAAAACATGGGAAAGATGGCTGACAAGGTGCTGGCTGCTAAGGCACTTGAGGTAGACTCTAAATCTGTCTCTGAGTCTAAAAGCCAGGCCAGTTCAAACGCGTCAACGACTGAGTCAGGTAAGAAAGTCAGTGGTGATGTTGACTGCAAAAATTGCATCAAAGAATGCAAAGTTTGCAGTACAATCACTTATCTCAACGGTAAGAAAGTTGATGATCTGACTGCAAGAGTCAGAAGTGTTGAGGATCAAATTCTTGATCGTGATAAAATGGTGAAAGCTTCAACTGAACGATTAAAAGAATTAACTAACAAAATTGAAAAAGATAAAATTGACTAAGAAAAGGTTAGGAATGAAAATGAAAGGTTAGTTCTTGAAAATCGTCAGATCACTGAAAAATTTGAGAAGCTTAAAAGCACGATTAAAGATAATGATGAAAGAAATGGTAAAACATATAAAGAAAATGTTCATCTGACGACAGTGATTTGGTTAAAAGAAGAATTAATCAATCAACAACTGGATGAAATCGCAAAGTTGAAGCTTAAATTTCAAGAAGGTGAAATTGAAAATGAGCGAATCCAGTTGAAGCTAAAAAGTTACAACTCCGCAAGCTTTGTTTTGCAACATATTATTCCAAAACCCATAGGCAAAAACAAAGCTGGCAAAAATGTCTTTTTGGATGGAACCGGGGTGGGTTTTCATCAAGTTCCACCACCAATTCTAGAAAATTATTCGAAAAAGCAATCTGGGTTGGTAGATCTTGAAGAAGAAAATGAAGTGAAACTTCCGGATACCATTGATGTTACCTTTCATCTTCCGATGACGATAGTGTCCAAACTGATTTTGTAAAAAGTGTTGTTGAAAGTGTTCTAAAAACGGACAGTGACACTACTGGGGAAGATGGATGTTTCTTGGACAAATACATCCTGAAACAAAAGTCCAAGAACAACTTAAATGAAGGATCAAATCTTGTCATGTACAAGATGTTGGGTTCAGATAAGTTGTTTTCGGATTCTGAGTTTCCAATTGAGAATGTTAGTGTGAACAAATTAACAAATGTTTTCAAATTGGTTGAAGTTGAGTTGTCAGAAGTGAACAGTTTGAATCAAACAAAAAGGCAAATGAATTTTGAGAAAGATAAAGCTTACTACAAGAAACCTGTTGTTCCACCGCGTTTTTATAACAACAATCGAAACAAGCGAAACAATTGGTCGGGTGGTTATCCGGGTGGTAAGGGTTATCAAAAGAGAAATGTTCAAAACAAGAAGTTTGTTGAGAAAAAGATGTTTGTGAACAGTTCAAGTTCACTTTCTGATGAAGAGAAAAAGATTTTTTCAAAATCAATTGAAGAATTCTTTGAGAAGAAAGCTTCACAGTCTCAGTCTGAAGGCACAAGTCGAGTAGTTGATACTTGAACATGCTTTAGATGTAATCAAGTTGGACATATTGCACGAAAGTGTACCAACATGAAGCCTAAGACTGAAGTTGTGAAGATTCAAAAAGAGAAAGTTGTTGAAGTTCAAAAGAAGAAAGTTGATCCTAAGGGAAAAGCTCCATTGTTTGTTGAGAAAAAGATTTTGAAAAATGAAAATATCAAAGTCAAAACTGAACCCGTAAAGAATGTGGTAACTAAAATTGACAAGTTTTACAAACGGGTTGCGTCACCTCAACAAATTTGGAAGCCTAAAGCAGAGAAACAAACTTCAACTTCACAAGTGAAAAAGGTGGTGAATTCAGTTCCAATTGTGGATGATACAAACTTTCCACCATTGCAAGCTAAAAATTCTAAGAAACAAAATGGGAAAGTTAAGGATAAGAAGGTTTTACCCAAGGCTGGTCAGGCTTGGGTGGATATATTCTTCGTTGAATGAAAACCTGATTTGCCGGAGCTTCCTTGATCGCGAAGCATGAATTGGCATCTTTATTGAAATGTGTTTTAAGTCAATATGTGATATGTGCAGGAACTTCCGAGATTAGTTTCATGATGGATTATGGATAGTGGAGCTTCTCGACATATGATAGGGAAGACTGCATTGTTGTATGATGTTAGAAATTTCAATGGAGGTTACATAGGATTCGCAGGTAATCAAGGTGGTAGGATTATTGGTGAAGGAACGTTATCAAATGGGATTGTGAAGTTTGAAAGAGTTAACTACATTGCTAAGCTGGAGAATAATCTGCTGAGTATCTCGCAGATCTGTGACAGGATGTATACCACTCACTTCACTGACAAAGAATGTTTGATCTTGAAGCCAGGATTTGTTTTCCCTGAGGAATGGATTATCATGAGGGCACCAAGAGTCAATGTTCTGTACGTGTTGGACATGAGCGTAGCTACGACAACCACGGGTCAGGCTCATTGTTTTGTGTCTAGAGCAATGGAGAAAGAATCGAGATTGTGGCATCGGAAAATGGGTCACATTCACCTACGAAAGATGAATCACCTGGTGCATAACGATTTAGTTTTGGGTGTTCATGTGAAAGGTTTTCATCTGGAAGGGGAGTGCATTAGCTGCATCAAAGGCAAGCAGAAGAAAAAGTCACACCCTAAAAAGCAAGTCAATTCAGTCTCAAGACCTCTGGAGAGACTTCACATGGATTTGTTTGGTCCTGTGAATGTCAAAAGTATTACAAGAGATGTTTACTGTCTTATGCTTATTGATGATTATTCTAGATTTTCGTGGGTTTCATTCTTGAAGTCGAAAGATGAAACGTTTGACAGTTTGATGGTGTTGTTTAAAAAGATTGAAAATTTATACCAAAGGCGTATCAAAAGAATTCGAAGTGATAATGGTACCGAATTCAAGAACAACAAGATGGAAGAATTTTGTGATGAAAGAGGTATATTGCATGAGTTTAGTGCTCCGTACACTCCGCAGCAGAATGGAGTTGCAGAACATAAAAATAGGACGCTAATCGAAACGGCTAGAACAATGCTTGCTGATTCAAAGCTACCAATAAATTTTTGGGCAGAAGCAGTTTCCGCCGCATGCTATACGCTCAACAGAGTTCTCACTGTCAAGAAATTCAACAAAACATGCTTTGAGTTGATCAATAATCGCAAACCTAATCTGAAGTATCTTGAACCGTTTGGGTCACCCTGTACAGTTCTAGAGCCTTTTGGAAAGTTTGGTCCGAAGAGTATTGAAGGGATATTCATAGGTTATGGAAGTCCTTTACGACGTGTCTTCGTTCAAAGCTTGAAGCGGATTATTGAAGCTCCAAATGTTGAATGTCAAGGTTATACAATGCCGCCGCAGAATTCTGGAGATTCATGGCGTTATCATTACGACAAGTTGTGGGATTCGTTTGACATGATGGAAGAACCAGAAGAAGAAGAAGATTTCTTTGATGAGTTGGATATTTTGCGTGAGTATGAGTCATCGCAGGAAAGGTTCCCAGCCGAGTATTCAATGCGACCACGACAGACTTCGAACGACGATGAAGCAGGTCCTAGCAATGCTGGTGAACACGATGATGTCCAACAAAATGAAGTTGCTCAAGATAATCAGTCGGAACAGAATGATAATCAGGAATCTGAGAATATGCCGATATTTGATCGTGGTGATTCAGATTCTAAGGGGGAGCAAATTCATCTTTCGAGTCAAACAAACCCAGTTGGTGAACATGGTGCAAATCAGAATGTTACTAATCTGGAGGGCAATGTAGATGTTCCAAGTGAAGTAATGCCACGAACTCTTTCATACCATCCAGAGGAGCTGATCATTGGAGAGTTGCAATCAGGCGTTCGCACGAGACGTCAAATTGACCAAGGGCTTACATGTTTTTATTCTACAGTAGCACCTTTA